>NC_134784.1:59692957-59820457 GCF_046742065.1 Oratosquilla oratoria
GGAAGGGTGAAGTGAAAGCAGCTGTTAAGATGATGAGACCAGGTAAGGCACCTGGTATGGATGGATGCCATGCAGAATGTCTGAAGAAAGGAGGTACAGTTATGGTGGACTGGCCAGTCAGGTTATCTAATGTTTGTTTAAAAGAGGGTAGAGTGCCAGAAGACTGGAGGAGTGCCTGTATAGTTCCACTTTACAAGGGAAAGGGGAACAAGTGTGAGTGTAGTAGTTTCAGAGGGATCAGTTTGTAAGTGTAGTTGGGAAGGCTTATGGTAGGGTCTTGATTGAGAGGATTAGGAGAGGAACAGAGGGAGTACTTGGTGAGGAACATTGTGGGTTTAGGACAGGTAGGGGTTGTGTAGATCAGATTTTTGTGGTAAGACAGATATGTGAGAAAGCTATAGGAAAAGGTAAGGATGTTCTTTTTTTTTTGGGGGGGGGCTTTTATGGATCTGGAAAAGGATTACGACAAGGTAGACAGGAAGGCACTGTGGGAGGTACTGCAGATATATGGGATAGGAGGAAAGCTGTTAAGAGCAGTCAAATTTTTTTACGAGAGTAGTAGAGCTTGTGCTAGGATTAGAAATGGAGAGAGTGAATGGTTTGAGGTAAAGGTGGGACTTCGTCAGGGATGTGTTACTTCGCCCTGGCTGTTCAATCTTTACATGGATGGGGTGGTGCGTGAGGTCAGTGCAAAGGTAGTGGGTCAGGGGTTAGAGGTGGTTAAAGAAAATTGAGAAAAATGGGAGGTGAGCCAGTTGTTGTTTGCTGACGACACTGCGCTTGTAGCAGGATCAGAGGAGGGATTGAGGAAGTTAGTGACAGAGTTTGAGTAGGTGTGTGAAAGAAGGAAGCTGAAGATAAATGAGGGCAAAAGGTGATGAGATGTACAAGTGGAGAGAGTGACAGCAGGCTGGAAGTGAGCATAAAGGGTGAAAGACTGGAGGAAGTGGATAGTTTTAGATACTTGAGCCGAATGTGGCAGGAAAGGGAGGAGTGGGGGTGGAGGTAGAATGTAGATTGAGAGAAGCGAGTAAATGCCTTGGTGGATTGAAAAGTGTAATGAGAAATAGACATCTGGGAATGGATGCTAAGAGGAGGTTATATGAAGGAGTGACTGTGCCAACAGCATTGTACGGGGCAGAAACATGGAACATGAGAGAGGAAGAGAGAAGGAGTTTGAATGTGCTTGAGATGAAATGTCTGAGAAGTATGATAGGGGTTACTAGGCTGGATAGAGTGAGAAATGGGGAGGTGAGGAGGAGAACAGGGGTGGAAAGGAAGTTGGGAGATAGGGTTGATGAAAGAGTATTAGGATGGTTTGGGCACATGGAAAGAATGAGTGAAGAAAGATTAGTAAAAGAAGTGTGGAAGGCAGAGTTGGAAGGAGTGAATATGAGGGGGCGTCCTAGGATGAGATGGATGGATGGGGTGAAAGGGGCATTACAAAAGAGAGGAATGTCTGTTGAGGAAGGATGGGAAAGGACAGAAGGTAGGGGTGAATGGAGAGGGGTTGTGTATAGATGATGCTGTGATGCATGAGGGGGAGTGGGTGGGGGGTGGGGGTGAGGAAGTATGTATGAGAATAAAGATTGACGCAGCCTGAAAGGATTTCTCCCCGTCTTCTCCTTTTTTGCATGAGGGAAGGAGGGAGGGGGGTCGCCGAATTTATGAAGCGGCCTTGCTATGGATGTGCTGTGTCTTGCGACACAGCTTCTGACCCAGGACAGTGGACAGGATGCAGGGATGACCCGTCATACAGGAGGTGCCAAGATAAGAGGGAGAGAGGAGGGTGGAGGGTGGAGGGGAGTGGAATATATAGGAAATGAAATGGGTGGGAGTGGTTTCTATGTCTTTTTCTTTTTTGGCTACCCCTCACCCGTGTAAGGGGGAAAAAGCCTTCTGTATATATATGTTTGTACCTATAGGTTCATTCACTTATTATTTTATAATCTACAATTTACAAATGTACAGTAACTATTTATTTACTTGCATTTTTGCACTTGATTAGTTATGCGGTTTTGTTTGTTATAGATTTATTTGTTTGTTTGATTTGATAATGTCTATATTTTACTCAGTCGAATAATTCAACAAGGAAAGTAGGTCCGTGGTATCGCCTCATCTAAAAAAAAAAAAAAAAAAAAAAAAAAAAAAAATCCAGCAATTGGCTCTTATCTAAGCACTGCATCATTATTATGTGTTTCTGTGTTTTGCTCTTATAATATAACTGCATTTTTTACCATTCTGCTTCTGCATTTAATATCTCAATTTCAATAGATATTTGCCGTTTTCCTTAAACTACGGCCGGTTTGATATATTTATCTTTCCGAATTGTTTCCTCTACAAGATTCACGTTTCTTTAATTTATCTGATCTCTGCTGTCTTTTACTGATAGGGTTATTCAATTCAGCTCTCTATTTCGTTCCTCCAAGTTTTAATCTGCACAGTACTTCTTTCCGTTAGGTAATTTGTAGTTTTAAAGTATTTGCTTTCTCTAACGTCTTTTGTACTCCCTACTTTCTCTGATGAGTCCTTGATGATATTCAATAAATCAAATTTCATTACCTCAACAGTGTCCTCATTGTTTCTTCGAGCTTCACATCAGTTTTTAATGTCCAATTTAGATTCCTTTGTAGTGTTCTGGTATGAAGGGCAACCAAGGAAATAAATCGATGCAGTGGTCTTTATCTTTCTCTTTATTCACCGAATCAGGACGAGAGTGTGGAGAGCCTGAGCTCTGGAACTGGAGATCCTCGATCCGGTGTTAGTTAGGACAAAGAGAAGGTCTTGGAGCTTGTGGATCCTCGATTCGATACTAGGAGAGGGAAGGTCTTGGAGCTAGTCGAATTGTTGCTGTTGCTGGTGAAGAGGCTGTGGATTATGGATTAGCTAGGTAAGACCACCCGCTCGCGTGGGATCGGTTTTTGTGGGAGGGAAAGAATGTCTGTATGAAAATGAAAAGATAGTAGTTGTGTATAAAAGAGGGCTTCTGCCACCGGGCGATTAGGGACATTTATTTCGTGGCGTCGTGGCTTTGGAGGTCTGGGCAGGTGACTTGGTGTTGGAGACTTAGGTTACGTGGGAATATTTATTCTTCTAATCCTCATCCAACAAAGTTAGAAAACGAATAGGAGGCTTAGTCTTAGGGAAAGATAGAGAAATTGGAAATAATTTTAGTGGCGGGTAAACTGAAATGAGAAGATATAATAGGAGAGAAAGTTAGAAATGAAAATAATTTCAGTAGAAGAAAAAGTTTATGAAGTTGTTTGTGCAAGTAGTTGTGTTAGTTTTGCTTGCGGTATGATTGTGTGTATTCTACACATAGAGCAGGGGTTCCCAAACTTTTCAGCTCATCGACCCCCTAGTAAAAGTTTAAGATTTTTCTATAGACCCCAAAACTATTAATTCACGAATTATGTCAGTTTATTATTATTATTGGTGTTGGTATTGTTATTAGTGCTAATAATATCATTATTATAGTTGTTATTATCCTTATTATCATTGTTATTATTACTATTATTATTTGTTATTGTTATTATCATAGTTCTAGTTATCAAGAGCGTTAGTATCATCATTTTGATCAGTAATAAAAGGGCTAAATGACAGCATTCATCAAGGCGACGGCGTTCCAATAATGATAGACACTTTTACATATACATAAACATAAGTGTTTTAGAATATATATTTATGTTATATATTCTTTATTATATTACTATAAGTAATACTCAAGCCAATAACATTACACAAGCTCGTCATATTGATGTTCATTTACGATGTGGTTGTGTATATGTGAGATTCTCCCTGTACTGTATGCACAGAATGGGGAGGATTTTCGACTCAGAGTGAACTGACATAGTTTTTCTTTAAGTTTAGATATTGGTTGGTTGATTATTCTCACTCTTTCAGTACGGGAAGAGAACAGGATCATTTCATGCTAACCATTTAATTTTAAAGACTGCCTTTCGACCCCATAGCAATCTACTGACCCCCTTTCAACCCTTTGGATGGTTTCATCGACCCCCTAACAATATACTGACCCCCTTTCGACCCCTTGGCTATTTATCGACCCCTTGGATGGTCTCATCGACCCCTGGTGGTCGATATCGACCACTTTGGGAGCCCCTGACATAGAGGGTTGATGCCTCCAACGTGTATGCTTATAACCTGACAATTAATGGGCTACATGCATTATTATTATTGTTGTTGTTACTATAATTATTTTTGTTGTTATCACCAGTCAAAGCTGGTGAGGGGATGCAGTATTGATAAGCGCAGCTATACGCGACTTATCGTGTACACCGCACGTGGGAGGGACGCAGCTGACAGGTAGTCTGCGCGGTGTGGTCTAGTTGCAATGTGTTGTATTAGGTGTTTGTGTCTGTCGTGCAATTTTTCTAGGTGTCTCGTGTGAAGTTTGTGTTTGTGTTGGTTGAGTGGACGGATGTTGGAAATATGGTGTAGGGACTCAGCGGTTCTGAAGTCGCTCCATCGCAAACCCGTGATGAACTTGACAGCGGTATTCTGAACCCTCTGATGGTCGTAGTTATTAGTGGAACATGTCTGCTGGCTTAGTCCCGGGGACTGGCACAGAATCTGTCTGACAAGGGCCAGGTACAATCGACGTTTGGTGGTTAGTGTTGCAGTTTTTAAGCGTCTTAGCCTTCCCAGCACAGCCCTAGCCTTCGCTCCCTGTTTGCGGAAGTATGGGGTCCAGGTAAAGCCACTATCCTGTGTGCTACCCAGCACACAGGCATGGTCTTTCACTGGTACGTTTGTGTTGTTTATTTTAAGAGGAGTGTTCGTGATTGTTCTGTTGGTTCGCTTGCAGCAGAAGTATACAGCTTTGCATTTCGACGCGTTGGTCTTAATGCGCCACTGTTGCTCCCACGCGTGTGCCCCGTCTAGGATCTTTTGCATTACGTGTAACGCTCCCTGCAGCGTTTTGTGTCTGCTAATGTGATTAATGTCGTCCGCATACGAAAGAGTTAGAGCTCGGTTGCGTGGATAAGCTGGCTCTGGCAGGTCATTCGTATATAGTTTTACAGAGTGGGGGCAAGGACTGACCCTTGCGATAATCCAGCCTTCGGCACAAAAGGTTGGGACAGACAGCCCCGCCACTTTATTCTTATTGTCCTTTCGTCCAGGTAGTTGCAGAGCAACCTTGTGGACGGCAGGGCAAAGTCGAAATTGTGGTACAATTTGTACTTAAGGCCTTCATGCCAGACAGTATCGAATGCCTTCTCCACATCCTTACAAACCAAAATGGCCTTAC
The DNA here is from genome assembly GCF_046742065.1 of Oratosquilla oratoria. Taxonomy (NCBI): domain Eukaryota; kingdom Metazoa; phylum Arthropoda; class Malacostraca; order Stomatopoda; family Squillidae; genus Oratosquilla; species Oratosquilla oratoria. The sequence goes on from NC_134784.1 coordinate 59,698,227, forward strand.
CAAGGCGACCGTCTGGCGGTCTTTAAACCCATTGAGTGATCATGGAAATGACGTCGTCTGCACCGCGCCCCGGCCGAAAACCAAACTGGCGATCCCTCAGCACATTCTCCGTTTCCAGGTACACGGTCAGGCGGCGGCAGAGGACGTACTCAAACACCTTACCTAAGTACTCCAGAAGGGAGATCGGCCGGTATGAAAGGGGGGCGGAGGCGGGTTTCTGGGGTTTGGGAATGAGAATGGTGTGGGAGGCCTTGAAGAGGCTGTTCTGCCCTTCGTTGGTAAGAGGCCGTCATTTGAAACCTGGTAGCGGCTCACAGTCAGGTCTCGGTTTCTGACTAGTCTTCTGATTGGCCGCCTTCCCTTTGGCTATGGGCCAATTGCGAGCCCTGGTGATTGGGCGCGCTCCAGCTCGCATTGGTGACGTCATCAGTCCCGGCTCGGTCTTCATGGGAGACGGTTGTCCCGGATGAGGTCGGTGTTGGATGGAGTACCGCCACTACACCTTCTTGTTGTCATTTACCTTCACAAGACTTATTCTCTTCTTATTCTCTTCTTTAAGATTATTTTTTTCTTTTTGTTTTGAAAGTGAATTTAGCTGTGCAATCTACCAATCTATAGCTTTGCCTTTATTTGCTCCATTTATAACCATAAAATTGCTAACGTTGTTGCTTGTAACCTATAATCACCCCTTGTCAATGACCAATATGTAATAGGCCTTTCTTGCCCAGAGATTATGTTTACCGAGTTATCTCGCTTATGTATACATTTGTAATTTTTTTGAAGGTTGGGCGACAAGGTTAAGAAATCAACACCTCAATGAGAACAATAACAAGACAACCAAGCAAGTGGGTTTGCCTCACACCTGTATCAACTCTAACTTCCTTCCATATCAAACTATCTCTACACTAAAACCCCTCCCCCTACCACCTTACCTATAATGCCCAGTAGTAGTAGTAGGGATATGTGAATGTAAAAATTAAGACGCTAGTGTATTCTTCCACTACTAGTCGGTACCTTCTACTAGTAGGTGCTCATTAGTTGTAACAATGGCAGTCCAGTGCTAGCTACTACATGCTCTCATCTCCTAATATGAAGCCTATATAATCTGGGACCTGTGTCAAATAAGTACGACTCAGTTTCATGACTAAAGGGCAAGGGAACAAGTTAGGGTGAATGACAAGGTTAAAATTCACACACACAAAAAAAAATACCATAATTGTTCTGATAAAATTGATCAAATACTGAAAAACCTCGGAATGGAGGATTCAATAACAGTAAAAGATAATTCCTTTAAGCCTAAAATTTCAGCCCTTGGTATTGATTTCAGTTCACCAGCACAGTCTAACTTCCATCAAAGGCAGACTAAATGAAGGTATGGAGAACTGTCAGAGTAGTAAAGCAACTCATCATCAATTTATATGGTGATGATGACTGCTTTACATATCTACGTAATAAGTGACTATCACAGATGGTACTTTCTACCAACAGTTCTCCAGAGGTTTTGATAGAGCCCATTTGTGTGGCTGTTATATCACATCACAGTCATCAGGAGAAATCTAGACCTCCAAGACCTCTGGCACATCCGCAACTCAGGAGCGAAAAAAAATCAATATTACCACTCTATGATATCTGCACAACACTAGGAGATGAGCTCACAAAGTGTCTCCCAGCACTCCATGCACTGACTGGGTGCGATACATTCAGCTAGGATATCAACTGAACTTGCAGCACTGAATGCTGTCCGCAAACCAGGAAATTAATCTATGATCCCGAATTTTGACTGTCCACAATTAACAGAAAGTGCAGTACAAATGGCAGAAACATTCTGGGTAAATGTCTCAAACTAACAGACTTGCAGAAATTTGATGGCTTGCGTCTTGCTGCATTTGACTGTAGTGCCCTCAAGATGGACTTTGAGAGAACCCTTGCACTTCAGCTAATGCAAGGAAACATGTTCTTTGAAGCTATTACCAACAACAGTTTTGGGCTCAAACCCCATTTAGATATGCTGAGTGTTATGGATTTGTAAGAAGAAACAATTTATTAGTCCCTTATATTGTGATCTCAAAACTAGAAGGTCTGCTAGATCCTAGTATGTGTAACAAGTGCGCACGTAAGAATCACAGTGTTCCTACCTGGTAGTTGGGGTTCCATTTCTGCAAGTACTGCAGATGCAAGGGAGGTGATCATTGTAAAAGCCTTATCACTGCCTGAACAATGCTCATCATACTCATAATAGTATTTGCCGCCTTCTAAAGTAACAAGTGTTGTTTTGTGTTTTTCACTTTTTATCATTCCACTGATCATAATACATGTAGTATGATTGAAAATACAATTTCTTTATATTATCTAAATGTTTTTCTTACATCCTCCTAAATTATATATATTTAGAATGTATATTCAATATAACTTTACTACAATACAAGCTACCTTGTCTGATATATTACTGAATTTCACAACGCTACCATCAATATCTCCATCTATTAAAAAGCCTACTCAGACTGGATCTTTCCTTCTCCTTACCTCTGTAATAGAACAAGTGGTAACTATTTTGCAGCTGCATCAGTTTTTCTTCCTCTTTTCCGGTTTTACTCAGTTCCACGTTGTCCCACTTGTTCTTTAGTTCTACCATGAAACTCTCCAGCCTGTGGTCTTCTGAGACGGTTGTCACGTTGCGAGTATATATCTTAATTTTATTCATGTTGTTTAACCAAGACTTATACCTGCTTAGGCAGTGCTTACTCGCATTCGGTGGTACACCATCCGTAAGCACGGAAGGCAATGCGGTTAAACCCTCAAAATACGATGATCCTAGAAGAACGTCCGGTTTTGCATGCATTGGTTGTGTAAGCCATAACATTTCCTGATGTATTCTCATACATATGTGTAGTACCGTTAGACTGGATCATTGGGTTTCCTATAAATTCATAGAGCTCCACCGAATGTATTGAATAAGATGGTACAAAAGATACATATCACCAGAAACTAGATGGTAAGGAGGTAAGATTACTGACATAACTTCCCAGAGTAGGAAAGAGACATAGAAATGTTGAGTCGCGCTGGGCCTAAACGACTCATAGGAGATTCGTCAAATTTTATCTGAATCTTTTGAAACAATATTACAGAACAAACTGCATGGTTTATTTGTCCTGAATATTGTTATTTCATACACAAAAATAACCGTTAGATATTTTTCATACCCAAAGAAAAAGTAAAGTTATAGGTGTGACGTCACAAGAAGGTGGGTTTGATCATGAATAAATTCATCCACACGTTTTTCATCATATCGTTGTATGAATAACAACACGTTAAAAAATTAACATGTTGTTACACAGTTTCAACCTACCTGTATTTGAGTAAGTATGATTTTCCTTTGTGTATCTCCTCGTGCTAGAGATACGCCAGCCTCAGATATTGAGATCAACATGTAAATACTGGGCAGGTTGAAATGGGAAATGTGAATAGATACAAATTAAGGTACATATTTTCCTGATATAAATTATTTTCTCACACATTCAATGAATAACGTAATCGAATTCCCGTATCCCGTATGTGACTGGTACGCACTGTTTGTAAACAACAATGAGAACGTAAGGGAGTAAGAAGGCTGAAGTTTCCGTTTTATACTTGTTAGCATGTCGCATACCCAGGCAGAAAACGATGATATCGTTAAGAAGAAAACAGAGGCTCTTGCCGAATATATCGTGTCTACACATATGGGATGGAGAAATGGGAAAAGTGACGATCCAGTTGAGAAGACAATGCTCAGGTGTGTCCATTGCCTGATGCAGCAACATGAAACGTTATTTCAAAGAATGTTAAAGAGAATAGATATCACAAGAGAAAATGGATATATGGCATTTTTTAATGTTGCTAACGAGCTTTTTGAGGGAGAGAAGTCTATAGTAAATTGGGGGCGTATTGTTGCTTTGTACGCCTTTTGTGGACAGCTGGCACTGTACTGCAAAGACAAGAAGATGGATGATTATGCTAAACAAATTGCACAATTTATGGGAATATATGCAGCTGAAGTTGTGACACCGTTTGTCATTGAAGAAGGAGGATGGGTTAGTATTTCTAATTGTTTCTAGTTGTCATTTCAAAAGTTTCAATATGTTTAATTATAATAAACCCTTTCAGGTTATGCAAGGATGCAATAAGATTAAAGGGTAAATGTTCAGTTTTGCACATGGGCGCAATATAGCAATAGAAAATTAATTATAATTTTGTAAATTATAATCTGTCAATGTAATATGCAATTTTGTGGGCAGATATAAAAAACAAAAAAAGTTGCTAAAACAGATTTTGTAAGTAATGAAGTTGCACCGGACAAATGGTACGCCATGTTTGTTATGATAGATGCTGACATCAAAGAAATGATAGGATGATAACTTGAAATTCATCTCTAACCTAAACAAACCTAACCTGACCTAATCTAACCTGAGTAATAAATCAATACCTGCAATTTATATGTCATCCAGATCATCCTCATCGTCGTTGTAAGAGACGTTGGTGGGCTTTTGAACCACACTCTCAGATTGTGGGGTATACAAGGTTCTTGCAGCTTGAAGGAATGCATGGATTTCAGCTCCATAGCATCCCTTCAAGAAAATGTACCTCGTGAGGTATTGACTACTGTCAGAAGTACCGAGGCCATGATGTCCATCTTATAACTGACGTTTTAAGCAGACTGGGTAAACGACAAACACTTGACAGACGACAAGATGGCATCCTGATCCTATGCTACTGACTTCGTTCATTAGTAGATTTGCTTGTAGCAAGGTATTTTTTATTTTCATTTCCACCTAGAAAATCTCATATTATGTTCATGTATTATAATTTACAAAATTAGTATTTAATTTTCTAATGCCATATCTTGCCCATATGCAAAACTGAACAAATACCAATTAATGTTTCAGTAAGCTAATTCTCAATAGGATTTAAGGTGTGTGTAAGAAGTATTAATGTGGAATTGGATGATTTGTGAGCTCTCATTTATGGTTTTAATTTGATTGACTGGTAGAAATTCTTGTGTTGAACAAGTTCAGTGACATATTAATCGAGTAGTTGCCTTCAACTCTTCATCCTCATACAGCCTACATCACCTATTCATTGCTAGTTTAGGCAGTAAAGCAAAACCTTTGGGCCCTTCAGAATTTTTTTTTAGTTGCTCAGATGGTAATCAGTGATGTCATTCCTCTGGTGTGCCCGGAGCACTCTGTTTTCAGAAAAAATTTCTTCAGTAACAAATAACAGCGAGCACTGGATAAATGTATTATTTAATTTTCATAGTGATGGAAGTGATGTGTCATGGCTGAGAAAACATTCATCATCCTTTTTATGGTTATATATAATGATTACCATAACTTTACCCTGATCTAATCTGACCTAACCTAGATTATACTTTATTGACAAGGAAGGTAGTTGACATGCCTTAACTTGCTTTGCCTGTGTCTGTTTGGGATCCAAGCAGATGGATGTAACAACAAAATTGGTGTATTCCATGTGGAGATACCAACTTAACAATTCCAAAAAATGATATAATTATTTGTTTGCAATATATTTGTTGTACTAGTTTAGGTATGAAAAGGATATTTAAGAAAAAAATATTGCTGTTTGAAAATGAATAGTGATATAGGAATTTTACTGATCAGATTTCATCACTACTACTATTATTCATTCCTGATTATTTTCATTGGAATTATTTTACTTAGAGAAAATGGATTTTTCAGTAGTAATAGAAAAACTGGGTCTTTTGATGATAATTGTTGCCTCTGGTTTCACTGACAGGAAATGTGCACCACACTGTTTGGCAACAGTCTTTAGTAGAGCTGTGGACTGGACACAAAATAAGCCTAGATACAATCATCACACAAAGGAATAGACTTAACCATGTAGTTAGTGACATTTTAAGAAACAGACAGCTTTATGGATGTGAATGACAGGTGGTAATGGACATGGAAGTGCCTAGTGTAGGCCTTATGGTCTCTTGCAGTCTCCTTCATTCTTATGTTCTTATGTAAAGGATACTGAACACATCCTACATTGCCCCCACACTATCCCAAGACAACAATCATATTTCATCCTTGAGTGACATATCGGCCCATTTGGTAGCTGTCATTAATTGCTTAGGAGCCATGGGTCTCCTGCAAGAGAGACCTAGGGCAATGGATTGATTGAAACTCCAGGAAACACTTATTATGTACATTATAGGGTTATTGTTGTTGTCATCGTCATCATCATCACCTAGGCTGTCTGGCCTAGCAGCAGTCCTGTCTCCCTGAGAAACACCATGGTTGGAATGGTGTTTTCCCACAAGTCCCTTATAGAGTATAAGGTGTGTTGTTGGCATGAATAATTGTGTGCAATACAGTCTTCCATGATGTGTTGTATAGTATGGGGTGAAGTACCACATTACAGGGTAATGTGTATTAAATGTGAGACCAAACATTTAAGGGTTTTTATTCAGTGGGGCAGGTTGATCAATTAATCCGACTATTGATTGCCTCATAGCAGTATTACTAGTGATGTGTAAAGGGATGCAAAAAATCTGTTTTTTGTCAGCTAATAGTAAACCATTAGCATATGCCACATGTAGATTCTGTATGCTGTTTCCTATATTGACTTTTTCATACCATATCCCTAGGTTCTGATCAAAAACTCTCCAGAAACAAATTTTTGCCTCTTGCTATTCTTTTATTATTCCTTTTCTTGGCTTCATTGAAGGACCAATGATGAGTACCTGCATATGATGGTCCAGCAAGATGGACAGCAAAGTTGCTCATTATAAAAACCCATCAACCCTGTCACCTCCATCAGAAGGTGCAACCCTAAGGGGTTAACACTCAGTCTCTGGATTGGGCCCAAGATCTCTATTAATTTCAACTGTATTTATTACACTTTTCACACCTTGGGAACTGACGACCAGTGACTGCTATCCTCTTCCTGCCACTTTCAGCTGGTGACATAGAAACCATCCTACACTGAGACAACACAGACAGCAGTCCAATTTTTTTTCTCAGAAAGATATGTGGGAGGTTCCAAGGACGGAGCTGTGGCCATTTAGTGAAACTTGAGGTAACAGTTTGGCTTCATTGACAAGCTTTCTTATTTCCATAGATTCTTCTTCAGTTACATCTCTTTTTGTCCAAATATTTTTAAATGTTTCTTTATCTGCTAGTTTCCATGTCCTGTTAGTAGCTCATTTGCCATTGTTTATGACCTGGACTTAATTTTCTACAATATTTAACCACTTCGGTACAATGACGCCAACATAAGCATTATGAAGTGCAAGTATTTACCTAGTTGTATTATATGGGAGGAGAGCTATGTTCATGGTGACCCGTCTTTGTATCTTTCAGCATCTAGTTTGTTCTTAAATCCTTGAATAGTTTTTGCACACACTGTTACCTCATCCAATTTGTTCCAGATATCTACAACTCTGGGAAACTATTCTTTTTCAGATTTCTTCTATAACTATCCTTTATGAATTTCTTTTCATGTCCTCTTGTTTTTCTCCTATCCCACATTAATAAATCTTCTCTGTCAAGGATTTCCATCCCTTTCATAATTCTTGTAAATGGCAAGTAGATCTCCTCTTTCTCTTCTTTGTTCCAGGGTTGGTAGTTCCAGTTTGGACAATCCTTGTTTGTATATCAATTTAGAGTGTTGGTGCCATCTTTGTCGTTGCTCTTTGGATTATTTCTAATTTCTTTATATTTTTTATACTAGGCGTCCATAGTGTTGCAGCATACTCCCATCTTTGTCTTATCAGCATGACAAATATTTTCTTTACCATTTTCTCATCCAAGTAGTCAAAGGCCACTTTCATTGATCTTTGTAAATTGAAGGTTTCTCCGCCTATTTTGTTGATATGCTTGTCTGGTGACTTGTCTTTGCTGATAATTACTCCTAGGACCCTTTTCAAGCTAACTTTTTTTAATTCCTTTGTACCAATTTTATATTGCTCTGATATTCTATTTTTACTTTTTCCAAACTCCATTATACTACATTTCTTGATGTTGAAGTTCACTTCCCACTTTTGAGTCCATTCCCAAACTTTATCCAGGTCTTTCTGTAGCGTTTCACAATCTTCCTCTGTACTTACTTTCTCTAGTAGTTTTGTATCATCTGCAAAGAAGTTCATATAACATTCCATGTCATTTATATATATGACAAACATTATCAGAGCCAATACAGAATCTTGTGGGACTCCACTTATCATTTCTTCCCAGGTTGAGTTTTTGTCTCCTAAGTATTACCCTCATTTTTCTCGTGTTCAGGAAATCTTCCATCCATTTCAATAACTTTCCTTGTACACCACCTATTATTTTTCTTTTTCTTAGTAGCTTTTTGTGTGGTACTTTATCAAATGCTTTTTTTTTAAATCTAGGTAAGCACAATCTGCCCATCTGTCCCTTTCTTGCATTATTTCTATTAGCCTCAAGTAAAAGCAAATCAAGTTAGTGGGACATGATCTTCCTTGTCTAAATCCAAATTGTTTTGGAGTCAGATAATTTTCTTCCAGATGTTTAATACATCTACTTTTGATAACTTTTTCACATATTTTTGCTATTGTGCTTGTAAGGGAGACCAGTCTATAGTTAGTTGCATTTTTCCAATCTTGTGTTACCTTTCCTTCTTTGAGTGAGTAATCAATTATTTTATATGTTTTGCCCATTAGTTCATCTATACATGTCCAATTTGCAATTCCATCAGGACCGTGTGAATTTCTGATGTCAAGGTTTATTATTTGGTCCCTTGTTTCTTTCTGTGTCACAGTTATTTCTTTCATTGAGGGGTATCTTTCTGTCCTTCCAATTTTGTGTACTTTCAATTGTGAACACAGATTTAAAAGGTTTGTTCATAATTTCAGCCATTTCTACATCTTCTATATATTCGTCATTCCCTTGATGTAGTTTCACTATTTCTTGTTTATCTTTTAGTTTACCATTCACATACCGGTAGAGTAGTTTAGGTTGGCCCTTGCATTTTTCTCATGTCTTTTTCATAGTTTCTCTTTTCTTCCCTGCGTATTTTTACATATTCATTTCTTAGATATATATTTGCCACATACTCTTTTTTTTTATATATATTTTCCAAGCTTTGTCTCTTCTATCTTTAGCCTCACTACATTTTTTGCTGTACCAGCACTTAATGTACACCCTTTCTTGCTTCTGCCTTGGAATGCATTTTTCTATTCCCTCTTTATACATTTCTTTTAATATGTTCCATTTCTCTTCCATCTTTGTTTCTTCATTCAAGAAATTTTCATAATTTACATTTTGAAAGAATTTTCAGTTTCTTAAAATCTGTTTTGTTGTACATTAAGTCTTCCTTTTCTATGTTTCTCATTTCTTCTCATATCAATTTGTTCTTTTAGTTCGAACTCTATTAGTATGTGGTCAGTCTTCCCAATTGCTGTCATGTATTCCATTTTATCCACAATTTCAGGCTCTGACATAAATATTAAGTCTAGTCTCGATGGTTATTCATTGTTTCTATATCTAGTATTTTCCTTTATCCATTGAGTCATTGTGTGTTGAGTGGTCATATCCAGTAGTATATTTCCCCAAAGGTCTTCTCCACCTTTCACTGTTATTTCTTCCCAACATATTTCTTTTGGGTTAAAGTCACTCATTATTACTATGTTTCCTACTTCTTTCAATAATTCAATTAATGCATGCTTTTTGTCTTCCAACATTTTTGAATGATCACTCTCTGTCCAAGACTGTCTTTTTGGGGGGGCATATATATTACTAATTTTTTACTTTTCATGTCACTGTTTTCAACTTTTTTCATAATCAATTCCACATTTTTAACTTCTGTTATCTTTGTCACATTTAAGCCTTAGTCAAAAACATGACTTCACCTTGTTTCTCCTTTCTATTTTTCATCCAATGGTTGTATAGACCTTGTCCCACAGTATTAGGTGGTAGTGGACCTTTTAATTTTGTCTCCACAGTTCCCATTATGTCTGGTTTCTCTACTGCTAGATAGTTGTTTGATTTGTTTAGTCCTGAAATCATGCCATCTTTGTTGGTATACATTATTTTTAATTTTTACTTTCCTCCTCCTTTTTTGTTTATTACTTTTTTTTTTCAATACACCATTTTCACAGCCTCAGGTCTAGTACTCTAAAAAAAAAAAATCTTTTCGGTCTCTCTTTTCTCTTTTTTTTTCCATTTGTTTCATTTCTTATTGTCTTTTCTCTCTTTTTCCTTATTGCTCATTTATTTTTTTGTGTCCATACATTTTTGTAATTTTTACCATTTGCCAGGTTTGCTGTTTTTGATAGTACTTCTATTATTTGAGACCTTAGTTTGATTTTCAGTGGTCTATAATTTTTTTCTTTAGAGTACTGTCCCATCCTATGTATGTATTTTTTTTTTTTTTTTTTTTTTTTTTTTTACCATTACTTGTCCTTCCTCTTGTATCTCTTTCAGAATATCTTTTGCAATTTATTTTTCTTCATTTTCTCTTTGGTATCTAGGTACATAATGTTTTCCTTTAATGCCATAAACTACAGTGCACTTTTTTTTTTTTTTTTTTTTTTTTTTATCCACTATGTCTCTGACCTAATTCTCTTTTTCCTTAATTACATTAATTACCATTTCTTTAGCATTTTCTTCCACTTGTTGCTGTACTTTTTTTTTTTCCCACCTTCCATTGATCTTTTATTTCTTGGAGATCTGTTTCTTTAAGTGTTTCTCCAACTTTCTTGGTTACCGCTTGTATTTGTTCTGTCACTTCTTTTTTCAAAGCCTCATTTTTGTTTTTATTTTCATTTTTCATTCTTTCCTTTTCACTTCTAACCATGTTTAATTCCTTTTTTAGATCATTAACCCCTTCCATACGGTGCCGCACACGTAGGCGTCATGGACTTAGATCTCGGTGGCAGCAGCCAATGCCAGCCGTACGACGTGTCGTAATAATACTCGCATCATAAAATATAGTCACCGCTTATATCGATCGTTCTCTCTTCACCCGTGAATTTTGATAACCATAGAAAATGCGATTACAAAAGAATTAGAAAGAATGTCAATATGGAGGGGCGACTACAATAAATATAATCAAGACGCCGATATGGCAGCCTCGCGAATACACTCGCTCCCCATGACGCCTACGTGTGCGGCACCGTATGGAAGGGGTTAAACTCCCTGTTAGTCCGGGCATTAGCTCTTTTTAATTGGTTCACCTGTATTCAGCTTTCAGATACATTAGTTCCTCTATTAATTCTGCAATTTCCCAATTTCTTAGGATATTTTTATGCCTAGATTCTCTTTCCAATTCTAAATCTCTCCCAAGTATTCCACTTTCTTTTATAAACCCTGAAAATCATTATTATCAAACCTTTTGAGTAGATATTGGGGTATCAATCATACAAGATTTCTTAGGTATGGCCCCCAAACGGTGATTCCATTCTGTTTACATCCAATCTTCTCTTCGTTGGTTCACTTTTTCGTCTTTCTCCTTTATCATTCTCCATTTTGTGTATTTAACAATAATGTTGAATTTACTCTATTTTAACATTTCAGTCACTTGATAAACACAGCTCTCTTTCCCGAATGTAAATACAAGCTAGGTGTTTCCTTTAAATTGATCAAAAGCACTGTACATCAGAGCTCATTTCTAGCCGTCCATTTCCACCTGTGGTTTGCGCTCAAGTGGGTTGTTGTTGTTGTTGTTGTTGTCGTTCCCTAGACTGTCTGTCCGAGCAGTCCCGTCTCCCCAAGGAAGGCCACAGCCGAAACTGGGTTTTCCCACAAATCCTTTATAGAGTGTATGTTGTGTTGTTTGCGTGCATGATTGTGTATAATGCAGTCTTCCATTATGTGTTGTATGGTATGGGGTGAAGTGTTACATCCTGGGCAGCTGTTCACAACACGGTCGTCCAGCCTCTTCTGGTAGCTTAGAAGTGCTGGGTGGTGACCGCATCGCAGTCTGGCCAAGTGGACTCTGTCCTTACGTGGGAGAGAGGATTCAGAAGGGTGGATATCAGGGGGTCTGGCATGCAGCAGTGTGTTGTCTTTCAGTGTGTTAATGGAGCGGTGAGTGATATGATTATGAATATGTTTCCGGAGGCTGGTATTTGGTGGTTGTGGAGGAAGAGAAGAGAGTATCTGTGTGTAATAAAGGTCTTTGGGTGTAGTTTTAATGTTTCTTGGTGTGTGTGGGTGTTCTGCTATGTAGTGTAGCGGGTGTGATGTGTTTGTGGTGGCTGCAGCAAGTGTTTGTGTGCCTCTCATGTCGAGGTGGTCCTTGACTTTGAGGACTTTTGTTTCATGGTGTAAATGGTCTGTAGGTGATGTATTTGTGCAGCCTGTAATTGTTTTAAGGGCTTTGTTTTGTATGATTTGAAGGGTGTTGTGGTGTGTCTCACTGAGATTAGGAGCCCATGCAGGACTCGCATAATTCATCACTGAGCGTATGCATTGTTTGTATATTGTTATATTAGTTTCTTTGTTTTGTCCAAATGTTGTTCCAGTGATTGACTTAAGTGCGTTAAGTCTAGGTGTGCATTTGTTTTTTATGTTTGTGAGGTGTTGTTTGAAAGACATGGATGTATCGTATGTTACACCAAGAATTTTCGGTGTGTTTGTGTGTGGTATTAGAGTGTTGTTGATGTAGAGATGAGGTATGTATTTGTGTTCTTTTGTCCAGTTGGTGAGAAGTGTTGCTGTAGATTTGGTTGGAGCTATTTTGAGTCTGTTTGTGATGAACCATGTGTTGAGTGTGTCAAGGTAAGGCTGGATTATTTCTGCAGCTTTGTCTGTGTTACGATGTGTGCATGTGATTGTTATGTCGTCTGCGTAGGAAGAGATTTGTATTTCTGAGGTGTCTGGCGTGGGTAAGTCATGCATGTATAGATTAAATAATGTGGGGGATAGAACTGAGCCCTGTGGTACTCCGTTCTTAATGTTTCTGATGTGCGATGATTGGCCATTATATGACACATGAGCATTCCTGCCTGCCAGATAATTGGCCAGCCATCTTTTGGTGTTATTGTGCATGTCTGTGTTATATATTTTATTTGTTAGGTTGTGGCGGGGGATAGCATCAAAAGCTTTACTAATGTCCAATGTTATAAGAAGTGTTCTGTGGTGGGGCCTATCTGAATTGATGCCATCAAAAATTCTTTGTGTGAGGTTTGTCAGAAGAGTGTTTGTGGAGTGTAGTGGCCTAAAGCCGTGTTGTGAGTCAGCAAGGGGAATATATGGTGTGACAAGTTTAAGTATTAGGCGTTCAATGACTTTAGAGGGGGTGCAGAGAAGTGTGATTGGGCGGTGCGATGTTGGGATTGTTGGGTCTTTGTTCGGTTTTGGAATGGTGATTATTTTACCATGCTTCCAGATGTCGGGTATAGTGTTGTGTGAATAGCTGTAGTTTGCAATGTTTGTGAGTGCGTGTATACCTTGTGGTCCAATGTGTTTTAGGTGGATGTTGCTTATGTTATCAGGGCCACAGGCAGATGAGTGCTTGAGACTATGCATTATGAGTTTTGTCTGACTGTCTATGAAGGGTGTATAGTCTGAGTCTGTGGGAAAGTCTTTCTTACGTCGAATGGTGCGTCGGTCGTCAGGGTGAGATGTAAGATGGCTCGTCTGTGCAAAATGACGTATGAGTGCGTTTGCTTGTTGTCTGTTTGAGGGTAGATTATCTGTTGTTGTGATTATTGCTGCGTGAGAGCGTGTAGTGTTAGTGTTGGATAGTGTGATGCTGTTGAGTGTTTTGTACAATTTGCTGGTGTTTGTTTTGTGATCAAGTGTATTGATAAAGTTTTGCCAATTTTGTGTTTTTTGTTCATGTATTTTATTGGCAATCACAGTGTTTAGTGTTTGTATTTGGTCTGCTATGTTTTGAGGGATAGGTGTGGGGGTATCGTGTTTAAGTGTGTCACGTTGTCTGATGAGGCCTTGGATTTCTGGTGTGAAGTTGGGGTTGTGTGATTTTCTGTTGCCTCTAGGGATGTATCTCTTGTCTGCGTTTTGTATGATTGTATTAAAAGCGTGCACAGCATTGTTTATGTTTGTGATTGGTGTACTGTTAAGTGTTTCAAAATGTTGTTCTGTCTCTTCAGTAAAGGCTTCCCAGTTAGCTCTCTTGTAATTGGTGTAAGTGTGTCTGTGGCCAGCTGGGGTGCATCTTGTTTTGGTGGTGATGATGATTGGAAGGTGGTCAGAACCAAGGGCTCCGACCACTCTCCATGATGTTGTTGGGGTTAGGCAGGGGGAGCAAAAGGTGATATCAGGAGAGGAGGGAGTGTAGAGGGCTTGGTATGGGATATGTGTATGATTATGTGTGTTGTTCATGATAGTCAATGAGTCGAATTGAGTCTGTATATCAAGCCCTCTGTCTGTGTCAGGGTTGTCGACAAACCAGGCAGACGACTTGGCGTTGAAGTCACCACCCATGATCAGGTTGGGGATTGAGGTTAGTTGGCTGAGTTGAGGGCTGAAGGTGTTTGGAACTGTGGGGGATGATTGGGGGGGAATGTACATGTTAACTATTGTTAGTGTTGAATTGTTGCCTGTGCGGATACGAATGGATTGGGTTTCTGTTGTGTTATCTGTGGTAGGGAGGAGAATTTTGGTTGTGCTCAAGTGGGTACACAAGGATGCCGGCATTGGCGTCTTGATTATATAGTATTTTGTAGTTGTACATGAGTTACTCCCAGATTCTGTGAACTGGTTTGATCATGTTTTCTGTGTTGATTATTACTCAGAATAAAAGACGAGTAGTACAGCAGTGACTTTATATTGTAAATGCAAGTAGTGTGATGCATCATATATATGGCAGCCATTACTGTGCGTGAGAATTTGACTCGTACTGAAGTGGTTAAGGTTTCATTGACTAGAAACTCGTATCCCCATAGTGATGGGCAGTTGTCCTCAGGCCTTCCCAGAATCTCTTTAGGAAGAAATATAGGACTGCTTGTGTTGTATTAGTGTGGGAGCTATTGTCAATTGTCAGCTATTCATATGTAAAAAGGAGGAAATACAATTGAAGTTGGTAGAGAGACATTAAGTTTGGTCCAGAACGTGAATGTCATTCCTGTAGGGCTGTACTTACAGATGGAGGTGTAGGTGTTTACAGATCTTGAAGATGGGTAGCAGGGAGAAGATTTTGTGTGATGTTCATCTTGTAGGACCACCATTTACTGATAGCCATCATTGGTCCTTTTAATGTATATGGGAATAGAATGTTAGAAACCTTGCCTTCCCAAAAAGAGCAGGTGGTCCAATTTTAGAAATCTGCCCCACCTCACCACCTCAGATTTTGATGAAATTCAGTATACAAGTTGGTACTTAGTCAAAATGAACATGTGCAAAATTTTAGATCTGTAGGTGGTATAGTTCCTGAGATACAGAACCCCCATTTCCCCCCAAACAATGGCCTACAGAACGGCCCTTGCATGAAGGTGTTTTTAAGAGGCCTTTACTCAGTAGCTATGGGCTTTGTAGTGCTGAAAATGACTATACCCATCTAAGATTTCACAAGGATTTCAAAATTTAAATTGGTTTTGGCATAGGTGACTTAGTTTTTACACAAACTGAGATTTAAAACAGAAAAAAATTACCAGTGACACTGATATGTGTCACATTGATGAGCCTATATCCCCTGAACATGGCAGTTGCATAAACCAGAATTTTTTTTTTCCCTGGAATGGCATATAACTTTTTAGCTTGTAGGCTAGATAAGTTTTCTGTCAAATTGTCTCTGCATTAGAGTCCATCAAATTTGGCCTCAGATTGAAAAATGCAAAAAAATGCCCTATGTTTAGTCATCAGTTTGACCATCACACCAGTTTCTGCTCTTCTTTTGCTTGGTATCATTGGAAAGAGCATGTCAGGAAGCCTTAAAGACCAAAAAATCTTTACGGTATTTAATCTGCCTCTGGGTCAAATTCTGCCTTGAATTTGCCATGTTTTTGGCCTTTCAAATGTATATATATATTATATTTATTTTATTTTATTTATTTTTTTATTTTTTTAATGTGGAATGCATTGGACAACATTCAGATCTACCCAGCCAAGATGGTACTTGTAATTTTGGTCCATGATGACTGTGCCACTACTAAATCTGTTCTTTGTAAGAGCTGGTCACAGAATTGGTATCCATCGCCTAGGGGCCATTCCCAATAGCTGTGTAGGTCCAGCCATGGGCCATCCCATCCACCTCTCTTCTCCAGATGTACATGCTGTTCCAGTGTTGGGTTTCTTTATGGTTCCCATCCCATAGTTGGTTTTCTTCTAAGCAGTGAACTTTGCCTGCAGATCCTGCACAACAGTATCTGGCAAACTATAATTCCTTCCCAGTGCTGAAGCTGTTGGTGCAGGAACAATGCACAGAATGTGACATTCTGGAATCCAACACTTGTCAACTGTATATGGCCAGTGGAAACCCCTGCCAGGCCCATGTGGGTGCATGAATGTAATTAAGGCATCTTCATGTTCCACTGACACCTTGCAGACATTGGCAGTCCACCAATTTTCATCATAAATACAGGCAACATATTGGTCAGGTTGGAGGCTTGCAAGTCTCACAAACCTTGTCTGGTGTTGATACTGTGGCTGTAAATGATGTGCAGTCTGCAGATACTCAGCCGACACACAGTTGGCTGTCATCAATTGGCTTCAAACAATGGTCCCTGGTTCCAGCCACAGTATGTGCTTTGGAAAATCGCTTCTCTTGCTGTTCCTTGACTGCTTCAACTTTATAGCTGCTGACAAAGAAACTCTTCACTCCTCACACATGCTTCTTAGAATTTTTTTTACAAGTCTTCAGCAGTGAGAATGTGGCCCTCATGTGGAGACTGCAAACTTCAGGGTACCTTTAGTTCCATCACAAGGAGACTTTCCATTGGAAGTGGCAAAAAAAGTTCTATTCTGATGAGATTCCATAATCTTCAAAGTGGTGACACAACAAAGTTTTGAAAGTTCTTGTAGTTCTTGTACTGGGCTGTAGAACCATCACTGAAGTAGTGAATGTGTTGAATAGCACCCATGCTTGCTTTCAGGTACTGCAAAACTTTTCTAATAAACACAAAAACTGTTTGCATTCTGCTGTAAGCAGTCACTGTTGATGCACATGCTGAGGCATTGCACCTCACCATTTTATTTCCAGTAAACAGCAAATGGATGAAGTGTTGCTTGACTGTTTTCCCAATGAAATCCTTGAATCTCATCCTGAATAACAAATGAATAGTTCTCAGCAAAATTCATTAGGCAGACTAATTCTTCTGGCTGAAGCTTCTTCAGGTTTTTCAAATAACTTGCTTGGTGTTTGGCAATGTAGTGGTAGACTGACAAGTTGGTAACCTTGGCACTGACATCCATAATGAATTCTTCAACAGATAACTGCTGACTGATCAGATTTGCTTGGTCTGTCTGGATCCACTGCTAGAACTCAATTATCACTTCAGGATTTGATTGCAAAGATTTCTTATAGGTATTCCTGCAGTAGCTCTTCACCAGGGCAGTTATTGCAGTGGTGAAGCATGCAATCACAAGAGTTTACATCACAGATAGTTTGCCAATGAGTTCCTTGTAATCATTAGTTATTGAGTGTTTTCCAGCCAGTGTCAACTTCACATTTTGGTGGTGCATGCAAATACAGACACTGTGTGTTCCAGAAGCTCCAACTGTAATACACTACTTAGGCTTCTGCTCACAGAATTTTTAAAAGCCAATCTTCTCAGTGGAATAGTTATTTTGGAGGTGTGCAAACAACTTGTTCAGATTGCACAACAGGAGTCTCTTCTGTATTTGAGTTTTTATGCCACTGATTTGCACACTAACCTTGTCTTTTATACCTGGGCATAACCTGGTGAACTCATCATCTTCATAAAGCTGGGCCACATGCTGTTTGATTGTATCTGGTAATGGTCTCCCTTTATTTGGTGGTGGACGAGTAAGGATACCTTTATGGTTCTTGCTTGTTTGACCATTCTCTCTGATGCTTGAAACTCTTCAGCAACTCTTTTCCCTGGCCAACTCTTTGGCTGTATAGTCAAAATCTAGAGTTTGTCATGATGGCTAGTTGAGGCTGCACACTTGCTCTTTAGTTCAGACAAAAGTTTGGTGTAATCCTCACAGTTTTGACGTGAAGTTTGGCTAGATGTTGCTTCAGGCTGTATATCAGCTATGTCTAAACCACCAGCTACTACAACTGATTGTGTTAACTTGTGTTTTAACTGCTGTGT
This sequence comes from Oratosquilla oratoria, assembly GCF_046742065.1. Lineage (NCBI taxonomy): Eukaryota > Metazoa > Arthropoda > Malacostraca > Stomatopoda > Squillidae > Oratosquilla > Oratosquilla oratoria. The sequence goes on from NC_134784.1 coordinate 59,716,432, forward strand.
CTTTCTGACTGCATACCCAGGTGAATCCCTTCTGCTGACCTTTCTGAATTTCAAAGGAGACATCAAATGCACCAGCAGCAGTGTTGACAGCTTTTGTTGCAAAAGCTCTTTTAACCTTTTCAGGTTCTTCACCAGATGAATTGTAAATTGAAGAGTCATTGTTGTCACCCACAGGAGATGTGTGCCTTTTTGTATCCTTGAGTTCAACTCAATTCGGCATGATAGACAAAACATTCTTTCCATGTCTTGTCTAGTTACTGTCCAGTTTAGCTGCTGTGTCACTAGTAATCTTTCACAGGCTCTTTGAAATTTTCATTGTGTGTGGAAGATTAAAAGGATTGCAGCAATAGTGCTAGAACTGGTACTTGGGTTATCCATTTCTCAAGATGTCACGGCAGATGTAGATTTCTGAAATGAAGCAAAATATATGCAAGTTTAGCAATAATGGACTAAGACACTCAGACACCTGTTCATTATTTTGTACATGTTCAATACCCAACAAAAACTACACTGCACAAATACCCCCAGAATCTACAAAGCCCACCCTTTGCTCTGAAAGGCCAAAAATGGGGCAAATTCAAGGCAGAATTTGACCTAGAAGCAGCCTAGACACCAAAAAGATTTTTTGATCTTAAAGGCTTCCTGACATGCTCTTTCCAATGATACCAAGCAAAAGAGGATCAGAAACTGGTGTGATGGTCAAATAGATGACTAAACATAGGGCATTTTTTGCATTTTTCAATCTGAAGCCAACTTTGATGGACTAATGCAGAGACAATTTGACAGAAAATCTTATTTGGCCCACAAGCAGTTATGCCATTCCATGGGAAAAAAATCTGGTTTATACAACCACCATGTTCAAGAGATATAGGCTCATGAGTGTGACACAGGTCAGTGTCACCAGTAATTTTTTAAATCTCTGTGCAAAAACTAAATCACCTAGGCCAAAACCAATTTAATGTTTAAATCCTTGTGCAATTTTAGATAGGTATTGTCATTTTCAACGCTACAAATCACATAGCCGCTGAATAAAGGCCTAAAAATGCCTTTGTATAAGGGCTATTCTGTAGGCCATTGTTTGGGGGGAAATGGCAGTACTGTATCTCAGGAACTATACCACCAACAGATCTAAAATTTTGCACATGTTCATTTTGACCAAGTACCAGCTTGTATACCAAATTTCATTAAAATCCGAGATGGTGAGGTGGGGAGCATTGTACCACATGGCATGGAATGACCAAGTAGATAAATGAAATTCATACATACATACATATACCAAAGGCTTTCTCCCCCTTACACGGGGGGTAGCCAAAAAGAAAAAGGCATAGAAATCACTCCCACCCATTTCATTTCCCATATATTCCACTCCCCTCCACCCTCCTCCCTCCCTCCTATCTTGGCACCTCCTGGATGACGGGTCTTCCCTGCATCCTGTCCACTGCCCTGGGTCAGAAGCAGTGTCGCAAGACACAGCACATCCACAGCAAGGTTGCTTCATAGATTCAGCGACCCCCCCTCTCCGTCCCCTCATGCAGGAAAGGAGAAGACGGGGAGAAATCCCTTGGGGCTGCGTCAAATTTTTTCTCATACATACTTCCTCAACCCCCATCCCCCACCCACTCCCCCTCATGCATCACAGCCTCATCTATACACAACCCTTCTCCATTCACCCCTATCTTCTGTCCTCTCCCATCCTTCCTCTACAGACATTCCTCTCTTTTGTAAAGCCCCTTTCACCACATCCATCCATCTCATCCTAGGACGCCCACTCATATTCACTCCTTCCACCTCCACCTTCCACACTTCTTTTACTAATCTTTCTTCACTCATTCTTTCCATGTGTCCGAATCATCCTAATACTCTTTCATCAACCCTATCTCCCAGCTCCTTTTCCACCCCTGTTCTCCTCCTCACCTCCCCATTTCTCACTCTATCCAGCCTAGTAACCCCTATCATACTTCTCAGACATTTCATCACAAACACATTCAAACTCCTCTCTTCCTCTCTCATGTTCCATGTTTCTGCCCCGTACATTGCTGTTAGCACAGTCACTCCTTCATATAACCTCCTCTTAGCATCCATTCCCAGATGTCTATTTCTCATTACATATTTTAATTCACCAAGGCATTTACTCGCTTCTCTCAATCTACATTCTACCTTCACCCCCACTCCTCCCTTTCCTGTCACATTCACACCCAAGTATCTGAAACTATCCACTTCCTCCAGTTTCTCACCCTTAACCCCTTCCATACGGTGCCGCACACGTAGGCGTCATGGACTTAGATCTCGGTGGCAGCAGCCAATGCCAGCCGTACGACGTGTCGTAATAATACTCGCATCATAAAATATAGTCACCGCTTATATCGATCATTCTCTCTTCACCCGAGAATTTTGATAACCATAGAAAATGCGATTACAAAAGAATTAGAAAGAATGTCATTATGGAGGGGCGACTACAATAAATATAATCAAGACGCCGATATGGCAGCCTCGCGAATACATTCGCTCCCCATGACGCCTACGTGTGCGGCACCGTATGGAAGGGGTTAATGCTCACTTCCAGCCTACTGTCACTCTCTCCCCTTGTACATCTCATCACCTTACTTTTGCCCTCATTTATCTTCAGCTTCCTTCTTTCACACACCTACTCAAACTCTGTCACTAACTTCCTCAATCCCTCCTCTGATCCTGTTACAAGCACAGTGTCATCAGCAAACAACAACTGGCTCACCTCCCACTTTTCTCCATTTTCTTTAATCATCTCCAACCCCTAACCTACTACCCTTGCACTGACTTCTCGCACCACCCCATCCATGTAAAGATTGAACAGCTAGGGCTACATAGCACACCCCTGACGAAGTCCCACCTTTACCTCAAACCATTCACTCTCTCCATTTCTAATCCTAACGCAAGCTCTATTACTCTCATAAAAACTCTTGACTGCTCTTAACAGCTTTCCTCCTATCCCATATATCTGCAGTACCTCCCACAGTACCTTCCTGTCTATCCTGTCGTAAGCCTTTTTCAGATCCATAAAAGCCAAAAAAACATCCTTACCTCTTCCTATAGCTTTCTCCAATATCTGTCTTACCACAAAAATCTGATCTATACATCCCCTACCTGTCCTAAAACCACACTGTTCCTCACCAATTACTCCTGTTCCTCTCCTAATCCTCTCAATCAAGACCCTCCCATAAGCCTTCCCAACTACACACAACAAGCTGATCCTTCTGTAACTACTACACTCACACTTGTCCCCCTTTCCTTTGTAAAGCGGAACTATACAGGCACTCCTCCAGTCTTCTGGCACTCTACCCTCTCTTAAACAAATATTAAATAACCTTACCAGCCAGTCTACCATAACTGTACCTCCTTTCTTCCGACATTCTGCATGGCATCCATCCAACCCAGGTGCCTTACCTGCTCTCATCATCTTAAAAGCTGCTTTCACTTCATCCTTCCCTATTTCTCCTCCATTTTCCTCACTCATCACTCATTTTCTTAGCGCTTCCCACTGCAACTACCTTTCCCTCCCTATCCTCCTTCACATTTAGCAACTCCCTAAAATACTGTGCCCACCTTCCTCTCACTGCCTTCTCTTCCATTATCATCTCTCCATCTGCACCTTTTACCTTTTCTTCTCTACTTGATTCACCTCCTCTTCCTCTTTTAACTTCCAAAACATCTTTTTATTACTTTCAATTTTTTTTGTCATACTCTTACCCCATTTCACATCTGCTATTCTCTTTGCTTCCTTTATCTTATGCTTAACTTCCTTTCTCTTTACTTTGTACCTCTCATTCGATTCCCTCGTCCTAATTTGTAACCAATCTACGAATGGCTGCTTCTTCTCTTCTACACCCTTCTTTGCTTCCTATCCCACCACTCACTACCCTTCTTTCTATTTCCTCCCGCCCTCCTTGTTCCACACACCATCTTTGCACACCTTATGACTCCCTCCTTGAACCATCCCCATTCCTCCTCCACTCCTAGTTCTACTCTATCCTTTACTCTCTCCCACTCCTCTCTCAACTTCTTATACTCATTCTCCTTATTTTCTTCATTTAAGCAGTTCACTCTAAGTACCTCCCTACCTTCTGCCCTTTTCCTCTTTCTCCACCTATTCTCCACCCTCAATTTACCTTCCACCAGAAAATGATCTGAAATGAAATTCACTCCCAGTAAAAGTGGTTAGGGTGAAGTTTAACGATTGCAAAATTAAATATGCCAACTCTACAATTGCAAAAATATAACCTGTATCAAATGGTTATGTACATTATAAGGGAAAGAAGCCTATTGGTATATAGATAGAACAATTTATGTGGTGCATTACAGGTAATACCTTATTCATATAATATATAGGTAAGGATATCACATCTATTACATTGTTTCTTTATTATCATTCTGCTTTTTCAGTGTAAACTCTGTGAAGAGTTCCCTCCTGCAGAGGATGATGCCAATAACAGATCCTGGAAGTTCCTTACCTTGACTGCATTTGGGCTTGGGATTGCAGCAGTGGTTTCGTTCCTTTTCTCACATTGAGCATGTATGAAGACAACGTGTGTATACTACCTACAATGGACCAATAAGAAGTCTACTTCTTTGATACCAGCTGAACTATTGAATATTTTCAAAAATATTACACATTCCTATTAAGTAAAAATCTAAGTAGGCCTGATAAAGCATCTAGTATTAGGATTTTCCTTTACTACAGTATTGTTTATAGGTACAGTATTGTGTTAAATAGAAATATTTTGTAATTGCCAGACTACATTGAAAGTATTAACCAATTGAAGTATTGGAACATGAACATATTGTTAGTATGTTGAGCCTTAGTACATTATTTGCATGTACAGTATATTTTAAGCATATTTGCAATAGTTGGCCTTTTAGATGGGAAGGAAAGTGTTTCCCTGGTGCTTCTTTGATAATAGGAAACTGGGGAATGGAAGGTTGTCTTCCAGTGAATGTACCTGTATCTTACCCAGTGGATTGCACCTATGTCATTTTAATGCAACTGCCCTGTATTGGAGATATACAGTGGCATATATTATTTATTTATTTATTCATTATATATATATATATATATAAATATATTTATATATATATATATATATATATATATATGTATATATTTTTTTTTTTTTTTTTTTTTTCCCAGATATAAATTGTAGCTTCTTATGTGCATGTCAAGTGATGAGTCAGTTTTGATCATGCTTCTCATAACAAAGGCCCATGTTCAGATCCAATAACAGTCAATAACTTTTTGCTTGGAAATCCAAGTACCGTACATGAACAAAAGTATTAACTTTGTGGCTAAATACCTGGTGTGAGCTCCTCATTTTTGTCTCATTTACTATTTGTAGATTATCAATGTATCATAAGAACTTAGATAACTTTGTTTTTGATTGCATTGAATATAGTTTTACTTTGGTCTTGCTAATGTTGAAGTGAAATTTCTTTTCTTTTGCTAGCTTTCATGAAAATTATATCATTGGTTTTGTTCTAATTCTTCTAGTAATCTTCAAATACCCTAGCAGGCCACAGGATAAGCTGTAAAACCATAGCAGTTTTATAGTTATGATAGCATAGAAACAGTGTCAGACAGTCTGCTATGTGTGTACTGTAGTAGAAATTATTTACACTGTACAAAAAAGGATCTAAGCTACATAATGTCAGCTCATTATTTATCAAAAAGTTCTTTGTACAATGTTTGAGGTAATTATACATTGTTTAGTGATATAACAAGCAAATGTGGGGTTGCATCATTATATTTTTAATTTGGTTGCATCACTATATTTTTAATTTATTTGCTGTATTCTTTTTATTTTACTTGTGTACATATTTTTAGCAGTGCAACCATTCCCTACTTCATGCGGTCATTGTCACCCTCCTGTTGTTCCACCCAGTTATACAGAAAATGCATTGTCAAATTAGTTTATTATATAACATCACCTATACAATGCTGTTACAAATAACCAGGTAGTATTTGCCTCCTCATAATTAAAACAAGTTAACAAATTATATAGTTGTTCAGCATGAAATGTAACTTTATTTTGAGTAGGTTCATCTCCAAAGTTTGGTTTAGTCATTAAGTGACCCAGACTTTATTTTTTTAACATCTATTAATTTGATCTCCAACTTAGTTTAACTACCGGTACCGTCTTCCTAAACTTAGTAGTAATCTAGTCAAAATTGTTTTGACTCCTAACTCTTATTTGCTGTATTATTTGTAAATAGATTATTATGTATTATGATGAGGTGCTTTTATAACCTTTGATGATGATTATTGTTACTATTTTTATTATTTTATTTTTTCAATTTTAATTTTAAGGTCTTTGGTGGGCTTTCAACCAATATTGCTGACTCCAGAAGTGGAACAATAGCCACCAAATGGAACTTTGTTGTCATTGACCAAGACACAATGAAGCAAACTACAAATTTCCCCACCTCTGCAGATGTGACCCTGATGGGTGGTACCTTGTCTCCAGAGCAAAACTACTGTCACTATCAACTGCCCTACATATACATAACATTTTCCCACACAAGAAAGGCATTAATTCAGTGCATGCCCTCCCACATCTCAAAACCAAATGATAAACTCAGAGCCCAGTTGTGCTGGTAGTGTAATCAGAAATGTGCTGGTCTTGCATTCAATTGGTTGTGACTTCAAATCTTCCCCTTCTCTTTGATTTCCATCAATGACTGTTATGTGCCCCAACACTTCAAGAACATAGGGCAAAGGTGAAGGTTTTGGCCACGGCTATGCACCTCCTGGTGTAGACTTCTTTCCTTCAACTACACTTGTTTTACATGCTCAAAATTTTATTCACACACCTATATAAAATATAGCTCCTGCAGAGCCTGGATCTATCTTAAATATTACACACTAAACAAAACCTATACACAGTGAGCTAGACCTTGTGCAATTGTACACATCAACCCATACCACACAACACAAAAGTCTAGACCAAAAACATACTAAAGGTTCTACAAATGAATATAAACTGGATATTAAACAGAATTGCAGCAGTTCTTTCACAAGCACTCAATACAATATAGCACTAATACAAGAAACCAAGTTAATGTAATAAACAACATTATTTAGTTTGAAAATACACTACAAGCATATAATTAGTCCACTGTCCCAAGTATCTGTTTCAGGAGAACCATGGGTTTTAGATAACTGACAACAGCCATGATTGGCCCATAAATCCCTCTAGGAAGAAATGTTGTGTTGATGACTGGGTAAGGCTAGAGTAGGTGCAGTAGGATGAAGTGGTCAGAATATTCTGAGTGGTGATTGCTTTTGGGGCAGTTTGTTTCCTTGGTCAAACCTATTTTGTGTTGATGTTTTAAAACTGGATGTTAACCTAAATGCAGTCATGCTAGCATAGATTTTGCTTGTCATGGGAGTGATTTCTCTGTAGGACTGGGGGAAATTTGGTAGAGTAGGTGGTTCGGTTGTTGATCTTGGAGTGCTTGCTTAGTGATTTAAGTGCCTACAGGTTTTTGTTTAGATGTGTTACATGGTGCACTACAATCAGAGCAGATAATATTCATTGCAGATGGATAAAACAGTGTGGAAAGAATCATGATAAGAATTGAAGATAATGACATGAAAAGTAAAAAGTTTGGTGATTTATATGCAAAAACAGGATCTTGGAAAGAGAGTGATTATTCTAAAATGTTGGAAGATACAAGGCATTCATTAAATGAGATGATGAAGGATGGAGGAAATGTGGTGCTTATGGGAGATTTTAACTGCAAAGAAATCTGTTGGGAAGAGATAACAGTGAAAGGGGGAGAGGATATATGGGGAAATGTATTACTTGTGTTGGCTATAGAACATACAATGACACAGATATAGAAATAATGAAGAACTGTCGAGACTAGATTCAATATTTACATCAGAACCTAAAATTGTGGATAAAATTTAGTACAAGACGCCAATTGGGAAGTGACCACATATTATTTTAGTTCAAATTAAAGGAGGAAATATATATAGAGAGATATGAGAAATACAGAAAAAGAAGGCTGGTGTATAACAAAATGGACTTTGGGAAACTTAGGAATTTTGTTCAAAAACTGAGTTGGGGAAAATTCTACAATGAAGAGACACAAGTGAAAGAAAATTTTTTTTTGATGGAAATCTATAATGAAGGAGTGGATAAACATGTACAAGACATAAAAAGGAAAAGGTGTATATTAAGTGCTGGTTTAACAGAAGGTGCACTGAGGTGAAAGATAGAAGAGCTAAAGCTTGGAAAAGATGGAAAAAATATTAAAAAACCTGGAAAGTGGCAAATATATATTAGTCAAATAAATTAATATGCAAAAGTATGCAGGGAGGAAAAAGAAACTGAAAAAGTCATTGTAGAAAAATGTAAGGAACAACCAAAATTATTTTATAGGTATGTGAACAGTAAACTAAAAAGCAAACAGGAAATAGTGAAATTATGCCAAGGGAATGTATAATACACAGAAGATATAGAAATGGCTGAAGTCATGAGCAAACGTTTCAAGTCTGTGTTCACTAGAGAAAATATACAGCATTGGGATGAAGGGAGTGACATGAGGGAAATAATAGTAACACAAAAAGAAAATGGGTCAAATAATGAACTTTTATGTCAAGAAATTGTGTGGCCTGGATGGAATTGCAAACTGGATACCAAAAGAATGTAAAGATGAACCAATAGATAAAATATATAATGTAATAAGCTGCTCACTCAAAGAAGGAAAAATACCGGAAGACTGGAAAAATGCCAATATCATACCAATATATAAAGGGGGAAACAAGGAAGACCCAACAAATTACAGACCAGTCTCCCTTACAAGTATGGTAGCCAAAATTTGTTAAAAAGTTATCGAAAATAGATGGACAAAACATCTGGAGAACAATATACTAAATCTGAGACAATTTGGATTTAGATAGGGAAGATCATGTGCCTCAAATTTGATCTGTTTCTATTCAAGACTAGTATATAATACAAGGGACAGATGGGCTGATTGTGTTTTTCTAGACATACTAAAATCTTTTGATAAAGTACCACACAAAAAATTATTAAGAAAACTGGAAACCTTAGGAGGGATACAAGGTAAACTGCTGAAATGGGTGGAGGATTTCTTGTGTGGAAGAAAAATAAGAGTACCGTATTTTCCGGCGTATAGTGCGCAACTTATTTCCGTTGGAAGGGCCTAAAAATGGGGGGTGCGCGTTATCCGGTGGTGCGCATTATCTACGGCCTACGATAAAAATTCTGCGCCTGTGTGTGTAATTTTTTTCACAACAACGTGACGATGTTGGCCGTCACAAAGTCGGGAGGCACACTTCTCCGTGACGTTCCGTGAGAACAAGAAGAACAGCCTTGGTAACATGAAAGAATACGCCAGCATGGGCTACCATATGTAAATATTTGGTATAGGGTATCTATCGAATCTTATTTTTCATGTTTAAATAGGCCTAAACACCATGAAACATGATCAATATTCATGATATTTGCCCATGTTCACAGCATCTTAGTTTGAATTTTTATGTTGGCTTTGTTGCTTCACTTTAGGTATGGTACAAATTCCGTTGCGGCCATTCATAAACTCGTGTCAAACACCTGACTACAACACCCTCTTTCGGGAGTTATATTAACTAAACGTCACCTCGATGAGAGACTGTCCTATTTCATAAGAACATAAGAAATAAAGGAGACTGCAAAAGACCATAAGGCCTACACTAGGCAGCTCCGTATCCATCACCACCTGTCATCCCCATCCATAAAGTTGTCTAATCGTTTTTTAAAACAACTGATAGTTTCTGCGCTTACTACATGGTTACTAAGTTTATTCCATTCATCGACCACCCTATTAGTAAACCAATTCTTGCCTATTTCCTTCTTAAATCTAAATTTGTCCAGTTTATACCCATTACTGCGAGTCCTGCCCTGTTGTTTTATTATGATGACCTTGTTTGCATCACCCTTGTTATAGCCTTTGATCCACTTAAACACTTCTATTAGATCACCCCGCACTCTGCGTCTTTCCAGAGAGTGTAAGTTTAGGTGCCTAAGCCTCTCTTCGTAAGGCAAATTTCCGAGTCCTTGTATCATTTTGGTCATTCTTCTCTGTACTGATTCTAGTGAATTTACGTCCATTCTGTAGGACGGAGACCAAAACTGTACCACATAGTCAAGGATGGGTCTAACTATCGCTAGATAGAGTTTAATAATTACCTCTGCACTTCTATTCGTTACCGTCCTAGCAATGAAGCCTAATGCTCTGTTAGCTTTATTTCTGGCGCTAATACACTGCTTCCTGGTTTTAAGGTCCGGACTCACCAGAACTCCCAAGTCCCTCTCGCACTCAGATTTTTCTAAAAACTTGTTATCTAAGTTGTATCTATTTTCGGGGTTGTGTAGCCCTACGTTTAACACGCTACACTTAGAGATATTGAAGTTCATTTGCCATTTCACCGACCATGTTAACAGCTTATTAAGGTCATCCTGCAGAATCTGGGCGTCGTCTCCTGACCTAATTAGGCGTCCTATTTTAGTGTCGTCCGCAAACTTACTAACATCACTATTTAACCCTTTGTCTAAGTCGTTTATATACATAATGAACAACAAGGGACCCAAAACCGAGCCCTGGGGGACCCCGATGGTAACATTGCCCCACCTAGATTTTATTCCATTTATGGTGACCCGCTGTTTTCTGTTACTAATCCAAGCTCTAATCCAATCTAACACTTTTCCTCCTATGCCATGGGCTTTGATTTTATTTAGTAGTCTCTGGTGTGGCACTTTGTCGAACGCTTTGCTAAAGTCAAGGTAAATAACATCGTAATTTTCATTGTTGTCATTGCAGGTTCAAAGCTAAAACGAAACAGTCTGTAGTTTCAGTATTGAATAAAAAATGGTAAAGACGAGTTACAGGTACTCCTCGTTTAACAACCTACTCGGTTAGCTACGACGGGCTTTATGACAAACGTTTAACGTAGATCTCCCGAAGTTACGACGTCGTGTATGATAATTAAGTTGGCTGAGGCAAATTTGTATGATGTTATAATTGAACTTGTACGGTGGATATTAGCTGTGAGGTAATGTGTTCTGAAGCTTAGGCCTACATTACCATCCTGCAAGCTGCAAAAACTACCTGGGGTACAGTATATACCGGTAGTGGTAATTTTTTAGTTTCGACCATGGGCGCAATATAGCAATAGAAAATTAATTATTAATTTTGTAAATTATAATGTATCAAATAATATGCAATTTTGTGAGCGGAAAAAAAGGTGCTCAAACAAATTTCGTAAGTAACGAAGTCATGTAGGATGAATGGTACACCATGTTTGTTATGATAGATGCCGATGTCGAAGAAATAAAAGGATGATGAATTCGTCTAACCTAAACTAAACTAACCTAACCTGTGTTTGATAAATCATTACCTGCAAATTAAATGTCATCCGGCTCGTCCTCGTTGTCGTCGTCGTGAGAGACGTTGGCAGACAAGATGGCGTCCCAATCCTATGCTAACGACTTCGTTCATTAGCATATTTTCTTGTAGCAAGGTATTTTTTACTTTCATTTCCACCCACAAAATTGCATATTACGTTGATACATTTTAATTTACAAAATTAATAATTAATTTTCTATTGCTATATTGCGCCCATGGTCGAAACAAAAAATACCCCGGTATTCAATATGGAATGTCAGCATACGCGGATTTGGTCATATACGGTAATTTCAGGAACCTAACCACCGTAAATAAACAGTAAATAAAGCTTTAATGTACTGTATAAAAGAGGGAAAATACACGAAAATAAAGATATATGTATTGCTGGACATTGTACATACAGTACATGTACGTATATGTATACACTTTCGCTTAACGACTAATTCGGTTAACGACGGCGCGCTAGTCCCAATTGTCGTCGTTAAACGAGGAGTGGTTGTATTTCCTCAAAATATAAAATGAGCATTTTCTGTAAAAATCCCGAAATTTTTCTGTATATTTTACTTTTAATAAACTTTTTTTAGATCATATTTCCTACAAACTATTTAAGCTACAAAGTAATAAGGGACCAACGCACAACATGAGTCATATACCGGTACATGTAGTTCCGACTTTTTCTTAATTGTGTCCTGATTGATGCCTAAACTGACACTTAACTTAGTGACAAATCAACAGATTTCCCAGCGGTGGCTCTAGCCAATGAAAAATACTTCTCCATGTAACCTTGTTCACATGATATAAATACCGAGGTAAAACTGCGTTATAGACAAATGCGATCGGGCATGCGCGTTATACGTCGGTGCGCACTATCTGTATACTGAGATAGCGAAGTGCATGGGTGCGCATTATAACCCGATGCGCATTTTAAGCCGGAAAATACGGTGCTCAGAGATATGAGTTCAACTTGGGAAGAGGTGATTAATGGAGTTCCACAGGGATCAGTATTGGCTTGATGTTTGCTATTTATGTAAATGACATGGACAAGGGTGTGGAATGTTCCATGTGCTTCTTTGCAGATGACACAAAATTACAGAGGAAAGTGAGTACTGAAACGGATTGTGAGTCAATGCAGAGATCTGAACAGGGTTTGGGAATGGAGTTAGAAGTAGGAAGTGGACTTCAATATTAAGAAATGTAGTATAATGGAATTTGGAAAAAGTGAAAAAAGAATATCAGGACAATATAAATTTGGTGCAAAGGAAGTAATGGGATCTGAAAAAGCCCTGTGAGTAATTATCACAAAAGACATGATCCCTGATATACAGATGAACAAAATTGTTGGAGAAATCTACAAATTCCTAAGGTCAATAAAGGTGGCTTTTACCTAGTTGGATGAAGAAAGGGTGAAGAAAATACTAATCACACTAATAAGGCCAAGACGTATGCAGCAACACTATGGTCACCCAGTACTAAAAAGAATATAAGGAAAATTGAAAGAATCCAAAAAGCAAATATGAAGATGGCCCCCACACTTTCAAAATTGTCATATGAGGAGGGATTGTCAAAACTAGAATCACTGACACTGGAACAAAGAAGAGAAAGAGGTGACTTGTTGACCATCTATAGAATCATGAGAGGCATGGAAGTCTTTGATAGAGAAGATTTACTAAATTGGGATAAGAGAAATACAAGGGGGACATGAAAGGAAGCTCAAAAAGGGCAGTTATAGAAGAGACCAGAAAAAGAACAGCTTTCCCCACTGGTGGATGTATGGAACAAACTGGATGAAACAATAGTGTGTGCAAAAACCATACATGAATTTAAGAGCAAACTAGATGCTGTGAGATACAGAGATGGGACATGAGTGTAGCTCCCCTTCCCATAGAATATAACTAGATAAATGCAAAGGTAGATTCATTATTTTTATACACAATAACATAACATTCTCCTACAAGACAAAAGAAACCAAATGGACAAAAGGTATTTATTACTTTTATACACAGCATTACATTCACCAACAAGACAAAAGAAACCAAGTAGACACTAGGACACAACAGTAGGAATAATTAGAATATATACATCTATGCAAAACCCAATTGTTCTTCCTTCTATTGGGAGCTAAGATAAAAGGGACAGTTATATATCTGTATATAGAACTCTCCCTTCAGTACAAACACATAAAGAAACATGATGTACAAACTTTTGACTGCCCTCAACAGCCTTCTGCCTATCCTTTATATCTGCAACACAGCCCACTATACCTTTCTGTCAACCCAGACATATGCCTTCTATAAATCCATAAAAACCCAAAAGTCATCCTTACATATTGCTAAAACTTATTGCATACTGCCCTAATATGAAAAATTTATCCATGTACTCTCCTCCTTTCCTAAATCCATATTGTTCTTCCCCAAATAATCCAACTATACCCCTACCTAATCCTCTCTAACATCCTCTCATATGACTTTCTAGCTACACTTCATAGATTGATCTTTCTAAAGCTTCTTTGTATAGTGGAACTACAACCACTCCTCATTAATGACGACAATTGGGACCAGCGTTGCCGTCGTTAACCGAATTGGTCGTTAAGCGAAAGTGTATACATATACGTACATGTACTGTATGTACAATGTCCAGCAATACATGTATCTTTATTTTTGTGTATTTTCCCTCTTTTATCTTTGTATAGTGGAACTACAACCACTCCTCATTAATGACGACAATTGGGACCAGCGTTGCCGTCGTTAACCGAATTGGTCGTTAAGCGAAAGTGTATACATATACGTACATGTACTGTATGTACAATGTCCAGCAATACATGTATCTTTATTTTTGTGTATTTTCCCTCTTTTATACAGTACATTAAAGCTTTATTTACTGTTTTGATAGTACAGAAAGCCCTCAAGTAACGCGGTGGTTATGTTCCTTAAATTACCGTGTATGACCAAATCCGCATATGCTGACATTCCATATTAAATACCGGGGTATTATTTTAGTTTCGACCATGGGTGCAATTTTGTGGGCGGAAATGAAAATAAAAAATACCTTGCTACAAGCAAATATGCTAATGAACAAAGTCGGTAGCATAGGATCGGGACGCCACCTTGTCGTCTGTCAATTGACGGCCTAGGTACTTCTGATAGTACCTCGCCAGGTACATTTTCTTGAAGGAATGTTATGGAGTGGAGATACATGCATTCCTTCAAGCTGCAAGAACTTTGTGTACCCCACAAGCTGAGAGAGTGGTTGAAAAGCCCGCCAACGTCTCTCCCGACGACGACAACGAGGACGAGCCGGATGACATTTAATTTGCAGGTAATGATTTATTAAACACAGGTTAGGTTAGTTTAGGTTAGACGAATTTATCATCCTTTCATTTCTTCGACGTCAGCATCTATCATAACAAACATGGCGTACCATTCGTCCGACACGACTTCGTTACTTACGAAATCTGTTTTAGCACCTTTTTTGTTTTTTTATTTCCGCTCACAAAATTGCATATTACGTTGATACATTATAATTTACAAAATTGATAATTAATTTTCTATTGCTATACAGGTAGTCGTCGACTTACGACCTATGCGACTTACAACTGATCGACTTTACGACCACGAGATAGTGCAATAATATTTAACATTTAATAGAATAATAGAATTGCAATGTTATGCCTGGCAGTGCAGTACAATTACTTTGCACACCACGAGACGCGAGTACGATAGTTTTGGCAGGTTACCGGCAGCGTCAGCTTCCCTCTCATTCAGGAGCATGTGGTATTTCTGACTTCATTCATGAAAAGGATTATATTTTTAATTTTTTTGTGCTTCAAACCCCCATGAAGATGTCTAAAAGAAAATTATCTTTCGATATTTCCAAGCCTGCCAAGAAACAAAGAAAGGTTATTGATCTTGACACGAAAATGAAAGTGATAAAACATTATGAAGGAGGGAAGAAAGTTAATGTGATAGCACGTGAACTTCAGTTATCACATTCTACAGTGTCGATAATTTTAAAAGACAAAGAGAGGATCTTAATTTTGCCTTGGATTTTATATTTTAATATGTTTTGCAATTGATAAAATGTAACAGTAAAACTTTTTTATGCCTAATCTGTTGTCGATAACAATATGTTCGGTACAGCATTTTGTATTTTTATGTTTTGCAATATTTTCGGTACAGTACGTAAACAAAACGAATGTTTTGAAATATTTTTTCCTAATTTTGCCTTGCATTATGTATTTTTATGTTTTGCAATTAATAAAATGCAACAGTAAACTTTGTTTAAGCCTAGTCTGTTGTCGATAACAATATTTTCGGTACAGTACGTAAACGAAAAGAATGTGTTTTGAAATAATTTTTTCCTAATTTTGCCTTGCATTTAGTAGTTTTAATGTTTTGCAATTAATAAGATTGAAATTATACAGTACAATGTTTTTTATTCAACCAACAAAAAAGTATTTGTAGGTCAAAGATGACAGGACTTTATTCAGTATGCGTAGGCCTAGGCTACGTTTCCTAACGACAATAACACAATTATAAAAAGAATAATGAATATTAAACAATGTAGCTCAAAGATTATAATCAGTATGCATACGTTTCCTAAAGAAAATCTGATGATAGAATAATAAAAATATTAGAAAATACAGTATTAAATATCATAGGTCAAAGATGATAGGATTTTATTCAGTATGCTACATTTATCAAAGAAAATCAGATAAAATTATAACAAAGGTTTGAAAAATACTATACAACATAGTTCAAAGATGCTAAGATTATTTCAGTATGCTAAATATTATATAGAATATACATGTATACAGTAACAAAAATAATATTTGAAGGGTAATATATACTGTATATATATAAAGTCCGACTTGCGTCCAGATCGACTTAAGACCTGTCTGTCGGAACCGAACTCGGTCGTAAGTCGACGACTACCTGTATTGCGCCCATGGTCGAAACTAGAAATTTACCAATACTGGTATATACTGTACCCTAGGTAATTTTTGCAGCTTGCAGGATGGTAATGTAGACCTAAGCTTCAGAACATTTTACCTCACAGCTAATATCCACCGTACAAGTTCATTTATAACGTCATACAAATTTGCCTCAGCCAACTTATTGTACATGACGTCATAACTTCGAGAGATTTACGTTAAACGAATATTGGTCTGTCATAAAGCCCGTTGTTACTCCGCGTTGTCGTTAACCGAGTAGGTCGTTAAACGAGGAGTGGTTGTATACACACACTCCTTTAGTCACTGGTGAGAAATGCAGTAACATTTGTAAATCACAACTAACACCACATGAATCATGAAAGGCACAGAAATACTTGATAGAGAGGACTTGTTAAACTGGGACAGGAGAAGAACAAGGGGACATGGAAAGAAAATAAAAAACATAGCTACAGAAGAGATCTGAAGAAAAACAGTTTTCCACATAGTGGTAGACACTTGGAACAAACTGGACAAGGAAATAGTGTACGCAAAAACCATTCATTAGTTTAAAAGCAAACTAGACATTGCGAGATACAAAGGCAGGACACCACGAGCGTAGCTCCCCTTCCAGCAAAATACAACTAGGTAAGTTGGGAAAAGGAAGAGTTGAATAAGCGAGTCTATATATTTCGACTGCTAACAAAGGATTACAAAGGCGGAGAATGCCGACAGGAGACCTTTTGATCCATATCTAGGTCGGATGCAAAAAAAAAAATCATATTGATAATAAAATAACATAAAAACTATAATAATGTAAATAAATGCATAGGTATAGTTAAAATAATAAACAGGTAAATAGTAAATAATAATAAATTGACATATAACTAATAATAAATGAAAATCAGACAGACAAATTATAACAAAACAAAAACAAATAATATAAGATATATTAGAATCATTACAGCATCTTACTTAGGTAACTACAATCATCTTCAGTAGTACAAAGTGGGAGGAGGATGCTGCCTTTAAATAGCAACCTCTTACAAAAGAAAAGGAAATTGGGAAGGAGTAAATACCACTACCCTCGCTCTCTAGTAACCTGAGAATGACATGAGGTCAGGTCAGGGAGAAGGGGAGGATACCTGTTAACAATTTGTTTTATAATGAACAATCCTGAGATTATGTCTGGGGTCCATTGAGCCTTAGAAATATTCATAGTGGAAAGATAATCTATTAAAATGGATTCCACTATTTTCCTTTAGTCCTCTAGCACATTCCCCTCCTGTAGGTACACATTAACCTCTTCCATGCAATGATGCCAATGTAGGCTGGTGTCGGCATGTTGATTATATTTTGTAGTTGTAGCTGAGTGACCTCCATATTCTGTGAACTGGTTTGATCATATTTTCTCTGGTTATTAATATTCAGAGTGAAAGAGAAATAGTAACAAAGCTATAACTTTATATTTTATAATGCAAGTATTGTGATGCATCATCATATATCAGGCATCTGATGCTGTATGCGAGAATTTGACTTGTATTGAACAGGATACATGATCTTACTAATTCACCATAACTGTTCTTTCCTTCATCAGGCATTCCATATGACACTCGTCTCATTTTTTTCTATGGCCCTATAATTTTCTTTTCTCATCACATTCATTTTCCTAGTATCTCCCACTGCCACTGTCAATCCTACCCTAACCATCTCATCATTCAACAAATCTCTGTTTCCACCCATCTTTGCCGTATTGCCTTTACCTTCAGTAACATCTGTCTGCATCCTTTACCATGTCCTCTCAATCTGACTCGCCCCTTCATTCTTTTCTCTTTTTATTATTTTTGAAATTCCTTGCCAAATTTATACCCCACTTTACATCTGCTCTCCTCATTCCCTCCCTCACCTTATATTTTGCCTCTTTTATCTCTCTGTATTTCTCATACCCTAGTTCTACTTTGCAACCAATCTTTATAAACTTATTTCTCTTCCACCACCATCTTCACCATCTTCATCTCATCATTTGCTGCCTCTTTTTTTCTGTTCCCTCCCAACTTCCTCACCCCACATACCATCTTCGGGCAATTTCCTCCTTTCCCCCTTGAAACATACTCATTCTTCTACTCCTGCCCACCCCCCACCCCCCTATCATTCACAGCCTACTACACTTCTCAGTTTATGGTATTCTTTATCATTCTCATTTAATTTGTTTACCCTCAACACCTCTCCACTTCTCTCCTTTTTCCTCCCCCATTCTTCCTCCACTCTCAATTTACCATTTACTCCTCCTTTTCCTTTTCATTCAAAGAGTTCACTCTAAGAACCTCCCTACCTTTTGTCCCTTTCCTCTTTCTCCATCTATCCTCCACTCTCCCCTTAGCACATGTACATCCTTAACTCTTCCTATCATAATCCTATTTACCACTACATAATCCATTCACGCTCTATCTACCACCCTTCCCTCCACCACCCTCTCCCATGTGTACTTATGTTTGACTTTCATTTCGGTTCACTTTTTCTCTTTGTAATTAATGTTTCTTGATGTGTTGAATTAAAATGGAGATACATGTATAGTTTTCCTTCGCTTCTTCACTAATTCTCTACAACGTTATTTTCTTAGTTACACCAGAGGAATCCCACCTGGGATTCCCAATCCACGCACTAAGCCATCTCTACTCTGATGTCACTACTTAATTCATTCAGTAATCTTGACTGTAACAAATACGTGCCTCCCCTTAAGGGCATGACTTTTCTCCCATGTACCAATAAAAATTTTCTCCATCCTTCTGCAATCAGAAAGACCATTACACTGTCTTAAACAATACTGCTTACACAAGCAATCTCAACATTGAACCAGAATGGCCTAGTTTACATATTGTCACCTCGGCATTAAATCTGTACCCTAATTGTTGTTTATCAACTTTAGATGGTGAGCGAGATTATGCAACTCAGCAACTCCTTCGCGGCTATTGTTTTGAAAACCTCTAGCTCGAAAAAATTAAATTCTCGCCATCTACCCCTCTTTCTACCTACTTATCTACCAGTCTCTTACAGGGCTCAGCAGCTACCCTTGGTCGTCCCGACCAATTATTTTCTACTACCCTCTTACAGGGCTTGCTAATATATACAAGAAGCTAAATATTTACTAATGCATAAACTGGCAAAATGGATGGTATCATCAAAACATATGTCACACATATAACATTTCAAAGAAACAAGCAACCCCTCCAAAATGCATAAATGTCAATAACATCAAAAGAAAACAAATCAAGCAGATATAAGTGAACATCATTAAATGTCAGAAACAACAAAAACATAAAAACAAATAGTTTGTAATACAGCTATAAATTCAATGTTAAATAGATTTGCAAAACTCACTACTTTGATTAAGAACAGCAACATTAGATCTCAATGGAGAATGTTTTCAGCATTTCAAAGATATTGAGATGGGCAATATGTTATTAAGGTTATATACACAACATAGTAGTGTCTCTTGCTGAATTTCACACACACTTATTCACTTTTTGTGTAGGACACACACTGCATAAAAATTTTCAATGCTTCATAAAATGATTACAATTTAATACTTAGTGGTATTGTCCTTATCTATTGGCAAGGTTCCAAGTCTGACACACAGCAGGTCCAAAGCTCCAGGTAGTATCTCTGCTTGACACCAGGTAGTTCAGTCTCCCATCACAATCAAGCACCATACAAATTACAAAAATAATTGCAGTCTTCATCTGTAAAATATATCAAGATTAATATTCAATTCCTGTATAATATCAACATATTCCCTATACTCTTTTGGGTTTAGAGTTTCTTTAAAACTAAGTCACTGTATCTTCATCAAATTGTATCCTAACCTTTTTCATATCTAAATGATTAATTGACACTTCCCTAATTTTTAAGTGTAAGATCTTGTATTCATTTCCATCTGCAAAATCAATTACCCTATATGGACCTGAGTATCTCGGTGAAAGTTTATTATAGGGTGAATGTAGTTTGACCATGACTAAATCTCCTGTTTTTAATTCTATTTTATGTGATGTTTTGTGTTGTTGCTTTTTCATCTCTTGTGTATACTCTTGCATATGTTTCCTCACTCTTTGGTGTATAGTTTGAAATGTATTTATCCTATTTTAGATATAATCATATACACAGGTTTCTGCTCTGCAGTCAAAATTCCATATAGAAGAAATTTGTCCTCACCAAAAATAATAAAATGAGGTGTATCGCCTATTGCTATGTTAATTTGGTTGTTCAGAGTACATTTAACACAAGGAATCCAAGTATTCCAAGTTATACTATGAGGACTTGAAGACATGTAAAAAAAAAATTAATCTCTCTACACCTCCATTACTCTGAGGATGATTCACTAAAATATTGATTTTCTGAATCTTAGATAATCTACATAAGTTTTCCAAGATTTTATTAAATTCTGTTCCATTATCTGAAACTAAGATCTTAGGTGTAGAGAAATTACAGATTATCAGATCATAGATTACTGAAGCAATTGTTTCAGCTTTCTTATTTGGAATGGGTTGTAAAATACATAAGTAACTCCAAAGTATCTATGTGAACTCTTTCCTTAGGATTCTGTGGAATGGGATATGTTAACATAGCAGGTTTTGGTGTATTTCCCTTCACATTAGCACATTTCAAACAATTTTCTATATAATCATATAGATCTTCATACCTGGCCAAGAGTATTGAAGTTGTGCTTGTCTATAAGTTTTATTCTTTCCTGGATGTGAACTACAATCACTATCATGAAGCAACTTCAATATCTCTTTTACAAGAGCTTGTGGTATTACCAACTGTTTCACTGGGCCTCTAGAAATATCTTTCCCTCTTACAACTGTTTTTCTATACAAAAGTCCACTAGTCAAATGAAATTCCTCTATCTTGTACTCTTTTGGTAGTTTTGGAGGATTTCCTCTTGGGTTCATCAAATACTGGGTAATGAATCGCGTGTCTTATCCCTCTGTTCTCTTATTAGCATTTCCTCATTTAAGGTTACTAACTCATCTATACTACAAACAAAATTTATCAACCCTGTCATTGGTTGGCTAATGTTTCTAGAAAGTGTATATTCTGCAGCATTCTTTTTATCTGAAATATATTCAAACTTAACCTCATAGCACTGAAGTACCGCAAACCATCTTGCTAGTCTGCCCCTAAGATTCTTATACTTAAATATGTTCTGAATAGCTGTATGATCAGTGCACACTCTGATTGGATATCACAGTATCATATCTCTAAAACTTTCTAATGAATATATCACTGCTAAGGTTTCTCTTTCTGTTATAGAATAGTTTCTGCGCTATTACAAAGTCTAGATGTGTAAGCTATTGGTTTTAAAGTTCCATTTCTCTCTTGCATCAATATGCCTCCTAACCCTATGCCAGATGCATCAGTACAAAGAATGAACTCTTTATCATAGTCTGCATAGTCTGATGATATATTAAAACTGGAGAACTCATAAGTTTATATTTCAAATTGTCAAAAGCTTGCTGTTGTGCAGGTCCCCACATGAACTTTGAGTCTTTTCTCAACAAAGAACTTAATGGATTAGCTATGTCCGCATATCCATGGATAAATTTCCTATAATATCCTGTCAATCCCAAGACTAACTTTTTCTACATTGTTTGGAACTGGAAAATTCTTTACTGCTTCAACCTTTGAGTTTACTGTACTAGGTCTGTGCCTATCTTATGTCCCAAATAGATAACACTGCCCTGCAAAAACTTACATTTTTCAAGTTTCATTTTCAATCCTGCTTCAACTAGTCTAATTTCTTAAAGTGCTCACCCACTGTTTGGGAAACTTAAAATATCGTCTAGAAATACACTGGCAGTGTTTTCTAACAACCCATCAAGAACTGTATCCATCAACCACATGTAAGTTAATGGATGAATGGCATTCATTTGAACTCATAGTGTCCCGTTGGAGTAGAAAATGCTGTGAATTCTCGTGAGTCTTCATGCAACTCTATTTGCCAAAAAGCAGATTTAATATCTAGTGCTAAAATACCTATTCTCAGTTCCCAAACTTCTAAGAATGTCCCCTATCACTGGTAGTGGTAATTGGTAACATATGGTATCCTTATTCAATTCCCTATAATCAATAACTGGGCGCATGGTACCATCAGTAATATCCTGCAATAACATTTCAGTGATCAGTTTACAAGAGCTAATTTAGAGTGTGGTACTCTGTGGTCAGGTGTATAAATAGGTTGAGTCCCTGGTTTTTACCTGTTTTATAACTGTTGGTTTGCCTAAGATGTCTCCTGGCAAAGCAATTGCTTTATTGTGCTTCAAGAGCAAAGCAACTAAGCTCTCATCCAACTGCGGGCAACTAGTAGGTTCTAGTTGATTCTTGTATTTCTTTCCCAACTCTGTTTCTTCCTGAACTGAACAGATTAATGAAATTGGTAATTCCACCTCAATACTTTCATTTAAAATCTTAATGGGTTTTGCAAATACTTGGAAACATCCTATTTGTGTACCTTTTCTTAAGACTATGTCTTTATTTAAAGTACTACTCACTAATATTTCTACCATGTTCTTATTTGACTTATAAATCCCTGAGTCCAATTTCAAACCTTTTAATCTAATTGATTCTGGGATGGTTAAAATTTGAGAGTCTACAGTGATTCCTGTCAACTGCACCTCTACCCTGTTAATTGCTCTAGAGCAGTGGTTCTTAACCTGTGGGGAATGGCAGAGTTGCCAAGTGGGGAATGACCGGTCGGAGAGAAGAACCACGTTTTTTTTTTTTTTTTTTTTTTTTTTTTTTTTATGGATATGTTTTTGTTTCTTTTTGTTTGTTTCTGGTGTCTTCTTGTCACATTTCGTGAATTTGTTTCCACCCACAAATAATCGATAGTGCTTCAAAATTTATGTATTTATCCATGTGATAACTGTTAGTAAAAAATCTAATATATGCAAACAAAAATTAAGGGCCGTAAAATGGCACAAAAAAGCAAAGCGTATATTTACATACTAAACACTGCATGGGTTAAAATCGAATTTGTCAAAGACCGATGCTGTGGTGGGAAATGGAGAGTTGGCTCACTAAAAAGTGGGGAATTGGAGAAAAAAGGTTAAGAAACCCCTGCTCTAGAGTGTAATAATGTCGACTTTATAATGCCACCATTCACAATTTGCAAGGCTTCATTTGTAGTTGATGAATTAGTAATTTCTGGGATTTCTTGAACATCTGAGTTGGGTTCACTATATGTGACTTTACTTTCTGTTGGTCTGGACCGCTCGGCCTCGTTATCTAAAATATAAATGTTATCTTTCCTATCTATTTCTAGGGATTCTTTGATTCCTGTCACTGGCCTTAAGTCTGGTTGATTTAAAAATGGGATTAACTGTGATTTCAGTAAGATCCCTTAGTCGCAGAACATATAACCATGTTCTCTTTTCTCATAGTTGCAAATCCTATCAATAAATCTCCTGGGAAAACAGATTATTCTACAACTATCACTGGAATGTGCAAATGTTCATTTGTATATAAGATGACTTCTAGTTCAACCTTACCTAATGTTTTTAACTGATTTCCAGTTACTCCTTGCAATGAATAATGGATTGGTTCAAAAAATTTCACTCCTGGTTTCAATTGGTTGAAAACAATACTAGTTATAACATTAACTATAGATCCTGTATCAGTATTTTAATAGGTTCATTGAACAGTCTATCAGCAATAAGAGGTCCTACAGAAGTCCTTCCAATTGTTATTACAAAGGATTACAAAGGCGGAGCATGCCGACAGGAGACCTTTTGATCCATATCTAGGTCGGATGTGAAAAAAAAATCATATTAATAATAAAATGATAAATAAAAACTATGATAATGTAAATAACAAATAAAATACATAAATAAATGCATAGGTATAGTTAAATAATAAACAAACAGGTAAATAGTAAATAATAATAAATTGACATATAACTAATAATAGATAAAAATCAGACAGACAAATGATAACAAAACAAAAACAAATAATATAAGATAAATTATAATCATTACAGCATCTTACTTAGGTATTTATCTAAATGATTCTTAAAGCTTCAAACTGAACTACATTGCACTACCTGTGCAGGAAGTTTATTCCATTCATTAACTACACGGTTGGCAAAGTTGTTTCTACCTACTTCCAAATTGAATCTATTTCCGGAGAGTTTAAGACCATTGTTTCTTGTCTGATTCTCATTCAATGTAAAAATTTGGTCACTTTTGTTGTTGTCAATTCCCTTCAGAATTTTAAAGACCTGTATCAAGTCACCTCTGAGTGTACGCTTTTTTAGGGAAACCACATTCATATGTTTTAGTCGATTTTCGTATGATTTATTTTTGATATTTGGAATCAGTTTTGTGGCTCGCCGTTGTACTCTTTCCAATCTGTCAATGTCTTTAATGAGATTCGGTGACCATACGGAAACAGCATATTCCAAATGTGGACGAACTAACGATTTATATAGCTTGTTAATGAGTGATGGACTTTTGAAATCAAAAGATCGTGCAATCAGTCCTAGAATCTTATTTGCTTTCTCAGAGGCTGAAATACACTGCTTGGATGATTTGAGGTCGTTACTGATAATTACGCCGAGATCTTTTTCACTATCCACTTTTGTTAACGAATTTCCAAATAACTTGTAATCGTACTTACTGTTATTCTTACCTATGTGCATTACCTTGCATTTACTTGTGTTAAATTTCATTAGCCACTTTTCAGACCATTGCTGTAATTTATCTAAATCTTCTTGAATATCTAATTGGTTTGAATGATCATTTGCCACTCCGCACAGTTTTGTATCATCAGCAAATTTGGAAACAGTAGATTTTAGTCCATGGTTTATATCATTTATATATACTATGAATAGAAGTGGCCCAAGAACGGAACCCTGAGGAACTCCACTTGCAACACTTTTCCATCCAGAAGTTTTTCCATTTAAAACAACTCTCTGTTTTCGATCATTCAACCAATTACTAGTCCAACCTAATAGGCTACCACTTATTCCATGCAAAGCTAATTTAGTAAGTAGTCTTTCGTGTGGGACGGTATCAAAAGCTTTTGCAAAGTCTAGATATACTAAATCTATATTGTTTCTTTTGTCATAATTCGAGATAACTGTGTTGTAGAATTCGAGTAAGTTTGTCAAGCAAGAACGTTTCCGTCTGAAACCATGCTGGCTATCATTTATCAAACGGTTACTTTCTAAATGATGTTCGATAGCATCTCTGATGATAGTTTCCATTATTTTTCCTACGATTGAAGTCAAACTTATAGGCCTATAGTTATTTGGTTTCTTTGTGTCACCTTTTTTGAATATGGGAGTAACGTTAGCTAGCTTCCATTCTCTTGGGACATCTCTGGATATGATGGATTTCTTGAAAATAATTTCTAATGGAACAACAATCTCATTTTTCATTTCCTTTAAGATTCTTGGATGCCAACCGTCAGGCCCTGGTGTTTTATTAACTTTGAGTTTGTCTATACACCTTTTAATTTTTTCTTTTGTTATATTTACCATACCGAGTAAGTTTACCCTAGACTTTTCACAGGTTTCAGTTTGGAATTCACCTTGAGGTGTTTCGTTTACGAATACCGAGCTAAAATAATTGTTTAAGATATTACACATTCCTTCATTTGAATATTCAAGTTGACCGTCAGCAGATAATAGTGGACCAATGTGATTCCTAACAACCTTTTTATCTCTAATGTAACTATAGAATTCTTTGGGATTCTCTTTGGATTTATCAGCGATGTTCATTTCGTATTGTCGTTTTCTTTTTCTTATTGTCTTTTTTAAATTTCTCTGTATTGATACATAACTTTCATAGTCATTAGATGCACCCGAGCACTTATATTTCTTATAAGCCTGTCTCTTTCTAGCAATAGTTTTTTCAGTTTCTTTGTCGAGCCACTTTGGGCGAGCCTGATTTGGGGGACGTCTGTCCTTAAAAGGAATGTAAGTTTGAATCATCTTAGTGAGCGTATTTTGAAATATTTCCCACATATGATCTACAGGTCTTTCGTTTAATTTTGCCTCCCATTCTGTAAGCTGAAGCTCCTGACGTAGTTCTATGAACTGAGCTTTACTGAAATCGGGTATTTTAGAAACACAAGTATCTACTCTAAAATTGTTTAGGAGTTTGAATCTAACTAGGTTGTGATCGCTATTTGCAACAGATTCACCGACTTCTACATCAGTTACCATGCTTTCGCGGCTAGTGATCAATAGATCGAGTAAGTTTCCATATCTTGTGGGCTCTTTTACATGCTGAATTAAGTAATTGTCACCAAGAAAATCAATCAAGCGACTACCTATATGGCCATGTTCAAGGGTCATCCAATCAATGTCAGTAAAATTGAAATCACCCATTATCAATAAATCCCAGTTGCAGAAACTAGACAGTTCTTGAAATAACAGTTTGTCGTCTGCTAATGATAATGTCTTTGGCCTATATATTACACCTATATTCATTTTTTGTCCATTTGTTTGGGTTAACTCAACCCACAAACTATCATATGCATCCTGTTTCACTTTCTCTAAAACACAAGCATGAACATTGTTTTTAACGTACAATAGAACACCCCCACCTTTCTTGTGGTTTCTATCCTGATGAAAGTGTTTAAATCCCGCAATATTAAATTCAGCTTCGAACTCTGTACCGTTTAACCATGTCTCAGTTATTCCTATCATATCGAGATTTTCGCTCTTGACATACGCCTGTATTTCTTGAAATTTGTTTCTAATACTACGAGCATTAAAGTACATGGTTTTAAGAAACTCGTGATTATTTCTTTTTGACACATTTTGAATTTCAATATCATATCTTACATTACCATTTTGTTTTTCATTTATACCTTGCTCTATATTATTATTTGGTCCTTCATTGACGTTCAATGCCTCATTAACATTTCTCCTATCAAAATTAACATTTCCCCCATCACGGACATCTGGTCGATCACGGTCATCCGATCTCTTTTGTACATTTTGTCCCCCTACGTCACCGTGATTCACGCCGGCCTCTCGTCGTACAGTGACATTATGTCCGGCATCCCTTTCTAAAATTATATTTTGTCCTCCAGTGACATTATATCCTACCATGATATTTTTTCCTCCATTATAATTACATCCCATCATGATCTTTTGTCTTCCACTGGCATTACATCCTATCGTGATATTTTGGCCTTCATTGACATTCTGTCCGGTATCCCTTCCTAAAGTTATATTTTGTCCTTCACTGACATTATATCCTACCGTGATATTTTCTCCATTATCATTACATCCTATCGTGATATTTAGTTCTCCACTATCATTACTTCTCATCGTGATATTTTGTCCTCCACTGTCATTACATCCCATTGTGACATTTTGTCCTATGACATTACATCCTAATGTGACATTTCGTCCTCTAGCGACATTGTATCCACTGTCATTACATCCTATCATGATATTTTGGCCTTCATGGACATTCTCTCCGGTATCCCTTCCTAAAATTATATTTTGTCCTTTACTGACATTATATCCTATCGTGATATTTTCTCCGCCATTATCATTACATCCTATCGTGATATTTTGTTCTCCACTATCATTACTTCCCATCATGATCTTTTGTCCTCCACTGTCATTACATCCCATTGTGACATTTTGTCCTATGACATTACATCCTAATGTGACATTTCGTCCTCTAGCGACATTATATCCTAAAATTATATTTTGTCCTATACTGGCACATTGTTCTACATTAATGCTATACTCTACACTGTTTTCCCTAGTACATTCTATTTCCCCTTCCCTTTGAGCTTCTACCCTAAAAAAGGAGCTAATTCATTACAAATTCCCACAATGAGGTTTGTAAGAACATCTTTGCCTCTGCGGGTAAGGTGGATCCCATCAGAAGCGTAAAGGTCATGGAGCCTAGAAAAGAGATACCAAGGATCAAGAAAGTGGTATCCCAATTGTGTACACAACTGCGATATCCTATCATTGATCCCTATGGCTCTACTGTTCCAACACGAACCTGCGTAGATCCTCGGGAGGATCCCACAGACTACGTGACGGCTCCCACGTTCCTTCATCTCCTTGTCAGTTTATAACTATCTTTGATGCTGGGGTTTTCTTTCACCCTTCTATCACTCTTATCCTTAACACAATAGTGTCTAGGAGTATATCTATGGAGAGTTCTGTAATATTGTTTTATTCTGGGTTTCGGGATGCATACAAAAATTTCTACATTCATGTGTTCTATGTCTTATCCTTTGATGATACATACAGAAAGGTGGGTTTCTACAATGATATTCATCGTGACCCTCATATTTGCAATTTCTACAAATAGTTCCATAATAACAGTCTTGTGCTTTATGCCCCCAAGTATTACAATTGTAACATAACTCTAGCATCCCTTGTGCTTCTAACTCTGTGTTCAGATTCTCTTTCTATAATCACTTCTAGAGTTACTAGTTTCTGTTGTCCCACTGTCATCACATATGGACTAATTACTTTAGATTCATTGTACCCTTGAAGAAGATAATCTACCTCCCCTAAATTCATAGTTGCCTTGAGATTCTTTATACAGCTTTTCTGCTGTTAATTCATCTGAGCTGTTTGTTAATCAGCCAAATGTGATTAATTTGATTACCTGAGAAACTTTCATTTTGTCATTAGATCTTTCTATCCAATCTGAATCTTTTTAAGAATTCATGTTCTTAGACCATCTAATATTACTAGGTATTCTGTGTCTGATTCACTTGTTTTTACTTTATCATTTTAACCAAAGACCTGATAGGATCCTGATCACACTTTGACATAAAATGTTTAATGAATGCTTTTTATAAGCTTCATATTGGTTGATATCTTCCATTTGCTGGAAATTTATAAGCCTAGCTCTACCCTTCTCAGGATCTACATTCTCTTTCAAAATTTCTATTTTCCTTTTTTCATGTTATATCTTAACTAATGATTAATGTGTCAATCAAGCTGAGAAGCTTATTAACCCCTTCCATACGGTGCCGCACACGTAGGCGTCATGGGGAGCGAGTGTATTCGCGAGGCTGCCATATCGGCGTCTTGATTATATATATTGTAGTCGCCCCTCCATAATGACATTCTTTCTAATTCTTTTGTAATCGCATTTTCTATGGTTATCAGAATTCACGGGTGAAGAGAGAACGATCAATATAAGCGGTGACTATATTTTATGATGCGAGTATTATTACGACACGTCGTACGGCTGGCATTGGCTGCTGCCACCGAGATCTAAGTCCATGACGCCTATGTGTGCGGCACCGTATGGAAGGGGTTAACTCCTAAGGTGTTTATCACCTGTGAAATTGGGAATATTGGTATTCGAAGTATGAACCTCGTGTCTTAATACATTAGTGTTAATCATACCTTCAGTGTTTTTAGAGGCGATTTTACCTGACTGCCTCCACGTAAATCAACCTCGTCATCCCTCATCAGTCCGTGTTCACTGTTGCTTGTAGTGGCTCATCCTCTCGTTCCTCATAGCTCGCTGTACCTTGTTCACTCGTAGTAGTAGTAGTGGCTCGTTCCTCGTAGCTCGCTGTACCTTGTTCACTCATAGCAGTAGTGGCTCGTTCCTCGTCTTGTCCCTTGGATTTAGCATACACGTGGTTGCGGTTGTGGTTGGTGTACCCGTAAACTTGTAGACTTATCTTGCACTCAGTCGTGTAGTTTGCTGCATGCACCAGTCTTGTAATTACTTCGGAGGTTCATCCCACCGCTGCCACCACTATCAACCCCATCACTTTCATTTCGGTTCACTTCTCTATGTAATTAATGTTTCTTGGTGGGTTGAATTAAAATGGAGGTATAGTTTTCCTTCGCTTCTTAACTAATTCTCTACAACGTTATTTTCTTAGGTACACCGGAGGACTCCCGCCTGGGATCCCCAATCCACTCACTAAGCCATCTCTGCTCCGACGTTACTACTTAATTCATCCAATAATCTTGACCGTTACAAATAAGTGCCTCCCCTTACGGGCGTGACTTTTCTCCCATGTACCAATAAAAGTTTTCCACCCTTCTCCAATCAGAAATACTGTTACACTGTCTTAAGCAATACTGCTTACACAAGCAATCTCAGCATCGAACCGGAATGGCCTAGTTTTCATATTGTCACGTCAGCATTAAAATCTGTACCCTATCTGTTGTTTATCAACTCTAGATGGTGAGCGAGATTATACAACTCCTCAACTCCTTCGCGGCTATTGTTTTCAAAGCCTCTTAACTCGTAAAAATTAAATTCTCGCCATCTACCCCTCTATCTACCTACTTATCAACCAGCCTCTTACACCATATCTCCTATCCTAATTTCATCTTTGCCCATATTATCGTTGAAGACCCTCCACTCCATCTCACACTTTCCTATATTAACATGAATCAAAGAAACATCCAACAGTGAAACTGAATGATTAACCACTGCCACTGATCAAAATTTCTAAAATCTTTGGCTTCATTTGTGATAAGCACATGTCCCTCAGTCCACACATCAGGGACCTTACTGTGAAAGCAAATAAGAAATAGAACCTATGAAGATCAGTAGTAAACACATAATTTGGCCAGCAGAAAGAAACCCAAATCACAGTACAAACAATTCATAAGAACCACACTTGACTCTGCCTCCACAGCATGGTTCCCAACAATCTAGAAAACAAAGACATCCTACAGACACCATATAACAAAGCACCAAAACCACCCCAAATAGGACATCTGCATTAAGAAAAATCAGCATATTACTACACAACTTTAAGGCTTCCCACCAGTACTACAAAACATGTACATATAAAAGCACATAAACACCATTAATAGTCCTACCAATTCTGCTGGAGTCTAGAAATTTTGTGCAAGGATTTGACTTCAAATCAGACCCAGAGACCCAGTTTATCTTTAATGATTTGGGAACCCCATGGGTTCACCGATATCTGTGATATTGGCAGAGGTCAACATGCAGGACTTGGATGAAGAAATCCTAACTGTAGCACCACTGTCCTTGAAGCTGTGGGTTTGTTATGTTGACATGTTCACAGACCTGAAGGAGGGGATTGCAGAAGATTTCCTGGGACAGTTCAACAAAAAGAACGAGGTGATACAGTTTGCAATGGAGGAGGGGGCAGAAGTCCAGCTGCCATTTCTTTAAGGTCTGATAACACATAGCAGGAACTCATTTCTCTGAGCTGGGCCCACACTGCCTCATACATATGACAGTCTCACAGGTACAATTTTTATCTATATAATTGTATAGTTGGTGTAAAATTTTGAGTGGTTTGAACCCCCCATAAATAAGTGCCACAAATTGATAGTAATGTTTTTTTTTTTTTTTTTTTTTTTTTTTTTTTTTTTTTTTTTTTACGGAGGTGCTACAGTGAAATAGCACAACTGTACCAAGCTTAACCTAAAAACAAGATTCCTGGCAACATATCAAGACTCGCATTTATGTTTCTTGCTCTTGATGTTCCATGTGCAGGGATGCTGCTTCAATAACTTTATCAAATATTGGGTGTGGTTTCTTGTCCAATCAGTGAGGCTAGTAGAAATGGCTGTAATGAAAAGCTTGGTACATCCTTAACAATGGCTGGGGTGGCTCTGACAACATCTGTATGCCTAGCAAATCGAGTTGGTTCAAAACAGCTCAACAGTGCTCTGGTGGTTTTGAAAACTTCAATTCTCAACAGCACCACTAATGCCGCCATGGTTATGTGGCACAGTGTGGACAGGGCTATAGTGTGTACAGAAATCTATGCACACCTACAGCTTGGAGTGTTGTTAAGATGTGGAGCAAAGCAAAGATTTTTTTCTATGGCTGACTCAATAAAGAAAAGAACAGGTTGAGAAAATGTTTTGCAACAACAGATATCAGCCAAGAGGTGAAGAAGTGGATGGCAACACAAAGTAAAGTAGATCAAAGCGTGTCACCGCTAGGAACAGCAAGGGTGACAACCATATACATGAAAAGGGTAACAAATATTACAACTAGACTGTTTCCTAGACATGGAGTCAGTGTGCCACACAAACCCAGCAATACATTACACAGGGAACCCACCAGAGTAGAAGACAAGAAATGCAAGGCAGACCAGTCTGGTGCAGTTTACAACAAAATGCAAGGACTGCAACACATACTGTGTTGGAGAGACAAGAAAAATCTGGCAACAAGGCTTAAAGAGCATTGAACAGGAGAAAACTAGAGTTCGGCAGTACATTGTGAGGAACATTAGCATGAAATAGATTGGCAAGGCACTGAAATTTTGTACAAAGATAGCAAGAAGGGCAGCAGGCTGTTTTTGGAAATTTGGGGCAGTGACAAAGACAGCATTAACAGATGTGCCGTAAGCCCAATCTATAGATGGGCAAGGGAGAGTAGGTAAAATCTAACATATAGCTGGTGAAAAACTAGTTTAATAGTTGATCATGCAGCAGATTATGACATTTTGTCACTGGGGAGTTCCATGATGGGAGAGATGTGGGGAGCTTGACCCCTCGCTGGGATTCTCACGGTCCACTCCCAGTGCACCACAAATTGTCCCCGGAGATTTCCGGGATGGGAAAGATAACAACATTCCAACCTCATGGTGGGGTCTCCATGGTCCATTTCTAGTGAACAGCATGTTTCCGCTTTTTCAGGCTCAAGCAACCTCATCGTAATCCCTAAGGATGAATCTTAGACGGGGTTTCAAATGTCGGAAATAAAGTACCTATATCCGAATTCATATATTTTACTTATTCCATCATATTTCCTGGATACTAGTTGGTTTTGTACACACACAAGTGGGAGCGGACAGCTAGAAACAAGCTCTGATGTACAGCACTTTTTCGATAAATTCGAAAGAAACACCTAGTTGATTTTACATTTGGGAGAGTTATGTTTATCAAGTGACCGAAATTATAAAAAAGAATGAAGTTCATCATAACTGTTAAATACACAAAATGGAGAATGATAAGGAGAAAGACGAAAAAGAGCCAACGAAGAGATGTTTGGATGTAAGAAGAGTGGAGGGTCATACCTAAGAGATCTTGTATAATTGACACCCCTAAATCTCAAAGGTTTGATTATAATGTATTTTCAGGATTTGTATAAAAGTGGAATATTAGGTAGAGATTTAGAATTGGAAAGAGAATGTAGGTATAAAAATATCCGAAGAAATTGGGAGAGTGCTGAATTGTTAGAGGAACTGGATCGGAAAGCTGAATACAGGGCAATGTAGAGAGGTGAACCAATAAAAAAGAGCTAGTGACGAGACTAACGGAGTTTAGTGAGCTAAAAAAGGAATTAGACATGATTAGAAGGGAAAACGACAGAATGAAAAATTAAGATAAAAACAAAAATGAAGCTTTGAAAAAAAGGGAAAGAACAAATACAAGTGGTGACCGAGAAAGTTTGAAAAACAGAGACATATCTCCAAGAAAAAAAATGGAAAGTGGAAGAAGAAAATAAATAACTTTAAAGGAAATAGTATAGCAATAAGTGGAAGGAATTGCTAAAGAAACTGTAATTAAAGTAATTAAGGGAAAAAATTGGGTCAGAGACACAGTGGATAAAATATAAGTCCATTGTAGTTTATGGTATTAAAGAAAAGCATAATGTACCTAGACACGCCAAAGAGAAATTGAAAAAAGAAATTCTGAAGGAGATACAAGAGGGGCAGGTAATGGACAAAGAAATAAAAGAGGTACATAGGATGGGGCAATACTCTAAAGAAAAAAATTATAGACCACTGAAAATCAAACTAAGGTCTCAAATGATAGTGGAAGAAGTACTATAAAAACAGCACAGCTGGCAAATACCGGGTAGTGAAAATTACAAAAACGTATAGATAAAAAAAATTAATGATAAAAAAGAGAAAAGATACTTAGAAATGAAGCAGATTAAAAAAAATGAGAGAAGAATGGAGACAGATTTTTTTTTAGAGTACTAGTGAGAAATGAGGAGGTGAGGAGGAGAACAGGGGTGAAAAAGGATTTGGGAGATAGGGTTGATGAAAGAATATTAGGATGGTTTGGACACATGGAAAGAATGAGTGAAGAAAGACTAGTAAAAGACGTATGGAAGGCAGATGTGGAGGGAGTGAACATGAGGGGACGTCCTAGGATGAGGTGGATGGATGGGGTGAAGGGGGCTTTGGGGAAGAGGGGAATGTCTGTTGAGGAAGGAAGGGAGAGGACGGAAGACAGAGGTGAGTGGAGAATGGTTGTATATGGATGATGTTGTGATTGCACGAGGAGGAATGGGCGGGGGGGTGGGGTAGTATGTGTGAGTAAATTTTGACGCAGCCCGAAGGGATTTCTCCCCGTCCTCTCCTTATATGCAAGGGGGGGTCGCCGATTAAATGAAGCGGCCTTGCTGTGGATGTGCTGTGTCTTGCGACACTGCTTCTGACCCAGGGCGGTGGGCAGGGTGCAGGGATGACCCGTCATCCAGGAGGTGCTCAGATGAGAGGGATGGTGGGAGGAGTGTGGAGTGTATTTAGGGATGAAATGGGTGGGAGTGTTTTTATGCCTTTCCCTTTTTGGCTACCTCCCTTGGAAGGGGGAAAAAGCCTTGGTATATGTATGTATGTACTAGACCCGATGTTTAGAAAATGATATATATCTATGTATATATATATACATACATACATACATAAAGGAAACTTAAAAGTGGAGAAAAGAAAAAAATAGAAATAATGTATACCAAAAGAGATGGCATGATTTCAGGACTAAACAAATTAAACGACTATCTGTCGGTAGAGAAACCAGACATAATGGAAATTGTGGAGAAGAAACTAAAAGGTCCACTATCACCTAATACTGTGGGACAAGGTCTATACAACCACTGAATGAAAAATGAAAGGAAAAACAGGGTGGAGTCATGTTTTTGACTAAGGCTTAAATGTGACAAAAATAACAGTGAAAAATAATATGGTATTGATTATGATGAATGTTGAAAACAGAGACATGAAAAGTAGAAAAATTGGAGTAATATATGTGCCCCCAAAAACACAGTTGGACAGAAGGTCACCATTCCAAAATGTTGGAAGACACAAAGCATGCATTAATTGAATTACTGAAAGAAGTAGGAACCATAGTAATTATGGGTGCCTGTTACACAAAAGAAACATGTTGGGAAGAAATGACAGTGAAAGGTGGAGAGGACCTTTAGGGATATATACTATTGGATATGACCACTGAATACACAATGACTCGATGGATAAAGAAAAATACCAGATCTAGAAACAATGAAGAACCGTTAAGACTAGATTTAATATTCATATCAAAGCCTGAAATTGTGGATAAAATGGAATACAAGGCACCAATTGGGAAGACTGACCACATACTAATAGAGTTCAAACTAAAAGAACAAATTGATTTGAGAAAAAAAATGAGAAACATAGAAAAGGAAGACTAATGTACAACAAAATAGATTTTGAGAAACTCAGAAAATTCTTTCAAAATGTAAATTGGGAAAAAAAATTTAATGAAGAAACAAAGGTGGAAGAGAAATGGAACATATTAAAAGAAATTTATAATAAGGGAATAAACAAATACATTCCAAAGCAGAAGCAAGAAAGGGTGTACATTAAGTGCTGGTACAACAAAAATGTAGTGAGACAAAGCTTGGAAAAGATGGGAAAAAATGAGTAAGTGGCATGTATCAAACTAAGAAATGAATATGTAAAAATACACAGGGAAGAAAAAAGAAACTGAAAAAGACATTATAGAAAAATGCAAGGACCAACCTAAACTATTCTACAGGTATGTGAATGGTAAACTAAAAGATAAACAAGAAATAGTAAAACTGTATCAAGGGAATGATGAATATATAGATGTAGAAATGGCTGAAATTATGAACAAAAATCTTAAATCTGTATTGGCAATTGAAAGTTCACAAAATTGGGAGTAAGGACAGAGAGAAAGATCTACCCAATGAGAAAAAAAAAATAATAAAATAAAATAAATAACTGGCACAGAAGGAAATAAGGGGCCAAATAAAAAAACTTTGACGTCAGAAAGGCACACAGTCCAGATGGAATTGCAAATTGGATATTAAAAGAAAGTATAGATAAACTAACAGGCAAAATATATAAGAATAGATTACTCAAAGAAAGAAACGTACCACAAGATTGGAAAAATGCAAATATTGCACCAATATATAAAGGAGGGGACAAGGAAAATCCAACTAACTATAGACCGGTCTCCCGTACAAGCACAATAACAAAAATATGTGATATAGTTTTCAAAATTAGGTGGGATAAACATCTGGAAGAAAATAATATATAAAGGATTACAAAGGCGGAGCATGCCGACAGGAGACCTTTTGGTCCATATCTTCGAACTGAACTACATTGCACTACCTGTGCATGAAGTTTATTCAATTCATTAACTACACGGTTGGCAAAGTTGTTTCTACCTACTTCCAAATTGAATCTATTTCCGGACAGTTTGAGACCATTGTTTCTTGTCTGATTCTCATTCAATGTGAAAATTTTGTCACTTTTGATGTCAATTCCCTTTAGAATCTTAACGACCTGTATCAAGTCACTTCTGAGTCTACGCTTTTTTAGGAAAAACAGATTCATATGTTTTAGTCGATTTTCGTATGATTTATTTTTGATATTTGGAATCAGTTTTGTGGCTCGCCGTTGTACTTTTTCCAGTCTGTCAATGTCTTTAATGAGATTCGGTGACCATACGGAAACAGCATATTCCAAATGTGGACGAACTAACGATTTATATAGTTTGTTAATGAGTGATGGACTTTTGAAATCAAAAGATCGCTCAATCAGTCCTAGAATCTTATTTGCTTTCTCAGAGGCTGAAATACAGTGCTTGGATGATTTGAGGTCGTTACTGATAATTACGCCGAGATCTTTTTCACTATCCACTTTTGTTAACGAATTTCCAAATAACTTGTAATCGTACTTACTGTTATTCTTACCTATGTGCATTACCTTGCTTTACTTGTGTTAAATTTCATTAGCCACTTTTCAGACCATTGCTGTAATTTATCTAAATCTTCTTGAATATCTAATTGGTTTAAGTGATTATTTGCTATTCCGCACAGTTTTGTATCATCAGCAAATTTGGAAACAGTAGATTTTAGTCCATGGTCTATATCATTTATATATACTATGAATAGAAGTGGTCCAAGAACGGAACCCTGAGGAACTCCACTTGCAACATTTTTCCATCTAGAAGTTTTTCCATTTAAAACAACTCTCTGTTTTCGACCATTCAACCAATTACTAGCCCAACCTAATAGACTACCACTTATTCCGTGTAAAGCTAATTTAGTAAGTAGTCTTTCGTGTGGGACAGTATCAAAAGCTTTTGCAAAGTCTAGATATATTAAATCTATATTGTTTCTTTTGTCATAATTCAAGATAACTGTGTTGTAGAACTCGAATAAGTTAGTCACGCAAGAACGTTTCCGTCTGAAACCATGCTGGCTATCATTTATCAAACGGTTATTTTCTAAATGATGTTCGATAGCATCTCTGATGATAGTTTCCATTATTTTTCCTGCGATTGAAGTCAGACTTATAGGCCTATAGTTATTTGGCTTCTTTTTGTCACCTTTTTTTAATAAGGGAGTAACGTTAGCTAGCTTCCATTCTCTTGGGACATCTCTGGATATGATGGATTTCTTGAAAATAATTTCTAATGGAACAACAATCTCATTTTTCTTGGATGCCAACCGTCAGGCCCTTGTGTTTTATTAACTTTGAGTTTATCTATACACCTTTTAATTTTTTCTTTTGTTATATTTACCGTAGTAAGTTTACCCTAGACGTTTCACAGGTTTCAGTTTGGAGTTCATTTTGAGGTGTTTCGTTTACGAATACCGAGCTAAAATAATTGTTTAAGATATTAAACATTCCTTCATTTGAATATTCAAATTGACCGTCAGCAGATAGTAGTGGAGCAATGTGATTCCTAACAACCTTTTTATCTCTAATGTAACTATAGAATTCTTTGGGATTCTCTTTGGATTTATCAGCGATGTTCATATCGTATTGTAGTTTTCTTTTTCTTATTGTCTTTTTTAAATCTCTCTGTATTGATACATAACTTTCATAGTCATTAGATGCACCCGAGCACTTATATTTCTTATAAGCCTGTCTCTTTTTAGCAATACTTTTTTTCAGTTTCTTTGTCGAGCCACTTTGGGTGAGCCTGATTTGGGGGACGTCTGTCTTTAAAAGGAATGTAAGTTTGAATCATCTTAGTGAGCGTATTTTGAAATATTTCCCACATCTGATCTACAGGTCTTTCGTTTAATTTTGCCTCCCAATCTGTAAGCTGAAGCTCCTGACGTAGTCCTATGAACTGAACTTTACTGAAATCGGGTATTTTAGAAACACAAGTATCTATTCTAAAAAAAAATTAGGAGTTTGAATCTAACTAAGTTGGGATCGCTATTTGCAACAGATTCACCGACTTCTACATCAGTTACCATGCTTTCGCGGCTAGTGATCAATAGATCGAGTAAGTTTCCATATCTTGTGGGCTCTTTTACATGCTGAATTAAGTAATTGTCACCAAGGAAAACAATCAAGCGACTACCTATATGGCCATGTTCAAGGGTCATCCAATCAATGTCAGTAAAATTGAAATCACCCATTATCAATAAATCCCAGTTGCAGAAATTTTTTGTCCATTTGTTTGGGTTAACTCAACCCACAAACTATCATATGCATGCTTTTTCACTTTCTCTAAAACACAAGCATGAATATTGTTTTTAACGTACAACAGAACACCTCCACCTTTCTTGTGGTTTCTATCCTGATGAAAGTGTTTAAATCGCGCAATATTAAATTCAGCTCCGAACTCTGTACCATTTAACCATGTCTTAGTTATTCCTATCATATCGAAATTTTCGCTCTTGACATACGCCTGTATTTCTTGAAATTTGTTCCTAATACTACGAGTATTAAAGTACATGTTTTTAAGAAACTCGTGATTATTTTTGACACATTTTGAGTTTCAATATCATGTCTTACATTATCATTTTGTTTTTGTTTTTATTTATACCTTGCTCTATATTATTATTTGGTCCTTCATTGACATTCAATGCCTCATTAACATTTCTCCCATCAAAATTAACATTTCCCCGATCACGGACATCTGGTCGATCACGGTTATCCGATCTCTTTTGTACATTTTGTCCTCCTACGTCACCGTGATTCACGCCGGCCTCCCGTCGTTCATTGAGATTATGTACGGCATCCCTTCCTAAAATTATATTTTGTCCTCCAGTGACATTATATCCTACCATGATATTTTTTCCTCCACTATAATTACATCCCATCGTGGTCTTTTGTCTTCCACTGTCATTACATCCCATCATGATATTTTGGCCTTCATTGACATTCTGTCCGGTATTCTTTCCTAAAATTATATTTTGTCCTCCACTGACATTATATCCTACCGTGATATTTTCTCCTCCATTATCATTACATCCTATCATGATATTTTGTCCACTATCATTACTTCCCATCGTGATCATTTGTCCTCCACTGTCATTACATCCCATTGCGACATTTTGTCCTATGACATTACATCCTAATGTAACATTTCGTCCTCTACCGACATTATATCCTAAAATCATATTTTGTTCTATACTGGCACATTGTTCTATATTAATGCTATACTCTACACTGTTTTCCCAAGTACATTCTATTTCCCCTTCCCTTTGGGCTTCTACCCTAAGAAAGGAGCTCGTTCATTACAAACTCCCACAATGAGGTTGTAAGAATATCTTTGCCTCTGCGGGTAAGGTGGATCCCATCAGAAGCGTAAAGGTCATGGCGCCTAGAAAAGAGATACCAAGGATCAAAGAGGTGGTATCCCAATTGTGTGCACAACTGCAATATCCTATCATTGATCCCTATAGCTCTACTGTTCCAACACGAGCCCGCGAAGATCCTCGGGAGGATCCCACAGACTACGTGACCGCTCCCACGTTCCTTCATCTCCTGAAGGAGGACCTTGTAATTCCGAACAAGTTCCTCTGATCTCACCCTACCTACATCGTTACTTCCCGTATGAACGATCGTAACAGTGTTCTTCCGTCCTTGCTCCCTGATGGACTGGGTACAATCGGCGATCCCACGGCTTTAGACACGGAAGATCATGTGCCACTAACTTGATTTGCTTTTACCCAAGGCTAATAGAAATAATGCAAGAAAGGGACGGATGGGCAGATTGTGATTTCCTAGATCTACAAAAAGCATTTGATAAAGTACCACACAAAAAATCTATGAAAAATTGAAATAATAGGTACAAGGAAAGTTATTGAAATGGATGGAAGATTTCTTGAACGGGAGAAAAATGAGGGTGGTAGTTAGACAAAAACTCAACCTGGGAAGATATAGTAAGTGGAGTTCCACAAGGTTCTCTATTAGCTCCAATAATGTTTGCCATATATATAAATGACATGGATGAAGGAAACGTAATAGAAAAAAAAGGGGGGGGAGGAGAAAGGAAAAAATTAGAAATAACATATATCAACATAGACGGCATGATTTCAGGACTAAACAAATTAAGCGACTACCTGGCAGTAGAGAAACCAGACATAATGGGGATTGTGGAGATGAAATTAAAAGGTCCCCTACCACCTAATACTGTGGGACAAGGTCTATACAACCATTGGATGAGAAATAGAAAGGAGAAACAGGGTGGAGGAGTAATGCTTTTGACTAGGCTTAAATGTGGCAAAGATAACAGAAGGGAAAAATGATGTGGAATTGATTATGATAACAGTTGAAAACAGTGATATGAAAAATAGAAATTTTGTAGTAATATATGTGCCCCCAAAAATACATTCTTGGACTGAGAGTGATCATTTCAAAATGTTGGAAGACACAAAGCATGCATTAATCGAATTACTGAAAGGAGGAATCATAGTAATTATGGGTGACTTTAACTCAAAAGAAATATGTTGGGAAAAAATTACAGTGAAAGGCGGAGAAGACCTTTGGAAGCCCCATAAGGTTCTGTATTGGCTCCGATAATGTTTGCCATATATATATAAATGACATGGATGAAGATGTGGAATGTTATATGAACTTCTTTGCAGATGATGCAAAACTACTAAAGAAAGTACAGAGAAAGACTGTGAATCACTACAGAAAGACCTGGATAAAGTCTGGGAATGGAGTCAAAAGTGGGAAGTGAACTTCAACATCAAGAAATGTAGTATAATGGAGTTGGAAAAAGTAAAAATAGAATATCAGGACAATATAAAATTGGTACAAAAGAAGTCAAAAAAAAAAAAAAAAAAAAAAAAAAAGCTCGGAAAGGGTCCTAGGAGTAATTAATAGCAAATACATGTCACCAGACAAGCATATCAACAAAGTAGTCGGAGAAAGTTTCAATTTACTAAGATCAATGAAAGTGGCCTTTGACTACTTGGATTAGGAAATGGTAAAGAAAATATTAGTCACACTAATAAGACCAAGATGTACACTGCAACACTATAGACACCCAGTACTAAAAAGAATATAAAGGATTTAGAAAAAAAAAAAAATCCAAAGAGCAACGACAAAGACGGCACCAGCACTCTCTAAGTTGATATACGAACAAATATTGTCCAAACTGGAACTACCAACCCTGGAACAATGAAGAGAAAGAGGAGATCTACTGGCCATTTACAGAATTATGAAAGGGATGGAAATCATTGACAGAGATGATTTATTGAAGAAGAATAAGAGAAAAATAAGAAGACATGAAAATAAACTCAAAAAGGATAGTAATAGAAGAGATCTGAAAAAAAAAATAGTTTCCCACAAAGAATGGTAGATTACTCACTCACTCCGCTGGATCTTGAACCTCATGTAGATTCTGGTCCGCCAACAGTAATCCTCTCCATGTCCTTCAGTCCTGTGCTGCTTCCATCCAGGTTGCTTTATTTATCCCTCTTCTGTCCATCTCCGTATCCACACCATCCATCCATCTCATTTGAGGTCTCCCTCTGGATCTTCTTCCAGGCATTCTACCCATCATAACTCGTTTTGGAATTCTATGGTCCTCCATTCGCGCCACACCCCCAGCCCATCACAATTTTGTTCTACTTATAACATCTGTTATTTTCTCTTGTTTAGTTATATCTCTCAGCTCATTATTGTGTCGCCCTCTCCACCTATTCTCATTTTCATCAAAAATTGGTCCAGTAATTCGCCTCAATATTGTATTCTCAAACACCAGTAATCTTTGTTCCATTTGTTTCGTTAAGCTCCATGTCTCACTGGCATATAAAACTATAGGTCGTAGGATTGTATTGTAGATTCTTAATTTTTTATTTCATGATATACTTTTCTTCTTTAATATTGGTACAAGGCTAAAATAACATCTGTTTGCTGAAGCGATTCTTATATTTATTTCTGTCTTCATCTCGTTTCTATTTGTTACTGTTGCACCTAGATATCTGAAACTCTCTACCTCCTCTATTCTCTTGTCCTCGAAAAACACATCCTCTAAGTTCCTCTCCCCTCTGCTCATACACATTAGTTTGATTTTATCGAAATTGATTTGCAGCCCAACTCTGCTGTCTCTCTTAGTGGAGTGATTAGATCTTTCAAATTGTCTCTACCCTCGGCAATTAGGTCCACATCATCAGCGTATGTTAGGTTATTGACCTTAATGTTGTCCAGTTTACATCCACTCTCTCTGTCTATCATTGTCCTTGTTATTTTCTCTATCACCAAGTTAAACAGCACACAAGATAACTCACATCCTTGCCTCAAGCTATTCTCGATTTCGAAACATTCCGAATATCCTCCATCAACCCTTACCACTGATTTTGTGTTTGCAGGACAGACTTTTATTAAATGTATATTTTGTCCGATATTCCAAATTCCTATAGTATGCCCCATATACTCTGGCTGTATATACTGTCGTACGCTTGTTTCAAATCAATAAACAAATGGTATTGTATCGTATTATACTCCCATGCTTTCTCCATAACTTGTTTTAATGTGAAAATATGGTCAATCGTTGACTTTCCACTCATAAATCCACACTGATAATCTCCTTTTACACACTGCGTATACCTTCAATCTGATATATAGTACTCTAGCAAGGATCTTATATCCAGTCTGTAACAGTGTGATGCCCCCGTAATTTATACATTCGTTTTTTTTTGTTTTTTTTTGTATTATCACTCCTTCATTCCATGATGATGG
This sequence comes from Oratosquilla oratoria, assembly GCF_046742065.1. Lineage (NCBI taxonomy): Eukaryota > Metazoa > Arthropoda > Malacostraca > Stomatopoda > Squillidae > Oratosquilla > Oratosquilla oratoria. Next base: position 59,759,990 of record NC_134784.1, read on the forward strand.
TATTATTTCCTTTCTCCATATGAGCTGTATTGATTCAGTCAAATTTCTTTCTAAAACTTCTCCACCTAATTTTAAGAGTTCTACTGGGATATTATCTCTTCCTGGAGCTTTATTACTAAATAAACCTCTGATGCATTTTCTTATTTCCTCCAGGGATGGTTTCTCTAAGTAATCCTCTGGTCCTTGTATATCTTTACTAATCAAAGGATTTTCAGGTTCAGGTCTATTTAAGAGTTCCCTAAAATATTCTTCCCATCGTTCCATTACCTTTTTTCATTAATCAAAATTTCACCATTTTTATCTTTTATCATATTTGTTCTTGGTTGATATCCCTTCCTAAGTTTCCTTACTCCTTCATATTGTTCCCTAACCTTGCCTTCTTTAGCATCTTAATCTATTTTATCTAACTCTTTATTTATCTGTTGCCTTTTCTTTCTTCTAATTATTCGTCTAGCTTCTCTCGTCTTCTCCTGCAATATTCTTGTTAGTTCTCCATCAGTCGTATTTATCAACCATTTGGCTTTCGCTAGTTTTCTTTCTTCCACTATTTTTTTATGTTTATTATCAAAGAATGTATTTCTGTTTTGTCTTTCTTTAAATCCAATTATTTCCTCTGCTGCTCCCTTAACCACTTTTTCAATTTTTCTCCATTCACTGTCAACATTGGTCTTGTCCCCCTCCTCTGTCTCCTCAATTGCAGAAAATCTATTTTGTATATTCACTTGGTAATCAGTCAATTTTTGTTCCATCTTCAAATGTTCAACATTATAAAGCTTCTTCTTTTCCGCTCTAAGGTTCTTATTTATCTTTAATTTGGTTCTAAGTTTGGTTATGACAAGAAAGTGGTCGCTATCACTCTCAGCTCCTCTTAAGACCCTTACGTGCTGCAGAGCACTTCTAAATTTCTTATTTACTAAAATATGATCTATCTGGTTCTTTGTCTTTCCATCCGATGATATCCATGTGGCTTTGTGTATGTCTTTATGTTGGAAAATAGGAATGTAGGACAACTCGTCCACGGACATCTCGTCCATGGACAACTCGTCCACAAAACTGCAAAGTAGGACAACTTGTCCACAGACACCACCATGGGTGGTCAACTCGTCCACGGACAAGATTTCAAAAAACTTTTAGAAAATTATTTTATTACCTTTTTTCAATGATATTTCATGTTATTTCATTAAAATTTGCTTTAGATGGTATATTTTGGTAAGTAATAGATGTGTTTATAAATGTTATGGACATGCTTATTTTAACACCCTAGAATAGCTCCAACTATGATCAAAAAGAAATAATCACAACTCTATCATATTTACACCTAATATTTACCCCAACTATGCTCAAAAAGAGCTTGTCACACCTCTATCACACCTCAACTGGCTCAGTCACACCTCAGTTCTGTATATAAAGCTAGCTTGTCATGTCATGTCATGTCAGTTTTACTCAAGTAGTTACTCAATCATGTCAGCTGAGCTTCAGGTTGTAACAACGCAGAGAGGTGCTCAAAAGATTCTTCTGGATGGATTCATGTACACTAAGAAACATGTTTCCAAGTCAGCTGATGAAGTTGTCTGGCGCTGTATCCAACGTGATGTCAAATGCAGTGCCCGCTTGAAGACCACCAAGAGCCTTAGTGACCATAGGCTTGTTGGTGAGCACAGCCACATTGCAGACCGTGTGAGATGTGATGTGGAGCAAGCTCGCCAATATATGAAGAGGAAGGCTGCTACCACCAACGACCGCCCCAACAACATCCTCAGCTTCACCGTTAGAGAGCTTGATGATCAGGTCAAGGCACGCATGCCAAGGCCGGACACCAGCAAGCGTGTCCTTCGGCGTGTCCGTGCTGCTCACCGTCCAAAGGATCCGCAGTCCCTTCAAGAGTTGGACATCACAGGCCCCTGGGCTTCCAACCTCCTCTACGACAACGGTCCTGCAGCTGATGAGCGCATCATCGTCTTCGCCTCCCCTGGTCATCTAGAGCAGCTCGCAGCCTGTGACGACTGGTGTATGGACGGCACGTTCTCAGTCGCTCCCAGACTGTTCACCCAACTGTACGTCGTCCAAGGTCGCATCGGTGAAGGCTACTTTCCTATGGCCTTTGCCTTGCTCCAGCGCAAGACGCAGACCACCTATGAGGAGCTCTTCCGTGTTCTCGAACAGCATGGCTGCGACCCCAGCACCGTCATCGTGGACTTCGAGAGGCCAGTGGAGCTGGGCCTTCGTGCAGTGTTTGGAGAGGAGATCCAGGTCCGGTTCTGTTTCTACCACCTCAGCCAGTCTATTTGGAGGCAGATCCAGGGCCTGGGTCTCAAGAACCTGTACGAGTCAGACGACGAGTTCCGGCTCTTCTGCGGCCAGCTGGATGCCTCCTACTGAGGACGTCCATGAAGGCATGAAACATCTGCGGTCCACCATGCCCAACGAAGCAGCAGCCTTAGTGGAGTATTTCGACTCCACTTACGTCTCCGGCCAGCTCCGCCACCAGCGCCGAGTCACCCCCACCCCAGGCAGAGTCATCCAACCAGTTCGGCTTCGGCGCACTCCACCGATGTTCCTACCTGAGCGGTGGAACCAACATCACGCCACCCTCAACAATGAGCCACGCACAAACAACATATGTGAGGGGTGGAACAATAAGTTCTCCAGTTTGGTGGGCCATTCCAACCCCACCATCTGGAAACTTATCGAGTGCCTTCAAGCAGAAGCATCCAACGTCGACTCGGTTCTCCTCCAGGATGAGCGTGGCATCCGCCCTGTGAAGCGAAGGAAGAAGTGCTACGCTGAGCTGCAGACACGTCTGTGCAACTTGTTGGGCGACCTGAAGGCTGGCAAGAAAACACTTCCAGAGTTCCTCCGTGGTGTCAGCTACAACCTCCGTGGTGGCAAGCCCAACATCTAGACCTTACACTTGTATATTTATTCTGTATTACACACCTGTATTCTGTATATATAAATATGTAAATAAAGTTTTATTGTTCTGCAAATTATGTTTATTATTCTTAAAAAAAAGTCATTGGACGAGATGTCCATATTCCTGTGGACGAGTTGTCCTACTTTGCAGTTTTGTGGACGAGTTGTCCGTCTAGGGGAAAATAGTGTCACCAATCACTAGATTGTTTTGGTTTGCATACGATGCCAACCTGATTCCATTTTCGTTACTTTCCTGGTGTAAACTTTCTTTGCCTATTGATGGTGCGAAGGCTTTAGTTCCCTTTCCAACTTTGGCATTCATATCTCCAAGGATGATGGCAATATAATGTTTTAGTATTTCATCCGTTACTTCTTGTAGTTTTTCATAGAAGTCGTTCTTCCCTTGTTCATCGCTATCATTTGTCGGTGCATATGCCACAATCATACTCAAATTAAACCATTGCATTTGAATCTAACTTTAAGTAGTCTTTCATTGATTAGCTGAAACTTTATTAAGGATTTCCTCGCTTTATCGCTCATACATATTCCCACTCCTTGGCTGTGTCTTTCATCTTCCCTTCCACAATATAAGATTGAGTATTTACCCATAGTACATTCTCTACTCTCTGTCCATCATACTTTCTGCAAAGCCAAAATATCCAGGTTGTACCTGTAGTGTATTCACATTAAAGAAATGTTTAGGTTAATGGCGATATGCGCCATTTGTTTTTGTTTTGTTAAATGTTGAATTCGCGCGCTTCCCGGAGCGCCATGATGTAAACATTATGAAAATATACACCGTGCCCAAACCACATTTTTCCATTCTACCCTTCCGTGTGACAATAAAGAGCAGGGAAACTGATTGGCACATCAGGAAAAGCCAATACATAACAGTACCTCTCCATTTCATTAAGAACTGTCTTTGTATGTCCGGCTCTAAAGAGGCTTCTAACATTCCATGATCCAATTCTTAAAATATTTGTCCATTTTGAGAGTTCTAGAGCAGGTCCATTGTTTCGCGCAAGGTCGTGATCATTAGGGTCAACCATGTTGAGGCTCACTGTTGGTTTCGTTAACTATCAAGGCTTTTACGATGTAGGGAAGTTACTCCTACGACCAACCCTCCCCAATTTATCTGGGCTTGGGACCGGCATGTGCACGGTGTACACATGGCTGGGTTCACAGAGTGGTAGATATCTGGAACAAATTGGATGAAGCAACAGTATGTGCAAAAACTATTCAAGGATTTGAGAACAAACTAGATGCTGAAAGACACAAAGACGGGTCACTATGAGCATAACTCTCTTCCCATATAACTAGGTAAATACACACATATACACATTATTATTATCATTATGTATATATGTATATATTGAAAGTTGAAAAAGAGGTATTAAGAGTGGAGGAGTAGCATAATGGACGGACACTCGCAGTATAATAAAGTAGCATGATTTATATACATACATAATTTCCCGTGTTGTATACTTACTAATTGTACTATCATAGTGAAGATGGGTTCAACAAAATTTCGTGCATGTGTAACTCGAGCATACAAATATATAAGAAAAGTTACACTCAACTTATATCTCTCTTGATAGCGCAATTGGTTAAGTCACTATCACTTCTCACGTCATAGCGCAGGTTCAAGTCCTTGACTGTACCACGTTTCAATTTCTGCGTGTATGCCTCCTCGAGTGTCTTGATGTTGATGGCGTAGAATTAAAGTGAATTGTGGTTGATAAATATAAATCTGTTCACTGGGACCCATTCAGTGTTGTAACAATATATATATATATATAATTATATATATATATATATATATATATATATATATACTTAAACACGTATACACATATACATGTATATATACATTATGTATATATATATATATATATATATATATATATACATATATATAATACATACATTATATATATGTACATATATGTATATATATATGTACATATATGTATATATATATATATATATATATATATATATATTGGAAATTGGTATGTTATAACACATTTGTAAAAGTTCACTATTAACCCACTATCGGAGAAATAATAACGGAAAGTACAGGGAAACTGTATATTTCGACTACTATCTGTAGTCCTCTTCAGCAGAATGCTTACATGAAGTTAAGGTACAAGTATATATGTACCCCTCATTTCCTCATATATACTTGTACCTTAACTTCATGTAAGCATTCTGCTGAAGAGGACTACAGATAGTAGTCGAAATATACAGTTTCCCTGTACTTTCCGTTATTATTTCTCCGATAGTGGGTTTATAGTGAATATATATATATATATATATATATATATATATATATATATGTATGTATGTATATATATATGTATGTATATATCAGAGGTGGGCATTCCGCATATGAAGTCCGCTAATAGCTAATCCGCTAATTAGCGGACTAAAATAGATAATTAAAAAATCAGCGGATTAGCGATTAGCGGAATGCCAAAATTGTAAGTCCGCAAACAGCTAACTTTCATTAAAAAAGTTTTCTATAATTTTTTTTAAATACCAAAGTCCCTGATTTTTAAATAATTGTGCCATATATAAGATACGAAATGCTAGTTGAGATATGATTATATATATGTATATAGTAAAGGTATGCTCCCATAATTTATATGTATACGCATATAGTAGTGCATATAGATGTTAATGATAAATGCATTTTATTTTTATTTGTATGTACGAATTTTTTGTGTTCATTGTATAGAATTTGCGTAGGCTAATACGTGACTTTTTGCGTGAGTATTCTTTCGAATATTTTCTCGAACGTGAAGGAACCAGAACTCCCTCTAGTGAACGCCGAATATGTTACGAATTGAAGGGATTATAAACCTAGTGTGATTGTGGAATTGTAATTTTAATTTAAAACCTTGAATATGTTCTAATGGAATTGTGTATATTTAAGTTTGTTTAATGTTACGAATAATTATATATGAACGCTTATAAGGAGCAAGATCTAAGAATATAAGGTCTAACCACTTCCGACCGAATTTCGAGGGAGTTGGCGAAGCGGGCCCGTGAACGTCACCTGGCTGTTCAAAGTGGGGTTGGCGGGTCCTAAAGCTGTCAGTTGAAGCTGGTGCGTCATTTGGGAAAGACGTTCCCTTCGCTCGCACCGCTCCACGCAATTAGTTATATTCTGACAAATATTATATAAAAAATATATATATATAAATATATATAGAATATTATAGTTCCTGTCTATATATATGAATATATAATATATATGATATATAATATATATATATATATAATATATACAATATTATAGTTCCTGTCTTCCTTGGCGTTTCACAGTTTTCTTCAGTGTTTCACAAAGAGAAAATGGACTCAGCCAAATGACGTCAGAAGCTGCGCACAAGAATTCAAACGGTCTGACCTGTATATTTAGACCTTGATAAGGAGTACCCAGAGAAGAAGGACGAGCTGAACGTCGTCAGCCGCAAGCAGGGCCTGCCGGCCTTCTATGAGGGTGACAAGGATCTGCTGGCTCAGTATTGCAAAATTATGAAGCCTGTTGCCATCTGCCTGGATACCCTGCAGTCTGAGGAAAATGCCTACACGGGCATTCTGTATCCTCAATCGGTGTTGAGTGGTTACATTAGACAGAACTTAAGGCGGGGAACACCAAACTCTATGCAACACCTTTTTCATTTATTAAACAAATTCACTTCTTCACAATTTCTTCTATATTTTACACAATGTCAATCACTTCTTCAATTATGATAAATACTTAATAACTTGAACACTATCATTTTGTTTGTGTCTATCTGTCGAGATATTAGTTCCAAGCTATCTGAATATCACTCTGTAAACCACAGTGCACTATTTTAATGTCTCTGTACGTATCATCGGACCGACGCCTCTCGGAGGTCCGCGCTTGACTTTTTAAACTCCGGAAACGATTAGGTCATCACTTCTCGAGTTGCCATACTCACTTATCATTTAGAGTTTGTGTATGCGAGACCATAATCATTAATTAAGGTTACTATCCTGGGGTTACAAATCATCATTAAATATAATTCTTAGTATATATATATATATATATATATATCCAGGGGGTGGCTGTTAATATACGTCTTTTTGTGTGTTATGTCTGTGTGGTTACTGGGATGCTCGTGTGCGTTCGCACGTCTGTTGCTTGGCAGTGCCGGTCGCACGGGCACGAAGTGCTGAGTCGGCAACCGCCCAGTCAGCAAGATTGAGAGGATGCCCTTGGTGACGGACAGTCGGGCGGACAAGTGAGTGAGTGAGTGGGGTGAGTGAGTGAGTGATATTACTCATCATGTATATGATGGCGTATACAATTCTGCTGCCCAACCTCAAGCTCATGAAGGATCAGGTGGCGGCCTTGAGGACTGACGCCAGCATCGTGGAGGGCCAGGAGCTGATCAGCTACTTGCTGGAGAACCACAACAACCCGAGAGTGGCCTTCAAGGGGAGGTTCGAACACCTGTTTCAGGACAAGGACCTCCTGATGGCAACAGCCCTCCACCCCCACTTCAAGCTCGGAGTGGTTGGGTACCTCAGCGGGAACTTGAAGGACAACATCAGGAAGAGGGTCATCAGGGAGGTGATGAGCAAGGTGGGCCATGATGAGGAGGTCGGCGACGAGCAGGTGCAGCATGAGATGGAAGACGACCCCTTCATGTATATGAGGGGGGACGACAACCAGCCGGCGGCGACTCCCAGCCATCTCCATGAGAACTTGGAGAACACCTATGAAGCGTGGAACAAGGTGAGGGTGAAGAACAGCACCCCTCTCTCTTTGGACCAGTTCCCCTTGCTCCACAGAGAGGCCTGGTTGGACCTATTTATCAGATACAATACCTCTCTTCCCTCCTCAGCCGCCGTGGAAAGGCTCTTTAGCATGGGGTCCGACATCCTCAGGCCGAAAAGGTCATCCCTGACCGCAGACAACTTCGAGAAGCTGGTGTTCGTCAAAGGAAACATGCACCTGTTGAAGCGGAAGAAGTAGCTGTGTAACATTACGTGAATGTTACTTGCGCTTAGGTGCCGAACTAAGTGAAGGAGACTCTGGTGAGATTGGTTACTTTATTCTGGTTAGCGCGAGTGTCGACCTAGGCTGGGCCGACGCGGGCAGGGCTCAGGGCCCTGCCCTAAACCACAAAGGTGACCGCTAGCCTCGGTTGGGCACTGATGGGTACAAGTGCTGAAAGGAACTGGACAGGCACACCAAACCTGGCACCCTTATGCGTACGTTAAAGTAGCGTACGACCCATCCTGACCGAAACATGGCTCGGCAGGGCTTAGGTTGTGCTTTCAAGAGGATACAAATGCATGTAATACAGGCGTACTATAGACTTATCCTACATACAATTTATATAAGGCCGAAGGCCAGCTACTTCTACACAAACTGTCCATTCCTGGTCCATCCCAATTCTGCGGCGGCGATGCTATAAGCCAAAATACCGCGTCGAAGCACATGTGGGGGGCTTGTCCGCCACAGCTGTCCCAGATGGAGGAGGAGAAGAAGAGAATTGCAGTACTTGCAAATGCCTGATTTTTATCTGTTTTGATACTGAAATAAAACTTAGACTCTGTATTTAAGGTAGCATCATTTTATTCATTTCATAAAAAAATATGTTTTTGCGGATTTAGCTAACTAAAAAAAAGGTTAGCGGACTGTTGCAGATTGATTAGCGTTAGCAGACCGGCGAACATGGAAAATTAGTGGAAATAGCGATAGCGGAATGGCCAAGAAAATTATTGGATTAGTGATTTGCGGACTAACGAAAAACTAGCGGGTGGGGGTGTTTTTATGCCTTTCCCTTTTTGGCTACCTCCCTTGAAAGGGGGAAGAAGCCTTGGTATATGTATGTATGTATATATGTATATATATATATATATACATATATATATGTATATATATATATATGTGGAAATAAACTCTTCTACTGGGATTCGAACCCTCGCCTGAGCGGATTGCTTCGTAGAAGACGAAGACCGTACAGTCACGTCACTATGATCCTTCAAAACAGAACGAATTAGTTCACGGACTAATCATTCTGCCGAGGGCACTCGGGTGGAACGTGGTATGTACTCTATTTCATCAAATCCTTTACGCAGGCTAGTCTTCCGACAAGTGTTTTTGTCATTTTGACATTTGGAAATAAACTCTCCTACTGGGATTCGAACCCTCGCCTGAGCGGATTGCTTCGTGGTATGTACTGTATTTCATAAAATCCTTTATGCAGTAGGAGAGTTTATTGTGTGTGTGTGTGTGTGTGTGCGCGCGCAAATACACACACACACTTATATATATATATATATATATTTATATATATATACATATATATATATATATATTCATATATATATATATATTCACATACACACACACAAACACACACACACACGCATATATATATATATATATATATATATATATATATATATGTATATATATATGTATATACATATATATATACATATATATGTATATATATATATATATATATATATATACATACATATATATAACACTCAGGAAACCCACAGTCGGAGAAAATATACTTCGAATAAAGAAGAATCCTATATTTCGGCTATCAACTGTAGCCCTGTGTGTTATTTACAAATGTGCTACTACATTTCTGTTTAGAAATATATATATATATATATATATATATATATATATATATATATATGTGTGTGTGTGTGTGTGTGTGTGTGTGTGTGTGTGTGTGTGTGTGTGTGTGTGTGTGTGTGTGTGTGTTTGTGTATACTAACGCTTTTTTCCCTTTACAAAGGAGTTAGCCAAAATCAAATACAGAAATCCACTCTCACCTATTTCATCCCTGCATACTCCACTCCCATTCACCAGTACTTCCTCCCTCTTTTCTTGGTTCTTGGTGAATGACGGGTCATCTCAGCATCTTACCCACTGCCCTGGGTCAGAAGCAATGTAACAAGACACAGCACATCCATAGCAGAACCGCTCTATTTAATCGGAGACCCCGTCTCTCCGTCCCTATATACAGAAAAAAATAAAACGGGGAGAAATACTTTCGGGCTGCATCACAATATCTTTCACACTTACTCCCTCCCCCCTCCCCCACCCACTCCCTTCCGTTCATCACAGCAGCATCCATACACAACCATTCTCCACTCACCCCTATCTTCTGTCTTATCCCTTCTTTCCTCAACAGACATTCTCGTTTTTCCAAATGCTCTTTTATCCCATCCATCCATCTCATCCTTGGTCGCCCCCTTACCTTCACATCTTCCGCCTCTGTCTTCCACACCTCTTTTACTAATCTTTCTTCACTCATTCTTTCCATGTGTCCAAACTATCCCTATAGCCTTTCATCAACCCTATCTCCCAACTCCCTTTCCACCCCCGCTCTCCTCTTCACCTCCTCGTTTCTCTCTCTATCCAACCTAATAACCCCTACCATACTTCTCAGGCATCTCATCTCAAACACGTCTGCATTCTTCCTTTCTTCCTCTCTTATGTTTCATACATTGCTGTCGGCAGAATCAAATTCCTTTTGCATACCTTCCCAAACTCCTTCACTACCTTCTTTAATCACTCCTCTGATCCCGCTACAACCGCATTGTCGTCAGCAAACAACAACTGGTTTATCTCCCATTTCTTTCCATTTTCTTTAACCATCTCCAATCACCGGCCCATTACCTTGCGCACCACCCTATCCAGCCGTCCACACACACACACACACACACACACACACACACACACACACACACACACACACACACACACACACACACACACACACACACACACACACACACACACATATATATATATATATATATATATATATATATATATATATATACATTACCATAATGTATATATCTATTTCAATAATGTTTTTCAAGTACATAAGTATATGTAAGATAACTGGGTCCTCACACTCAGATCCATATTGTACATCAATATATATTGTAAAGATGTGTTGGCAACCGTCACACATTTTCTCCGTCGCTCCCTAGGTGGCAAGCGACAGACTAGGCTCAACTGTCGAGCAGGACAAGTTAAACTAATTAAAGAGAAAAACCTAAGGCAGCATTTATCTTTACGCTTCCAACTAATGTAGTCCATAACCTACATGTACAATCAACGTGGTTTAACTAACTGTATCCATTTAGGCATAGTGTGTTCAAAGTTAACATACACATGCGACTAAAAAAAAAAAAAAAAAAGTGGTTACAATCATAGGCTTCCAGTCTACGGTTCCGAGAGGGTGTGGCAATTACGGTGTGAAAGCTTCTCCTACTAAAACAATCAGTTACTGTATCCTTGAGCAAGGGGATGTGTCAAGTCACAGAATAACCTAGGGATCGGAGTATAAGAACATTGATCTCTCATCCGCGAGAAATATATTTGTCGGTGACGAGTCCAACACAAAATCCAAGATTATGATGTGCGTGAATTATAAATTGCTCATACAAACACTTACACATACACGTAAACACACACACGCACACACAAACAAACACACACACACACACACATGAACACACGCACGAACACACACACACATGAACACACACGCACGAACACACACACACACACACAAATACACACACACACACACAAGAACATAGGGTGTGCTAGCATGTTCAAAATGGCCTTTTAAATTCAGAACAAGGGAGTCTATTCAGGGTTAGGTAACATAGTTAGGGGGAGCTAATTTGAAAACGGTTTACACGTCAACATACTCCATTTCTCTCTCTTTTCTCAATATATTTGTTGGATTTGCCCGCTGTCACCCTTCGTTTGTGCGCCTGTTTATTTACCTCTCTCTTGCTTTATATTTGTCTTTTATCGGTAATGCATATTTCAACGACTGACAAAAATATGAAAACAGCGAGAATAAACAATTTCTGTGTATGTATATTTCAAAGGCTGACATAGAAAACAAAATTTTTTCTGTGTGTGCATATTTGAAGGAGTGATGACAAAAAAAGTGAATATAACCGAGAATGAATAATAAACGAGAGTGTGTGTGTGTGAGAGAGAGAGAGAGAGAAACGAGGATTATCCCAATTTGAAATGTCTCCGATGTCGAGGTTTCTTTACAAAAAGTCCATAGGGAACTGGGAAAGTATCAGGAGTAAGCGACTTCCACAGCCTCCCAATAGAAGGAAAGAAAAAGTCTGACTATTAAAAAAGTGAAAGAAAATGAAAAATGAAAAATTGATATATATATATATATATATATATATATATATATATATATATATATATATATATATATAGAATGGATGAGGCGTTTCAGAAAGCTTAGTGCCATGTGATCTTGTAGTGTTAGGTTATTACACATAGATGAAAGTACACTTCAGTGAGAGAAAGGAGTTATTCAAACTCCAATTCTCTCTGGACTGTTTATTGAAAATATAATGCGAGGTATACTCGATTAAGTCCGCTCTGTCTTGGCTGTGGAACACAATTCTCTATGCAAGAAGGACAGAATGCATCGTCGGTTGGAGACGGCGACAGCGACAGCTCCGAGCGGCGGTGGAAGCTGGAGGCAGCGTTGTCGGCAGCTCGGGGCGGCAGTTGGTGGCGGCGGGGGCCAGCAGGCAGGGTGGGTGGGTGGGCGACTACGACAGCTCGGAGCGGCTGGAGACTGCGTTATCAGCAGGTCAGGGCGGTGGCGGCTGGGGGGTGGCATGCCAGTGCGGGACATGCAGCGGCGACTCAGCGGGTGGTCCGGACAGGCGGCAGTGGCAGCGACAACGACAACTCGGAGCGGCGGTGGCGGCTAGAGGCAGCGTTGTCGGCAGGGCAGGGCAGTCCGGGACTATAGGCGGTGTTGGGTAGTGACGGCTCAGGGCTGCGTCGACTCGGAGGGCAGCGACTGGTAGAGACTCGCCTCTCCAGGGAACAGTGAGACGGCGGCCGGGCAGAGGTTTGCCATTCCAGGAGACAATTGGGTGGGCCGCGGTCGGGCAGAGTTTCGCCTCTCCAGGGAACAGTGAGGCGGCAGCTGGGCAGAGGTTCGCCTTTCCAGGAGACAGTTGGGCGGGCCGCGGTCAGGCAGAGATTCGCCTTTCTAGGGAACAGCGAGGCGGTGACTAGGCAGAGGTTCGCCTTTCCTGGAGACAGGCGGGCCGCATTCGGGCAGAGGTTCGCCTCGGGCAGGGCGGCGGTAGCATCTCAGGTGCGGGGGCGGCAGCAGGTCCGGGGCGTGCGTGGGAGTGACACCAGCTCCGACGGCGGCAGTGGCACCAGCTCCGGGAGGCGGTTGGCCCAGCGTCGGCAGCTGGTCCGGTGGCGGCAGGGCCATCGGTGGCAGGCCCGTCGGCGGTAATGGCTGCAGCTCCGGGGGCAGTAGGTCCTGCAGCGGGAGCTCCAGGGCCATCGGCGGTAGTGGCAGCAGCTCCGGGGACAGCTGGATTCTCTGCAAAGGGCGTCGTCCTCTGCTGCAGTGAAGGCTGGACTCTTCTCTCCTAGGGGTGCCGTCCTCTGCTACGACGACAGCTGGATCCTCTGCTAGGGTTGCCGTCCTCGGGGCGTCGTTCTTTGCTACGATGACAGCTGGACTCTCTGATAGGGGTGCCGTCTTCTGCTGCAATGACAACTAGGGTAGCGACTGGGGTGTCCGCTTACTCCAGGGTTACCATTTGTAGTGTTCGGTTACTACACAATGGTGAAGGTACACTTCAGTGAGAGAGAAGAATTATTTAAACCCCAATTCTCTCGGGACTATTTATTGAAAATATAATGCGAGGTATACTCGATTAAGGGGATCGTCCATTAGAAAATAGATTTTTTTTTGGGGGGGGGGTGAAAGTGGCTGAGATCTTTTCCTAGTAACTGTCTTGTCTCAGAGAAGATACCACCGAGTTTTCAAGTCATTTATGCTTATATTTTTATTGTGATTTTTTTTTTTCATTTTCGAGGGGTAATTTTTGAAAATTTTGAAATTGATTCAAAGGATAGACCTTTGACTGGATATTGATTATTTTTTGTCTTTATAATGGGCTAAGATAGATGAAGAAACGGAGGCAAAATTATGATGTTCTGATCAGTCTGTTATGAGAAAAAAAAATCCAAAGTAAGTTGATGAAAAAAAAAGTATATATGAAAAAATCCTACTAGTCCTTGACAGGACATAAATCTGCCTCCAAATGTTCTCCCAATTATGCTGAATCTGTAAAGGATTTGCAGTCGAAAATCAGTGAAGACGTTTTGGATATGAATCAAGTTAAATGTGCAAAAATCATGTTTTTCAGGTGTGAGCGTCATAGTTTTTTGTTCATGGCTACTGGTCCCCATTCATTATTTAGGATGTTATGATGTTGAAAGAGTGTCATAGGCACCACCCTACTCTTCATTGCCAGCTTTTGATTAATTACAGGTTTATATGATGAATCCAGGTAGTATCCACCAGGGTTATATTGCTCAGGTTCCAAGCGCGCACTTTTCCTTTTCTTAGCGCGATGCATCTTTGGCGACAGACGATCTTTATCTGCCATCTTAAGCTGCTTTATGGCAGCACTGATTGTTGTCCCTCTTGCTGGTAGCATATATGCAAGTTCTTAACCAAAGATGTGGTTCAGAACTGCAACTTGAGCATAGAATTGAACTCTAGAAAATAGTACGTCTCACTTACTTGAAAGACAAGCTATGAATAAGTCACGTTGACATACTGTACGACAGTACGTAAAGCAGTCAAGTCCCTGTTGCCATATCGTATGCTATTATTTATCTTACAAAAGCATAAATGTTGTGCAAAATACGCAGCTTCTTTTGTTAGCAAATTTATGTAACAACAGAAAATGTGATATGCAGTACGCAGCGCACACGACCCCAGCCACAGTAGGGTTGGGGGGTACTGTATTATATATATATATATATATATATATATATATATATATATATATATATATATTTAGATAGTAAAAATCAAGATACAACATCCATACTCGGTCACAAGATAGCTAATGAGCAACACTTTTAGAGGATATATTTTCAGAATTTCTTTTTTTTTTCGTGATTTTCTGATAGATGATTCATACTGTACGCTAAGCAGTCAGGTCTCTGATGCCATATCGTATGCTATTATTCATCATACAAAAGCATAAATATTGTGCAAGGTAATGCACATAGGTAAAAATAACAGTAAGTACGATTACAAGTTATTTGGAAATTCGTTAACAAAAGTGGATAGTGAAAAAGATCTCGGCGTAATTATCAGTAACGACCTCAAATCATCCAAGCAGTGTATTTCAGCCTCTGAGAAAGCAAATAAGATTCTAGGACTGATTGCGCGATATTTTGATTTCAAAAGTCCATCATTCATTAACAAGCTATATAAATCATTAGTTCGTCCACATTTGGAATATGCTGTTTCCGTATGGTCACCGAATCTCGTTAATTAAAGACATTGACAGACTGGAAAAAGTACAACGGCGAGCCACAAAACTGATTCCAAATATCAAAAATAAATCATACGAAAATCAACTAAAACATATGAATGTGTTTTCCCTAAAAAAGCGTAGACTCAGAGGTGACTTGATACAGGTCTTTAAAATTCTAAAGGGAATAGACAACATCAAAAGTGACAAAATTTTCACATTGAATGAGAATCAGACAAGAAACAATGGTCTCAAACTGTCCGGAAATACATTTAATTTGGAAGTAGGTAGAAACAAATTTGCCAACCGTGTAGTTAATGAATGGAATAAACTTCCTGCACAGGTAGTGCAATGTAGTTCAGTTCGAAGCTTTAAGAATCATTTAGATAAACACCTAAGCAAGATGCTGTAATTATAATTTATCTTATATTATTTGTTTTAGTTTTATCATTTGTCTGTCTGATTTTCATTTATTATTAGTTATATGTCAATTTATTATTATTTACTATTTACCTGTTTGTTTATCATTTGACTGTATCTATGCATTTATTTATGTATTTCATTTGTTATTTACATTATTATAGTTTTTATTAGATTTTTTTTCGTAATTTTCTGATAGATGATTCATACTGTACGTTAAGCAGTCAGGTCTCTGTTGCCATATCGTATGCTATTATTTATCATACAAAAGCATAAATATTGTGCAAAGTACGCAGCTTCTTTTGTTAGCAAATATATGTAACAGAAAACGTGATATGCAGTACGCAGCGCACACAACCCAGCCACAGTAGGGTGGCGGGGGGGGAGTGTACTGTATTATATTTCTTAGATAGTAAAAATCAAGATACAACATCCATACTCGGTCACAAGATATCTAATGAGCAACACTTTTAGAGGAAATATTTTTAGATTTTTTTTTTCGTGATTTTCTGATAGATGATTCATACTGTACGCTAAGCAGCCAGGTCTCTGTTGCCATATCGTATGCTATTATTTATCATACAAAAGTATAGATATTGTGCAAAATACGCAGCTTCTTTTGTTAGCAAATATATGTAACAACAGAAAACGTGATATGCAGTACGCAGCGCACACGACCCAGCCACAGTAGGGTGGGGGGTACTGTATTATATATATATATATATATATATATATATATATATATATATATATATATATATATATATATTATATATATATATATATATATATATTTTTTTTTTTTTTTTTTTTTTTTTTTAGATATTAAAAAAAAAGATACAACATCCATACTCGGCCACGAGATAGCTGATGAGCAACACTTTTAGAGGAAATATTTTCAGAATTCTTTTTTTTTTTTTTTTTCTGATGGACAATCCCCTTAAGTCTGCTGTCTTGGTTGTGGAACACAATTCTCTATGCATGAAGGACAGAATGTATATTTAATAGCACCACGAATACATTTGCTAACGTATTACAATTTAAACTTTATGGGATAACGGTACTAATATTTACAGACATTTACACATACATATGAGAGACGTAACAGTATGAATAAGGTTATATTTTCATAATGCAATTTTTAGGGGGGTGACAATATTAATAAAGAAATTGACTTATTGTGCGCGAATTCTATAGAAAACGAAGCTTCAAGGCATGACCTTGCTACAATCTACCAGGTATAGGAGATACTCAATCATCAATCTGAGAAGAATAGTGATTGTTAATAGAGATTGAACTGCAGTACTGGAGAGGACTGGAAGAAGGCGAAGACTGTCAGTCCTCTCACCAAACTTCGTCTGGCAGCACAGCGCGTAAGATAGTTGTGGCAACCGGCATCGCGTACGGCAGTTATGGCAGAGATGGAAAAGTTGCTATACACGTGGTTGGAAGATAATAGTCAAAGAAATGTGAGAGTGATGTTGCAAGCAGTGCAAAGTAAGGCTACAAGTTAATTTCACATCTTGAAAGAACGTGCAGGTGAAGAATACGCTTCACATGAGTTCATAGTGAGTACTGGGTGGTTTCGTTGCTTTCGAGAGCGTTACCAGGTTCACCACGTGTTGTCGAAAGGTGAGGCTGCTAGCAGTGATGCGCCTGCAGCTAAGGCATTTGTGGAAGAGTTTGATAAATTATGGATGAAGGATATTTACGTACTTATGACCACGTCTAGCAGATGCCTATTATGAGTTAACTAATACGAATACACTATAATAAGTATTTTCTTTCTTTAACTTACCATATCATATTAACGACTAAGCAACTGAAAACAATACTGTATACAACTGTAGGAGAGAAGCCAAACGAAGAGTATGGGATCCAATGTATTTAACGTTTCGCCCACCAGGACTTCTTCAGAAATAACATAGTGGACAAACATCTGACTCTTTATATAACCCGAGCTTGCGGGGAGAAACGAACATGAAACTGGTGTTAAAAAAAATAAATAAATAAAAAAAAAAGTAGAGATTGAACAACTTCACACCAGGCTTAATGACCCCCTTATGGGTCGATAGCCTTAAAAAAATCCACTATGTTATTTCGGGAGAAACCCTGCTGGGCGCAACGTTAAATACATTGGATCCCATACTCTGCGTTTGGCTTCTCTCCTACAGTGCTGTTGCAGTCGTTGCTGCTTTTACTCAATGCTGTATACAAAGATAAATGTACTGTACCAATATCTCACACTTAGAATGGATTGAAATGGATGAGAAAAATAGATCTTAAAATTCACATCTACAACAATTGAAGAATTAAGAAAAAATTATTAAAAGGAAAATACAATTTAAAAACTTAAAAATGGTTAGCAAGGTAATATTTAATATGTGTGTGTGTGTATGTGTGTGTGTGTATACAGGTATAGTATATACATACAGTAACTGCATATGTATATATACTGAAATACAGTACAGTATTAAAACATTAAAAAAATAGAAAAAATTATAAAAATGAAACTAAAAAGCATTGATAGATAAACAGTAAACAGCTTGTATATAATAGTATTCAATAGAAAAAGTTACTTAAGAACGCAACAGATTGATATAATGTATCCTAGAGTAGAACCCTCGTGTCGGTCATTTTTAATAGGATCCGACTTACGACTGGTTGGTCGGAACCTAAGTCGTAACTCGGATAGTGGCTGTATATATATATACATACATATATATATACAGTATATATATATATATACATATATATATACAGTATATATATATATATATATATATATATATATATATATATATATATATATATATATATATTCACTATAAACCCACTATCGGAGAAATAATAATGGAAAATACAGGGAAACTGTATATTTCTACTACTATATGTAGTTCTCTTCAGAAGAGGACTACAGATAGTCAAAATATACAGATTTTCTGTACTTCTGATATTATTTCTCCGATAGTGGGTTTATAGTGAACTTTTACAAATGTGTTATAACATACCAATTTCCAATATATATATATATATATATGTATATATATATATATATATATATATATATTTGTATATATATATATAAATATATATGTGTGTGTGTATATATATATATATGTATATATATACATATATATAATATATATATAATATATATATAATATATATATATACATATATATGTATATATATATATATATATGTATATGCACGTATGTATACATAGTATATGTGGATATACAAATTTGTGATTGCGTGTTGATACGTTTGTAGCAATAGTCAAAACTTCTTCATACCAGAAGTAAGGCCAATATAAGATAACACGATGCGAGACTGTCAATAAGGATAGAAGAGCTGACAAACTACATGGCATAACAACAACAACAACAACAACAACAACAAGATGGCTACTCTACGGTCTTGGAGTGTGCACGGCGAGGGTCGAGGTCGCTCGCCACTTCCTCCTCCGAAGGCATGGACATTTCTAATGGTACTTTTCAAAAGCAATTGCCAAAATATCCTCGCGGCCTTCGGGAGGTGCCTCAGGTCAGGCTGGGACGGGACTGAGAAGAAGCCACAAGACGCCGGCCAAAACCACCGTAAGTACCAATTTTAGATTATAAGTAAATTTAAGGTGTTTAAAAAGAACATATATAAATATTTAGAACATTTTAAATTAATCGATTTTTTTTTTAAATTTTAAATCTATATTTAAGAAAATAATAGATAAGATTTTAGAGTATAAGGATAGATATAAACTAAAAGTTATATTAAAATATATAGAAGAATATAAGATTATAATTAAGAACTTATTTAGTATAATTTTAGAATATGTAGATAGTTTTAGATTAACAGTTAAGAAGTTATTTGAAAAAGAAAAAATAGTAAAGAGCGAGGAAGAGACGTAGATGAAAGAAGAATGGGAAGAAGAGTTTTTTTTATTGTTTTTATTATTCGTGTATTTGTTCATTTGTTTTATTAGAAATAATTCGTATAATATTAGGAATATGTTAAGTATTTTTCTATATATTCTTTTACTTAAAACTGTTTAATTGTTTTTTTTAATATCTTTTATTTTATTTATTTATTTATTTATTTATTTTTTATTACTATTATTATTATTATTTTTTGTATTATTTATTCTTTCCCTGGGTTCACTCCCTGAGGACAAATTCCGGAGGCGCCACAGGACCCTGGCGACGGCGCGAGTGACCCCTGGGAACCTCCCGCAGGTCACGAGACGGGTATGAGGCTGGCGTCGGTTCCTCCTCATGGCCAAATCTTCGTCCCAGGGATTGTTTTCTACAGTTCTGTTCCTGTTCAGTAACAAAAATAAATGAATAAATAAAAAAAAATAATAATAACAAAAAAAAAAATAAAAGAATAAATTAAATAAAAAATCAAATAAGACAAGATCTAAAAAAGACTCATAAAATATCTAAAAAGACAAAAATATAAAAAGCATAAAAATGAATAAAAACAAAATGAAAAAAGTAAAAAGTTAAAAAAAGAGAAAAAAAAGGAAAAGCAAGACAACGGAAGAGAGCTCAGAGCTCATATATGACCTATCTATGGATAATGCTCTGACCTTACACGCACACACACACACAACTCACCGCCCACGAGAGTTGGAGTAACAACTCGCAGCCCAGCGATACTGAAATTATCGCAGCTCCGAGTGGGATTCAAACCGGGACCTCCGTAGTGGCAGCCGGGATCTCTGACGACTGTGTGTGTGTGTGTGTGTGTGTGTGTGTGTGTGTGTGTATACATATATATATACATATATATATATTATATATATATATATATATATGTGTGTGTGTGTGTGTGTGTGTGTGTGTGTGTGTGTGTGTGTGTGTGTGTGTGTGTGTGTGTGTGTGTGTGTGTGTGTGTGTGTGTGTGAATGAAAATAAAGTTTTTCAAAACTGAAAATTTCCTGGCGTTTTTTATGCTACCTTCGAACACCTTCCGACACCTTCCGAAATCCGGCAAAACTGTCCCACGGTGTAATGATATTTTTGTAGCTACTTTATAAACCATATCAAGCGTTGTTACAATGGATGAACGTAGTTCAAAGAGTAGTGCACAGAGAAAGACGAGTTTTAACCACTTTTGGGCCTGGGTTACGAAGACGAAGAAGTACACAAAAGAAAGTGTGCAGAAAAACTATGCTCTTCGTAACGAATTGACCAGGGAGCACAAGAATGAGTTTCCCCATCTTTATTACAAAGGATTACAAAGGCGGAGCATGCCGACAGGAGACCTTTTAGTCCATATCTAGGTCGGATGCGAAAAAAAAATCATATTAATAATAAAATAATAAATAAAAACTATGATAATGTAAATAACAAATAAAATACATAAATAAATGCATAGGTATAGTTAGATAATAAACAAACAGGTAAATAGTAAATAATAATAAATTGACATATAACTAATAATAAATGAAAATCAGACAGACAAATGATAACAAAACTAAAACAAATAATATAAGATAAATCATAATCATTACAGCATCTTACTTATGATTCTTAAAGCTTCGAACTGAACTACATTGCACTACCTGTGCAGGAAGTTTATTCCATTCATTAACTACACGGTTGGCAAAGTTGTTTCTACCTACTTCCAAATTGAATCTATTTCCGGACAGTTTGAGACCATTGTTTCTTGTCCGATTCTCATTCAATGTAAAAATTTGGTCACTTTTGATGTTGTCAATTCCCTTTAGAATTTTAAAGACCTGTATCAAGTCACCTCTGAGTCTACGCTTTTTTAGGGAAAACACATTCATATGTTTTAGTCGATTTTCGTATGATTTATTTTTGATATTTGGAATCAGTTTTGTGGCTCGCCGTTGTACTTTTTCCAGTCTGTCAATGTCTTTAATGAGATTCGGTGACCATACGGAAACAGCATATTCCAAATGTGGACGAACTAATGATTTATATAGCTTGTTAATGAGTAATGGACTTTTGAAATCAAAAGATCGCGCAATCAGTCCCAGAATCTTATTTGCTTTATCAGAGGCTGAAATACACTGCTTGGATGATTTGAGGTCGTTACTGATAATTACGCCGAGATCTTTTTCACTATCCACTTTTGTTAACGAATTTCCAAATAACTTGTAATCGTACTTACTGTTATTTTTACCTCACTCAAAAAAAAAAAAAATAGTAACAGCCTCAATTAAGAGATTCCATAGGAAAATATTGGGGTTCAACAATATGTTACGAAATAACAAAGATTACGTGTACTCTGATGAAGAGTACGATCTCATAATAGATTTCGACGGAGAAATTAAAGAGGAAAAATCGGAAAAGTTTATGAAACATTATTTTGCGGGATACAAGAATTTGACTGAAAGTGCTGATAAAAGCTGTCACGAGGAATATCAAAAGTATTACATCGATCGGAAATGTGAAGAGAAGAGAAAAAAGGAACGTATGGAAAAGGAATGGGAAGCCAATAGAGCCCGTAAAAAAGAAGACAAGGAACGCAAGAAAGAGGAAAGGGAAGTCGATGGAACCCGTAAAAAAGAAGACAAGGAATGCAAGAAAGGGGAAAGGGAAGTCGATAGAGCCCGTAAAAAAGAAGACAAGGAACGCAAGAAAGGGGAAAGGGAAGCCGATAGAGCCCGTAAAAAAGATGAAATATAAAAAAGAAAGGAGCAAAATAAAGCACAAAAAAAAAAAAAAAAAAAAAAAAAAAAAAAAAAAAAAGGGGTTAACAGTGAAGTTAACCGACGATGAACAAATCATGTTAGAAGAATTAAGGCAGGAGAGGAAAGAAAGGCATGTCATTAGTGAAATTGTGCAAACTACCAAGGATTTGCCCGGTAAGTTACGTGAAGATAGAATTATTTGTCATAGCATTGGGCGAAGGAAAACAGAATGTTGTGTTGTTCTCTTGGACAAGCCATTTTCGAGAACTTAGCCCCTTTGAACGGAGAATTATTAGAACTTTATAGTAGTCAGACTCCCCTTTCGGAAAGGTTTCTTTCAAATATTGCGTTTACATACCTATACCAAGGCTTTTTTCCCTCTTACAAGGTAGGTAGCCAAAAAGGAAAAGGCATAAAATCATTTCCACCCATTCCATCCCTGAATACACTCCACACCCCTCCACCCTCCCTCTTATCTTAGCACCTCCTGGATGACGGGTCATCCCTGCACCTTGTCCACTGCCCTGGGTCAGAAGCAGTGTCGCAAGACACAGTACATCCACAGCAAGGCCGCTTCATTAAATCGGTGACCCCCCCTCTCCATCCCCCCATTGCATTAAAGGAGAAGACGGGGAGAAATCCCTTCGGGCTGCGTCAAATTTTGCTCACACATACTACCTCACCCCCCATCCCCCCGCCCATTTCACCTTATGCAATCACAACATCATCCATATACAACCATTCTCCATTCACCTGTCTTCTGTCCTCTCCCGTCCTTCCTCAACAGACATTCCCCTCTTCCCCAAAGCCCCCTTCACCCCATCCATCCACCTCATCCTAGGACGTCCCTTCATGTTCACTTCCTCCACATCTGCCTTCCATACCTCCTTTACTAGTCTTTCTTCACTCATTCTTTCCATGTGTACAAACCATCCTAATATTCTTTCATCAACCCTATCTCCCAACTCCTTTTCCACCCCTGTTCTCCTCTTCACCTCCTCATTTCTCACTCTATCTACCCTAGTAACCCCCATCATACTTCTCAGACACCTCATCTCAAACACATTCAAACTCCTTCTCTCTTCTTCTCTTATGTTCCATGTTTCTGCCCGATACAGTGCTGTTGGCACAATCACTCCTTCATACAGTCTCCTCTTAGCATCCATTCCCAAATGTCTATTCATCATTACACTCTTTAATCCACCAAGGCATTTACTCGCTTCTCTCAATCTACATTCTACCTCCACCTTCACTCCACCTTTTTCTGACACATTTGCACCCAAGTATCTAAAACTATCCACTTCCTCCAGTCGCTCTCCCTTAATGCTCACTTCCAGATTACTGCCACTTTCACCCCTTGTACAATTCATCACCTTACTTTTACCCACATTTATCTTTAGCTTTCTTCTATCACATACTCTCCCAAACTCTGTCACCAACTTCCTCAATCCCTCCTCTGATCCTGCCACAAGCGCAGTGTCGTCCGCAAACAACAGCTGGCTCACCTCCCACTTTTCTCCATTTTCTTTAACCATCTCCAATCCCTGACCCACTACCCTTGCATTTACCTCTCGCACCACCCCATCCATGTATAAGTTGAACAGCCAGGGCGAGATAACGCATATTGTATGCATGTATTGGTTAGAAATTAAACTACATGTAGAATTAGATTAATGCGTAGTTTCTGTGTACATATGTGTGTGCGTGCGTGCTTTAGCGTGAGTTCCAGAGTTCTAGAAGTCGTTGTACTTGTTAATTAATTGTCATATAAATTGTAATGCGAAAGTTGAGTGAATGGGATATAGATCATCTTTACTGTCAAATTAAGTTGTTGTGTAACTGAAAGTGCATGAATGTAAAATTTCTGTGTGCAGATGAATAATTAAAATAATTAGATAAATTAAATTTTAGCAACTGTTTTGTGGATCGAATCGGTGCTTGTCACGCAGCACGCCAGGTTTTTGTGTGAGCTCGTTCTGTACGCATCAGTGCATTTCCGTGACTGTGGTGAAGAGTGGAAAGACGAAATGTACCTTACTCGTACAATAATATTATCTTTAAGAACACGAAGTATTTCTTTACACCTTTATTGTACCAAAAACAATAAATGGTGGCGCGGTGTCGAGAAAAAGTGAAGTGCTCCTCCGACCGGCCTACCCACAGCGTCTCCGCCATTGCATTGGCAGTCTACAACTCTGTCTGCATTGTTTACAACAGAGTGAAGATCTGTGTGACCCTTTTTCCAGTTTGCGCAACTTGTGTGATCCCATATTGCATTTTCAAGCAATTCTCTGCCCTCCAAACGGCATTCCACAAGGCGCTTATAGGGTCACCTCTCCTGCCTCTTCCTACTTCGTCGCTACCCAAGCCAAGCCATCGTTCGCATTTCATATAACGGTATGGTTACATCGTTTCCATCCAACG
This sequence comes from Oratosquilla oratoria, assembly GCF_046742065.1. Lineage (NCBI taxonomy): Eukaryota > Metazoa > Arthropoda > Malacostraca > Stomatopoda > Squillidae > Oratosquilla > Oratosquilla oratoria. The sequence goes on from NC_134784.1 coordinate 59,784,801, forward strand.
TCACTTGTAAACACAACGATGTAACGGGGTCGTCACATCATCACAATAAGGGGTCCACTGACAAACGCCTCTAAGTTTTTGTTTCTTTATTGTCGTATCCAGTATAAATTTAGTTCAGACACTATTACACAGTCTTATCACTAAGGCACGTCACTAAGAACCGAGCCCTCCGAGCTCCGTGCATCTGGTTAAGAAGGCCGGAAACTCTTTTGTGAGGTGCCACGCTCGTATAACTGAATTATTTATGTGAGCTGGATTTAGTTCGTCACATCTTATTTTAATTTACATAATTAGTTTATAATTTAGTCTGACAGCCAGACTATAATATATATCCAGGGGAGGTTCGTCAGTATACGTAATAATGTGTTTATTACTGTGTGGTTATTTGTGTGATCGCGTGTGCATGGTGAGTGGTGGCGCGACAGGGAGTGCTTTGTCAGCGAAATGAACAGGATGTCTTAGGCGCCTTATTGTCGGCCGGCTGGTGTGAGTGTGGGAGTGAGTGGAGGTGAGTGGGTTATATGACTGAGTGATATACTCACATGTATATGAGGCGTATACATATCGCTCTCCCCCTGGGGTTAGGTGGCTCCCGGCACCTAGGGTACATGGTTTACAAAAGTATATATATGGGTAATACATCGAGAAAAAATTTCAGAGACACAAAATCCTGTGGGATTATAAATGTGCAGATGGGGGGTGTTGTTGAAGTGATTCTGAGGTCCCAAGGGGGATCATGCACTGTAAATAGGGGTAGCGATGTTGTGTCTCAGAAGTGTAACGTTGTGTCTCACCAGATTACATGTTATATTGGATTTCACATACTCTGTTTAATTCACTTTTTAAATGTTATGGTTTTTATGGTTTAACACTATCACTGTTGGGAGTGTTGTTTTTCTAAACACTGTTCTATGGTCAGTTTGGTGTGTCACATTGCACTTGTTTTATTTCATAGTATGGATATATAGTTTCTGTAAGAATGTTTATGGTATTTAAGATATTGGGTGAGACACAAGAATAACTTAATCTAGGTTTACAATAATTTGGGTATGGAGGTGGAAAGGTTTTGGAAGGTGTTACTTCATGCAACAGAATATGATTATTATTATTAGTATAAAGAGAATGATTAAGAGGGAAAGGGCTGTGGAGGTATATGGAAGAATCCTATGATGTAAGTCGAATGAATCCATGTCTAGAGTGGTTGATTTATTTAGTTGGTGTATTATGTCTATCTTGCTTGGAAGGATGGTATTGGGAATCTTAGGTAGGGGAGGGAGTATTAGTTGGGTTATGGGGCCTAGGTCGTGGGTCAAATTGAGGGTACCTTGGTCATGGAGGTTATTGGGGAGTAGCATTGAGTTCATCGTGTAGATTTGGCAAATGTCTGGCAGTGTGATGGAGCCGTTGACCTTATGGTGGGTGGGTGGTTTACGGGGGCACATGACAGATACTAAGGTTGGATGAGGGAGGTATAGGAAGTGTTTATGTCCTACATGTGTATGGTGAATTTTGGTGTTGTCTGAGAAACGGAAATCACAAGTTTCGGTAAGATGTATTCTGTTGGTTGTAAGTTCCGAGAGGCAGGGTTGGGATTTAGTTAGTTGGAAATGGAAGGGATAGGCTGGACAGATGTGGAAGTTGGGTCGTGCTGTCTTGCAAGTTGCTATGGTCTTCGGTGATGTCAGTGTTAGCCACTGACCGTCGGTTGATTTTAAGATGGTAGAGGTTGGTAGGTTGAGGGTCATTGTGCGGTTTTGGTAAGGGTATGGGAAGGGATAAATTTCCCAAAGGGAGAATCTCTTGACAGGGTCCATCGGTATGTTGATTAAAATAAATTGTTGGAAGATAGTTGATGCTAAGATGGGGTAATAATGTTGTATTTCATGTTTAGAAAAGAAAGGGGTAAGTTGTAGTGTACTGTGGGCTCGTCGTAGTGTCTGGGTAAGCTGGGTTGGGGTGATCATTTGGGAGTCGACTACACCTGCGTGGGCGTTCCAAATGTCTTTCTGTATGAGATTGGTGTGGTCTTTGAGGTTATCTAGTTCTTTGTCTAGGTTATTTAGGTGATAAAGGAAGAAAAGGGCTGTTTGGGAATTTGTGATTTGAGACAACTGGGTGTTTGTGAATTGTGCAAGGTAGTTGTATTTGTCTATGACTGAATTTACAGAATCAGCGAGGAGGTCTATGTTCTGTGAATTTAAATCTATGAGTTTCCCTTGTTGTTGGAGTACTCTTGTTATTTTTCCTATGTGTGTATCCACTGTGTGGATATCTTGATCAGTAGCAGTTCCAAATAGGGATTTAGAAATAATGCCAACGAAATCGAATAGACCTCTTTTGGTTCTTCTGGTGTTGATAGTGTCGTTGTCTGGGTCTGGGAGGTGGTATATTGTGTATTTTATCTTGTTGAGTTTACTTTGTAATGAGTTGACGTTGTGGTAGAGTATCTGTGAGGTCTCATAATTTTGGTGTGTGTTATTTGGTACTTGCCTGCCTATATTTTTCTCTATTTCTAGTAGGTCATTTTGTAGTTTAGAAATTGGTTCTAGCAAGGATGTGGGTGAGATGCGGAGTTTCACCATGATGGAGTCTTCAACGCATGCTGTGGTGCCATGTTTGTGGACTATGGCGCCAGGCAAAAGCCTTGGGACGGAGAGGGCGAGGTGGACGATGAGAGGGATGAGTTGTAGGGATTTCATCTGTGGTGTCTGAGTGACTAAGGATATGTTTATCTGACTCTCGCTAAGGTTATATTGGTCGGAAGGAAGTAGAGAAGTTTTGATAGATATGTGGAAAAGAGTTCTTATTGGAAATGGGCCATTTTAACCTCCACTGATAGATACATGACGTCCTGCATCTTCAGGGGCGAGAGCTAGAGTGCATGTTTAGTTGCGTCGACGCAGAGTCATGGGATGAGACTTGCGTATTGGTGATTGGTGTGTGTCTGTGATAGGTGGGTTGTGGATGGGAGGTGAGATTGGGTCGAGGTTCAGTTTGACCTTTCTCAACTTCTCTCCATGTATGGTGAAGGTGGTGTGATCAGAAGGATCTGTTAGTAGGAAAACATTGTTAGGGAGTGAACTTGTGACTATGAAGGGGCCTAGGAATTTTGGTTTGAGTTTGTTTGTTCTACCTGAGTCTTTTAACATGACTGTGTCGCCAGGTGCTATGTCAAGTGGAATTGACCGTTTGTGTTGTTTTGTCTTTGTCTTTTCCTGGGCTTCTTTCAGGTTTGCTCTAACTTTTTTGTAAATTGTTTGCATGCCTCTTTTGATGCAGTGTGCGAGGTTATCTAGGTTGTATAAGGGTGGGGGTGGTTGGTTGAATATTTGGTAGGGTAGGCGCATTGGTTGGCCGAAAATGATCTCATGTGGGGACATTTTTGTTGCGGAATTGACTGTGCTATTGATACTGGCTTGTACCTGTGGTAGCCAATCTTCCCAAGTGTCCATGAGGTCATTGACCAATGGTCTGAGAATTTCTAGGATCTTGCGATTTGTTCGCTCAGTCAGACCGTTTCCCTGGGGGTGGTATGCAGTGGCAAATGTTTGGTCAATGTTGTAGAGATGTGCTATTTCGCGCATCACCTCATTTTTGAATTCTGAGCCATTGTCAGATAACATTGTGTGTGGTATGTTGTATCTACAAAAGATATTGTTGACCAGGGTTTTGGCTATAGTCTCTCTCTGCTGTTTTGTCCTGGAGTGGTATTAAGATTGTGTATTTAGAGAAATAATCAACTGCTGTGAGTACATAATTGGAACCTTGATGGCTCGTTGGCATTTTCAGTAGGTTAATGCCAAGTGTTTCCCATGGCTCAGCAGGGAGTGGGATATCTTTTATGTTGAGTTCCCTCAGGTTAGGGCCTCTGAATTGGTTGCAAGTTATACAAGAATCTATGTGTGTGGTTATATCTCTTTTCATGTAAGGCCAGTAATATGTGTGCCTAGCAGTATTTAGTGTCTTATCTCTGCCCGAGTGGCCTCCCATTGCACTGTCGTGCAATATGTGTAGGAGCTTGGGGACTAGGGGTCTGGGGATAACAGTAACCTCTCTTGTATTAATGGTTCTCCTTATGACTCCGTCGACCAGATTGAGTTCCTCAATAGGGACAGGTGGTCGGGAGTGTAAGGGGGTTTGTGAGATGAGATGCTGTTTTATTGGAGACCATATTGGGTCTCCGTCAGTTTCATCTCTGAGTTCTTGCATAGGTATGCATGTAGTTTGGGTTATGGGGGTGATGTGAGTTTGTCTGCTCAAGCTGTCTGCCACTACGTTAGCTTTCCCAGCTAAGTATACGATCATGGGATCGTAATCAAGGAGAGTTGTTTTCCATCTAGCAACTCTCCCATGTAAGTCTTTGGAGTTAAAAAGATAGACTAGGGGTTGGTGGTCTGTTAGTATGGTAATCTTGTAGCCTAAAATGAGGTATTTAAAGTGTTTTAGTGCCCATATGATTGCAAGTCCTTCTTTGTGTGTAGTTGAGTAGTTATTTTCAGTGTTGTTTAAGACTCTACTTGCGTATGCTATGGCGTGTTCTTTGCCATTGTCATCTTTCTGTTGCAGGACTGCGCCTATTCCTTTAGAGGAGGCGTCTGTGTAAAGAAAGAATTCTTTCTTCATGTCAGGGAAAACTAGTACAGGGGCTGTGGTGAGTGCGTGTTTGAGAGTGTTGAAACTTTGCTGTTCTGTTTCTGACCATTGAAATGGCTCGCCTTTCCTTGTGAATTTGGTCAGAGGGGAAGCAATATCAGCAAAGTTTCTTATGAAGTGTCTGTAATAGGAGGCTAACCCAATGAAACTTCTTGTTTCATTAGCGTTTGTGGGGGTTGGGTAATTGTTTATTGTATCTATTTTATCTGTGGTTGTGTGAATCCCTTTTGCATCCACTTTATGGCCTAGGAAGGTGAGTTCCTTCATGAGGAATCTACATTTCTTTAATTGAATCTTTAATCCCGTATGTTTGAGACGTTTGATGACAATCTCTAAAGTGTTAAGGTGGTCTCTTTCTGTGGGACTATATATAATGAGGTCGTCTAAATAGACGAATAATGAGATTCCTATCATGTCACTGAAAATGCGGGTCATCAACCTTTGTTGGGTTGAGGGGGCATTCTTAAGGCCAAAGGGCATACGTTCAAAATGAAAGTGTCCTTTGTCAGTGGAAAATGCAGTTACGGGTTTTGATTCCTCTGTTAGTTCGACCTGCCAGAAGGCTGACTTGAGGTCTATTGTGGAAAAAACAGAGTTCCCGTTGCCAATGCATTGTAGTACATCTTGCATGGCGGGGAGGGGGTGTGGGTCAGATTGAGTTAGGTTGTTAACTTTTCTGAAGTCAACAACAGGGCGTAAGGTTCCGTCTTTCTTAGGGACCAAAAAGAGGGGACTGTTCCATGGGGAGTCTGAGTGGGAAATTACGCCTTGGTGTATCATCTCATGTACACTGTCATTGACTTGGGATTTCCTACTGTGGGGTATGCGGTAAGCGGGGGTGTATGAAGGGGTGGTGTTCGGGGGAGTTTGGATGTGATGTTTGATTATATCACATTTGCCTAGTGGTTCGTCTTCTAAGGCGACAGCTGATCTATTCCTCTGTAGGAGAGCTAATAGCTCGTTATGACTTTCTCCGTCAGCTGATGTCGTGATTTGGTCTGGGGGAATAGGGGGAAGGGGTTGTGTTGGTCTTACTTGGTTGATGTGTTGCGGCAGTGGTTCCTGGATAGGGGAATTATGGAGATGGACTGCGCAGATGTTTGTATTCTTCCTGATTTTACGGTGTTGGTCTGAGGTGTTTGTTAACATAGCTAGTGTATGTTTATTTTCTGATATTGTGTCCCAGGAGGACTCAATGGTTATGTTGTTAATCCTGGACGTGTCTGAGTCGATTATGACGTCCTGATGGTCTATTGCACCGGGTATGTATAGTGGGACTGTTATTGAATGTCTAGGGGGTATGATGACTGTGTTAGACATCAGTGCCTTTGAGGTGACATAAGGGGGTGGTCGGAAGGAATAGCTGTTAGTGGGATTGGGAGTATTGAAGGAAGGTAGACATGAGAGATGTTGTGTGTCTGAGTCGGGTGTCTCAGGAACTGATGACTCATTATTTACATCTCGGAAGGAGATTTTGTTACTCTCAAAGTCTATCTTAGTTTTCCAAATCTTCAATGAGTTTAGTCCTATTATACCTTGTTGATCAAGACTCCATTCATCAGCTATGTGGAAAGTTGTGAAACCTACTTTGTGATTGTTGACTTCAATATTTAAGTCTATGGTGTCGTGTAGAGGAATTGTGCTCCCTTCTATTAGGAGTCCTTCCATATTGGAAAATTGAATTTGGGGTGGGTCATTTAATGCTTCATATAGAGCTCTTGGGATGATGTTCAGGTTTGTTCCTGTATCAACCATCATGTCAACTTTAAGTTGGTCTAAGTTTACTTCTAGGGTGAGGTATTTGTGTTGTGTATGAGACATTCCTATGGTGGTTTGGTGCGTGAGGCTGGTACACGTTCCCCCAATCGTTGTTGAGTATTGGTTGTCGTGTTGGAGGGAGCTGTTTGTCGAGGGGTGGTGAATGGGTTGTTAGTTCTCTGATGCGGTTGTTGTTGTGTTTTCTGTAGGTAACACTCTTTGTTGGAGTGAGTTGATGTTTGGTGTAGGTTGCAGTATTTGATTGGATGTGTTGGTGTAGATAGGAGTGGGTGTTTAAAGGGGGGTGGAACTTGTTTGTTTTGATTCTGGTTTTGACACTGAGTATTCGTATGTGAGGTAGTAGCATGCACTGAGCGTGGGTGTTGTTTTTGCTGTGTCCAACACTGGGCATCTGTGTGGGAAATGGTTCCATGAACTGAGCAAGGAATAGGGTGGTGTTGTACCTGCGTGTGTTGCTTTTGCTGTGTCCAACACTGGGCATCGGTGTGGGAAATGGTTCCATGAACTGAGCAAGGGATAGGGTGGTGTTGTACCTGCGGGTATTGTTGTTGCTGTATGCAGTCTTTTGTGTTGTGACTGTTTGATGAATGGTAGGAGCACCACTTAGAAGGTTGTCTTTGATTGGTGGGAGGGGGTTGCTGTGAGTGAAGGCTATTTAGTCTGGGGAGATGGTTGGGGGTATCTAAGGATACATTGCAAGCATTCATGATATCTAAGATATAGGTATAAGCTAGAGGATTTCTAGTGTCTAGTTCCCTTTTGGAGGCTTCCTTTAAACACTTTGGAGGGAGTTGGGAGAGATAGGAAGCTATTTCAAGGAATGTTAGTAGGTGTTTTGTAGGGAGTACATTTTGACCAAATTGATCAGTGTGAGTCCAAGGAGAGTTATTTTCTAGGTCTTCTCTGACCTCTTTCATTCCGTTTGCAACAAAATCCATAATGTTAGTAATGGAATGTGGTTGGACTCTAGTGTTATTGAGGAAAGTGATGAGAAATGAAATGTTGTTAGGTTGTTTGTTATGAAAGACCTTAAGAAGGTGGCGTTTATATTCCTGATAAGTGATTCCACATGCAACTAAGGTGTCTAGCATCCTTGCCTTTGAACGGCAAATGTCAGATGGGTTTATTTTCTGACGGCACAAATTTATTTTATCTGTCTCCGAGTATTGAATGTTCTTGGAGAAGAACAGGTCACATGCTGTCAAGAAATCTGTAATGGATAGTCCACTATCTTGGGAAAAGGTTGGGATTTCTGTGAGGGGGGTTATGGTTTGATAATTGTTAATTATTGTTAGTTGAGGTAGTGGGTAAGGGTAATATTGTGGGTTTGGAGGAAGGTTAGGTGGTGGTTGGTGGTATGGTGTGGAGTGGGTTTGAACAGGTGGGGTATGGGGGTAAGGAAGGGGGAAGTTTTGGTACTGTTGCTGAATGGGAGGGGGGTTATTATGTGTTGGGATATGGGGGTTGGATGGATTATGGTTTATAGGAGGTTTTGTTTGCATATTTGGTTGGATGGGAGGAATGGGTGGTTGTGATTGTGAGGGGTGAAAGGGGTCTACTTGAGGAAGCTGGTTGAAAAAAGGTAAGACATCGTTCTCATAAGGAGGGTCTATTGGGGTATGTGCATTAGGATTGGTTTTGTCAGGATTATTTAACTGGTCATTGGTTAACTGGTTAGAGGTATTGTCAACCTGTGGATATAGGTAAAAATGGTCTGGTTTGTCATTGCCAATTAAGTCTGCTGTGTGTATTTCCTCTTTGTCACTGGATATGTCATTTTGGTGTTTTTCTTCTCTAGACTTTGAGAAGACGCTATGTAAGCTTTGTTTTAGTTTTGATCTGGTGGCAAAGGCCATGTTGTTAAGTCATGTATTAGTTAATAGTTAGTTTTGATTTGTAATCTAAGAAAAAAGGAGCTGTTAAAATATGAATAATAGGTATATAGTAACTAAGGGTATTATGTTATGCTTAGATATGGGAAGGGGGATATAGTATGTCAACGGTTATAGTATAATGGGATTACAAAAATCATAAAAATATATGTGTATATATAAAATAGTAATAAAATGTGGAAATAATATTATATAGTAAGGAGTTAATTATTGCGATATTATACTTATAATAGAATTAATTATGGTTGTTCATAAAAATTTTTTTACAGAAGTAAAGTAGGTTACATTGATATAAATGTATAAGTTCTATGTAAATATAAATGGGTAATACGTAGTGAAAGCAATTAAGGGTTATTGCATATATATATATTTATTTAAAGATAGGCAAAAATATGTTGGATTTTGAATTTTAAACATGTAAGAGCTATTTGTTTAAACAAGAATTACTTAACTGGAAGAATGCATATGAATGTGATATTATATAATATTCAAATCTAGTAAAAGTTATTGCATATATAAATATGTTTTTTTTTTAAATTAGGCAAATTATAATTAGTGTTGAAACATATAATTATGAGAGCTACTGGTTATATTATGATAAAGGTATAATAACCAAAAGAAAAAGGTGTACATAAAGTTTCTATATGGATAGAAAACAAATATTTATAATTTTTAGTAAATGTGGAATTAATATATATTTTATATATATATATAGATGGTTTAGAGTAAGTTTTACGTGCGTTGGGCAGTTGGGTATCTGTAGGTATAATGGTTACCTTGATACCTCGAGCTGAATCGAGTGGTATGTCAATGTCCGTCTGGGGGGTGGTGTTGCTGACGTCTCGATTGTAGTAGTCGAAGCAACGTTTGGTGAAAGCGGTTGATGTGGAAGGTGGGTATGCTGACTTGGGGGATGAGGTGGCTGTTACGCGGGTCTGTGCGCAGCCGGTGTGAGTCCTCTGGGGCGGATGAGGTCTGTGCTCAAGCGAAGGAAGTCCAGAGGGCTCGGTGGAATGATGTTCGCATAGAAAAAAATGCGAGTATCAGGGATGGTTTGAGTGGGTAATGTATGGTTATTATTACGGAAATATATTGGTGTTAAATGTAAGGATTGATGTTACCTTTATAATGTTGATTTTAGTAGTGGGAGATCGGCCTGTGACGATTGCCCGTGATGAATAGTGTGAACCAAGTTCTTGTTCTTGAGAGCGTTTTGTTCAGTGCGGTTATTTGTTCGTACTTGTATGTAGTTGGCTAAAAATGGACGGGTTTGAAGTTCACCGTAGTAGGTACACCGTAGTCTCTTCGAAGTAGTTGGGTTGCGGGGTTGCTGCCACCAGTGATGTAACGGGACGGGTGTAACGGTATGGTTACATCGTTTCCATCCAACGTCACTTGTAAACACAACGATGTAACGGGGTCGTCACATCATCACAATAAGGGGTCCACTGACAAACGCCTCTAAGTTTTTGTTTCTTTATTGTCGTATCCAGTATAAATTTAGTTCAGACACTATTACACAGTCTTATCACTAAGGCACGTCACTAAGAACCGAGCCCTCCGAGCTCCGTGCATCTGGTTAAGAAGGCCGGAAACTCTTTTGTGAGGTGCCACGCTCGTATAACTGAATTATTTATGTGAGCTGGATTTAGTTCGTCACATCTTATTTTAATTTACATAATTAGTTTATAATTTAGTCTGACAGCCAGACTATAATATATATCCAGGGGAGGTTCGTCAGTATACGTAATAATGTGTTTATTACTGTGTGGTTATTTGTGTGATCGCGTGTGCATGGTGAGTGGTGGCGCGACAGGGAGTGCTTTGTCAGCGAAATGAACAGGATGTCTTAGGCGCCTTATTGTCGGCCGGCTGGTGTGAGTGTGGGAGTGAGTGGAGGTGAGTGGGTTATATTTCTAAGGTAAGTGGAAAACCATTTTGGCAGTCAGTACATCCTTTATGACAGACTTTCCTTGTAATATTTTTCGTAGCCCCTCCCTCCAGAGTCTACCTTCATCCACATGTACACACAGACTCAACACCTTCACCTCATCCCTCCCCAAAATTCTCATCGCTACTCAGTGTGTCACTAAACGACCTTCCACCCCTACCTTTTTCTCCGTTCTCATCCCCAAGTTTAAGCCCTACCAACATGGCTTCTTCCTCAACCCAACAACCCCGTCAACTCATGACTATTGTACACGACACGGTAGACGTACCCAAATTCACAGGTTCCAATATTCCCTTCCATTCATTCCTTAACAATGTCGAAGCAGCTATTAATCGTAGAAATTGCACTACTGATGATGAAAAACTCAGTGTCCTACGCAGCTTTGTTGATCAGAACTCCGTAGCTGGAGACATCCTGCAAACAGATGCATTTCAAGAATGCAACACATATTCTACTTTTGTTGAGTTAATTAAGACTCAATTTGGCCAACACACTACCCTTGGTGTTCTCACTCCCCTATATGACCTTGCCTTACAAATAAACTCTCCTCCTTATGTCAGAAAAGAAAAGGCTGCAAGACTTGCTTCAGACCTAAAGGCTCGTCTAAAATCCACTCTAGCATCTTCCAACTGGGTTGATGCCGATGGAAAAATCTCCCTTAACCAAGTTGCATCCCTCTTTGCGTACTTTCGCTTTCTTTCTCTTCTCCATCCAGACACCTTAAACAAAACTAAATCCATACAGTTCCCTCCAAATATGACCATCTCAACTTTGTCTCATCAGATCCAAGAGTCACCAAAGACATTGACAGACATTGATGCCCAGCCAGCCCCAATCCCCAAACCTACCTTAGCAGTTGCACATGTGTCCCGATCTGCCTCTCGGCAAAGATCCACCTTCCGTCCCAGATCCATTTCTCGACCTAGACAAAGATCCTTCTCACGTTCAACTGTTATTTGTTACTATTGCAAAACCCCAGGCCACTATGCTAACAGATGTGCTATTCGTCTCTCCACTCCTCCCGATAAAGATTGCCCTGTCCACGGTAAATGCTTCCATACGGCTGCAGAATGTCGTGTTTTGAACTCCAACCCCTCTAAACAGACTTTCTCTTCCCGTCGAAGTTCCCCTTCTTCTTCTCCTATATGACTATCTCCCTCTCCTTCTCTCAGCACAACCCCTCCTAGCATGCCTATCCCATCCCCACCACCCACCCTTCCCATTTGTACTCTTTCTAACTCTAACACATGGTCCAATGCTATTTCCATTCCTGCTATGGTTCATACCTTTCCTATATCTCTCTTCATAGATACTGGTTCTCCTGTAAATATCATAACTTCTTCCACCTTCCACAAACTCCGCCTATCCTATAAGCATGTTACAATCTTGGAACCTTCCGATCTCCAACTTACTAACGTAGATGGTGTTCCATTTCCAGTTTTAGGTAAGATCCATCTTCCAATAATTCTTCATCCTAACAGTCACGAGATTCATATCCCTCTATATGTGGCTGATGTACAGTTTCCTGCAGATGTCCTTCTGGGACTAGCCACTATGCAGCAATATGGAATTAGCGTCTTTCCCCAACGCCATGGCATTGCTTACGGTCGTCATTTTATACCAGCCCTTCCCTTGGCGACTACTTCTCATCTACCTTCTGCAAATTCCCCCTCCCACAGCATGCCAACTGTGTCAGTGCCCACTATTGTTGCTCCTCCTACCCCCTCTACCCAGATTCAGATAACTCAAACTGAGAGTACTTCCTCCCTTTCTCCTCTAACTCCCACGTCCCAGGATACTGTACAATCATCATCTGAACCTTCTCTTCAGAATTCACTTCCTCCTTCTAGTGAACATACCTTGCACAAAGTTCCCACCCGTACAAAGCGTTTGCGTTCTTCTCGCATGCCTAAATCAAGGAAAAGGAATACCAAATGTTCTCCCCCTTCTACAGAATTCTCTCCAACAGAAAGCCAGATTTCTCCTTCCTTGGATGATTTAGTAATTACCCCCTCCCCTGTCTCTGATGTGCTTTCCACAATGTGTCGCACTACTCATGCAGTGTTAACAAGACCTGTGACTCTTCCACCACATGAGTATTTCAAAGTGCAGTTTCGCATTTTCCAAGCTCCGGAAAGTGATGTTCTCTGTATGCCAGAATCCACACGTGTCAAAGGCATATCACTAATGTCAGCTTTATGTACTACCTCCAAGAATGGTCATACGTCTTTTCTTGTTGCCAATGACACTCATGCTCCCCTCCACCTCAAACTTGGTACTAACTTATGTGATTTTCTTGTGTATCCTTCAAGAGTAAAAGTCATTGATGACCAAAATTCTTCCTTGCCAGTTTGTACCATTAACTCCGATGTGCATCAGGCACAGGTTCCTATTGAAGCATCTCACTTCAAAACCCTTGACTTCCCCGATGCTCAACAGGATTTAATTTCCTTATGCAATGCCTTTCGCCATGTCATTGCCTTGCCAGGTGAATCCCTAGGTTCTACAGACCTCATTCACCACCACATTCCCCTTCGTGATGGCTCTAAACCTTGCTATATTCCGGCTTATAGACTCCCGCACAGTAAGCGCAAGATTGTGGACAAGCTCATTGCAGACATGCTTGCCCAAGATGTCATTGAACCTTCTATTTCCGAGTGGAATTTTCCCCTATTTGTTGTTCTCAAACCAGATGGTACATTTCGCCCTGTTGTTGATTTTAGAGAGCTTAACAAAATCACTGTCCCCGAAAGAACGCTCATTCCCGTTCTCCAAGAAATCCTACATTCTATTGGTCAGAATAATACTGTCTTTTCAACTTTAGACCTAATGTCAGGATATTTTCAAATTCCTCTTGCTCCGGAAAGCAAACCTCTAACAGCCTTCTCTACCCCTTCTGGTCATTTCCAATTCAAACGTTTGGCTATGGGTCTCACTTCTGCTCCTTCTGTCTTCACACGACTTATGCATACCGTACTTCATGGCTTAATTGGTGAAAATGTCTTCATGTACTTGGATGACATCATAATAGCTTCCAAATCTGTACCTGACCACATTAACACACTTCAACAAGTCTTTTCTCGTCTTGCAGATGCCAACCTTAAACTTAAACTCAGCAAATGCTCCTTTCTTAAGAAAGAAATTCGTTTTCTTGGACATGTACTAACTTCTGATGGCATTCTTACGGTTCCTGATAAAGTCAAAGCTGTTGCTGACTTCCCTCGTCCAACGGACCTTGAGCACCTTCGCTCCTTCCTTGGTCTTTCAGGTTATTACCGTAGATACATCCGCAATTATTCAAAAATTGCAGCCCTTCTTACTTCACTACTAAAGAAAGATGTACCTTTCCACTGGTCGTCTGCCCAGGAACAAGCCTTTGCAGACTTAAAGAATGCCCTTACCACTGCTCCTGTCTTAGCCTTTCCTAACTATGACTTACCCTTTATTCTCTACACCGATGCCTCATTCCAAGGTCTTGGTGCTGTCCTCATGCAAGAACAAGACACACACCTTCGCCCTATTGCCTTTACCAGCAGACTCCTTAACAAAGCTGAACGGAACTATTCTGTCACAGAAATTGAAGCTCTTGCTGTAATATATGCACATAGACATTTTAAGGAAATCATTCTAGGCTATCCTGTCACAGTCCATACAGACCACCAGGCACTTCTTCAACTTTTCAGAGGCAAGAACTTGTCCGGGAAACTTGCTCGCTGGTTCTTGACTATCCAAGAATTCAGTCCCACCTTCTCATTTGTGCGTGGATCAGCAAATCATGTTGCAGACGCACTTTCTAGAAATGTTGCTGCTATCAATACCCTCCCTCAGCCAGTCACTCTTACTCATGCGCGTATCCAAGCAGCTCAAAGATCCGACCCAATGTGGAAACGTGTGATATTCTTTCTCGAGTCAGGAGATACATCTGATCTTACAGACTTACCTACCTCCTTGGACCACTTCAGACTTGTCAATGACGTTCTTTATCACGAAACCACACTTTCCAACAAGCATGAACCAAACAGACTTGTACAACAACTCGTAGTGCCTTCTGACTTAGTACCAGAAGTTCTGTTCCTTTTACATGATTCTCCACTTGCTGCACATCCAGGAATAGACAAATGCGTAACACAGGCCAGACTTCAGTACTTTTGGCTTACGATGAGAAAGGATATCCATAACCACATTGACGCCTGTCATTCATGTGCTAGCCATAAAGGTCATATTCAAAGTAAAGTTCCAATATTGACATACCCAGTCCCTAGCAAACCCTTTGATATGGTTGCAATTGACCTTCTCAAATTACCACTCACTTCTAGTGGAAACCAGTACCTGTTTGTGTGTATGGATCATTTTTCCAGATTTTGCATACTTGCACCTATCCCAGACAAGACTGCGACAACAATTGCAAAGACATTCATTGACAAAGTTATTTGCCCCTTCACTACTCCCAAAGTTCGTCTCTCTGACAATGGCACGGAATTCAACAATGAGATTCTTTCCAATATTTGCAAGTCCTTTCAAATCACAAAATGTAATATTGTTGCATACCACCCCAGTTCAAATGGCCTTGTTGAACGGCAAAACAGAAAGATTCTCAATGTTCTCCGACACCTCGCTTCTGATCTCCATCTCTCCTGGGATCACCATGTCCCTATGATTCAGTCTTGCCTTAACAGTGCCATCAATAGGTCCATATCAGAGTCGCCTCACTTTGTCATTTTTGGTTCCGACAAGCGACTCCCATATGACCTTCTTGCTTCAGAAATAGGTCCCATTTACAACCTTGATGATTTTGTAAAGGTTTCACTTTCAAATTTCAGCTCTCTCTTCAAGAGAATTACTCAGTCTCTTTCTCTCGCTAAAACCGAGATGGCCCGTCTTCACAATAAAAATGCTAGAGAATCTACCATTGCAATAGGTGACATTGTATATGCCCAGAACCATTCTCCATCTTCCAAGCTTTCACCAAAATTCCTTGGTCCTTTCCGTGTCCTCACACTAGAACCTACAAACAAAGTCAAAGTAAAACACTTGCATTTAGACACAGAATCCATCATGCACCTGGACACCCTTAAGCTTTTCTCTCGAGGTGTAGACTGTGACAATGACCCTCCGACTCCCACAGAACCCCTTCCTCCCTCCCCTCCCATTTCAACATCCCCTGTCTCCCACCCATATAATCTTCGCGACCGTCATACTTCTTGAACTTTCAATCCCTATATCTGCCAAAACTGTTCTCCACTACCTTCCTTTATTAAATTAATGTTCCATGTATGTTCTCCATGTATATATATATAATGTTCATATGCCAGCATGTACTAATTGCATTTATATCTTTTGTACGTTACATTGTAAGTCGCTGGGGCCAGCTCCTTTCACGTGGCCGAGCGTTTATTGTATGCATGTATTGGTTAGAAATTAAACTACATGTAGAATTAGATTAATGCGTAGTTTCTGTGTACGTATGTGTGTGCGTGCGTGCTTTAGCGTGAGTTCCAGAGTTCTAGAAGTCGTTGTACTTGTTAATTAATTGTCATATAAATTGTAATGCGAAAGTTGAGTGAATGGGATATAGATCATCTTTACTGTCAAATTAAGTTGTTGTGTAACTGAAAGTGTATGAATGTAAAATTTCTGTGTGCAAATGAATAATTAAAATAATTAGATAAATTAAATTTTAGCAACTGTTTTGTGTATCGAATCGGTGCTTGTCACGCAGCACGCCAGATTTTTGTGTGAGCTCGTACTGTACGCATCAGTGCATTTCCGTGACTGTGGTGAAGAGTGGAAAGACGAAGTGTACCTTACTCGTACAATAATATTAACTTTAAGAACACGAAGTATTTCTTTACACCTTTATTGTACCAAAAACAATACGCATCCTTGACGAAGTCCCACCTTTACCTCGAACCACTCACTCTCTCCATTTCTAATCCTGACACAAGCTCTACTACTCTCATAAAAACTCTTGACAGCTCCTAGAAGCTTTCCTCCTATCCCGTATATCTGCATACCCTCCCACAGTGCCTTCCTGTCTACCCTATCATAAGCCTTTTCCAGATCCATAAAAGCCCAAAAAACACCCTTCCCCTTTCCTATAGCTTTCTCACATATCTGTCTTACCACAAAAATCTGATCTACACAACCTCTACCTGTCCTAAATCCACACTGTTCCTCACCAATTACTCCTTCTGTTCCTCTCCTAATCCTCTCAATCAAGATCCTCCCATAAGCCAACCCAACTACACTTAACAAGCTAATCCCTCTGAAACTACTACATTCACACTTATCCTCTTTTCTCTTGTAAAGAGGAACTATACAGGCACTCCTCCAGTCCTCCAACACTCTACCCTCTCTCCAGCAAACATTAAATAACCTCACCAACCAGTCCACCATCACTGTACCTCCTTTTTTCAGACATTCTGCATGGCATCCATCCAGATCAGGTGCCTTACCTGCTTTCATCATCTTAAGAACTGCCTTCACCTCATCCTTTCTTATTTCTCCTCCATTTTCCTCACTCATCACTCTCATTTTCTTCGCATTTCCCACTGCAGCTATCTTTCTCTCCCTATCTTCCTTCACATTTAGCAACTCCCTAAAATATTCTGCCCATCTTCCCCTTACTGCCTTCTCTTCCATTATCATCTCTCCATCTGCACCTTTTACCTTTTCTTATCTACTTGATTCGCCTCCTCTTCCTCTCTTAATTTCTTTCCAAAACATATTTTTATTACTTTCAAAATTTTCTGTCATACTCTTACCCCATTTCACAGCTGCTCTCCTCTTTGCAATCTTTACCTTGTGTTTTACTTCTCTTTTCTTTTCTTTGTACCTCTCATATGACTCCCTCGTCCTATTTTGTAACCAATCTGTGAAAGCTCGCTTCTTCTCTTCTACAACCTTCTTTGTTTCCTCATCCCACCATTCACTACCCTTTCTTCTATTTCCCCCTGTCCTTCTTGTTCCACACACCATCCTTGCACACTTTATGACTCCCTCCTTGAACCATCCCCATTCCTCCTCCACACCTAGCTCTACTCTATCCTTCACTCCCTCCCACTCCTCCTTCAGCTTCTTATCGTACTCCTTCTCCTTTTCCTTTTCATTTAAAGAGTTCACTCTAAGCACCTCCCTACCTTTTGTCCCTTTCCTCTTTCTCCATCTGTCCTCCACTCTCAACTTACCTTCCACCAAAAAATGATCTGATATTCCCCCACCCTCTCCCCTTAGCACATGTACATCCTTAACTCTTCCTATCATAATCCTATTTACCACTACATAATCTATTAGTGCTCTATCTACCACCCTTCCCTCCACCACCCTCTCCCATGTGTACTTATGCTTGACTTTCTTCCGAAACACTGTATTTGCTATCATCAACTCTCTTTCTAGACACATTTCCACCATCAACTCTCCACTACGATTCTTTCCTGGAACTCCACATTTCCCAACCACTCCATCAATTGGACCATTTCCTACCCTAGCATTAAGGTCTCCCAGTACTATTACATTGACATTTCTCCCTAAATCCTCTATGCACTCATTTAGATCTATCCAAAAGGCCTCCCTTTCTTCTACACTCTTCTCACTGCCAGGCCCATATGCACTTACAAAAACCTACATCTCCTTCCCCAGTTTCACCTTCATCCACATTATCCTTGAGGAAACCTCCTTCCACTCCACTACCCGTTTACCTATCTCTTCACTTACTAGAATAGCCACCCCTTCCCTCCCTCGCCCTCTCTTCACTCCTGATAACCTCCCACTTACACTCCCAAACTTACACTCACCCTTCCCTTCCAACTTAGTTGCACTCAAAGCCAACACATCCATCTTTCTTCTCACAAACATACTACCTATCTCTTCCCTTTTACTCTCATCTGTACCACATCCACGCACATTAAAAGACCCAAACCTTAGGGTGCTGATCCGAAAAATCCCAGACCCTCTTATGCCTTTACTTTTTCGTTTAGGAATGTCCCCTGTGGGGCTACAAGGAGAAGGATGCCTAGTCCCAATCCCCGTCCCTTTCTTCTCGCCTCTTACGATCCAAGTGGGAATACTTGGTGGCAGTATTCTTTTCCCCCACCACAGGGATTCCCCCCACCACAGAAAAAGAATACTCAGAGAAATGGTACAGGACAGCAACAAGGATTTGGGGGACAGCATAACGGAGGGACAGTCGTAGTATAAAAGTGTCGTAATTTCTCTATGAACAGAGTTTTCCTCTATCTTAGACAAAATTATGTGTGGCTCTGGTCCGTAGGGGCGCCCCATATAGACCCTAAGGCTTGATTCACACTATCGGTCCGGTCGCGGTCCGCTCTCGGTCGGGTCAAATATTGTCTCATTAATTTCAGTGGAAGCATTCACACTGGCGCTCTCGCTCCGGTTTCGCTCCGGTCACGGTTCCGTCAAAAGATATTTTTACTGGAGCGAGAGCGGACCGTGAGCGGACCGTGAGCGCCAGTGTGAACTCAGTTGCCACGGTCCTGCTCCACTCCAGTCGAGATTCAGCCTTCATATAAGCAAGTAGTGTTACCTTCTGTCCTACCAAACCATGGATAATCCAAAGAAAACACCACAATGGGATCATGAGAAAGTTAGAAAAATTATAAAAATACGTTTTCTTTTTATTTATCACTGATACAATGACAATGCGTACAGCTAGGATATACATAAGCACCAACTGAATAAAACATAACCTACAAAACTGTATGACCTGTATGACCTGACTTCGCTGCACTACAGTGATAACGTGGCGAAAAGAAGAAGCTGTGTTGAAATAAGCAGGCAGCTGGGTTGTGAAGGTAAGAAATTCCATACAATAGCCTAATGTCCACTGTGGAAATGCATTTCCTATCCTCACTAAACAATTTTCCTATACAATAATGTTTGCATACTTATCATATTGCCAAGGTACTGAGAGAGAGAAAAAAAAAACATTATTAACCGAAGAAAGAAATTCCATATGTATAATAACAGCCTATTATCCACTGCGGAAATGCATCTCCTTAGCTCATTCAACAAATATTCCAACACAAGTTTGTTTGTCTACTTTTGTTTTGTCATTTTGCCAAGGCATTGAACCAGCTGGGGAGCTGAAATAATCTTTCAGTGTTTCTCTCACGCCAAAAGCCTCCTTTGTAGCATTTCCTCCTCTTCCTCTCATTGGACGTACTGTGTTTGATGGAGGCATGACAACAGTATCTGGTAATGCAACAGCATTTGGGTGTATCAGATTGTGAAGTATGCATGTTGTTGTAATGATTGCATTAGCGTTAGAAGGCATAGCTTTAAGTTTCCTAAAATATATTCTGAAGGTTTGCACTAGAATACCAAATGTGCACTCAACTATCCTCCTGGCTGTAGATAATATAATCTATAATTAAAAATCCTCTTCTCTACCTTATGTTCAGTCTGTGAACCTGGGTAGGGCTTCATCAAATTTCTCTTCAGCGGGAAAGCCTCATCTCCCACTATAACGTATGGTGCAAGCACATCAGTACCAGGAAGTGCAGCATCTTCTGGTACATTTCAGGTCTTCCTCAATTTTGGATAGTATTTTCTCAAATGTTTCTTTGTTCATTATGAAATAGCTGTGGAATTTACTCTCATCATTGTCACGTTACCACCTCTAACCCTAAAGCAATTGGTTAGTAAATAAAGGATCAAGGACAACAACAGATCTTGCCTCATCCCTTAAAAGGTGGGTGACAATAATGGATATCAATTTCAATTCTTACTACACAATTCCCTTTCTATCAAACAGATCTCATCATCCCCTTCAGTTAGGAAAAAAATCTCATTTCACATTATCATCATAAGTGGAGGATATAAAAAGATAGTAGGTAATTGTATCTATACCTATATTGAATAAACCTAACAATACAGAACTAAATATTATGCATTTACCATTGCATTTCAAATTTATGGATATCCTTATCATATGAGGTAGGTGTTTCAGTATCTCACCTCTCCACTTATTTAATATAGATTAAAAGCCTTATTACTCAATTCATATTCATCTGTAGATTTCACAAACATGCTCAGATTATATAACCTTCGTCTAGCCTCTTAACCAGGCTCTGCTCCTACCAACATTAGGGCTAAATTGATCCTTAATAATCTCTTCAAACTATAGACATCAATACAAACTTCCATCTGTACATACCTTCAAATATTATTGTGTATTTTATCATTAGATATCCCCCTTAATTCTCCCTATTTATATTTCCCGACCATTTTATACCCACAAAAGGACTCACACGTCCGCCTTAAACCTTACACACAAGAAGAGAGGACAAACAAGCCTCCCATTGTTTTGGAGTTCGAATTGGCACGATGGTTCCAACAATTTCTGGCTTCCCCTTAACGATACATTTAATATCGTAAAATACACACCGTACGTGGATCATACACCAAAAGCAATTACAATAAGTATTTCTATAAATTCTTACATAACTAGAGCACCGTAAATCTCACAAGTATAAACATATCTTCAGATACATTATATCTAAAACACTTTGATTTCAGAGTGCGGATTCGCGTCTGTATGTAAACAAATTGGCGGTCACTGCCCAGTATACAGGGGAAAAAAAAAATAAAGAACGTAATTAGCACCAGGGGGTGACAATGGTAACATCATCAATAAGACGAGGATGCAGAGTATGAAATTCTCCTTCAGTCTTCCTATCTTGCAACATAGGATGAACCCACAATCTCTTTCTTTTTCTATTTTGTTTTCCTTCTTCTTCATCAAGTGCAATAGCGATTATTGCCAACTCGGTGTCAGAAAAGTCACACATCCTTCGTAACTGATGGTAAGACTTCTACTGGTGTCGAGGGAGGGGTAATGACGGGAGCGAGAGCGGACCGATGGTGTGAATACCTCAGAACCGAGAGCGGAGCGCGACCGTACCGATAGTGTGAATCAACCTTAAAGTATCAACTGCATGCTACTTTGCCACAATAATAAGCAGCCAATACCCCAGACGAGCATCATTGCGTTTAACCGCCTTTTTTGCTTCACTTCCTTTGTGACACCCACAAAATTACAAGATCCCTCTGAAAAATCTATGGTTTATAAAATTAGGGGTAATATCTATCAAAGATTGGGTTACATAAAGCCGCGTTATATGACAGAAGGGATGAAAATAGAAAACTTAAAAAAATCAGAAAACGGTATCGGTGACATGGAAATAAAGAATTGTGGGCAAGCGAAGACAAGTTTTCGTGTTGGCCAAAGGAACTACTGCCAAAAACAAGAGGAGTTCCTAGATTTGTATTTCTATTATGATCAGGAACAACAAATAAAATTGTGCACCCGACAAGTTACAAAGAATATAAACCTTAACCGCAAAACCGTAGAATGGTCAAAGAAAACGCAAGCTCGACGTGAAAGGGAGTAAAGGGAAATAGAGGATAACAAAAATATCATAGAAGTTTTGCAGAGATTCCTTTTGGCAAATAATAAGACAATTGGAGTTCTCTTAGCGGAATTTGATAGTGCTAAGGAACTAATGGAGACTTATATGAAACAACAGGAAGTTATACCTGAGGTCGCAATAACATTAAAATCAGCTGAGGGGGTGAATACTAAGGAGCACAAAGGCGTTTACAACTTACCTACAGCGAAAGCTCAAGTAGGGGCTATAGTGGATTTGGACCCGTCTGTCCCTGCAAACCTACGGTTACCATACGTTCTCCCAAAGTAGATACGAAATATGATACCTTCATTCTAGATCACACAAACTACTTTTACGATATATTTCAATATCCACTGCTAATACCTCACGGAGATAAGGGTTATACGTACCATTTGAAAAGACAAAAGAAGGTAAACACACTGTCAGCTAAGATTCATGTACCAAAGGATGGTAAAAGATTATCACTATGTATGTATTACGCAAACCTTTACATGGAAAAAAGGATGTCTTCAAGTATTTGACTAAAGGACGCATGCTTTTTCAGCAATTTGTCGTAGATAATTACGTTAAAGTAGAACCAAACAGACTAAGCTTTATAGTTGACAACCAGGCATCTATACGCAGAGAAAGGTGTGACATATTAAAGGCGGACGTTGCGTCGGCCAAAGAAAAGGGCCAAAGAATTATAATCCCGCCAACTTTTGTGGGCGGTCCGCGTTACATGAAACAGCGCCAGCAGGATGCATTGGCGTTCGTAACACTACGGGAGTCCCGATTTCTTTATTACGTTTACGATGAATCCAAAATGGGAAGAGCTGCGGGCAGCCGTCGTGGAAATGTAAGGGATTCCAAATACTGGCTGCTGCGACAGACCCGATTTGGTTAGTCGGGTATTCAAGTTAAAAGTACAGGCTTTAATGGATGATTTGACTAAAAATCACATTTTGGCAGAGTTAAAGCATTTCTAATGCAGAATTGTATGGCAAAATCGAGGTCTGCCTCACATTCACATTCTTTTATGGATGGAATATAGGGTAACAGCGGAATTTGTCAATGAAATCATATGTGCCGAAATTCCCGATAAAGAAAAAGAACCCAGATTGTACGAGATTTTAACAACTTGCATGATTCATGGGCGTTGCATCGGCTTTGATGAAACTAACCTTTGTTGTAAGGAAAGGTTAAAGAAGAATGGCGTTTGTGGTAAAAACTTTCCAAAACCATGTCGGAATGATATATTATTTGGAAATAACGGCTATCCCCAATACAGGCGTCGTACTCCAGGAGAGGGAGGTTTCACATTCGAACGTAAGATCAAAGGAAAGACCATTACTGTGGATAATTCCTGGGTCGTACCCTATAATCCTTATCTATGCCTAAACTACAACGCTCACATCAACGCGGAGTGTTCGAACTCCATCAAGTGGATAGCGTACTCCACAAAGTACGTAAACAAGGGGTGTGATAAGATTCTATACGCCAAACATAAGGAAGGCGAGCCGGTAAACGAAGTGCGTAACTACCTCGAGTCAAGGTACATAAATGCAAACGAAGCTACTTGGAAGATCTTCAAGTTCCCAATCCATAGGAGTTTCCCACCGATTACTTCGCTCGATTTGCACTTGGAAAATGAGAATGAAATTTATTACAAGGAAACTGATTTGAAGCACAAGATCAGCGAACAAGCAAATCAAGATACTCAATTAACGGCATTTTTCAAGCTTTGCAAAACGAACGAGTTTGCTAAAACCCTGTATTACCCCGAAGTTCCAAGTCACTTTGTGTACGATAAAGACAAGCACACGTGGCGTGAGAGAATGACAAAAACTTCCTCTTTGGGGCGTATGCGAGCCGTCGACACTAAGATGGTTGAATCATTCTACCTCAGAATGCTCCTGACACACAAGAAAGGTCCTACGAGTTACACAGATCTGCGAACAGTAGACGGGGTCCTTTACGATACCTTTCGGGAAGCTGTAAAAGCGTTGGTTTTGTTAAATGACGAGGAAACGTGGAAGAAAACTATAATTGAAATTATAAACCACACAAATGATCGATCGCAATTACGTGCTACATATGCAAGTATGTTGGTGTTCTCTGATTTGGAAGACCAATCAGATATTTGGAAAGAAACGAGGGACTTATTTGCGAGCGATTTCCTAAGAAGTTCGAGTCTAGATTACTATGACGAAATCTACTTGGATGCGCTCGATGACATACAACAACAGGTTTGGAACTGTGGTGGTGGTGAGATAAGCGCTTATGGATTGCCTCCTTCAAAGGGGATAGAGAAAACCTCAAATGTAATTATACGCGAAAAAGCTTACAATACCGATAGATTGAAAGAAGAGGTTTTATCTCAGATTGTATTACTTAACAAAGAACAACGTGTTATTTACGATGCCGTAATGGATTGTGTGAATAACAGAAGTTCTGGCGGGTTTTTCCTGAATGCCCCTGGCGGGACGGGGAAATCGTTTGTGTTGAACCTGTTATTGGATACTCTGCGTGCAAATAGTGAAATAGCATTAGCTGTTGCTTCCTCGGGTATTGCTGTCACAGTTTTACACGGAGACCGAACGGCCCATAATATGTTCAAAATTCCAATAATGGAGCACAATGAAGTGAAACCATGCAGTATTAAGCTAAATTCGGAGTTTGCAAGGCTGATTAGGATGACTTCACTTATAGTTTGGGACGAAGTGGTGATGGCTAACAAAAATACAAGAACTGCATTGGATTATACTGATAAGACATAACGGGTAACAAAGATTGCTTTATGGGTGGCATTCCACACTGTGAGGAACAGTGTGGATTTAGGACAGGTAGAGGTTGTGTAGATCAGATCTTTGTGGTAAGACAGATATGTGAGAAAGCTATAGGAAAGGGGAAGGATGTTTTTGGGGCTATTATGCATCTGGAAAAGGCTTATGATAGGGTAGACAGGAAGGCATTGTGGGAGGGTATGCAGATATACGGGATAGGAGGCAAGCTTCTGGGAGCTGTCAAGAGTTTTTATGAGAGTAGTAGAGCTTGTGTCAGGATTGGAAATGGTGGGACTTCGTCAGGGATGCGTTATGTCGCCCTGGCTGTTCAACTTATACATGGATGGGGTGGTGCGAGAGGTAAATGCAAGGGTAGTGGGCAAGGGATTGGAGATGGTTAAAGAAAATGGAGAAAAGTGGGAGGTGAGCCAGCTGTTGTTTGCGGATGACACTGCGCTTGTGGCAGGATCGGAGGAGGGATTGAGGAACTTGCTGACAGAGTTTGGGAGAGTATGTGATAGAAGAAAGCTAAAGATAAATGTGGGTAAAAGTAAGGTGATGAGATATACAAGGGGTGAAAGTGGCAGTAATCTGGAAGTGAGCATTAAGGGAGAGCGACTGGAGGAAGTGGATAGTTTTAGATACTTGGGTGCAAATGTGTCAGAAAAAGGTGGAGTGAAGGTGGAGGTAGAATGTAGATTGAGAGAAGCGAGTAAATGCCTTGGTGGATTAAAGAGTGTAATGATGAATAGACATTTGGGAATGGATGCTAAGAGGAGACTGTATGAAGGAGTGATTGTGCCAACAGCACTGTATCGGGCAGAAACATGGAACATAAGAGAAGAAGAGAGAAGGAGTTTGAATGTGTTTGAGATGAGGTGTCTGAGAAGTATGATGGGGGTTACTAGGGTAGATAGAGTGAGAAATGAGGAGGTGAAGAGGAGAACAGGGGTGGAAAAGGAGTTGGGAGATAGGGTTGATGAAAGAATATTAGGATGGTTTGGACACATGGAAAGAATGAGTGAAGAAAGACTAGTAAAAGAGGTATGGAAGGCAGATGTGGAGGGAGTGAACATGAGGGGACGTCCTAGGATGAGGTGGATGGATGGGGTGATGGGGGCTTTGGGGAGGAGGGGAATGTCTGTTGAGGAAGGACGGGAGAGGACAGAAGACAGGGGTGAATGGAGAATGGTTGTGTATGGATGATGTTGTGATTGCATGAGGTGAAATGGGCGGGTGGATGGGTGTGATGTAGTATGTGTGAGCAAAATTTGACGCAGCCCGAAGGGATTTCTCCCCGTCCTCTCCTTTTATGCAATGGGGGGTCGGAGAGGGCGGGTCGCCGATTTAATAAAGCGTCCTTGCTGTGGATGTGCTGTGTCTGGTGACACTGCTTCTGACCCAGGGCAGTGGACAGGGTGCAGGGATGACCCGTCATTCAGGAGGTGCTAAGATAAGAGGGAGGGTGGAGGGGTGTGGAGTGTATTCAGGGATGGAATGGGCGGGAATGATTTTTATGCCTTTTTCTTTTTGGTTACCCCCCTTGTAAGGGGAAAAAAGCCTTGGTATATGTATGTATGTATGTATTCCGTTCGTGTGTGCCGGTGATTTTCGACAGATTCTGCCTCTCATCAGAGGCGGGGGTAAGAATGAGGAGTTGAAGTATAACATCAAGAATGCATTTTTATGGGAGGATTTACGTAAGTTGGAATTAGTACAAAATGTTAGATTGAAGGCTGAGGATAAAGAAAACAGGACATTCGCAGAATTTTTTTTACGGATTGGCTTGGGTGAAACAGGTAGATTCAGATTTCCAAAAAAAATTGGCATTTTGGTTAAAACAAAGGATGATGTAATCGAAAAAATCTACTAAGAGCTCGAAGCTAACGCCAACAGCTATCTATATTTCCAAAAAAGAGCCATAATATGTCCTAGAAACGAAGACGTGGATTACATAAACGAGGTGATCTATGAAAGAATCAAAGGTGGTGAACATATATACAGGAGTGAGGATAAACCGATTGGAAACGATGAAATTGAAATTCAAACTTCGGTATATAACAAGATGAATTCTCCTTCTATTCCGTTACATGAGTTGAAACTAAAGGTAGGACGTGTTATCATGATAATGCGAAACATATGTCCACCTAAACTTTGTAACGGTACCCGTATCATGGTTACGAATCTGGCAAAGAACATAATTGTCGGGAAGATTTTAGGTGGGGGTGTTCAACGGCATTCAGGTCATTATTCCAAGGATTTCCCTTGCATCCAACGATACACCCGTCAACTTCTCCCGAAGACAATTCCCCGTCAAACTAAGTTTTGCTATGACAATTAATAAGTCGCAAGGGCAAACTTTTGACAAATGTGGATTATTGTTGGATTCGTCCGATTGTTTCGCCCATGGACAGCTATATGTGGTATGTTCAAGGGTTACAAACTGGGACTCATTAA
Source organism: Oratosquilla oratoria (assembly GCF_046742065.1). NCBI lineage: Eukaryota > Metazoa > Arthropoda > Malacostraca > Stomatopoda > Squillidae > Oratosquilla > Oratosquilla oratoria. The sequence goes on from NC_134784.1 coordinate 59,811,730, forward strand.
TTATTTTCCGAGGTTACCATAAGGTTAACGGTAAATGTGTGGTGAAAAATCCGGCAAACGTTGTATATAAAGATTTTTTTTCGGACATGCCATCCATTAGAGAGGGAGAGTCTTTAGTGAAAGATATCGACAGCGATCAGGTCATTCCAGAAGAGGAACCTGAATTGGGTACCGTTGAGATTCCTGCTTCGGCTTACAATATTTCTGAAGAAGCCGCAACGGAAATGATCCTCCCTGATTACGACTATGCCGTCGACGAGTCAGAATCAGACATGTCGGTCCCCCTTAGCGTTTGGGAAAGGACTTTCTAAGAAAAAGAAGAATTAAAGAAGGAGAAAGAAAATGTGAAACAAGAATTAAAGAAGGAGAAAGAAGAATTAAAGAGAAAAGAAGAAAAACTCCTCGAGATCATAAAATATATTTCAAAACGGGATGCCGATGAGTACATCGAGAGTGTCCCATGGGGAAAAAGAAAAAAAAAAATGAAAAAAGAGACCGGCGGTCCTGGAGCGAGCGAAGCGAGCATGCGCCGCAGGCCAAGGCACCCACGGCGTAGCCGGTGCCTTGTGTATATGTGTATATATTTATATATATATATTTATATATATATATATATTTATATTTATATATACATATATGCATATTGTGAGAGAGGCAGAGGGGAAAACACACAAATAGAACGAGAGTTTATTCTTTAACTAGTTTCGCACTATGGTGCTTCTTCAGAAGAAGCACCATAGTGCGAAACTAGTTAAAGAATAAACTCTCGCTCTATTTGTGTGTTTTCCCCTCTGCCTCTCTCACAACCTGTCAAGATGTCGTCACATATATACATATACACTGAATGGTTCCCAGTGATCAATTAATATCTTTCTTCAACCACAAATCACTTTTAATTCCATGCCATCGCAGTCGAGACTGAAGCATCGCTCGATGGAGGCATCCGTTGGAAATTGAAACGTGGACGAGCCGAGGATTCGAACCCAGCTAACCCGTAAGGATAGAAGACCTGGCAAACTATATGGCATACAAACAACAACAACAACAAAGTAAGCGAAAGGGATCAAGATGGCTACTCTAGGTCCTTGGAGTATGTACGGCGAGGGTCGAGGTCGGTCGCTATTTCCTCCTCCGAAGTTGGGGAATGTTCGGTTTAAAAAGCAAATGCAGAAAGATTTTCGCGGCCTTCGGGAGGCGCTTCATCCAGCCCTGGGACCGGACGGAGGAGCAACCAGTAGACGCCAGCCAACAGGAGCGTAAGTAGAAACTTTAGATTTTAAGTAAATTTAAGTTATTTAAAAAAGTATATATAAATATCTAGAAAAAGTTAAATTTATACTTACTTAGATTTTTGATAAAGTTAAGTCTATAATTAAGAAATTATTAGATAAGCTTTTAGAATGTACGAATAAATGTAAGTTAATATATAAGTATAATTTAAGAATCATATTAGAATATATAGAAAATAAAAAAATTATGATTAAAAATTTATTTAATATAATTTTAGAGTATTTAAATCGTTTTAGATTAATATTTAAGGAAAAACATAGAAATTGATGTAAAAAGATGAATTTTTTATTATTGTTTTCATTATTCTTGCATTTTTTCTTTTGCTTTAATTGAAATTATATGTATGATTTTAGGAATGAGTTAATTTAATTTTTTAATATCTTTTTTAGTATATTTTTTTTACATTTGCTCTTTCCCTGGGGTCACTCGCTATGGCAAGTGGTCGACATCGGCGCATCTCCGAGGAACCTCATGACGTCCATCTTCACCGAGGAATCATCACCAATACACACATCATCACCTCGCCGGGAGAAACTTTATCATCATCATCACTGTCCGTTCTGGAGGCGCCGGAAGACCCTGGCGACGCCGCGAGTGACCCCAGGGAGACTCCCGAAGGTCGCGAGTGGGTGGTTGGCTGGCGTCGGTTCCTCCTCGTCCGACGTCCCAGTGATTGCTAGTCTACACTTTTCTTCCTGTCAACAAATAAAAACAAATGAAAAAACAAGAAAAATCTAAAACAAAAAACAACAGGAAGAAAAAAAAAATGAGACATAATATATCTAAAAATACAGAAAAAAATGAAAAAGAATAAAAAAGCACAAAAATAGATTTAGTAAAAACAGGAAAAATAGACAAAAAGGGATTGCTAGTCTACATTACTGTTTCTGTCAACCAAGAAAAAAAAATAAAAAACAAAACAAAAAGAGAATAGAAAAATAAAAAATAAGACAAAAAACAAAAACAAAAATACAGAAAATACAAAAAATACAAAAGAAAAAGAAAAAAATGTGTAATAAAAACAGGAAAAAGAAAGAAAGAAAGAAAAAAAATCTATATATCTATATTGCTAAGGTGATATACAAATGAACAAATTCTCGTCCCATTCGCACCGTTCTTCGTCTACGTTCTCTTCCCGCTAACCAAAAAAATGAAAAAATAATAAAAAATAGAAACAAACAAACAATATACAAAAAATATAAAAATAAAAAATATATACAAAAATTACAAGCAATATAAAAACTACAAAAAATATATGAATGTAAGTTCAGTAAATATATAGGAAGATAGATTAGTATATAGACGAGCAAATTCTCACACAGTTCGTAGCTCTATTTTTATTTTTGAGCTCGGGATTTTCCCTCAGCTGAATAAAATGGCCTGGCGGAAGCCAAAAAACTGTCACTTAAGGTTACACTACACCTGGTGGCCTCATCGAGGAACATCTTCTAGTTGTTTAGCGCGAGCGCTACAAACACTTGAATAAAACCAACGGGCAGGGAGAGCGAAACCGAGAAAGTGTATATATATATATATATATATATATATATATATATATATATATATATATATATATGTGTGTGTGTGTGTGTGTGTGTGTGTGTGTGTGTGTGTGTGTGTGTGTGTGTGTGTGTGTGTGTGTGTGTGTGTGTGTGTGTGTGTGTGTGTGTGTGTGCGTGTGTGTGTGTTTGTGTGTGTGTGTGTGTATATGTGTTCGTGTGTGTATGTGCGTGTGTGTGTTCGCGTGCTTGTGTGGCTACGAATACACACTACGCATATATGTATATATATATATATATATATATATATATATATATATATATATATATACATATATATGTATTTATATGTATGTATCTATATATATATATTCTATATGTATACATATATATGTACATATATGTATGTATATATATACATATACATATATATATATACATATATATATATATATATATATATATATATATATATATACCCCGTCTGGGGTATTGGCTACTTGTTATTGTGGCAAAGTAGCATGCAGTCGATACTTTAGGGTCTATATGGGGCGCCCCTACGGACCAGAGCCACACATCATTTTGTCTATGATAGAAGAAATTCTGTTCATAGAGAAATGATGACACTTTTATACTACGACTGTCCCTCCGTTATGCTGTCCCCCAACTCCTTGTTGCTGTCCTGTACCATTTCTCTGAATATTCTCTTTCTGTGATGGGGGAATTCCCTGTGGTGGGGGAAAAGAATACTGCCACCAAGTGTCCCACTTCGATCGTAAGAGGCGAGAAGAAAGAGAGGGGAGAGGGACTAGGCATCCTTCTCCCTGTAGCCCCACGGGGCATATATCCTAAAAAGAAAAGTGAAGGCATAAGGGGTGCTGGAGGGCCTCGGGCCAGCACCCTAAGGTTTGGGTCTTTTAATGTGCGTGGATGTGGTACAGATGAGAGTAAAAGGGAAGAGATAGGTAGTATGTTTGTGAGAAGAAAGATGGATGTGTTGGCTTTGAGTGAAACTAAGTTGAAAGGGAAGGGTGAGTGTAAGTTTGGGAGAGTAAGTGGGAGGTTATCAGGAGTGAAGAGAGGGCGAGGGAGGGAAGGGGTGGCTATTCTAGTAAGTGAGGAGATAGGTAAACAGGTAGTGGAGTGGAAGGAGGTTTCCTCAAGGATAATGTGGATGAAGGTGAAACTGGGAAAGGAGATGTGGGTCTTTGTAAGTGCATATGGGCCTGGCAGTGAGAAGAGCGTGGAAGAAAGGGAGGCCTTTTGGATAGAAGGAGGTTTCCTCAAGGATAATGTGGATGAAGGTGAAACTGGGAAAGGAGATGTGGGTCTTTGTAAGTGCATATGGGTCTGGCAGTGAGAAGAGCGTGGAAGAAAGGGAGGCCTTTTGGATAGATTTAAATGAGTGCATAGAGGGTTTAGGAAGAAATGTCAATGTAATAGTACTGGGAGACCTTAATGCTAGGGTGGGAAATGGTCCAATCGATGGAGTGGTTGGGAAGTGTGGAGTTCCAGGAAAGAATCGTAGTGGAGAGTTGATGGTGGAAATGTGTCTAGAAAGAGAGTTGATGATAGCAAATACAGTGTTTCGGAAGAAAGTCAAGCATAAGTACACATGGGAGAGGGTGGTGGAGGGAAGGGTGGTAGATAGAGCGCTAATGGATTATGTAGTGGTAAATAGGATTATGATAGGAAGAGTTAAGGATGTACATGTGCTAAGGGGAGAGGGTGGGGGAATATCAGATCATTTTTTGGTGGAAGGTAAGCTGAGAGTGGAGGATAGATGGAGAAAGAGGAAAGGGACAAAAGGTAGGGAGGTTCTTAGAGTGAACTCCTTGAATGAAAAGGAAAAGGAGAAGGAGTACGAAAAGAAGCTGAAGGAGGAGTGGGAGGGAGTAAAGGATGGAGCAGAGCTAGGTGTGGAGGAGGAATGGGGATGGTTCAAGGAGGGAGTCTTAAAGTGTGCAAGGATGGTGTGTGGAACAAGAAGGACAGGGGGAAATAGAAGAAAGGGTAGTGAATGGTGGGATGAGGAAACGAAGAAGGTTGTAGAAGAGAAGAAGCGAGCATTCACAGATTGGTTACAAAAGAGGACGGGGGAGTCATATGAGATGTACAAAGAAAAGAAAAGAGAAGTAAAGCAAAAGGTAAAGGAGGCAAAGAGGAGAGCAGATGTGAAATGGGGTAAGAGTATGACAGAAAATTTTGAAAGTAATAAAAAGATGTTTTGGAAAGAAATTAAGAGAGGAAGAGGAGGCGAATCAAGTAGGGAAGAAAAGGTAAAAGGTACAGATGGAGAGATGATAATGGAAGAGATGGCAGTAAGGGGAAGATGGGCAGAATATTTTAGGGAGTTGCTAAATGTGAAGGAGGATAGGGAAGGAAAAATAGCTGCAGTGGGAAATGCGAAGAAAATGAGAGTGATGAGTGAGGACAATGGAGGAGAAATAAGAAAGGATGAGGTGAAGGCAGTTGTAAAGATGATGAAAGCAGGTAAGGCACCTGGTCTGGATGGTTGCCATGAAGAATGTCTGAAAAAGGGAGGTTCAGTGATGGTGGACTGGTTGGTGAGGTTATTTAATGTTTGCTGGAGAGAGGGTAGAGTACCGGAGGACTGGAGAAGTGCCTGTATAGTTCCTCTTTACAAGGGAAAAGGGGACAAGTGTGAATGTAGTAGTTTCAGAGGGATTAGCCTGTTAAGTGTAGTAGGGAAGGCTTATGGGAGGATCTTAATTGAGAGGATTAGGAGAGGAACAGAAGGAGTAATTGGTGAGGAACAGTGTGGTTTTAGGACAGGTAGAGGTTGTGTAGATCAGATCTTTGTGGTAAGACAGATATGTGAGAAAGCTATAGGAAAGGGGAAGGATGTTTTTTGGGGTTTTATGGATCTGGAAAAGGCTTATGATAGGGTAGACAGAAAGGCACTGTGGGAGGTTATGCAGATTTATGGGAGAGGAGGAAAGCTTTTGGGAGCTGTCAAGAGTTTCTATGAGAGTAGTAGAGCTTGTGTCAGGATTAGAAATGGAGAGAGTGAGTGGTTTGAAGTAAAGGTGGGACTTCGTCAAGGATGCGTTATGTCGCCCTGGCTGTTCAACTTATACATGGATGGGGTGGTGCGAGAGGTGAATGCTAGGGTAGTAGGTCAGGGATTGGAGATGGTTAAAGAAAATGGAGAAAAGTGGGAGGTGAGCCAGCTGTTGTTTGCGGACGACACTGCGCTTGTGGCAGGGTCAGAGGAGGGATTGAGGAAGCTGGTGGCAGAGTTTGGGAGAGTATGTGATAGAAGAAAGCTAAAAATAAATGTGGGTAAAAGTAAGGTGATGAGATGTACAAGGGGTGAAAGTGGCAGTAGACTGGAAGTGAACATTAAGGGAGAGCGACTGGAGGAAGTGGATAGTTTTAGATACTTGGGTGCAAGTGTAGCAGGAAAAGGTGGAGTGAAAGTGGAGGTAGAATGTAGATTGAGAGAAGCGAGTAAATGCCTTGGTGGATTAAAGAGTGTAATGAGGAATAGACATTTGGGAATGGATGCGAAGAGGAGACTGTATGAAGGAGTGATTGTGCCAACAGCACTGTATGGGGCAGAAACGTGGAACATAAGAGAAGAAGAGAGAAGGAGTTTGAATGTGTTTGAGATGAGGTGTCTGAGAAGTATGGTGGGGGTTACTAGGCTGGATAGAGCGAGAAATGAGGAGGTGAGGAGGAGAACAGGGGTGAAAAAGGATTTGGGAGATAGGGTTGATGAAAGAATATTAGGATGGTTTGGACACATGGAAAGAATGAGTGAAGAAAGACTAGTAAAAGAGGTATGGAAGGCAGATGTGGAGGGAGTGAACATGAGGGGACGTCCTAGGATGAGGTGGATGGATGGGGTGAAGGGGGCTTTGGGGAAGAGGGGAATGTCTGTTGAGGAAGGAAGGGAGAGGACGGAAGACAGAGGTGAGTGGAGAATGGTTGTATATGGATGATGTTGTGATTGCATGAGGAGGAATGGGCGGGGGGTGGGGGGCGGGGTAGTATTTGTGAGTAAATTTTGACGCAGCCCGAAGGGATTTCTCCCCGTCCTCTCCTTATATGCAAGTGGGGACGGAGAGGGGGGGTCGCCGATTAAATGAAGCGGCCTTGCTGTGGATGTGCTGTGTCTTGCGACACTGCTTCTGACCCAGGGCGGTGGGCAGGGTGCAGGGATGACCCGTCATCCAGGAGGTGCTCAGATGAGAGGAAGGGTGGGAGGGGTGTGGAGTGTATTTAGGGATGAAATGGGTGGGAGTGTTTTTATGCCTTTACCTTTTTGGCTACCTCCCTTGGAAGGGGGAAAAAAGCCTTGGTATATGTATATATATATATATATATATATATATATATATATATGCATACACACATATATATAAATGAGTGCACAGAGAATTTAGGGAGAAATGTCAATGTAATAGTACTGGGAGACCTTAATGCTAGGGTAGGAAATGGTCCAATTGATGGAGTGGTTGGGAAATCTCTCTGTTTCTAATCCAATAAATATATGCATCATGTCCTATACTGTGGGGTGGTAGTGGACCTTTTAATTTCGGTTCTACAATTCCCATTATGTCCGGTTCTTTTTCCTTCAGATAATCATTCAGCTCATTCAATCCTGTAATTAATCCATCTATATTTGTGTAAGACACTTTTAGTTTTCTGCCACTTCCATTGTATTCTCTGTTTCCCTTTTGTTTTTCTCTTGTATGTCGTATTTCTTTACTTTCATATTCACTACTCTCCAACAGAACTTCTCTTTTCCTGACTCTGTTCTCATCTCGTTTTTTTCCTTAGCTTGACGTCTTTTCATTTTTTCCTCCTCTCTTTCCTCTTTATTCATTTCTCTTTTTATCCATACCTTTTTATATTGTTCACTTGCTGCTTTTTTCCCTGTTTTTGTTAAGATATTCTCTGCCGTCGTTTGTGACCTGAATTTAATCTTAATTGGTCTGTTCTTATCTGTACTATACTTTTCGAGTCTATACATCTCTTCAATTTGTTTCATGATTTCAGGTTCATCTTCCTGAACTAATTTTAGTAAACTGCTTACTTTTTCTCTTTCCTCATTGATTCTTGAAGTTCTGTCTAGGTTATATTTCTCTTCCATTCCTAATTTAATTATACATATATTTTTATCTGCTAAGTCTCTTGCTATATTCTCCTTCTGTCTCATCACTTTGATAACTGAGTCTTCAATTTGTTCTTTCATTTGCTACTTAATTATGTCAGTAAATGCAACTTTACTGTTTTTCTGGATTTTTTTTTCCAACCCTGTGCTTCTTTTGCTATGGCCTCTTTGTAGTCTTTATTATTCCTCTTTAATTCTTCATTCTCCTCTTTTACTTCTTTTAACTGTCTTTTAATTCTTCTATTTCATTAGTTAAATCTTTGTTCGCCTTCTCTAGTTCTTCCATTTTTTCAACTCTCTGCGCAATTTTGGCTACGTTACCCAACCTGTTTTCCCAATGTTCGGTCATCTTATCAAGTTTCTCCTCTAGTCTTGCCAATCGTGGGAGGTTGGTATCCTCCCCCACCCCATCCTCTTTAAATCCCTGGAAACTACTATCATCACTTTAATTATACATTTCTTTTTATCTGCTAAGTCTCTTGCTATATTCTCCTTCTGTCTCATCACTTTGATAACTGAGTCTTCAATTTGTTCTTTCATTTGCTGCTTAATTATGTCAGTAAATGCAACTTTACTGTTTTTCTGGATTTTTTTTCCAACCCTGTGCTTCTTTTGCTATGGCCTCTTTGTAGTCTTTATTATTTCTCTTTAATTCTTCATTCTCCTCTTTTACTTCTTTTAACTGTCTTTTTAATTCTTCTATTTCATTAGTTAAATCTTTGCTCGCGTTCTCTAGTTCTTCCAATTTTTCAACTCTCTGCGCAATTTTGGCTACGTTACCCAACCTGTTTTCCCA
>NC_134784.1:59825457-60142957 GCF_046742065.1 Oratosquilla oratoria
TTGACAGGTTGTGAGAGAGGCAGAGGGGAAAACACACAAATAGAGCGAGAGTTTATTCTTTAACTAGTTTCGCACTATGGTGCTTCTTCTGAAGAAGCACCATAGTGCGAAACTAGTTAAAGAATAAACTCTCGTTCTATTTGTGTGTTCTCCCCTCTGCCTCTCTCACAATATGTATATATATATATATATATATATATATATATAATATATATATATATATATATATATATATATATATATATATATATATATACAAGGCACCAGCTACGCCGTGGGTGCCTTGGCTTGCGGCGCGTGCTCCCTTCGCTCGCTCCAGGACCTCCGGTCTCTTTTTTCATTTTTTTTTTTTTTCTTTTTTTCTTTTTCCCCATGGGACACTCTCGATGTACTCATCGGCATCCCGTTTTGAAATATATTTTATGATCTCGAGGAGTTTTTCTTCTTTTCTCTTTAATTCTTCTTTCTCCTTCTTTAATTCTTGTTTCATATTTTCTTTCTCCTTCTTTAATTCTTCTTTTTCTTAGAAAGTCCTTTCCCAAACGCTAAGGGGGACCGACATGTCTGATTCTGACTCGTCGACGGCATAGTCGTAATCAGGGAGGATCATTTCCGTTGCGGCTTCTTCAGAAATATTGTAAGCCGAAGCAGGAATCTCAACGGTACCCAATTCAGGTTCCTCTTCTGGAATGACCTGATCGCTGTCGATATCTTTCACTAAAGACTCTCCCTCTCTAATGGATGGCATGTCCGAAAAAAAATCTTTATATACAACGTTTGCCGGATTTTTCACCACACATTTACCGTTAACCTTATGGTAACCTCGGAAAATAATTAATGAGTCCCAGTTTGTAACCCTTGAACATACCACATATAGCTGTCCATGGGCGAAACAATCGGACGAATCCAACAATAATCCACATTTGTCAAAAGTTTGCCCTTGCGACTTATTAATTGTCATAGCAAAACTTAGTTTGACGGGGAATTGTCTTCGGGAGAAGTTGACGGGTGTATCGTTGGATGCAAGGGAAATCCTTGGAATAATGACCTGAATGCCGTTGAACACCCCACCTAAAATCTTCCCGACAATTATGTTCTTTGCCAGATTCGTAACCATGATACGGGTACCGTTACAAAGTTTAGGTGGACATATGTTTCGCATTATCATGATAACACATCCTACCTTTAGTTTCAACTCATGTAACGGAATAGAAGGAGAATTCATTTTGTTATATACCGAAGTTTGAATTTCAATTTCATCGTTTCCGATCGGTTTATCCTCACTCCTGTATATATGTTCACCACCTTTGATTCTTTCATAGATCACCTCGTTTATGTAATCCACGTCTTCGTTTCTAGGACATATTATGGCTCTTTTTTGGAAATATAGATAGCTGTTGGCGTTAGCTTCGAGCTCTTAGTAGATTTTTTCGATTACATCATCCTTTGTTTTAACCAAAATGCCAATTTTTTTTGGAAATCTGAATCTACCTGTTTCACCCAAGCCAATCCGTAAAAAAAATTCTGCGAATGTCCTGTTTTCTTTATCCTCAGCCTTCAATCTAACATTTTGTACTAATTCCACCTTACGTAAATCCTCCCATAAAAACGCATTCTTGATGTTATACTTCAACTCCTCATTCTTACCCCCGCCTCTGATGAGAGGCAGAATCTGTCGAAAATCACCGGCACACACGAACGGAATACATACATATACCAAGGCTTTTTTCCCCTTACAAGGGGGGTAACCAAAAAGAAAAAGGCATAAAAATCATTCCCGCCCATTCCATCCCTGAATACACTCCACACCCCTCCACCCTCCCTCTTATCTTAGCACCTCCTGAATGACGGGTCATCCCTGCACCCTGTCCACTGCCCTGGGTCAGAAGCAGTGTCGCAAGACACAGCACATCCACAGCAAGGACGCTTTATTAAATCGGCGACCCCCCCCCTCTCTCCGTCCCCCCCCCCCTATTGCATAAAAGGAGAGGACGGGGAGAAATCCCTTCGGCCTGCGTCAAATTTTGCTCACACATACTACCTCACCCCCCATCCACCCGCCCATTTCACCTCATGCAATCACAACATCATCCATACACAACCATTCTCCATTCACCCCTGTCTTCTGTCCTCTCCCGTCCTTCCTCAACAGACATTCCCCTCCTCCCCAAAGCCCCCATCACCCCATCCATCCACCTCATCCTAGGACGTCCCCTCATGTTCACTCCCTCCACATCTGCCTTCCATACCTCTTTTACTAGTCTTTCTTCACTCATTCTTTCCATGTGTCCAAACCATCCTAATGCTCTTTCATCAACCCTATCTCCCAACTCCTTTTCCACCCCTGTTCTCCTCTTCACCTCCTCATTTCTCACTCTATCTACCCTAGTAACCCCCATCATACTTCTCAGACACCTCATCTCAAACACATTCAAACTCCTTCTCTCTTCTTCTCTTATGTTCCATGTTTCTGCCCGATACAGTGCTGTTGGCACAATCACTCCTTCATACAGTCTCCTCTTAGCATCCATTCCCAAATGTCTATTCATCATTACACTCTTTAATCCACCAAGGCATTTACTCGCTTCTCTCAATCTACATTCTACCTCCACTTTCACTCCACCTTTCCCTGCCACATTTGCACCCAAGTATCTAAAACTATCCACTTCCTCCAGTCGCTCTCCCTTAATGTTCACTTCCAGATTACTGCCACTTTCACCCCTTGTACATCTCATCACCTTACTTTTACCCACATTTATCTTTAGCTTTCTTCTATCACATACTCTCCCAAACTCTGTCACCAAGTTCCTCAATCCCTCCTCCGATCCTGCCACAAGCGCAGTGTCGTCCGCAAACAACAGCTGGCTCACCTCCCACTTTTCTCCATTTTCTTTAACCATCTCCAATCCCTTGCCCACTACCCTTGCATTTACCTCTCGCACCACCCCATCCATGTATAAGTTGAACAGCCAGGGCGACATAACGCATCCCTGACGAAGTCCCACCATTTCCAATCCTGACACAAGCTCTACTATTCTCATAAAAACTCTTGACAGCACCCAGAAGCTTTCCTCCTATCCCGTATATCTGCATAACCTCCCACAATGCCTTCCTGTCTACCCTATCATAAGCCTTTTCCAGCTCCATAAAACCCCAAAAACATCCTTCCCCTTTCCTATAGCTTTCTCACATATCCGTCTTACCACAAAGATCTGATCTACACAACCTCTACCTGTTCTAAATCCACACTGTTCCTCACAGTGTGGAATGCCACCCACACACACACACAAGAAGTAAAAGAGGAGAATGAAGAATTAAAGAGGAATAATAAAGACTACAAAGAGGCCATAGCAAAAGAAGCACAGGGCTGGAAAAAAAAAACAGAAAACAGTAAAGTTGCATTTACTGACATAATTAAGCAGCAAATGAAAGAACAAATTGAAGACTCAGTTATCAAAGTGATGAGACAGAAGGAGAATATAGCAAGAGTCTTAGCAGATAAAAAGAAATGTATAATTAAAGTGATGATAGTAGTTTCCAGGGATTTAAAGAGGATGGGGCGGGGGATAGCAACCTCCCACGATTGGCAAGACTAGAGGAGAAACTTGATAAGATGACCGAACATTGGGAAAACAGGTTGGGTAACGTAGCCAAAATTGCGCAGAGTTGAAAAAATGGAAGAACTAGAGAAGGCGAACAAAGATTTAACTAATGAAATAGAAGAATTAAAAAGACAGTTAAAAGAAGTAAAAGAGGAGAATGAAGAATTAAAGAGGAATAATAAAGACTACAAAGAGGCCATAGCAAAAGAAGCACAGGGTTGGAAAAAAAAATCCAGAAAAACAGTAAAGTTGCATTTACTGACATAATTAAGCAGCAAATGAAAGAACAAATTGAAGACTCAGTTATCAAAGTGATGAGACAGAAGGAGAATATAGCAAGAGACTTAGCAGATAAAAAGATATGTATAATTATATTAGGAATGGAAGAGAAATATAACCTAGACAGAACTTCAAGAATCAATGAGGAAAGAGAAAAAGTAAGCAGTTTACTAAAATTAGTTCAGGAAGATGAACCTGAAATCATGAAACAAATTGAAGAGATGTATAGACTCGAAAAGTATAGTACAGATAAGAACAGACCAATTAAGATTAAATTCAGGTCACAAACGACGGCAGAGAATATCTTAACAAAAACAGGGAAAATAGCAGCAGGTGAACAATATAAAAAGGTATGGATAAAAAGAGAAATGAATAAAGAGGAAAGAGAGGAGAAAAAAATGAAAAGACGTCAAGCTAAGGAAAAAAACGAGATGAGAACAGAGTCAGGAAAAGAGAAGTTCTGTTGGAGAGTAGTGAATATGAAAGTAAAGAAATACGACATACAAGAGGAAAACAAAAGGGAAACAGAGAATACAACGGAAGTGACAGAAAACTAAGAGTGTCTTACACAAATATAGATGGATTAATTACAGGATTGAATGAGCTGAATGATTATCTGAAGGAAAAAGAACCAGACATAATGGGAATTGTAGAAACGAAATTAAAAGGTCCACTACCACCCCACAGTATAGGACATGGTCCATATAGTTATTGGATTAGAAACAGAGAGACAAAGCAAGGGGGTGGAGTTTTGTTCCTGACTAAGAAGGATATAAACATGAGGTGTGTCACATATGGAAAGAATACAGTAGAGATGATTATGATCGAAGTGGAAGACAGAGATAAGAAGAGCAGAAAGTTCGTGATAAGTTATGTGCCTCCAAAAATAGCCTCGTGGGAGGAGAGTGAACATAAAAGTACGTTAGAAGACACAAAGATAACATTAAATAAGATAATGGAAGATGGAGGAGGAATAGTTATGATGGGCGACTTTAATTGCAAAGAAGTCTGCTGGGAAGAGATGACCGTAAAGGGTGGAGACGCCTCATGGGGAAATGTTCTACTCGAGATGATTATTGAACATACAATGACACAGTGGATACAGGAGAACACTAGGTATAGAAATGAAGAAGAACCGTCGAGACTAGACTTAATAATTACATCTGAACCTAGAATAGTGGACAAGATTGAATATAAAATACCAATAAGTAAAATTGACCACATATTGATTGAACTGGAACTAAATGAGGAAAAATACATGAAAAGAAATTAACAATATAGAAAAGGAAGAATGATGTATGAAAACAAACTTTGATAAAACAAGAGAATTCTTTCAAAAAGAAAACTGGGAAGGAATATACAAAGAAGAAACAACAGTGGAAGAGAAATGGAATATTTTGACAAAAATTTATATAAAAAAAAGAGTGGAAAAGTAAGTCCCAAGACAAAAACAAGAAAAAGAATATGTAAAGTGCTGGTACAACAAAAATTGTAGGGAGTTAAAAGACAAAAGAGGCAAAGCTTGGACCAAATGGAAGAAAAACAAAAGACCTGAAAAATGGAAAATATATACTTATTATAGCAATGAATATGTACAAACGTGCAAAGAGGAAAAGACAAAATATGAAAAAGATGTCATAGAAAAATTTAAACATCAACCAAAGCTATTTTACAGATTTGTAAACAACAAACTGAAAAACAAACAAGGTTTGGATATTTTAAGACAAGGAGGAGTTGAATACACTGAGGAAATAGAAATGGTGGAAATTATGAACAACCATTTTAAATCAGTGTTTACAAGGGAGGGCATACAACCTGAAGAGATCGAATGGAAAGAGAAAGTCCCTCCTATGAAAGAAATAGAAGTAACAAAGAATGAAATGATGAAACGCTTGAATAATCTTGATGTCAGAAAATCGCATGGACCAGATGATATAGCAAACTGGATTCTGAATGAATGCAGGAATGAACTGGCAGACAAAATACATAGCATACTAAACAGTTCCTTGAAAGAAGGAAAAGTTCCAGAAGATTGGAAAAAAGCAAATATAGTACCTATATATAAAGGGGGAAATAAAGAAGACCCTACCAACTATAGACCAGTCTCTCTAACAAGTACAATAGCAAAAATTTGTGAAAGAATTGTCAAAAGTAGATGGGTAAAATATTTAGAAAAAAAAAAAAACGTGCTAAATCCAAGGCAATTTGGATTCAGACAAGGACGATCATGCGTCACCAATTTGATAAATTTCTATTCAAGGATAATAGATATAATGCATGAAAGAGATGGATGGGCTGATTGTGCATTTCTAGACCTAAAAAAAGCTTTTGACAAAGTACCACATAAGAAGTTGCTTAAGAAATTAGAAACTGCAGGAGGAATACAGGGCAAACTGCTTAAATGGATGGAAGACTTTTTGCAAGAAAGAAAAATGAGAGTAGTGATAAGAAACCAGCACTCAAAATGGGATGAAGTAATAAGTGGTGTTCAACAAGGAACAGTTCTGGCCCCAATAATGTTTGCTATATATATTAATGATATGGATGAAGAAATTGAAAGTTATATGAGCTTCTTTGCAGATGATGCAAAACTATTGAAAAAAGTGAACACGGAAGAAGATTGTGAGTCACTACAGAGTGATCTAAATAAAGTATGGGAATGGAGTAGGAAGTGGGAGATGGAGTTTAATACAAAAGTGTAGTATAATGGAATTTGGAAAAAAACAGAATAACAGGATCATATAATTTGGGAGAAGAAGAAATAAAATAAAAATAGAGAATGAGAAGGACCTGGGAGTCATTGTTATGAATAATATGTCACCTGAAAAACATATAAATAAGATTTTTGGAGAAACTTATAATTTAATAAGAACAATCAAAGTGGCATTCACATACCTGGATGAAGAAATGGTGAAGAAAATTCTAGTCACTCTGATAAGACCAAGATTGGAATATGCAGCAACGATGTGGTCACCAAGTACAAATATATATATATATATATATATAATATATATATCTCTATATATATATATATATATATATATATATATATATATATATAAAAACTTGAAAGAATACAAAGAGCAATTACAAAATTGGCACCAACACTCTCAAAACTATCATATGAAGAGAGACTAGCAAAACTTGAACTACAGACACTAGAGCAAAGAAGAGAGAGAGGAGATTTGATAGCTATTTACAGAATCATGAAAGGCATAGAAATTACTGATAGAGAGGATCTAATAAAATGGGATGATAGAAATACAAGAGGACACGGAAAAAAAAATCAAGAAAGACAGCTATAGAAGAGATCTGAAAAAGAACAGCTTTCCTCACAGAGTAATAGACAGTTGGAACAAGTTAGATGAGAAAGTGGTGTGTGCAAAAACAATACATGAATTTAAAAATAGTTTATATAAAATGAGATATGAAGACGGGACCTCACGAGCATAGCTCCCCTTCCCGTAAAATACAACTAGGTAAATACAACTAGGTAAATAGATAAATAAACACACACACACACACACACACACACACACACACACACACACACACACACACACACACACACACACACACACACACACACACACACACACACACACACACACTTCAACGAACGGACGGCATAGAAGACGTTCTGAAGAAAATTGAAGTTTCGTGGATCCCAAAGCAAAGAGAAGTGCCTATTATATTTGCAGGGTGGGGAGAAATTGCTCGTGGGGTAGTGGGAAAGTAGGGAAAGAGGAGAAGGGGAAGGATTGCTGGGGAAATGGAAGGAAATGAGGAAGGAGTAGACTTGGCCCAGGCAGACAGGCGAAAGGTAAACAAACGGCCCCCCGACCAGCTGAGTGACGATGAAATGTCTAATAAAAATGTAAAGATTAGAAGTATAGATAAGAGCAATACAGTAGAAAGTGATGAGAATATTTTCCAGGGATTTAAAGTGGGTGGGGGGGACACAACCCCCCCCCCCCCGACTGACAAGACTAGAAGAGAAGGTCGATAAGATGATCGAGGACTTGGAGCGTAGGTTCGGTCATGTTAACAACATTGTACAAAGGGTTGAAAAATTGGAAGAACTAGAGAAGGCGAACAAAAACTTAACTGATGAAATAGAAAACCTGAAAAGACAGTTAAAAGAAGTAAAGGTGGAGAATGAGGAATTGAAGAGGAATAGTAAAGAAAACAGAGAGGGATGGAAGTCGATTAAAGAAAACAGTAAAGTAGCATTTACTGACATAATTTAACAGCAAATGAAAGAACAAATTGAAGACTCGGTTATTAAAGTGATGAGACAGAAGGAGAATATAGTAAGAGACTTAGCTGACAAAAAGAAATGTATAATTATATTAGGAATGGAAGAGAAACATAACCCAGATAGAACCTCAAGAACCAATGAGGAAAATGAAAAAGTAAGCAGTTTACTAAAATTAGTTCAGGAAGATGGACCAGAAATTATGAAGGAAATTGAGGAAAAATTCAGGCTTGGAAAGTATAGTACAGATATTAACAGACCATTTAAGATTAAATTCAGGTCACTAACGACGGCTGAGAATATCTTATCCAAAACAGGGAAACTAGCAACAAGTGAACAATATAAAAAGGTATGGATAAAAAGGGAAATGAATAAAGAGGAAAGAGAGGAAGAAAAGCAGAAAAGACTTGAAGCTAAGAAAAAAAAACGAGAGCAGAACGGAGTCAGAGAAAGAGAGATTCTATTGGAGAGTAGTGAATATGAAAACTAAGGCAGTTCGACATACAAGAGAAAAACAAAAGGGAAACAGAGAACACAATGGAAGTGACAGAAAACTAAGAGTGTCTTACACAAATATAGATGGATTAATAACAGGATTGAATGAGCTGAATGATTATTTGAAAGAAAAAGAACCGGACATAATGGGAATTGTAGAAACAAAATTAAAAGGCCCACTACCACCCAACAGTGTAGGACATGATGCATATAATTATTGGATTAAAAACAGAGAGAAAAAGGAAGGGGGTGGAGTTATGTTCCTGACTAAGAAGGATATAAACGTGAAGGGTGTCATATATGGAAAGAATACAGTAGAGATGATTATGATCGAAGTGGAAGACAGAGATAAGAAGAGCAGAAAATTTGTGATCAACTATGTGCCTCCGAAAACAGCCTCATGGGAGGAGAGTGAACATAAAAGTATGTTAGAGGACACAAAGATAACATTAAATAAAATAATGGAAGATGGAGGAAGAATAGTTATGATGGGCGACTTTAATTGCAAAGAAATCTGCTGGGAAGAAATGACAGTAAAGGGTGGAGACGGCTCAGGGGGAAACGCTCTACTTGAGATGGTTACTGACCATACAATGACACAATGGATACAGGAGAACACTAGGTATAGAAATGAAGAAGAACCATCGAGGCTAGACTTAATAATTACATCTGAACCTAGAATAGTGGACAAGATTGAATATAAAACACCAATAATTAAAGTGACCACATATTGATTGAACTGAAACTTAATGAAGAAAAATATATGAAAAGAAATGAGCAATATAGAAAAGGAAGAATGATGTATGAAAAAACAAACTTTGATAAAATATGAGAATTCTTTCAAAAAGAAAAATGGGAAGAAATATACAAAGAAGAAACAACAGTGGAAGAGAAATGGAATATTTTAACAAAAATTTACAAAAAAAAAAAAGAGTGGAAAAGTATGTCCCAAGACAAAAACAAGAAAAAGAATATGTAAAATGCTGGTACAACAAAAGTTGTAGGGAGTTAAAAGACAAAAGAGACAAAGCCTGGACCAGATGGAAAAAAGACAGAAGACCTGAAAAATGGAAAATATATACCGGTTATAGAAATGAATATGTACAAACGTGCAGAGAGGAAAAGAGAAAATATGAAAAAGATGTCATAGAAAAGTGTAAAGATCAACCAAAAATATTCTACAGATTTGTAAACAATAAACTGAAAAACAAACAAGACTTGGAGAAAGTAAGACAAGGGGGAGTTGAATACACTGAGGAAATGGAAATGGCGGAAATTATGAACAAACATTTTAAATCAGTGTTTACAAGGGAGAACATACAACCTGAAGAGAACGAATGGAAAGAGAAAGTCCCCCCTATGGAAGAAATAGAAATAACAAAGAATGAAATATTGACACACTTGAGTAATCTTGATGTCAGAAAATCGCATGGACCAGATGATATAGCAAACTGGATTCTGAAAGAATGCAGGAATGAACTGGCAGACAAAATACATAGCATACTAAACAGTTCCTTGAAAGAAGGAAAAGTTCCAGAAGATTGGAAAAAAAGCAAATATAGTACCTATATATAAAGGAGGAAATAAAGAAGAACCTACCAACTATAGACCAGTCTCTCTAATAAGTACAATAGCAAAAAGTTTTGAAAGAATGATCAAATGTAGATGGGTAAAATATTTAGAAAAAAACAGTGTTAAATCCAAGGCAATTTGGATTCAGACAAGGACGATCATGCGTCACCAATTTAATATGTTTCTATTCAAGGCTAATAGATATAATACAAGAAAGAGATGGATGGGCGGACTGTGCATTTTTAGATCTAAAGAAAGCTTTTGACAAAGTACCACATAAGAAGTTGCTTAAGAAATTAGAAACTGAAGGAGGAATACAGGGCAAACTGCTAAATTGGATGGAAGACTTTTTGCAAGAAAGAAAAATGAGAGTAGTGATAAGAAACCAGCACTCAAAATGGGATAAAGTAATAAGCGGTGTTCCGCAGGGAACAGTACTGGCCCCAATAATGTTTGCTATATATATTAATGATATGGATGAAGGAATTGAAAGCTATATGAGCTTCTTTGCAGATGATGCAAAACTACTAAAAAGAGTGAAAACTGAAGAAGATTGTGAATCACTACAGAGAGATCTATATAAAGTACAGGAATGGAGTAGGAAGTGGGAGATGGAGTTCAATACAAAAAAGTGTAGTATAATGGAATTTGGAAAAAGCAAAAACAGAATAACAGGATCATATAATTTGGGAAAAGAAGGAATAAAAAAAGTAGAAAATGAGAAGGACCTGGGAGTCATTGTTATGAATAATATGTCACCTGAGAAACATATAAATAAGATTTTTGGAGAAACTTATAATTTAATAAGAACAATCAAAGTTGCATTTACATACCTGGATGAAGAAATGGTGAAGAAAATCCTAATCACCCTGATAAGACCAAGATTGGAATATGCAGCAACGATATGGTCACCAAGTACAAAAAAATGTATAAAAAAAATTGAAAGAATACAAAGAGCAATTACAAAATTGGCACCAACACTCTCAAAACTATCATATGAAGAGAGACTAGAAAAACTTGAACTACAGACACTAGAGCAAAGAAGAGAGAGAGGAGATTTGATAGCTATTTACAGAATCATGAAAGGCATGGAAATTACTGATAGAGAAAATCTGATAAAATGGGTTGACAGAAACACAAGAGGACACGGAAAGAAAATAAAAAAAGACAGCTATAGAAGAGATTTGAAAAAGAACAGCTTTCCTCACAGAGTAATAGACAGTTGGAACAAGTTAGATGAGAAAGTGGTGTGTGCAAAAACAATACATGAATTTAAAAATAGTTTAGATAAAATGAGATATGAAGACGGGACCCCACGAGCATAGCTCCCCTTCCCGTAAAATACAACTAGGTAAATACACACACACACACACACACACACACACACACACTTTCAACGAATGGACGGCTTGAAGAACGTTCTGAAGAAAAGTGCAGATTGTGGATCCCAACGCAAAGAGAAGTGCCTTTTTGTATTTGCAGGGTGGGGGGAAATTGCTCGTGGGGTAGTGGGAAAGTAAGGAAAGAGGAGAGGGGGAGGGATTGCTGGGGAAATGGAAGGTAATGAGGAGGTGGAGGAATTGGCCCTGACGGGCCGCCGAAAGGTGGACAAACGACCGCAAGACGAGCTGGATGATGACGACATGTCTAATAGGAATGTGAAGATTAGAGGTATAGATAGGAGCAATATAGTAGAAAGTGATGAGAATATTTTCAAGGGATTTAAAGAGGGTGGGGGGGACACAACCCCCCCCCCCCCCGACTGACAAGACTAGAAGAGAAGGTCGATAAGATGAACGAGGACTTGGAGCGTAGGTTCGGTAATGTTGACAGTATAATACGAATAATTGAAAAATTGGAAGAACTAGAGAGGGCGAACAAAAACTTAACTAAGGAAATTGAAGAATTAAAAAAACAGTTAAAAGAAGTAAAAGATGAGAATAAAGTCTTAAAGGAGAATAATATGGAGAACAAGTAGGGTTGGAAAAAAATTCAAGAAAATAGCAAGGTTGCATTCACTGACATAATCAGACAGCAAATGAATGAACAAACTGAAAACTCAGTTATTAAAGTGATGAGACAGAAGGAGAATATAGTAAGAGACTTAGCTGACAAAAAGAAATGTATAATTATATTAGCAATGGAAGAGAAACATAACCCAGATAGAACCACAAGAATCAAAGAGGAAAATGAAAAAGTAAGCCAATTACTAGAATCAGTTCAGGAAGATGAACCAGAAATTATGAAACAAATCGAAGAGAAATTTAGACTCGGAAAGTATAGCACAGACAAGACCAGACCAATTAAGATTAAATTCAGGTCACAAACAACGGCAGAGAATATCTTATCCAAAACAGGGAAACTAGCAACAAGTGAACAATACAAAAAGATATGGATAAAAAGAGAAATGAATAAAGAGGAAAGAGAGGAAGAAAAGCAGAAAAGACTGGAAGCTAAGGCAAAAAACGAGAACAGAACGGAGTCAGAGAAAGAGAAATTCTATTGGAGAGTAGTGAACATGAAACTAAGGAAGTTCGACATACAAAAGAAAAACATAAGGGAAACAGAGAACACAATGGAAGTGGCAGAAAACTAAGAGTGTCTTACACAAATATAGATGGATTAATAACAGGATTGAATGAGCTGAATGATTATTTGAAAGAAAAAGAACCGGACATAATGGGAATTGTAGAAACAAAATTAAAAGGCCCACTACCACCCAACAGTGTAGGACATGATACATACAATTATTGGATTAGAAACAGAGAGAAAAAGGAAGGGGGTGGAGTTATGTTCCTGACTAAGAAGGATATAAACGTGAAAGGTGTCATATATGGAAAGAATACAGTAGAGATGATTATGATAGAAGTGGAAGACAGAGATAAGAAGAGCAGAAAATTTGTGATAAATTATGTGCCTCCAAAAACAGCCTCATGGGAGGAGAGTGAACATAAAAGTATGTTAGAGGACACAAAGATAACATTAAATAAAATAATGGAAGATGGAGGAAGAATAGTTATGATGGGCGACTTTAATTGCAAAGAAATCTGCTGGGAAGAAATGACAGTAAAGGGTGGAGATGACTCATGGGGAAACGCTCTACTTGAGATGATTATTGACCACACAATGACACAATGGATACAGGAGAACACTAGGTATAGAAATGAAGAAGAACCATCGAGACTAGACTTATTAATTACATCTGAACCTAGAATAGTGGACAAGATTGAATATAAAACACCAATAGGTAAAAGTGACCACATATTGATTGAACTGGAACTTAATGAAGAAAAATATATGAAAAGAAATGAACAATATAGAAAAGGAAGAATGATGTATGAAAAAACAAACTTTGATAAAATAAGAGAATTCTTTCAACAAGAAAACTGGGAAGAAATATACAAAGAAGAAACATCAGTGGAAAAGAAATGGAATATTTTGACAAAAATTTACAAAAAAGGAGTGGAAAAGTATGTCCCAAGACAAAAACAAGAAAAAGAATATGTAAAATGCTGGTACAACAAAAGTTGTAGGGAGTTAAAAGACAAAAGAGACAAAGCCTGGACCAGATGGAAAAAAGACAGAAAACCTGAAAAATGGAAAATATATACCAGTTATAGAAATGAATATGTACAAACATGCAGAGAGGAAAAGAGAAAATATGAAAAAGACGTCATAGAAAAATGTAAAGATCAACCAAAACTATTCTACAGATTTGTAAACAATAAACTGAAAAACAAACAGGACTTGGAGAAATTAAGACAAGGGGGAGTTGAATACACTGAGGAAAAGGAAATGGCGGAAATTATGAACAAACATTTGATATCAGTGTTTACAAGGGAGAACATACAACCTGAAGAGATTGAATGGAAAGAGAAAGTCCCCCCTATAGAAAAAATAGAAGTATCAAAGAATGAAATATTGATACAATTGAGTAATCTTGATGTCAGAAAATCACATGGACCAGATGAAATAGCAAACTGGATTCTGAAAGAATGCAGGAATGAACTGGCAGACAAAATACATAGCATAATAAGCAGTTCCTTGAAAGAAGGAAAAGTTCCAGAAGATTGGAAAAAAGCAAATATAGTACCTATATATAAAGGAGGAAATAAAGAAGAACCTACCAACTATAGACCAGTCTCTCTAACAAGTACAATAGCAAAAATTTGTGAAAGAATTATCAAAAATAGATGGGTAAAATACTTGGAAAAAAACAACGTACTAAATCCAAGGCAATTTGGATTCAGACAAGGACGATCATGCGTCACCAATTTAATATGCTTCTATTCAAGGCTAATAGATATAATACAAGAAAGAGATGGATGGGCTGATTGTGCATTTCTAGACCTAAAAAAAGCTTTTGACAAAGTACCACATAAGAAGTTGCTTAAGAAACTAGAATCTGAAGGAGGAATACAAGGTAAACTACTAAATTGGATGGAAGACTTTTTGCAAGAAAGAAAAAATGAGAGTAGTGATAAGAAACCAGCACTCAAAATGGAATGAAGTAATAAGCGGTGTCCCGCAGGGAACAGTCCTGGCCCCAATAATGTTTGCTATATATATTAATGATATGGATGAAGGAATTGAAAGCTATATGAGCTTCTTTGCAGACGATGCAAAAATACTGAAAAGAGTGAAAACTGAAGAAGATTGTGAATCACTACAGAGAGATCTAGATAAAGTACAGGAATGGAGTAAGAAGTGGGAGATGGAGTTCAATACAAAAAAGTGCAGTATAATGGAATTTGGAAAAAGCAAAAACAGAATAACAGGATCATATAATTTGGGAGAAGAGGGAATAAAAAAAGTAGAAAATGAAAAGGACCTGGGAGTCATTGTTATGAATAATATGTCACCTGAAAAACATATAAATAAGATTTTTGGAGAAACTTATAATTTAATAAGAACAATCAAAGTGGCATTTACATACCTGGATGAAGAAATGGTGAGGAAAATCCTAATCACCCTGATAAGACCAAGATTAGAATATGCAGCAACAATATGGTCACCAAGTACAAAAAAATGTATAAAAAAACTTGAAAGAATACAAAGAGCAATTACAAAACTGGCACCAACACTCTCAAAACTATCATATGAAGAGAGACTACAAAAACTTGAACTACAGACACTAGAGCAAAGAAGAGAGAGAGGAGATTTGATAGCTATTTACAGAATCATGAAAGGCATAGAAATTACTGATAGAGAGAATCTGATAAAATGGGATGACAGAAATACAAGAGGACACGGAAAGAAAATAAAAAAAGACAGCTATAGAAGAGATTTGAAAAAGAACAGCTTTCCACACAGAGGAATAGACAGTTGGAACAAGTTAGATGAGAAAGTGGTGTGTGCAAAAACAATACATGAATTTAAAAATTGTTTAGATAAAATGAGAAATGAAGACGGGACCCCACGAGCATAGCTCCCCTTCCCGTAATATACAACTAGGTAAATACAACTAGGTAAATACACACACATATATATATATATATATATATATATATATATATATGTATATATATATATATATATATATATGTATACATATATAATATATATATATATATGTATATGTGTATATATATATATATATATATATATATATATATATATATATATAGATATATGAACATAAGATCATAAGAATGAAGGAGGCTGCAAAAGACCATAAGGCCTACACTAGGCAGCTCCGTATCCATCACCACCTGTCATCCCCATCCATAAAGTTGTCTAATCGTTTCTTAAAACAACTGATAGTTTCAGCGCTTACTACATGGTTACTAAGTTTATTCCATTCGTCGACCACCCTATTAGTGAACCAATTCTTGCCTATTTCCTTCTTAAATCTAAATTTGTCCAGTTTATAACCATTACTGCGAGTCCTGCCCTGTTGTTTTAATATGATGACTTTGTTTGCATCACCCTTGTTAAAGTCTTTGATCCACTTGAACACCTCTACTAGATCACCCTGCAGTCTGCCTCTTTCCAGGTGCCTAAGCCTCTCTTCATAAGGCAAATTTCTGAGTCCATGTATCATTTTGATCATTCTTCTCTGTACTGATTCTAGTGAATTGATGTCCATTCTGTAGGACGGAGACCAAAACTGTTCCGCACAGTCAAGGATGGGTGTAACTATGGCTAGATAGAGTTTAATAATTACCTCTACACTTCTGTTCGTTACCGTCCTAGGAATGAAACCTAATGCCCTGTTAGCTTTATTCCTGGCGCTAATGCACTGTTTCCTGGTTTTAAGGTCCGGACTCGAACTCAGCTGAGACGTAACAAGTGAACAGTGACTTAAACCATTGCGCTATCAAGAGAGGTTAAATCACTGTTCATTTATTACGTCTCAGCTGAGTTCGAATCCTTGGTTTGACTACGTATCAGTTTCTGTATATGCTTCCGTCAAGCTCCTTGTTAGTCTCGATCGTGATCGCATGGAATTAAAGTAAAAAATTAATGTGATTGAAAAAAGATTAATATCTGTGTGCTGGGTACCATTCAGTGTATATATATATATATATATTAATATATGTATATATATATATATATATATATATATATATATATATATAAAATGTGTGTGTATTTACCTAGTTGTACCTAGTTGTATTTTACGGGAAGGGGAGCTATGCTCGTGGGGTCCCGTCTTCATATCTCCTTTTATCTAAACTATTTTTAAATTCATGTATTGTTTTTGCACACACCACTTTCTCATCTAACTTGTTCCAACTGTCTATTGCTCTGTGAGGAAAGCTGTTCTTTTTAAAATCTCTTCTATAGCTGTCTTTTTTTATTTTCTTTCCGTGTCCTCTTGTATTTCTGTCATCCCATTTTATCAGATTCTCTCTATCAGTAATTTCTATGCCTTTCATGATTCTGTAAATAGCTATCAAATCTCCTCTCTCTCTTCTTTGCTCTAGTGTCTGTAGTTTAAGTTTTTGTAGTCTCTCTTCATATGATAGTTTTGAGAGTGTTGGTGCCAGTTTTGTAATTGCTCTTTGTATTCTTTCAAGTTTTTTTATACATTTTTTTGTACTTGGTGACCATATCGTTGCTGCATATTCCAATCTTGGTCTTATCAGGGTGATTAGGATTTTCCTCACCATTTCTTCATCCAGGTATGTAAATGCCACTTTGATTGTTCTTATTAAATTATAAGTTTCTCCAAAAATCTTATTTATATGTTTCTCAGGTGACATATTATTCATAACAATGACTCCCAGGTCCTTCTCATTTTCTACTTTTTTTATTCCTTCTTTTCCCAAATTATATGATCCTGTTATTCTGTTTTTGCTTTTTCCAAATTCCATTATACTACACTTTTTTGTATTGAACTCCATCTCCCACTTCCTACTCCATTCTTGTACTTTATTTAGATCTCTCTGTAGTGATTCACAATCTTCTTCAGTTTTCACTCTTTTCAGTAATTTTGCATCATCTGCAAAGAAGCTCATATAGCTTTCAATTCCTTCATCCATATCATTAATATATATAGCAAACATTATTGGGGCCAGAACTGTTCCCTGCGGGACACCGCTTATTACTTCATTCCATTTTGAGTGCTGATCTCTTATCACTACTCTCATTTTTCTTTCTTGCAAAAAGTCTTCCATCCAATTTAGCAATTTACCTTGTATTCCTCCTTCATATTCTAATTTCTTAAGCAACTTCTTATGTGGTACTTTGTCAAAAGCTTTTTTTAGGTCTAGAAATGCACAATCAGCCCATCCATCTCTTTCTTGTATTATATCTATTAGCCTTGAATAGAAACATATTAAATTGGTGACGCATGACCGTCCTTGTCTGAATCCAAATTGCCTTGGATTTAGTACGTTGTTTTTTTCCAAGTATTTTACCCATCTACTTTTGATAATTCTTTCACATATTTTTGCTATTGTACTTGTTAGAGAGACTGGTCTATAGTTGGTAGGTTCTTCTTTATTTCCTCCTTTATATATAGGTACTATATTTGCTTTTTTCCAATCTTCTGGAACTTTTCCTTCTTTTAAGGAACTGCTTATTATGCTATGTATTTTGTCTGCCAGTTCATTCCTGCATTCTTTCAGAATCCAGTTTGCTATTTCATCTGGCCCATGCGATTTTCTGACATCAAAATTACCCAAGTGTGTCAATATTTCATTCTTTGTTACTTCTATTTCTTCCATAGGGGGGACTTTTTCCTTCCACTCAATCTCTTCAGGTTGTATATTTTCCCTTGTAAACACTGATTTAAAATGTTTGTTCATAATTTCTGCCATTTCCATTTCCTCAGTGTATTCAACTCCTCCTTGTCTTAATTTCTCTAAGTCTTGTTTGTTTTTCAGTTTATTGTTTACAAATCTGTAGAATAGTTTTGGTTGATCTTTACACTTTTCTATAACATCTTTTTCATATTTTCTTTTTTCCTCTCTGCACTTTTGTACATATTCATTTCTATAACCAGTATATATTTTCCATTTTTCAGGTCTTCTGTCTTTTTTCCATCTGTTCCAGGCTTTGTCTCTTTTGTCCTTTAACTCCCTACAACTTTTGTTGTACCAGCATTTTACATATTCTTTTTCTTGTTTTTGTCTTGGGACATACTTTTCCACTCCTTTTTTGTAAATTTTTGTCAAAATATTCCATTTCTCTTCCACTGTTGTTTCTTCTTTGTATATTTCTTCCCAGTTTTCTTGTTGGAAGAATTCTCTTATTTGATCAAAGTTTGTTTTTTCATACATCATTCTTCCTTTTCTATATTGTTCATTTCTTTTCATATATTTTTCTTCATTAAGTTCCAGTTCAATCAATATGTGGTCACTTTTACCTATTGGTGTTTTATATTCAATCTTGTCCACTATTCTAGGTTCAGATGTAATTATTAAGTCTAGCCTCGATGGTTCTTCTTCATTTCTATACCTAGTGTTCTCTTGTATCCATTGTGTCATTGAATGGTCAGTAATCATCTCAAGTAGAGCATTTCCCCATGAGTCATCACCACTCTTTACTGTCATTTCTTCCCAGCAGATTTCTTTGCAATTAAAGTCGCCCATCATAACTATTCTTCCTCCGTCTTCCATTATTTTAGTTAATGCTATCTTTGTGTCCTCTAACATACTTTTATGTTCACTCTCCTCCCATGAGGCTGTTTTCGGAGGCACATAATTGATCACAAATTTTCTGCTCTTCTTATCACGGTCTTCCACTTCTATCATAATCATCTCTACTGTATTCTTTCCATATATGACACCTTTCACGTTTATATCCTTCTTAGTCAGGAACATAACTCCACCCCCTTGTTTTTTCTCTCTGTTTCTAATCCAATAATTGTATGTATCATGTCCTACACTGTTGGGTGGTAGTGGGCCTTTTAATTTTGTTTCTACAATTCCCATTATGTCCGGTTCTTTTTCTTTCAAATAATCATTCAGTTCATTCAATCCTGTTATCAATCCATCTATATTTGTGTAAGACACTCTTAGTTTTCTGCCACTTCCATTGTATTCTCTGTTTCCCTTATGTTTTTCTTTAGTATGTCGAACTGCTTTATTTTCATGTTCACTACTCTCCAATAGAATCTCTCTTTCTCTGACTCCGTTCTTTCCTCGTTTTTTGCCTTAGCTTCAATTCTTTTCTGCTTTTCTGCCTCTCTTTCCTCCTTATTCATTTCTCTTTTTATCCATACCTTTTTATATTGATCATTTGTTGCTAGTTTCCCTGTCTTGGATAGAATTTTCTCTGCTGTTGTTTGTGACCTGAATTTAATCTTAATTGGTCTGGTCTTATCTGTACTATATTTTCCGAGTCTGAATTTTTCCTCAATTTCCTTTATAATTTCTGGTTCATCTTCCTGGACTAATTTTAATAAACTGCTTACTCTTTCATTTTCCTCCTTGATTCTTGCGGTTCTATCTGGGTTATGTTTCTCTTCCATTCCTAATATAATTATACATTTCTTTTTGTCAGCTAATTCTCTTACTATATTCTCCTTCTGTCTCATCACTTTAATAACTGAGTCTTCATTATGTTCTTTCAATTGCTGTTTGACTATGTCAGTGAATGAAACCTTATTCCCTTCTTGAGTTATTCTCCAATTTTTAGCTTCTGTAGCTATTTTCTCTCTGTTTTCATTACTATTCTTCTTCAATTTCTCATTCTCCTCCTTTACATTTCCTAACTGTCTTTTTAGGTCCTCTATTTCTTCAGTTAAGTTTCTGTTAGCCTTCTCTAGTTGTTCCAACCTTTCAATTCTTTGGAAAATGGAGTCTACGTTACCTAACTTACGCTCCAAGTCCTCGATCACCTTATCAACTCTCTCCTCTAGTCTTATCAGTCGGGGGGGGGGTTGTGTCCCCCCCACCCTCTTTAAATCCCTGGAACATATTCTCGTCACTTTCTTCTGTATTGCTCCTCTCTATACTTCTAATCTTTACATTTTTATTAGACATTTGATCCTCGCTAAGTCTTTTGTTTACCTTCCGCTTGTCTGGCTGGGCAAAGTCTACTCCCTCCTCATTTCCTTCCATTTCCCTCAGTAATCCCTCCCCTTTACCTCTTTCCCTACGTTCCCACTACTCCACGAGCAATTTCCCCCCCACCCTGCAAAAACACTAGGCACTTCTCTTTGCGTTGGGATCCACAGACTTCAATTCTCTTCAGAACGTCTTCTAAGCCGTCCATTCGTTGAAGTGTGTGTGTGTGTGTGTGTGTGCAGGGTTGCCAGACGTAAACTGCCGAAAGTCGCGAGCTGCAGGACTAAAAGTCGCAAATTTCTGGGTAAAGTAGCCCAATATATAAGTATACATACATACATACATATATATATATATATATATATATATGTATATATATATGTATATATTTATATACATTATATATATGCATATATATACAGTATATATATGTATGTATATATATATATATATATATAATATATATATTTATACATATATATATAATATATACATATATATATATATATATATATAAATTGCAGGAGCTCGCACTTGATGTTGATGGCATTTCTACTTTCAAGAGTTCACTCAGATGACTGAATAGAAGAATGACATGCTACATATACAGAGAGACGAATTTCAAATTTACTAAGTTTATCTTCCTTCTTTGATAGAACAGTCTTGATGCTCATCTGCTTGTCACCTACATTGTTTGTGTTTTAACGACTCACTGTGTTTTTTTTAATCCGTTCTGTGAGCTCTCATGTCCGTTCTACAAACAACGTGCCTTATTTCCATCCTCTCTCTATTCCGCTAACCATTTTTCAAACAGGGGATCCTTTAACCAGGCAGACTGAAACATTTTCGAGTAGTTTGACCACCTCTTCATTTTTAGATCTGTGGAGCTCACGACACTATGATCCTCAATCGACCGTCACATAGGCTGACTAAGCGAATACGTACATTTCGTACCGAGCCTCTGCGGGCCGAGATGCGAGCGGGACGATCTAGCACGTTAAATACGTTCCTGTTAATTTTCATATTCGAATACGTACATTTTGTACTGTGCGTCTGCGGGCCGAGAATCGAGAGGGGCGATCTAGCACGTTGAATACGTTCCTGTTAATTGTCATCCTACGTAGTGGTCTCATATCGGACTAGGGTTGCCTGGTTGGTTTTACCGAGAAAAAAATGCCAACTGTCGCCAAAAGTATGCCAAATTATGCCAAAATTACTTCCTGAATGCAGAAATAATCACTACTCTATTAGTCTTCATGAATGCAGAAATAATAACTTCCAGTCTTATTAGTAGCCCAAAAGTAGTCCAACTTACTTCAAAAGTAGCGCAAAATGTCGCAAGTCGCAAAACTCAAATTTAAGTCGCGCCGAGCTTTCAAAAGTAGCCCAATTTGCGACTTGTAGCCCAATCTGGCAACCGTGGGTGTGTGTGTGATTCACCTTCGTCTTTGGTCTTTGGACCACGTGTTGGACTCGTGATCAACAGCTATTTCACTCCCGAAAGAGAGCTCAGTGTATGTGTGTGTGTAAACTCTGTGCAACACCATTTCCACATTATAATTTCTGAATGGTAAGAAAATGGAAAAAGCCCGTGAGAAATAATTTTTCATTCATTTTTATATATTTTTGTGAAGGGCACTTTTGGGGCACAGGGCCAAGGGGCAGGTGCTCGGGCAACCCCAGCACCCCCCCTCTGCATGGGCCTGTTCCCTAGTCAGGGTGTATGAGAATTCTCATGCCCCTCAACCACCCCTCCTCCTTCCACTGCCCAGGCATTTCGGGACGCAATATTTATATTATAAATTGAATAAGTATGGATCTCATAAAGATATGCCCGTTTCCCTTTTGTTTTGATTCAAACTCAGCCTGTCACGCAGGAGCCGCGAATTGGTAAACAATTTGAGTGTAAAAGCCCAAAGGATTTCAGGTAACAGGTGTGTTTTTAAAGATATAAAGAATGTAAGCGGGAAATCGTACCCTATGTAACTTCATTATGTTTCTATCAAGTGATTTGATAATATATATAGATAACTAACGAGGGTAAGTGGATGGAAATGCGTATACTCAGACTGTATAAGGTATTACAATTATTATGTATGCTTGATTCAGTTATGACTTATGTGGATTTATCATCCCAAGCCAACACGTAGTATTCGCCTCCAGTTTTCCTCAGCCTTCACATAGGAGTTTTGCCCGTATGGACATCCAAGGATGTCTTATAGTATGGCTATATACAAATGTTCTTGTGTCTTGTGACTAGAGATGGGGGTTAACGGTCAAGTAGCCAACGATTTTTTTATGGGAATTATTATTATTATGCTTTTGCTGCAGTATCAAGAGCAAAGCTGGTATTTGTATTGACGTATTGTATATACGTTTTATCTTTAATCCTCAAGCTTGGTGTTCGTTTTACACTCTTCCACATTCCACAAGGATCAAAAGTAAAAGAGGGCTTCCCCTTTTCACCTTCTGGATTGCAACCTCACCCCTCCCATTATACAGCAAAATGAATCATCAATCCTTATACTAGTCTAACTAGACTAGTAACTATAGTATTCTAACAAAAGTAATTTGAACATTTGGTGATACAATAGATTGTTGATTATTCATTTTACCATGTTTAACACCTGGAATAGTCAAGTTTTATTGTATGATTATAATGCCAATTTTTATTATAAACTGATCTATCGTTCGCCAACACCTAACCTAAGATGGTATTATTAAGGTAGTGCACACCTATGCAATATATCAGTGCTTTTTGTCATATATATCAATGATTTACCTAGCTGTGTACAGTTGGACCTGTTCTTATTCGCAGATGACACTAAAATTTTCCGAGAAATTAAAAATGAAGAAGACAGACATAAATTACAAGAAGACTTGGACTCCCTGCAAGAATGGTCAAGAACATGGTTAATGCCATTCCACCCCCAGAAGTGCAAACACATGAAAGTAAGTGGAGGGCGTAGGCAAACAAAAGACACAGTATATTATATGCTACGTGGTGAGGAAAATGAAACAGTGGTTCAGAGAAGTGTCAAGGAGAAAGACCTAGGCTTGCTTACTGATGAGAGTTTATCCTTTGGTGACCACATACAGGAAAAAGTGAACAAAGCCAACCAGATCATGGGAATGATTAGGCAATCTTTTGTATACCTTGATATACCAACATTTCGCACTCTTTTTAAGGCAATTGTTCGACCTCACTTGGAATATGCTCAGTCCGTCTGGTCACCTTATAAGAAAAAAGATATTAGGACAATAGAAAATGTTCAACGTAGAGCCTCCAAGATGGTGCCACACCTACAAAACCTTAATTATGAGGAAAGACTAAGGAAGCTGGACCTTCCAACTTTAGTATATCGAAGATTACGTGGAGATATGGTGGAGGTCTACAAAATTTTAAATCAGTACTATGACCCTGCTGTTAACATAAATTTCCAAGTGAGAAAAGGACCAATTCGGGGCAACATCTTAAAGATCTTCAAACCAAGGAGCTGGACTAGACTGCGACAAGGTGCTTTCCAAGTGAGGGTAGTGGATGCTTGGAACAGCCTCCCCAATAGTGTCATAAAGGCAAAATCTATAAGAGAATTTGAAACGAAACTTGATAAGCACTGGGAGAGACAGGCAATAAAATATGACTATGAAAAAAGGGTAAAATTTTACTTTCGACTATTGTTGGAATATAGCAATACAAAAATAAATAGTAATTTTGTAAATTAAAATGTATGAACGTAATATGCAATTTTGTGTGCGGAAATGAAAATAAAAAATTTGCTAAAACAGATTTCTTAAGTAACGAAGTCGTGTACTACGAATGGTACGCCATGTTTGTTATGGTAGATTCCGACGTCGGAGAAATGAAAGGACGATAAATTTGTCTAAACTAAAGTAAAGTAAACTAACCTAACCTAACCTAACCTAACCGGTAAAATGTTACTTTCGACCATTGGAGGAATATAGCCATACAAAAGCTGAGTGGTTGAAAAGCCCGCCAACGTCTCTCACGACGACGACGACGATGAGGACTAGCCGGATGATATCTAATTTGCAGGTAATGATTTATTAAACACAGGTTAGGTTAGGTTAGTTTAGTTTAGTTTAGACAAATTTATCGTCCTTTCATTTCTCCGACGTCGGCATCTACCATAACAAACATGGCGTACCATTCGTCGTACACGACTTCGTTACTTAAGAAATCTGTTTTAGCAACTTTTTTATTTTCATTTCCGCACACAAAATTGCATATTTCGTTCATACATTTTAATTTACAAAATTACTATTTAATTTTGTATTGCTATATTCCTACAATGGTCGAAAGTAAAATTTTACCGAAAAAAGTATTACATTTACTGGCACACCCGGCGAAGACCTACCAGAGGATGACCAAGATGTAATTTCTGCATCTGGCCAATCGAAGGTCACCTATCTGGACATATAGGTCTAGCGACCTGCGTCCAGTATCAACGTAAGGTAACGTAAGGTAAGGTAATATGTCTTGGTGGAAATCAATAAAGAAAAATCTAAAAGCAAATACACTACCAAATGTAGCTGTAATGATAGGTTCTAGTCCTGTCAATGTCAGTTTGACAATGGCATTGGCTACCTTGTGCACACCTAAGCGATACATTAAAATAATATATTAAATATTAGTCTTGTAAATCAAAATATCAATTCATACTTTTCTTGAAGCAAAGAAAATCCTCTACACCCCCAGTTCGATTGGATGCCAAAACAGGCTGTCACCACTTTGATGATGATGACAACCCTGATGACCTTAGTATTACAGGTACCACATTATTAAATGCAGGTTAGATTAGAATAGAACAATTTATCATACTTTAATTTCTTCGACATCTGCATCAATCAAAACAAACATGACGTCTGGAAGCACTTGTGGCTTCATTCAGTAGTGTATTGCCTTTAGTAAGGTATTTTGTTATTGATTTCTACTAAGGAAAGTGTATGTTACCTCGGGGTATTATATAATTTACTTTTTATTTATTTATTTTTTTTTATTTTTTTTTTTTATGTCTATATCTATGTCTAGGATGGGTGGATTTTGTTTAGGTTTTTGGACAGGGCCATAGCTGCAACCACTAATGAAACTGTTGTATCACTCAAGACAGAGAAAACACTGATGTCAATTATCTTTACTGTCAAAGCTTTTGATAAAGTGGACCATGGAATTCTCCTCTGCAAAATCAAAGCTCTCAGGATATGTAGTAAACAGAGAACAACAAATATTTGTAGAGGGAGTCAGATGCCACGAATGTCATGAATGGAATCCCTCAGGGCTCAGTGCTGGGTCCCCTGTTCTTCCTGATCATAATTGGGGACATAGACAAGGACTTGGAGCACCCTGGGCACTGCTACATCTTTCTCAGATGACACTAGGATATCCAAGAAAGTCGGTTTGCAACAAGATGTGCAGTTACTAAAACAAGACTTGGATAGGATCCTGAAATGGGTGGAGACAAACAGTGTGGCCTTCAACAGGGGGAAGTTTGAGCTTATATGGTACAGGAAATTAGATAACCTTACACAATTGACAAGATACATTTGTGGCCAAAAATATATTGAGGCTAAGGAGGTGGTACAAGACCTGGAGGTGAACATTAGCAAAGATACCTCTTTTTCACACCACATCAAAAAGATAACAGGGAAAGCAAGGCAGCCATCAGGCTGGATCCTAAGGACTTTCCACACAAGAAGTGAAGAGTGCATGATAACTCTATGGAAATTATTAGTGTTACACCATCTTGAATACTGCTGCCAACTCTGGTCTCCAAATAAAAATTTCAGGAATAACCGAGCTGGAATGCTCATATCAATCCTTCACAAGCAAGATCCAAGGGACACAACACCTTTGCTACTGGGAAAGACTTGTAAAACTACATCTGTAATCTTTCCAGTGGTGGAAAGGTACATCATTATTTATACATAGAGGATTTTAGAAAACAAGATCCCTAATGCCAACATCACAGAAAAGACCCAAGAGGAAGGTTGTACTATGTCAGGACCACCCCTGGAACATCTAAAAAAAATTAGGACCTTGACACACCACAGTTTCACCTACAATTGCATCCTGACAAAACTCAAGAACATCACCACACATCTTCAAACACCACTTGGATGCATGGTTGGTCAAGATTTCAGGCCAATCACCCATACCAAGATACTCAAGCTCCAACTCCAACAGCCTACTACGCTGGACCATGGAGGGGCAGAAAGCTGGCTGGCCTCAGTGGAGATCCATCTCAGCTGGAATGACAGAATGAACTTTAAGGTATCGACACTTCTTGAACAGAAATGTTTTTTAGGGCCTCTTAAGTTGTTTTCAAGTTCCAGTTACCTAAATGTTTCATCATATTGAATGGTCAATAAATAAGGGTGGAGTAAAACACGGTAGGTAGTTTCTAATATACAGTCGTACCTCGGTACTCGACCATAATCCGTTCTGAGGTGGTGGTCGAGCACCGATTTGTTCGAACACCGAAACCAATTTTCCCCTTATCACTGTCTTTCTTTGGACCCATTATTAAGGGCTAGAGCAACACGAAAAAGTTTAAATCTGGGAAGAAATACTCGAACAAACTGCGTACGTCTTACTCCGCTGGCGGTCTGAGTCGAACTGACGCTTACCCGCTGTTCGAGCTAGTCGAGTACCGAAAATCTGTTCGAGGTCCGATGCATTTTCTACTCGAATTTTTTGGTCGAGCACCGATTTGGTCGAGTATAGAGGCGGTCGAGTACCGAGGTACGACTGTAATTGTATGTGGAATGTACAATCTACGTCTTTCACTTTACTCTCACAAAACTTTGTTGATCTCAATTCTCTCGCAGCTCGCTCATGACTACTGCGTGCATGACTAGATGCTTGGGTAGCATGCCCCAAAACAGTTGTTAAAGATTTATTTTCTACAATTATTACGATTATTCACTCGCGCACAGAAATTTACATTCATACACCTTTCAGTTACACAACAACTTAATTTGATAGTAATAATGATCTATATCCCATTCATTCAACTTTCGCATTACAAATAAATTGATTATTACTTAATAGGTACAAATGGCAATTTGTGAGTTCTCGAACATTCACGCTGACACACATGTACACATACAGAATTCTAACTACGCATTTATCTGAATCTATAAGGAGCATAATGCTAACAAGCTTAGAATACAATAATCACATCAAGGGAGAATAACCCCTTCACTCTGGTCCAAAATCTCGCGGGCAGCATTAGCTGCCAGACGTGCGATGTTGCGTCATAATACTCGCATTATAAAAAATAAAGTCACCGCTGTATTGCTCGTTCTCTTTCACCCGTGAATTTTGATAACCATAGAAAATATGATGAAGCCAATTTACAGAGTACACGCAGAGGTCACGCAGGTACAACTACAATAAATATAATCAAGACACTGACATCGGCATCCATGCGTACCCACTTGCTCCTCATGACGCCTACGTAGGCGTCATCGTATCGAAGGGGTTAAGCTGATTTTTTTTCTTCTTCTTCTTTTTCTTCTTCTTTTTCTCCTCCTCCTCCTCCTCCTCCTCCTCCTCCTCCTCCTCCTCCTCCTCCTCCTCCTCCTCCTCCTCCTCCCCCCCCCCCCTCTCCCCCCCAGATTCAGGTATTGCTTGTCCCTGACTATGGTTGGGCTAATTCATTACCTCTTACCATATTTTACTCTACCTAAGAAGATTGTCTTGCATGAGCTCAGAAGATACACGTAAAATTGTTTCTCTAGTTAGAACAAAACCTGTTAGGGTCATTTTAGTGTACTGTTTTACTAGTATGTATGCAAGAATTTTAATTTTTCATTAAGGTTGCTTCTTCCATTAAACTTATTAACAAAAGATTGCCACAAACTAAAAATGATAGTCCCAATAATTATAGCAAAATGTGAAGAAAAAAATTGTAATGAAGGTTGTGACATTAGAATGGAAGGTGAGTAGATCTTGCAAAGAATATTGGGGAATCTTAACCTAATACTTGTAGTCTTGGAGCTACAGCATCCCTAGATGCACAGTTTCTGGCCACAATTTATGTTAAACCTTTCTCACCATCCGCCTATATAGACCTGTCAGTCTGCGTCAGCCTCCTTCAGTCGTTGTGGTCATCATACCGTCTCTCTTGTAGTACTTGTTGCAGGGAGAATCCTCTATTCTTCCTAAGTGCTTCATTGATGTTGTCACACCATCTTTTCTGTGGTCATCTACCCCTGGGACGCCAGTTCAGCCATCGCTTTGGTGTCCTATTATCCTCCATTCCCATGACATGTCCATACCATTGTAGCTGTACTCTTTCCACAAAGACTAAGATGCTGTCGATATTTAGTTCCTTCCGGATGTCTTCATTTCTCCTTCTATCTCTTCTAGTAACACCCTTGATGATGCGCAATACTCTCATTTCTGCAGCTTGAATATAATTTCTAGTTTTAGTTGTGAGAGTCCAAGGCTCGCACCCATAAGTCAGTATAGGTCTCAAGATGGTTTTGCATATTATTATCTTTACCTTTCGTGGTACATGCCAGTCTTTAAGTAGGGGATAGAGAAGGTTAACATTTTTGCTGTAGCTGGCAATACGATCTTCTATGGTCTTCTCATTTCTAACTTCTTCATCAAATGTAACCCCCAGATACTTTACTTCAGTTACTTGCTTCAGTTTCACATCTATTTGTATGTCAATCTCCTGTTCTCTCCC
The DNA here is from genome assembly GCF_046742065.1 of Oratosquilla oratoria. Classification (NCBI taxonomy): domain Eukaryota; kingdom Metazoa; phylum Arthropoda; class Malacostraca; order Stomatopoda; family Squillidae; genus Oratosquilla; species Oratosquilla oratoria. Next base: position 59,854,844 of record NC_134784.1, read on the forward strand.
AGCTAACATTAACTCTGTTTTCCCAAGGTTTATTTTTAGGCCATGTTCTTTTAATTAATACGTACATTATTCCAGAGGTTAATCATGTTTGCAAACTGCTGCAAATCTTCTTCCAGCAATCCCACGTCATCAGCATAGATAAAAGTGGCATAGTTCCCCCTGTCTCCACTTCTTTGCTCCACTACTTTTATGACTTGATCCATCAACAGTATAAATAGAAGTGGTGATGTTATGCTACCCTGCCTCACACCAGATGTTACATCAAACCACTTTTCTTCCTTTGCAACTGGTCTTACTAATGTTTTGTTGCTGACATACAAGCTTTTAATTGCTCTTTCTAGCTTTGAGGGAATCTGATATTCCGCTTTCCTCATTGCCTTCTGTCATGCCCTAAGCTCTGTTTTTGAGTTGTTACATCAAAATCTAAATTAGACTTTGAGTAGTTCCTGCAATTCAGAGTCTCGGAGAAGAATGGCCTCTTATAGATACGTCCACTACGTCAGGATAAAGAAAGAAGATATACAAAATCACTAGAATATTTAATAACACAACTAGTGAGAATATCTCTTACTTACAAAGTACCGTAATGTGCAGAGGGCGGATGCGGAGAGCGGCGTGGGTGCCTGCACCCCCGATTTATACTCCAGCCGCACAACACAGGTGCCACTGCCCAAGTGCCAACTTATCTTTATATACATTTTCCTATCCCTATCTACCCAACTCCACACATTCATTACTTCCTTTATTTATGCATGAAGAGGGTTCACAATAATTCCCTAGCTTATACCTTAATCTACAAGTCAATGAGGTAGAAAAGGAGGGGAGGCGCTAATTCATCTTCTTCTTCTTGATTAATGCGCCCCTTAACCTCAGCTGGCGGGTGGCGTCGGTTTCGTACCACTCTGCCGCTTGCCTACAAGCGCTTTCGCGTACATTCTAGGTCAACGGTCCTAGCGGACAAGGAGTCATTGTTCCACTGGGCCCCTTCGATACAGGCCCAACACTTTCGCACACATTAATCACCGCGTAGCACTGCTGTACACAAGGAGTCCATTGTTCATTCTCACCCCCATAGGGCTATGGTGGTTGAGAGAGGGGACGCCGTCTTCACAACCGTCGGACCTACGCCGCTCCATATTTGGTCCGTGTTATAGGTCACAGCGAGGGGTTGCACAACACAGTGTAGTCATGCTCAAGGAATGAATATGTCACATCACGGGTATGGACCCGATGTGACGTGACATACATCCCCCTTCACCAGATAAAAATGTTCAAACCTGCGGAACAAGGGTTGAACATTTTGTGTCTGGACGTGATAGGGCATCAGCGACCACGTTACTCTTTCCTGGAATATGTTTAAGATTTAAGTCGTGACCCTGGAGTGCTAGTGCCCACCGAGCCAACCTATCACTCTTAGTCTTCCCTTCTATAATGTACTTAAAAGGATTATGATCACTAAGAACTATTACCTTACCATCTAAAAACACATGGAATTTCTTAAGCGCTAACATGAGACTGAGGGCCTCCTTCTCAATTGTGGAATACCTAGTCTGATAATCCTTGAGGACTTGAGACATAAATGAAATAGGTCGCATGGAACCATCCCTTTCCTGAGCCAACATGGCACCTACAGCCACTTGACTGGCATCACAGAAAATATAAAAGGTCTTACTATAGTCAGGAGCTACCAAGATGGGATGAGCTGAGAGAAGCCTCTTGCACTCATCAATAGCTGCATTTGCGCCTTCATTCCACCTGAAAGGATTACAAGAGAGCATGCGGGTCAAGGGAGCGGCCACATCAGCGAGGTTTGGACAATACCTCCTATAGAAGTTCACCATCCCCAAGAATCTTCGGATCCCCTTCTTCGTCTTTGGGACCTGGAACTCTGCAATGTCCTTCACTTTAGCTTCTACTGGTGAGATGCAGTTTTGGCCAACTTGATGACCTAGGTATTCAATAGTGCTCCTTCCAAAAGAGCTCTTCTTCAAATTTACGGTGAGATGAGCTTGGGCCAACCTGCCAAGCAATTCCTTTAGCCTGTGAAGGTGATCATCCTAACTGTCAGAGAAAACCACTATGTCATCTGAGTATGCCTTGACACCGGGTAACCCCTCAACTATCCAATTTACCAGACGTTGGAAGGATGCTCCGCTGTTTTTCATTCCAAAGGGGGTTACTTTATATTGAAAGTGCCCTTGTGGAGTAACAAATGCGGAGACCTCCGATGCTCTACTAGTAAGGGGGATCTGGTGATACCCCTTCATTAGATCCAGCTTGGACAGAAACCTAGCTGCTGCAACCTCCTCAATGAGGTCATCAATTTGTGGAAGAGGGTAGGGGTCTGCCTTGGTCACAGCATTCAGCTGGCGATAATCAACACACAATCTCCACTCACCTCCGGGTTTCGGTACCAACACAGCAGCCGAAGCCCAGGGGCTCGTGCTTGGTTCCACCAACCCTTGTTCCATGAGTTGCTTGACTTCCTCCTCCATGATTCGCTTCTTCTGGGGCGACAGTCTATACGGGGCTTGTCTCACAGGCTTCACTCCATCTTCTAGGACTACGTCGTGGTGTATCGCTTGGGTAATGGTGAGGTATGAGGAGAACACATTGGCATTCTCGCTTAGCAGCGCTCTGACCTCTTCCCTCATTTCTCCCTCCAGTGAGGATAAGGACTTCATCTCCGCCTCACTAGTGTTTGATCTGTCCAAATCATAAAACAGATTTAGATTATCAATGTCTGAATCCAGGCTCCCGTCATCTCGTCCTGTCTCAATTATCCCAATTGCACCCTCTTCTACTATTCCCCTGAACTCTTTAAGGGGGTTAATATGTACTTGTTGGACCCCAGACTTTCTCATTGGGTTTATTAAGACACAATCGTGGCCCCCTTTCCTTTCAAGTACCTTGAATGGTCCCTCATATTTTGGATGCAATGATGATCTTTGAGGGGACAGTACAAGTACATAATCCCCTGCCTTGAATTCCCTCTTATCAGATTTCCTATCATAGGATTCCTTGTGATTCCCCTGAGCATTTTCAAGGTTCCTTTTGGCTATTTGCCTAATTTTCCTCAGGTTCTCAAAATTTGCACCCACCAAATTAGTGTACTTGACATCGCCCTCTGAAATCCTAGACAAAAGTTGTTCATACAGGGCAGCGAGGGGCTCCCTCGGGGCCCTACCAAACATCAAGTAGAAAGGGGAAAACCCTAGTCCCTCATTAGTGGTTATTCTGGATGCATACAATAATAGGTCTATACCTTCGTCCCAGTCCTTCTCAAATTCCAAAATGAAGGCTTGGATCATATGTTTCAAGGCTCCCCTGACTTTGGGGATGGTACGCTGAAGCGACTACATGCTTTATATCGAAGTTCTCCAGAGCTCCCTTGAAAATCCCACATAGAAAATTTGTGCCTCTTATCACTTTGTACCTCCCGAGGCATACCCATTTTACTAAAATAAGACATTAGGGCCTTCGTTATTGTCTTGGTCTTAATGTTTGACAAAGGGATCACCTCAGCGTATCGAGTAGCCTGGCACATAACAGTAAGGATATATTGCTTCCCCGACTTGGTCTTTGGGAGGGGACCTACACAATCGACAACCACCTTAGAGAAAGGTTCCTCAATGACTGGTACTTGGCACATAGGAACCCTTTTCGGAGTATCATTGGGTTTCCCCGTTACTTGGCACACCACACATCGGTTGATCAGTTCCTTGATATCCTCCGACATCCGAGGCCAGAAGAAGTGCGCCGATATGGCCTGTTTAGTTTTTGAGATCCCGAGATGGGCGCATGTAAGTTCATGTGCGATCTTAACTATCTTCCCTCTCATCACCCGCGGTACTACAATCTGGGAAATAGTATCCCCTCCTACCTTATCGGGAGTCCTGTGTCTTCTCAGGATCACGCCATTTTCAGTGATGAATTCTTTCCCGCCATTTTTCTCCTCCTTTTCCACAGCTCGGCGTATTTCTTCTAACCCAGGATCTTCCTGTTGGAGTCGGATGAGTTCTTCCTTGCCCATGGCCATCCCGTGGATAACTTCCTCGGCCAAGGGGTCCTCTCCCTGGCCTTCCGCTCCTCCCTCATTCGTTCTCACTCTTACTTCTTCTCCTCCCTTGTGTTGGGATTCTTCTGAGGATGCGTCCTCATGGATAGGGTCGAGCAGGGGGTCTAGGTCCCTTTCCCCACGTTTCTCCTCCTCTCGCGCCTTCTTGGATTGGCTCCTGGTGATGAGGGCCACAGGATCTGCCATATCAGCTCCGTCATTCTGTGTGTGCGTCAGTTTGGGTAGGGGTTTATCTACAGTCTTGAGTCTAATAGGGACCGATTCGCCTATGTCATTTCCTAGTAGTACATCTATTCCCTTTACGGGGATTTCTGCTACTCCTACCTCTACATCTGCTGTCTGACCTTCTAGTTCCAATGACATCCTAAGGGTGATGACCTTGTCACTCCTCCTGCTAGTACCATAGAGAACTGACCTATGCTCTCCCCTTCTAGATCCGGTATCAAGTTTGGCCTTATGATAGTGCGGGCTGCCCCTGTTACCCGCAGAGCCTTCACAGCAATCTTCTTTTCACTCCCTTCTATCCCTATGTTAGCATCCTTCACGTAGAGCAACCACTCCGGGCTTACTTCCCTTCTTGTCTCGTCTACCTTGCCCTTTCCTTCGGGGTTATATGCTACCTTCCCTTCGGTCCTTTCACCACTCTGCCCTGGTTTCCAGTCTTGTGTATCCTCGCTGTCTTTCCCCGTGGAGCAACTCTCCATCCCTTGATCCAGCTCCTCGTGAGGGGGGCACCCTTTTCCCTTTTCCTGTACACACAAAATCCCTTGTTTTGACTGCTTCTCTCCCATATCTTGCCTATAGGTTTACTCAGTCAACCTAGCAAAGCATTCCTGTAACCTGTGCCCGTACCTTCCACACCTGGGACATCTTTGTGTCTTCCTCCAATTATCTCCTACCTGAGGTCTAGCATACCTTTGGCTCGGAACCGCAGCCACCCCTCTGTATTGTTGAGTGGTACTTCTTTTTTTACCCTGACTCTCGTTAACCCGCAACGAGAAATTCTCAGCAAGCCTGGCCGCATCCATTAAGGTATCACATTTCTGCATGGTGACATGCAGTCTGGCTTCATTGCTTAGCATGTTTATGAATTGTTCTTTGACAAATACTTCTAATACCTCCTTAGCACTGACCGCATTTTCAGCGCGCATCCATTTCGCGAGATCGCCCCTTAGTTTCCTGGCCATGGCGATGTAGCCCCTACTGACATCCTTTTCCTCTTCCCTAAACTTCTTCTTGAAGTATTCAGGGGTAACCTCATATACCTTTAATTTTTCATCTTTAATCTGACTATAATTATAGACTCCCTCCCCGTCAAACATATTATACACTGCTAATGCCCTTGGGGGGAGGCTTGACCTTATCATGACTGGCCAAATGTCTCTTCTCCATCCTAATTGTTTAGCCAGGCCTTCAAAGACAAGAAAAACAAATCTGGGTCTTCTTCATTAAATTTAGGTATAATGTGAGAAGCTTTAATGATCCTGTCGATGTCATTTCCTCCACTACAGATCCCCGCTTGTTGGTGAGTGTGATGTCCTGTTCCACACCCACTCGTGTCCCCCCGTGTCTCCAGTCCTCTCCTAGGATAATATTCATTGCCTGATTCTACTCTGGGATCCCTACCTATCCTAAATCTGTCCATGTCGTCTATCATGTCGTAGTAGTTTCCCCTCTCCTGTGGGAACCGTTCATAACCAATCTTATCTGACTCCATACTACATCTTCCCATTTTTGGGGTCTCCCCACCTTCCTCTCTACAATAGTGTCTGCCTATTTCTTGTGGTGTGTCCGGCCTTTGTCTGTAGGTATATTCCCTTTCCCTACTGACTGGTCTACCCCCTAATCTAACCTCACTTTTTCTATCTTCTATGTCATAATTTCTGATTTGGGGAATTTCCCCATAATAATGAATTTCTGTCTCTTGCATCCTACGTATGTTCCCTTCTACTTCACCCTCACTAAAACTGCTCCTTGCGTTATAATAATACCTAATGCTGTCATTTTCATCTTCCCCCGGTTCGAAGTACCTCTCACTCCTACTTTGTTCGAATTCTATATCACTCCTGCTTTCTATGTCACTTTCCCCCTCTCTCACCTGTGGGAATCCTTCAAAACTAGGGCTACTCCTAGAACTTGCTGGGGTGTTTGGGTGAGACATCGTGAGAAAAAACGAAAAAAAAAAAAAAGACCACTACCACAGGTAACGCGTTGCTGATATGTAAACAATGAAGCCAATCTGCTTGCATTTTTAAGATCGATCACGGTTTAGATCGCTTGGCGGCTTGCGTTTTTACTTGAAAACAATTTCTCAGTGCTTTTGCATACACTAATTCCTCTATCTGGTGGCGGAGTGTATCCCAGTCATGAGGCCCCCATTTATGTCATACCCTAGGCTCTGTTTTTGAGTTGTTACATCAAAATCTAAATTAGACTTTGAGTAGTTCCTGCAATCCAGAGTCTCAGAGAAGAATGGCCTCTTATAGATACATCCACTACGCCAGGATAAAGAAAGAAGATATACAAAATCACTAGAATATTTAATAACACAACTAGTGAGAATATCTCTTACTTACAAAGTACCGTAATGTGCAGAGGGCGGATGCGGAGAGCGGCGTGGGTGCCTGCACCCCCGATTTATACTCCAGCCGCACAACACAGGTGCCACTGCCCAAGTGCCAACTTATCTTAATATACATTTTCCTATCCCTATCTACCCAACTCCACACATTCATTACTTCCTTTATTTTAATTCCCTAGCTTATACCTTAATCTACAAGTCAATGAGGTAGAAAAGGAGGGGAGGTGCTAATTCGTCTTCTTCTTCTTGATTATTGCGCCCCTTAACCTCAGCTGGCGGGTGGCGTCGGTTTCGTACCACTTTGCCGCTTGCCTACGAGCGCTTTCGCGCGCGTTCTAGGTCAACAGTCCTAGCGGACAAGGAGTCATTGTTCCACCGGGCCCCTTCGATACAGGCCTAACACTTTCGCACACATTAATCACCACGTAGCACTGCTGTACACAAGGAGTCCATTGTTCATTCTCACCCCCATAGGGCTATGGTGGTTGAGAGAGGGGACGCCGTCTTCACAACCGTCGGACCTACGCCGCTCCATATTTGGTCCGTGTTATAGGTCACAGTGAGGGGTTGCACAACACAGTGTAGTCATGCTCAAGGAATGAATATGTCACATCACGGGTATGGACCCGATGTGACGTGACACCTTCCATAACATCTGCCTGGGTACTCTATCGAATGCTTTTTCTAGATCTAATGAAGCCACATACTTCTTGATGTCCCATTCCCAGGATTTTTCCAAGATAATTTTTAGGGCAAAAACTAAATCTGTCGTCCCATGTCCTGGTCTAAATCCATGCTGGGCTTCATGCAGTACATCTTCCACTATACTTTGTAATTTCGTCTCAAGAATTCTTTCATAATTTTTTCCTATGTGTGAAAGCAGAGCTATACTTCTGTAGATTGAGCAATTTGTTTTGTCACCTTTTTTGAAGACAGGGTGTATCACAGCTTTACTCTAGTTGTGTGGTATTTCTCCAGCATCCCATGCTACATTGAATAGTCTAGTGAGTATATTAATTGCTGCCATCCATCCAAACTTAAATATCTCGCAGGGTATACCATCATATCCAGTAGCTTCGTTGTTACGTGTTTTCAATAGAGCATCTTTAACATCTGATACTGTAATCCTATCTATCATGTCTCCCGTCAATTGCTCATCAAAGTCTACTTCTTCTTCCTCTTCTTGTGCTGTTCCTCCATTTTCTGGGGCATTCAAGAGTTTTATGAAATATTCCTCCCATCTTTCATCCACCCTCTCTGGTTCTGTTAGTAATTCTCCTGTAGTATTCTTAACAGAGAACTGCTGTTCGTTACCCCTTTTCCTATAAGACTTGGCCATAGAAAAAGTAGCTTTCTTGTTCCTCCAACGTCATTTTGCAAGTCCTCACCTATATTCCTCCAAACATTATCTCTAGCCCTATTTTGAATTGTTTTGGTTGTGTTCCTTAAATTTACATATCCTTGCTGATTCTCTTCAGTACATACTTTCAGCCAATGCCTGAAAGCTCTATTTTTATTAGCTACGGCTTCTCTGACCTCCCCTGTCCAGTATGCAGACCTTTTCTTCTTAGTACTTCCTATCCACTTGACACCAACTACTTCCTTTGTGATCTTTAATAAATTCCCTTCTTTTTGCCACATCGTTTCCAAGGTAGTTTCTCTTTCAGGTAATTGAATATTACTTAGTCTTGCTTCTAGGTCTCTCTTAACTGCTTCTTCTTGCAGTCTTTCAACTTTGATTCTTTGTTTATAGGGTCTTTTAAGAATGGGAGGAGGCTGATGATTAATTTTACATACATGATGGTCAGAATCCAACGACAAGGATGGAATTGCCTTGACATCGTGCACCAAACTCTTACGACTTGTCAATACAAGATCAATCATGGATTTTTGACTATATTCTTCTCCTTCTGCATTCCAGCAGCACCAGGTCCATTTGTTTTCTGGCCTATGATTAAAAAAGATGTTCATTATTGCCATCTGGTTTCTAATGCAGTACTCAGCAATCCTTTCTCCATCTGGGTTTGAATCACCAATTCCAAAAGCACCGATTATATCTTCTATGCCATGCCCATTTACACCTACATGTCCATTCAGGTCACCCAACACTATTAGATTTTCCTTCTAAGGGTGTGAATCTATTATGGCTTGTAGTGATTCATATAATTCTTCCTTCTCATCAGCACTTCTTCCTTGTTGCAGGACATAAACATGTATCATCTAATTTTTTATATTTCAGCTTTAATGTAATTCCTATTATTCTGTTACTGACATATTTAATGTCCATGATTCAATCTCCTAAATTAGGAGTCACCATAAAACAGGCACTGTATTTTCCTTCTTCTGTTCCACTATAAATCAACACAAAGTTTTCATGTAGTGTTTTTTTTCCATGTATTTTTTGTGCGGGTTTCTGCCAGACCAATTACAGTCGTACCTCGGTACTCGACCAAATCGGTGCTCGACCAAAAAATTCGAGTAGAAAATGCATCGGACCTCGAACAGATTTTCGGTACTCGACTAGCTCGAACAGCGGGTAAGCGTCAGTTCGACTCAGACCGCCAGCGGAGTAAGATGTACGCAGTTTGTTCGAGTATTTCTTCCCAGATTTAAACTTTTTCGTGTTGCTCTAGCCCTTAATAATGGGTCCAAAGAAAGACAGTGATAAGGGGAAAATTGGTTTCGGTGTTCGAACAAATCGGTGCTCGACCACCACCTCAGAACGGATTATGGTCGAGTACCGAGGTACGACTGTATATCCCAATGTCTCTCATGCATTAATTCAACAAGTTCTTCTTCTTTATCTCAAAGTTCTGATATTGAGGGTAGCTAGCTTCATACTGATTCGTGGTTTTCTATCTTGTGAGTCATTTCTGTTCCCAGGTCAATGCCGTAAGTTCCGTTCATTCCAAGGCTGATCATGTGGTTCTCGACCAGGTTTCCATCCACTACTAGCTTGCTAGGCCTGTCATAGCTTCACTGCTGTCATTAGCGTTACCCAGGGGGCACTACGGGGAAGTGACAGTTAGACTTTGCCCCCCCCCCCTACAATTTATGTCTTTGTAGTAAACTATGGTAGTTGGATGTCTTACTTGTAAGAAAGTAAGAATTCACCCATTTTTGTAAATCTCAGTAAATATTTAGCAATACCTATCCCCTATTTTATTCTAACCTGAAATATCTTAACTTTATGTAATCAAAGGCTTCAGAAACCTTGAGAAATTACAGTGAGCTCATTGATTTTGTATTCTAGATTTATTAGACCTGGTATTGGAAGATTTCAACAAAAAAGTACCAGACAGAAGACTAATGGTGGCAGTAGATTAGACATGTTCAAAAAACAACTTTTTCATATTTTCATACATTACTATACTTTTTCCCATGCTTTTTTGACCTGAAAAAGCAAAAAATTACATTAATTTTTATCTAGGATATATGGAAGCATTGCCATATGGAGACTGAATTTTTTTGCTATCTTACCAGAAAGGCCAGTTTTGAGGCATTTCTAAGCATATTATGTGGTATAATTTTTTAGCTGTCCAAGATATAGCAACAAATTAGGTACCAAATGAATGACCAGGATCTCTATATCAACTGTTAGAATTGATAAATTTTTCCTATAATTTTTAATACATACGGTATGAAATTGTTGAAAATCTTTAGTTTTTTACTAACCTGGAAACATGGTTTTTGCATGGAGTAAGAGCAACAAAATAGTAATTAAATTAAAGCATTTTTAATGCTCTTTTGAATGTGTACAATCTGATTAATGTTGTACAAAAAATGGCATGTTATATATAGTATTTACAGAAAAATAAAATTCCATACATTTGACATATACAAAGTGGAAACTACCAAAATAATCATGATTATATGTATCAAAATGATGTTACACAGTAATTTGTTAAGTGTTTGCTTCTTGAACCTTTCGAAGTGCCATCTGTTGTATTCCATAGCATGGAGGAGATATTCCCTCTGCTTGAAATCTGTTGTGATGACATTTGCAAAATCACTCATCTCCTCCTCTGGCCATTATTCAACCCAAGCCAGGAGCCAGTGTGGTCCAATACTGGGGATGTCTAACAAAAGATGGGATTCTGGACCAATGAAATCTACTAGTGTGGTCTTGGCTGTCACCTTCTGAAATACAGGTTTTTCCCTTCAGAAGCTGTCTGGCTTCTGAGTGGCATGCAGCTGAGCAGCAATACCCTGTTTCTGCTTGTCAGTCTGCTGCTGAAGAGCGCTAATAGCATGGCCTCCTGTGTCAAGCACCACTTGTGGTTTACCATGTTCTGAAGAACTGCTTCAGCAACCTCTGGGTCTGATCTCTTGTACCTCAACATGCCCTGGATGAACTGAAGATCATTCACAGGAGTATCTGCAGCAGATGTTGACATCATCCACATTGGTGTGTAGAACAGTGCCAGGAAGATATTGAATCCTTCCAGCTTTGCAACAGTCTCTTCATTATACTCAAGCTGGTCACAAAACATCAGCATCTTTATGGAATACAAGTTCCTGGCCATCCATCTGGCCTGGTGAATGGCCCCTGGTTGACTCCAGTGAATCCCATGAGGAGGTGTGCCTCCAAGAAAAATCACTGTGAGCTCAGCCATTTCCTTGTAGTCAGCTCTCAGTGGCTTCTCAGATGTGAGGATGTCATGAAGTATTTCTTCACAGTTCCTCATCTTTTCCCTGAGCCATTTCCTTCTGATCATCAGGGTTTTAGGGGTGCCTGTTGTCAGTTTCCCCCACACATCCTCAAAGTGTCTGAACCAGGAATTCTCTAGACTCTTGCCAAACAGCTTTTCCCAGACTGTTCCAACTAGCACTTCCAGGATGTGGTGTCAGCATGCCAGGTAAAACACCTTCATAGTCAGCTTTTCCTCAAGCAGTTTGGCAGCTCCCTTGCGTACTCCACTGTTACTGGATGTAGTGTCAAAAACAAGGGCAGTTGTAACACCTGTAAGCCCCCATGTCTCCAACAAGTCCATTGATGCCTCAGCTTGAGCTGTGCTTGTTGAACTGTCAATAACAGATACTCCCAGTAACTTCCCTTCAGGATAGGCAGGTGGTCCAGACACGAGCACAGGTAAAGTCTCTGAGGTGGTCCCAGGTTCACTTCCTATGATGTCTGAGCATCTTCCCATCCCTGTGTAGAGCAGCAAGCTGGGGGAGGGTCCTCACTGAACTCCATCATGTAGCTCTGGCTGATGGTGTACCTGGACAACATTCTGTTGTGTGTTGTTGATCTAGAAATGATTAACTTGTCCAGATCAGCCCCACCAGTTTTCAAGGTGGCAGAAACTAGGGAAGTAGCATCACATTCCATGACTCTCCTGAGGAATGTCAAAGTCACGGTATCTTCATGGTAAGAATATCCAGGATGAGGCTGCTGGTAATCAATATCCTCTGTGTTAGTGCCACTGTCACTGGAATCGCCCCCAGGTAATATCATCCAAGAGTTAACACCTTGATGATTACAAAAGCTATGTCGATAGAGAGGAAATCTCTGCAGGGTCACCCATATCGAACAGGTTTTTTTTAAGAAAGATGAGACAAGGAGCAGTTCTTGCACACAGTCACAGGACCCACTGCTAACTGGCACATCCCTGAGGGCAAGCAGGGAAATTCCTCATAGATACATGGGGGTACTGCCATAATGATGGCATGGACCATTGGGCACCCTATAGATATATAGGGCTTCACCAAATATAATGAATAATGTGACACCAGAGAAATATCTCACCACAAACCAGTTAGCAGGGAGATGAGATTACTACCAAAATCCTTTCATAGCCCAATAAATTGCAAAACCAGGCATTCCTGTTGGATCATCTCCTAAAGGTCCAACCACATTGCCTTGTGTGCTTATAAGCAGTGTGCCACCAAATGTGAGTAAGCGCTGTCCAAGCAGATCCAAGTCTTGGACATTAAACAACATGAAGGAAATGAAGGTCTATACTTACATTGTAAGAATCCTCTCGGAAGACCACTGGCTGGAGAGTCTATTGGAAGAACTAAACAACATCAATTGGGACATCATAGGACTAAGTGAAGTCCGAAGAGTGAAAGAAAAGCTGATACAATTACAAGATGGTCACCATCTGTTCTACTATAGAGGCAAGGACAAAGAAAGATCTTGTGGAGTAGGATTCTTGATAAACCAAGAGGTTGCTGGTAACATAAACAAGTTCAGTAGTTTATCAGACAGAGTAGCTTGGATTGTGATCAGACTGTGTAAAAGGTACACTCTAAAAGTAGTTCAGGTTTATGCACCAACTTCACAGGGTTCAGATGATGAAATTGAATGCTATGATGATTTAAGTCAGGTAATGGATCAAGAAAAAAGTAAGTATGAGACCAGTCATATTGTACAACTGCAAAACATGGGCCCTTACAAAAGCTATGGAGAAGTTTGAAGTTCTTGAAAATAAGATTTTATGGAGAATTTTAGGACCCATGTATGACAACCAATGGCAAGAATGGAGAATAAGACATAACGGAAATATGAGAACAAACAAAACAACCCCATATTGAAAATGTAATAAAATTAAAAAGATTGAAATGGGCAGAACATGTTACAAGGATGCAAGAAGATAGATGGCCAGAGAAAGTGCTCAATAGTGCAGTGCGTGGAAGATGACCACTTGGACGACCTAGAAAAGACTGGAGATGTGTTAGTGAAGATGTGCATATATGCAGAGTAGAATCAAGAGAATGGAAGGAGGTGGCACAGGATAGAAATACATGGCGAGATGTTTCAAAAGCGGTTATGGATCACCAAGTGGGCTGAAGACCAGTGGAGTAAGAGTAATGTTGATAATAGGCGACTTTAATGCTAAAGTGAGGAAGATGGGAGATGAGTTGTGCATTGAGAAGTTTGAAGTAGGTGAAAGAAATGGCAGAGGCGAGATGTTAGTCAATTTTGGAGAGAACTCAACATGAGGATAATGAACACTTTCCTCCAAAAGTGTGTAGGTCATAAATGGACCTTGAGAAGTCCAAATGGAATAACAAATAACAAAGTAGACTTCATATTAGGAGATGAGAGCAAAAGTGTTAGTAATGTTATGGTCATAAAGTCAACATAGGCAGTGACCATAGAATGGTAGTGTAGCAGTGCTACTGTGAGAAGAGGAAGATGTTTTGGAGAGTTCGTCTTCTTTATTTGTAAGGTAAAACTAAACTGATTTTATATGCGGCCAGCAGCCAATATATATACAGTGTGGTGCATAATTACAAAATTGCACTGGACTAAGGTCTGGTCAAGCAGGGTTGCACTGTCATAGGAGCATTGAGTCTAGCCATGTGGGCTGACCACGTGTATTTACCTAGTTGTATCTTACAGGAAGGGGAGCTATGCTCAAGGTGTCCTGTCTCTGTATATTGCCATGTCTAATTTGCTTTTAAGTTTGTGTATAGTTTTTGCACACACTATTTTTTTATCCAGTTTATTCTAGACATCCACCGCTCTGTGTGGAAACTTTTTTTTTTTATGCCTCTTCTATAAATGTCCTTCTTGAGTTTCTTTTCATGACCCCTTGTATTTCTCTTATCCAAATTTAGTAAGTTTTCTCTATCAAGGACTTCCATACCTCTCATGATTCTGTAGATGGTCAACAAGTCACCTATTTCTCTCCTTTGTTCCTGAATCTGCAATTCTAGTTTTGAAAATTCTCTCTTAATATGACAGTTTTGATAGTGTTGGGGCCATCTTTGTAGTTGCTCTCTGGATTCTCTCAATTTTCCTTATACTCTTTTTGGTACTGGGTGACCATACTGTTGCTGTGTACTCCAGTTTTGGCTTTATCAGTGCTACTAGTATTTTCCTGACCATTTCTTCATCCAAGTAAAAGCCACTTTTATTGATCTTAGCAATTTATAGGTTTCTCCAACAATTTTGCTTATCTGTTTATCAGGGGACATGCCCTTTGTGATGATTACTACCTGGTCTTTTTCAGATCCTAATTTCTTTACTTCCTTTTCACCAATTTTATATTGTCCTGATATGTATGTATATATATTTTTTTTCAGATTCCATTATGCTACATTTTTTAATGTTGAAGTCCACTTCCTACTTCTGACTCCATTCCCAAACCCTGTTCAAATCTCTGCAGTGAATCACAATCCGTTTCAGTACTCACTTTTTTCAACAGTTTTGTGGCATCTGCAAAGAAGCTCACATAACATTTCACATCTTCCATGTCGTTTACATAAATAGCAAACATTATTAGTGGGACTAGGCATCCTTCTCCCTGTAGCCCCACGGGGCATATACAGTCGTACCTCGGTACTCGACCGCCTCTATACTCGACCAAATCGGTGCTCGACCAAAAAATTCGAGTAGAAAATGCATCGGACCTCGAACAGATTTTCGGTACTCGACTAGCTCGAACAGCGGGTAAGCGTCAGTTCGACTCAGACCGCCAGCGGAGTAAGACGTACGCAGTTTGTTCGAGTATTTCTTCCCAGATTTAAACTTTTTCGTGTTGCTCTAGCCCTTAATAATGGGTCCAAAGAAAGACAGTGATAAGGGGAAAATTGGTTTCGGTGTTCGAACAAATCGGTGCTCGACCACCACCTCAGAACGGATTATGGTCGAGTACCGAGGTACGACTGTATCCTAAAAACAAAAGTGAAGGCATAAAGGGTGCTGGAGGGCCTCGGACCAGCACCCTAAGGTTTGGGTCTTTTAATGTGCGTGGATGTGGTACAGATGAGTGTAAAAGGGAAGAGATAGGTAGGATGTTTGTGAGAAGAAAGATGGATGTGTTGGGTTTGAGTGAAACTAAGTTGAAAGGGAAGGGTGAGTGTAAGTTTGGGAGTGTAAGTGGGAGGTTATCAGGAGTGAAGAGAGGGCGAGGGAGGGAAGGGGTGGCTATTCTAGTAAGTGAGGAGATAGGTAAACAGGTAGTGGAGTGGAAGGAGGTTTCCTCAAGGATAATGTGGATGAAGGTGAAACTGGGAAAGGAGATGTGGGTCTTTGTAAGTGCATATGGGCCTGGCAGTGAGAAGAGCGTGGAAGAAAGGGAGGCCTTTTGGATAGATTTAAATGAGTGCATAGAGGGTTTAGGAAGAAATGTCAATGTAATAGTACTGGGAGACCTTAATGCTAGGGTGGGAAATGGTCCAATCGATGGAGTGGTTGGGAAGTGTGGAGTTCCAGGAAAGAATCGTAGTGGAGAGTTGATGGTGGAAATGTGTCTAGAAAGAGAGTTGATGATAGCAAATACAGTGTTTCGGAAGAAAGTCAAGCATAAGTACACATGGGAGAGGGTGGTGGAGGGAAGGGTGGTAGATAGAGCGCTAATGGATTATGTAGTGGTAAATAGGATTATGATAGGAAGAGTTAAGGATGTACATGTGCTAAGGGGAGAGGGTGGGGGAATATCAGATCATTTTTTGGTGGAAGGTAAGCTGAGAGTGGAGGATAAATGGAGAAAGAGGAAAGGGACAAAAGGTAGGGAGGTTCTTAGAGTGAACTCCTTGAATGAAAAGGAAAAGGAGAAGGAGTACGAAAAGAAGCTGAAGGAGGAGTGGGAGGGAGTAAAGGATGGAGCAGTGATGGGTGTGGAGGAGGAATGGGGATGGTTCAAGGAGGGAGTCTTAAAGTGTGCAAAGATGGTGTGTGGAACAAGAAGAACAGTGGGAAATAGAAGAAAGGGTAGTGAATGGTGGGATGAGGAAACAAAGAAGGTTGTAGAAGAGAAGAAGCGAGCATTCACAGATTGGTTACTAAAGAGGACGGGGGAGTCATATGAGACGTACAAAGAAAAGAAAAGAGAAGTAAAGCAAAAGGTAAAGGAGGCAAAGAGGAGAGCAGATGTGAAATGGGGTAAGAGTATGACAGAAAATTTTGAAAGTAATAAAAAGATGTTTTGGAAAGAAATTAAGAGAGGAAGAGGAGGCAAATCAAGTAGGGAAGAAATGGTAAAAGGTGCAGATGGAGAGATGATAATGGAAGAGAAGGCAGTAAGGGGAAGATGGGCAGAATATTTTAGGGAGTTGCTAAATGTGAAGGAGGATAGGGAAGGAAAGATAGCTGCAGTGGGAAATGCGAAGAAAATGAGAGTGATGAGTGAGGAGAATGGAGGAGAAATAAGGAAGGATGAGGTGAAGGCAGTTGTAAAGATGATGAAAGCAGGTAAGGCACCTGGTCTGGATGGATGCCATGCAGAATGTCTGAAAAAGGGAGGTTCAGTGATGGTGGACTGGTTGGTGAGGTTATTCAATGTTTGCTGGAGAGAGGGTAGAGTACCGGAGGACTGGAGAAGTGCCTGTATAGTTCCTCTTTACAAGGGAAAAGGGGACAAGTGTGAATGTAGTAGTTTCAGAGGGATTAGCTTGTTAAGTGTAGTAGGGAAGGCTTATGGGAGGATCTTGATTGAGAGGATTAGGAGAGGAACAGGAGTAATTGGTGAGGAACAGTGTGGATTTAGGACAGGTAGAGGTTGTGTAGATCAGATCTTTGTGGTAAGACAGATATGTGAGAAAGCTATAGGAAAGGGGAAGGATGTTTTTTTGGCTTTTATGGATCTGGAAAAGGCTTATGATAGGGTAGACAGAAAGGCACTGTGGGAGGTTATGCAGATTTATGGGATAGGAGGAAAGCTTGTAGTAGCTGTCAAGAGTTTTTATGAGAGTAGTAGAGCTTGTGTCAGGATTAGAAATGGAGAGAGTGAGTGGTTTGAAGTAAAGGTGGGACTTCATCAAGGATGCGTTATGTCACCCTGGCTGTTCAACTTATACATGGATGGGGTGGTGCGAGAGGTGAATGCTAGGGTAGTGGGTCAGGGATTGGAGATGGTTAAAGAAAATGGAGAAAAGTGGGAGGTGAGCCAGCTGTTGTTTGCGGACGACACTGCGCTTGTGGCAGGATCGGAGGAGGGATTGAGGAAGTTGGTGACAGAGTTTGGGAGAGTATGTGATAGAAGAAAGCTAAAGATAAATGTGGGTAAAAGTAAGGTGATGAGATGTACAAGGGGTGAAAGTGGCAGTAGACTGGAAGTGAACATTAAGGGAGAGCGACTGGAGGAAGTGGATAGTTTTAGATACTTGGGTGCAAGTGTAGCAGGAAAAGGTGGAGTGAAGGTGGAGGTAGAATGTAGATTGAGAGAAGCAAGTAAATGCCTTGGTGGATTAAAGAGTGTAATGAGGAATAGACATTTAGGAATGGATGCGAAGAGGAGACTGTATGAAGGAGTGATTGTGCCAACAGCACTGTATGGGGCAGAAACGTGGAACAAAAGAGAAGAAGAGAGAAGGAGTTTGAATGTGTTTGAGATGAGGTGTCTGAGAAGTATGGTGGGGGTTACTAGGCTGGATAGAGTGAGAAATGAGGAGGTGAGGAGGAGAACAGGGGTGAAAAAGGAGCTGGGAGATAGGGTTGATGAAAGAATATTAGGATGGTTTGGACACATGGAAAGAATGAGTGAAGAAAGACTAGTAGAAGAGGTATGGAAGGCAGATGTGGAGAGAGTGAACATGAGGGGACGTCCTAGGATGAGGTGGATGGATGGGGTGAAGGGGGCTTTGGGGAAGAGGGGAATGTCTGTTGAGGAAGGAAGGGAGAGGACGGAAGACAGAGGTGAATGGAGAATGGTTGTATATGGATGATGTTGTGATTGCATGAGGAGGAATGGGCGGGGGGGTGGGGGTGGGGTAGTATGTGTGAGTAAATTTTGACGCAGCCCAAAGGGATTTCTCCCCGTCCTCTCCTTATATGCAAGGGGGGACGGAGAGGGGGGGTCGCCGATTAAATGAAGCGGCCTTGCTGTGGATGTGCTGTGTCTTGCGACACTGCTTCTGACCCAGGGCAGTGGGCAAGGTGCAGGGATGACCCGTCATCCAGGAGGTGCTCAGATGAGAGGGAGGGTGGGAGGGGTGTGGAGTGTATTTAGGGATGAAATGGGTGGGAGTGTTTTTATGCCTTTCCCTTTTTGGCTACCTACCTTGAAAGGGGGAAATAGCCTTGGTATATGTATGTATGTATGTATTATTGGAGCCAATACTGATCCTTGTGGAACTCCACTAATCACCCCTTTCCAATTATAACTCTTATCTCTGTGCTCTATGCCATGTGGTTGTCCCAGTTTGTGCAATACTCCCCTCTTAAAATGGCCTTGGCTTAGGAGGGCATTCCACATGCAAGGGGTGGCCACCGGCCATCTCAGCTGGAGACATGTTTAGGTTGCCCCAGATGGCTTGATGAACATTGGGTGTAGGAATGTCTAGCATCAATGGCGGTAGCCATGGTTAATTGCGATGCAGTTTGCAGTGGAGTCAAGATGAGCCATCTCTGCTGGAGACATAATGAGGTTACCCCAGATTGCTTCGGTGAGTGTTGGGCATGAGATGTCTAGCATCAATGGTGGTGCAGTTTGGAGGGTAGTTGAGACAGGAGCTGTTGCATAGACCAGGTGGCTGTTTGAAATGTTGACCAGTAACCTGTAATAAATGGGAAAGTCAGCACCAAGGAGAGGTGTCCTGACATCTGTCAGGACAGAGCTTCAGGAATTATGACAACTCCCAAAGGTGAGAGGGAGGTCTGCAGTGCATCAGACCATGATGGTCCAGTGTCATTGTTGTTGGTGCTTGTAGGCTGGCACTGCTGCTGTGGTGATGATTTCATCCTTGAGGCTGCCAAGGGCAGATTGGATGGGCGCTAGGAGGTGCAGGAGCCACATCTGACAGAGCATGTTGATCCTCCTGCTGGTTCCATTGGCTGTGGATAGAAGGCAGGCAATAGACAGCATCTTGATACATGCAACAGAAGACAAGTCCATGGTCGTCACTGTAGGGTCACTAGTGTAATGATGCTACTGTGAGAAGAGAAAGAGGTTTTGGTGAGTTCGTCTCCTTTATTTGTAAGGTAAAACTGAACTGATTGTACATGTGGCCAGGAGCCGATATATATACAGTGTGGGTAGTGGTGCGTAATTACATAATTGCACTGGATTAGGTTAGGTCGGGTCAAGCAGGGTTGCACTGTCATAGGAGTGTCAGGTCTAGCCATGTATTTACCTAGTTGTATGATACAGGAAAGGGAGACTGTATCTTGCAGTAGCTAAATTGTTCTTAAATTTGTGTATGGTTTTTGCATACACTATGGTTTTGTCCAGTTTGTTCCATACATCCACCACTTTATGGGGAAAACTGTTCTTTTTCCTACCTTTTCTATAACTGTCCTTTTTTAGTTTCTTTCCATGTCCTCTTGTATTTCTTGTATCCCATTTTAGTAAGTTCTCAATCAAGGACTTCCGTACCTCTCATGATTCTATAGATGGGGAACAAGTCTCCTCTTTCTCTTCTTTGTTCCAGGATTGGTAACTCTAGTTTTGACAGTTCTGAAAGTGTGGGGGCCATCTTTGTAGTTGCTCTTTGGATTCTTTCAATTTTCCTTATATTCCTTTTGGTACTGGGTGACCATAGTGTTGCTGTGTAATCCAGTCTTGGTCTTGTCAGTATGACAAGTATTTTCTTCACCATTTCTTTGTTCAAGTAAGTAAATGCCAATTTTATTGACCTCAGCAAGTTGTAGGTTTCTCCAACAATTTTGTTTATCTGTTTATAAGGGGACATGCCCTTTGTGATGATTACTCCTAGGTCTTTTTTAAATACCACTTTCTTTACATCCTTTTCACCAATTTTATATTGTCCTGATATCCTTTTTTTACTTTTTCCAACCTTGTGAAAATACACGTGTTGCCTCTATCCCTAACTCTTCATAAAACTCCTTGGCTTTCTCAACCACCAACAGCCCTGACAGATATGCACCCCTAGCCCGTTCACTTTTAAACCACTCGAATACTGCCTCATCCAACTCTTCCAGGGCTGGTTTTCGAAGAGTTTGTATTCTCCATCCCTTTCACATCCTCAGTTGTCACAAAGAATTCTTTCAACTTCTCACTTTGGGCTTTTATGTCATAAATTGTTGATGAAGAACAGCCAGATTTTTCCATCAGACTGCCTTGACTCGTTTTTTTTCTAGATGTTTACAAATTTTGTATTTCTGATTCAGTGTTAATAGTTTTCTTTTATGTCTATCCTTTGCCCTAACAATGCCTTGGCCTTTGCCCTCCATATTGCAAGATAAATGTTCACACAGTCCACTGATAGTGGCAGGAAGGATGAAATAAGCAGCACAAAACACCTGTTATTGCATGGGTGGGTGTAGGCTCGTAACTGAATGGCTATGCACCAGGGTTACCAGGTTTTAAAAAGCTATAAATGACAGAAAATTTTAGAAAAATACCAAATTATGCCAAACCAAAGCAAAAAATGCTTCCCTATAGAATTAAGCTAAGGAAAATACATTGATTTGTTTTTGTATGAATAAATGATAATATATGAAAATTAAATGAAGACAAAACTTACATATACGAGGTGTGTTTTTTAAGTAAGTACCGTTTTGAAATAAAAATTAAACAAGTAGACTTTTTGTAATAATTTTATTTTTACATGAAAGCCTGTACTGTAATCTACTTTTCAATAAAAGTACAGAATCAACTGACCGTGTGTTTGTGAGTATTTGAAATGCTTCCTCCGATTGAGAATGCCTCCAACTGTGAAATATGTGCGGTGATTTGTTTTCTTACTGCTAAAGGTGTGAAAGTGGCTAAAATTCATCATCAGATCAGTGAAGTGTATGGAGAAAACATTATGAGTGATGGGAGGGTGCAGAAATGGGTGAGAGGTTTTAAAGATGGCCGTACAAATGTGCACCAAACCATCAGTAATGAGTGAAGGTCGTCCCCTTCGTTCCTCATCATGCACATTTGTACAGCCATCTTTAAAAGCTGTCACCCATTTCCACACTATCCCATCACTCATAATGTTTTCTCCATACACTTCACTGGATCTGACAATGAATTTCAGCCGCTTTCACGCCTTTAGCAGTAAGAAAATGAATCGCCACATATTTCAGTCAGTGGCATTCTCAATCAGAGGAGGCATTTCAAATTCTCACAAACAAACTTTAACATGGTCAGATGATTCTGTAATTATGTTGAAAAGTAGATTACAGTACAGGTTTTCATGTAAAAATAAAACTATGAAAAGTCTACTTGTTTCATTTTTATTTCAAAACGGTACTTAAAAAACATGCCTCGTATATAAAAAGTTTAACCTCAAAATTCAAAGCCATCCATCCACCAAATTCATTTTTACCATATAACCAATTGTTCAAATAGTGAGATTTGTATTAACACCGTTGTGGTCCACCAAATAACCGCGCTATTTGCGACCAAACTGTATTAAAAGAAATGCCAAAATTTTAGAATTTGCCAAATTCAAATTTTGAATGCCAGACCAAAAAAAAAAAAAAAAAAAAAAAAAAAAGCCAGATTTGGGTTATTTGTCATTTAAAATGCCAAACTGGCAACCCTGCTATATGCAAAAACAGTTTAACAGCCAGCACTACCTGGCGGTGTGGGCAATTTAAACATATGTGGCAGTACATTTTTTGACATTTTAAGTTATTCTTTTTTACCATCTCCTTGGTTGGTCAAACTTTTGCCATTGTTTTGAGTGTGCCACAGTTTAGAATACTGATAAGCAGAGTTCTACTGTAATTATTGTTCTATTATAGACAATACAGTAGTAAATATAACTTCATATGAAAAGTGATAGATAAGTAGCCCAAAGTAATATGTATTTTATTAATACTGTACATTTATATACATTTCTTTATAAGCCTCCAAAGCAGTGTATTGGATGCTTAATTCCATTGATGCATTCTTATACATTTCTAAATAAACATCCATGGTAGGACAAGCAAGAGTAAGGGTCATATTTTAGTGAAGATATATTTTCAGACCAAACATGGATGAAACATTAACAGAAGTATCCAGAGACAACAGTGTGATAGAAGTCTACAAAGTGTCATGGCTTCCTGAGGATCATATAGCAGAACTCACATCCATTTTGGAAGGTAATTTTGTTTTTAATTGTTGTTATCTTTATTCTTTTTCTATTTCTCTTTCTCTGTCCCCCCTCCCTCCCTCTCTTCATTTCCTATGCTTTCTGTGTCTGTCTCATTCTCTCTCCTCTCTCTCTCTCTCTCTCTCTCTCTCTCTCTCTCTCTCTCTCTCTCTCTCTCTCTCTCTCTCTCTCTCTCTCTCTCTCTCTCTCTCTCTCTCTCTTTCCTCTCTCTTTCCTCTCTCTTTCCTCTCTCTTTCCTCTCTTTCCTCTCTCTTTCCTCTCTCTTTCCTCTCTCTCTCTCTTTCCTCTCTCTCTCTTTCCTCTCTCACTCTTTCCTCTCTCTCTCTCTTTCCTCTCTCTCTTTCCTCTCTCTCTCTTTCCTCTCTCTCTCTCTCTCTCTCTCTCTCTCTCTCTCTCTCTCTCTCTCTCTCTCTCTCTTTTACTGTAACCAGTTAGCCATTATTCATTGTACACATAATTTAATAGGAAAAACTTCTTTTGAACCAAAGTAAGGTAGAAATCATATGGTGACAAATACAATAATAATGTGCCCTTCCTGTATTTACCTAGTTGTATTATACGGGAAGGGAGCATCAAGTTTTTTCTTAAAATCTTGAATAGTATTTGCACACTGTTTCTTTATCTAAGTTATTCCGTATATCCAGCACTCTGTGTGGGAAGCTATTCTTTTTCCAATCTCTTCTGTACTTGTCCTTTTTGAGTTTCTTTTCATGACCTCTTGTTTTTCCATTGTCATTTTTTAGTAAATCTTTTCTGTCAAGGATTTCCATTCCTTTCATGATTCTAAATATAGTCAGCAGATCACCTTTTTCTCTTCTTTGCTCTAGTGTTGGTAGTTCTAATTTCAATAATCTTTGTTTGTATGGGGGGACGGAGAGGGGGGTCGCCGATTTAATGAAGCGGCCTTGCTGTGGATGTGCTGTGTCTTGCAGCACTGCTTCTGACCCAGGGTAGTGGACAAGGTGCAGGGATGACCCATCATCTGGGAGGTACTAAGATGAGAGGGAGGGTGGAGGGGTGTGGAGTGTATTCAGGGATGGGAATGATTTTATGCCTTTTCCTTTTTGGCTACCTTCCTTGTAAGGGGGAAAAAGCCTTGGTATGTGTATGTATGCATGTTGTTTGTATGTTAATTTGGAAAGAGCTGGTGCCAACTTTGTTGTTGCTCTCTGTATTCTTTCTAGTGTCCTTATATTCTTTTTAGTACTGGGTGTCCATAATGTCGCTGCATATTCCAGTTTTGGTCTAATCAATGTGACTACCGTATTTTTCGGACCATAAGGCGCTTCGTACCATAAGGCACACCCGTAATTTGCTATTCCCTGTCCTTACATAAGGGGCACCTGACCATAAGGCGCACCTGGTCTCGTCATCGGATAATCATGCATATGTGAGTATATTCAGAACAACATTTTCGTTGTTGAATGAGAAAAATCGGTTGGGATTTAGCAAAATTACAAAAATAAATGATATATATTTTTATTTTGGTCAGTGAAATCAGACCACCTCCATGGACTGTCTGCCCTGCCAATACTCCTAAAAAACAGCAAACACGTTACGCGAATTGTGGGGAATAGAACCAACATTAGCAGTTTTATTCCTGGAATTCTCTATTCACTTAAAAACACAAGATTACAAATGAAGGTAAATTTTTAGTTTCGACCATGGGCGCAATATAGCAATAAAAATTAATTATTAATTTTGTAAATTATAATGTATCAATGTAATATGCAATTTTGTGAGCGGAAATAAAAACAAAAAATGTGCTGAAACAGATTTCGTAAGTAACGAAGTCGTGTCGGATGAATGGTACGCCATGTTTGTTATGATAGATGCCGACGTCGAAGATATGAAAGGGTGATAAATTCGTCTAACCTAACCTAACCTGTGTTTAATAAATCATTACCTGCAAATTAAATGTCATCCGGCTCGTCCTCGTTGTCGTTGTCGTGAGAGACGTTGGCGTCCCGATCCTATGCTACCGACTTCGTTCATTAGCATATTTGCTTGTAGCAAGGTATTTTTTATTTTCATTTCTGCCCACAAAATTGCATATTACGTTAATACATTTTAATTTACAAAATTAATAATTAATTTTATGTAGCATATTGCGCCCATGATCGAAACTAAAAAAATACCCAAATGACTACAGTCTGAGTGGAGCGAGACTATACCAATGCAAAATGGCTGTCTGTGTTGTGGACGCTATCATGTCATAGCCATGATAGTGTGAATGAATGCTGTGGCATGGACCCGAAAACTGTCGAAGTTTTCGCAATTTTCTTCTCAAGATACATGCATCTTGGTTATAACTTGGTTATAACTTTTGCTAGGCCTATCATGCACTGTCGCCATCGGCAGGCTAGCTACGAAACGTGTCAAAATAGTACGTCACTATCTGAGGCATTTTTTTGCACTGAAGCCACACATAAGGCGCACCGCACAATAAGGCGCACCACCCGATTTTAAGGGTTTTTCCCGTGCCTTATGGTCCGAAAAATACGGTAATATTTTTTTAATCATTTCTTCATCCAAGTATTCAAATACCACTTTCATTGACCTTAGTAGGTTGTAGGTTTCACCAACTATTTTGTTTATATGTCTATCCAGTGTCATGCCTTTGCTGATTATCACTCCAAGGTTCCTTTCTGAGTGCACTCTTTTTATTTCTTCTTCACCAATTTTGTAATTTTTTGAAACTCTGTTTCAGCTTTGTTCAAACCCCATTATGCTACACTTATTGATATTGAAGTTCACTTCCCACTTTTGAGTCCATTTCCAGATTTTGTCCAGGTCTGATTGTAATGAGTCACAGTCCTCCTCTGTTGATACTTTCTTTAATATTTTTGCGTCATCTGCGAAGAAATTCATATAACATTCAACTCCTTCGTCCATGTCGTTTATGTATATGGCAAACATGATTGGAGCCAGCACTGACCCTTGTGGAATACCACTTATCATTTCTTCCCATTTCGAGTATTTGGCTCTAATTACTACCCTCATTTTTCTCCCAGTCAGGAAATCTTTCATCCATTCTGATAAATTACTTGCAATGCCACCTATTGATTCTACCTTTCCCATTAATTTCTTGTATGGTACTTTGTCAAATGCCTTTTGTAGATCTAGATAGGCACAGTCTGCCCATCCATCTCTCTCATCTATTATATCTATTAGTCTTGAATAGAAGCAGATTAGGTTTGTTGTATATGATCTTCCCTGTCTAAATCCAAATTGGCTCGGGTTTAGTATAGATTTTTCTTCCAGATGTTTAACCTATCTACTTTTGATAACTTTTTCACATATTTTAGCTACTGTGCTTGTTAGGGAGACCGGTCTGTAGTTAGTTGGATTTTCCTTGTTTCCTCCTTTATATATTGATACAATGTTTGCATTTTTCCAGTCTTGTGGTACTTATCCTTCTTTGAACGAGCATTTAATTATAGTGTATATTTCATCTGTTAATTCCTCTACGCATTCCCTCAGTATCCAATTTGCAATTCCATCTGGACCATGCGATTTTCTAACGTCAAGGTTTTTTATTTGGTCACTGATTTCCTTTTTTGTTACAGTTATTTCCTTCATTTGGGGGTATTTCTGTCTCTTTATTCCCTCACAGTTAGGTGTGTTCTCAATTGTGAATACTGATTTGAAGTGGTTACTTATAACTTCTGCAATCTCTTGTTCTTCTGTGTATTCATGACTTCCCTGGTGCAGTTTTTCTATTGTTTGTTTTTTAGTTTACCATACACATATCTATAAACTATTTTTGGTTATTCCTTGTATTTTTCTATTATTTCCTTTTCATAATTTCTCTTTTCTTCTTTGCATATTTTTACATAATCATTTCTTAGTTTGATTTATGTTTGCCATTTGCTCTTTTTTTTTTCTCCAGGCTTTGTCTCTTTTATCCTTGGCTTCACTACATTTTTTGTTGTGGAACATATTTTATCACACCCTCATTATAAATTTCTTTTAGTATATTCCATTTCTCTTCTATCCTTGTTTCTTCATTTAGGAATTTTTCCCAGTTTGCATTGCGAAAGAATTTTTTAAGTTTCTCAAACTTTGTTTTGTTATACATTGGTCTTGCCATTTCTATGTTTCTCATTTCTTTTTAGGTCTATTTGCTCTTTTAGTTTGAATTCTATTAGTACATGGTTGCTCTTTCCTAATGGTGTTTTGTAATCTATTCTGTATACAATTTCAGGTTCCGCTGTAAGTACTAAATCCAGTCTTGAAGGTTCCTCATTGTTTCTGTAGCTGGTATTTTCCTTTATCCATTGATTCATTGTGTATTCAATGGTCATATCGAGTAGCATGCTGCCCCATATGTCCTCTCCACCTCTCACTGTCATTTCTTCACAACATATTTCATTTGAATTGAAATCACCCATAATTACTGTATTTCCTCTTTCTTTCAGTATATCAGTTAGCATATTTTGAATGTTGTAATTATTTGCA
Source organism: Oratosquilla oratoria (assembly GCF_046742065.1). Classification (NCBI taxonomy): domain Eukaryota; kingdom Metazoa; phylum Arthropoda; class Malacostraca; order Stomatopoda; family Squillidae; genus Oratosquilla; species Oratosquilla oratoria. Next base: position 59,881,909 of record NC_134784.1, read on the forward strand.
GGTGTTTCTGTTGACAGTTTGGAAGAAAAATATATTGAGTACATAGAGCAAAACATAGAGCCTGCAGGATGGGAGGCTATCTGGAAGGCTTCAATCCATTCTGCACAAGATTCCTTAGGGGTTGGAAGAGCCTTTAATGTGCTTGTTTATGTAAGTCTTTAGTGAAATTATTCCAAACAAATGTATAATTATGCCAGTGATTACAAGATAATTATAAGGGGATAAGAGATGGTAAGGGTGGTTGAATGGGCCTCACTTGCTTATGATGTGGTTGTATACTTTGACTTTGCCACCCCACTTATAAGAGGGAATGGCTATTTCATACATTTAACTGTCATGCATCTTACAAATTATTCTTTCTTGCAACCTTTTGTTTTATAAATGACAACCACACCCAGCAGACTAATTCTTTAGAAATTACTGGTTCATACTTGTCCTCTTTCCTCTTGTATAATGGAATTCACATGTAAATCCTCAAATCCAGTACACTTCCTAACCTTAGATACATTTTAAGCAATATCATTCCACTACAACTATTTTAATGTTTGTCAGATGTTTCATATAAACCAGGTGCTTTTCCAGCTTTTATCTCCTTCAATACTACTTGTATCTCCTCTTATGATGTAACTTTAACAATACTCTCCCATCACTGTCACCTTCCTGACATCATCCACCACCACAGTGAAAGCAATCTGAACCTAACCTAAATTCAACTACTTGAAATATACTTCCCATCTTCCTCTCACAACTTTTGCTTCCATTAACAGTTTAACAGTTGTCTATCTGGTTATCCTCTCCTATCAATCAAACTTGCCTCCCTGCCCTCTTTTCACTTTTTTCCAAGATATCTTTTAATTCTTTTCAGTATTCTTACTCCTATTGTCTCTTGCAACATTACCTTTGACCCAAACAGTGTGGCAGGGGACAAAGATGATTTTTCATCTATGAGGTGCTGAGATGGAAGGGGGATTGAATTTTTGATGTAAATGTAGTGTGTGTGTGGTTTGATTTGGCCACCAAAGGTCCTTTCCTCCTAATGAAGGAAAGGACCTTTGGTATGTATGTAACTCCAGAGATTATCCATAATTCTTCAACTACATAACTACCTTGGTGGAATACAATACATTCTCCTTTTTGTAAAGTATATATATTTGGAGAATTGTAAAGTTAACCAGTTATTTTGAATCGATGAAGACAGTATTGCCAAATTATGAACTTATGGGAATAAACCAGCTCTGGCTGTTAGGCCCTGTGTTGCTGCATTTCCTTTGACCAAAGTAATGTGCTGAGATGGGAGGAGTGGTTGAAGCTCTTCACTTTCTCCAGCCTTTCACCTTCAAGTCTTCCCTCTAACTCACTACCACCATCTCCCCTTGTATATCTCATATTTACTTTCAGTTTTTTCCTCTCACCATCTCAGGCTCCATCACTAGCTGCCTCAGACCCTGACCCAGCCACAAGTGCAGTGCCATCCACAAACAACAGCTGGTTCACCTCCTACATCCTTTCATTCTTATTCAATATCTCCAAAACCTCGCCCATCATTCTCACATTTACCCCATCCATGTACATGTTGAACAACTGCGGTGACATTACACCACCCTAGAACAGTCCCACCTTCACCTCAAGCCACTTGCTCTCTCCATTCTCTACTGTATCAGAAGCTCTTCTACTCCTGTAAAAACTTTTGACTGCCCTCAAGGGCCTTTCCCCTATACCACACACACACACTAGGGAAACTTTAGGTAAATACACACACATGAAACTACACAGAAGATACAGAAATGGCTGAAGTCATAAGTAAACTCTTCAAGTCTGTTTTCACTAGAGAAAAAGTACAACATTGGGATAAAGGGAGACAAATGAAATCCTTCCCCATGGAACATGGAAAGAAATGATGGATCAAATAATTAATCTTACACATACCAAAGCTTTTTCCCCCTTACAAGGGAGGTAGCCAAAAAGGAAAAGGCATAAAATCATTCCCACCCATTCCATCCCTAAATATAGTTACACTAGAGATAAAAAGGTTGTTAGGAATCACATTGGTCCACAATTATCTGCTGACGGTCAACTTGAATATTCAAATGAAGGAATGTGTAATATCTTAAACAATTATTTTAGCTCGGTATTCGTAAACGAAACACCCCAAAGTGAATTCCAAACTGAAACCTGTGAAAAGTCTGGGGTAAACTTACTACGGTAAATAAAAATAAAAATAAAAATTAAAAGGTGTATAGACAAACTCAAAGTTAATAAAACACCAGGGCCTGACGGTTGGCATCCAAGAATCTTAAAGGAAATGAAAAATGAGATTATTGTTCCATTAGAAATTATTTTCAAGAAATCCATCATATCCAGAGATGTCCCAAGAGAATGGAAGCTAGCTAACGTTACTTCCATATTCAAAAAAGGTGACAAAAAGAAACCAAATAACTATAGGCCTATAAGTTTGACTTCAATCGTAGGAAAAATAATGGTAACTATCATCAGAGATGCTATCGAACATCATTTAGAAAGTAACAGTTTGATAAATGATAGCCAGCATGGTTTCAGACGGAAACATTCTTGCGTGACTAACTTACTCGAATTCTACAACACAGTTATCTCGAATTATGACAAAAGAAACAATATAGATTTAATATATCTAGACTTTGCAAAAGCTTTTGATACCGTCCCACACGAAAGACTACTTACTAAATTAGGTTTGTATGGAATAAGTGGTAGCCTATTAGGTTGGACTAGTAATTGGTTGAATGATTGAAAACAGAGAGTTGTTTTAAATGTAAAAACTTCTGGATGGAAAAGTGTTACAAGTGGAGTTCCTCAGGGTTCCGTTCTTGGGCCACTTCTATTCATAGTATATATAAATGATATAGACCATGGACTAAAATCTACTGTTTCCAAATTTGCTGATGATACAAAACTGTGCTAGATATGGATCAAAAGGTCTCCTGTCGGCATGCTCCGCCTTTGTAATCCTTTGTAATCCTTTGTGCGGAGTGGCAAATGATCACTCAAACCAATTAGATATTCAAGAAGATTTAGATAAATTACAGCAATGGTCTGAAAAGTGGCTAATGAAATTTAACACAAGTAAATGCAAGGTAATGCACATAGGTAAGAATAACAGTAAGTACGATTACAAGATATTTGGAAATTCGTTAACAAAAGTGGATAGTGAAAAAGATCTCGGCGTAATTATCTGTAACGACCTCAAATCATCCAAGCAGTGTATTTCAGCCTCTGAGAAAGCAAATAAGATTCTGGGACTGATTGCGCGATCTTTTGATTTCAAAAGTCCATCACTCATTAACAAGCTATATAAATCGTTAGTTCGTCCACATTTGGAATATGCTGTTTCCGTATGGTCACCGAATCTCATTAAAGACATTGACAGACTGGAAAAAGTACAACGGCGAGCCACAAAACTGATTCCAAATATCAAAAATAAATCATACGAAAATCGACTAAAACACATGAATCTGTTTTCCCTAAAAAAGCGTAGACTCAGAGGTGACTTGATACAGGTCTTTAAGATTTTAAAGGGAATTGACAACATCAAAAGTGACAAAATTTTCACATTGAATGAGAATCCGACAAGAAACAATGGTCTCAAACTGTCCGGAAATAGATTCAGTTTGGAAGTAGGTAGAAACAACTTTGCCAACCGTGTAGTTAATGAATGGAATAAACTTCCTGCACAGGTAGTGCAATGTAGTTCAGTTCAAAGCTTTAAGAATCATTTAGATAAATACCTAAGTAAGATGCTGTAATGATTATAATTTATCTTATATTTGTTTTTGTTTTGTTATCATATGTCTGTCTGATTTTCAGATAAATACCTAAGTAAGATGTTGTAATGATTATAATTTATCTTATATTATTTGTTTTTGATTTGTTATCATATGTCTGTCTGATTTTCATTTATTATTAGTTATATGTCAGTTTATCATTATTTACTATTTACCTGTTTGTTTATTATTTAACTATACCTATGCATTTGTTTATCTATTTCATTTGTTATTTACATTATTATAGTTTTTATTTATTGTTTTATTATTATGATTTTTTTTTCGCATCCGACCTATATATGGATCAAAAGGTCTCATGTCGGCATTCTCCACCCCTCCACCCTCACACCCCTCCACCCTCCCTCTCATCTTAGCACCTCCTGGATGACAGGTCATCCCTACACCTTGTCCACTGCCCTGGGTCAGAAGCAGTGTCGCAAGACACAGCACATCCACAGCAAGGCCGCTTCATTAAATCAGCAACCCCCCCCCTCTCCGTCCCCCCATGCATAAAGGAGAAGACGGGGAGGAATCCCTTTGGGCTGCATCAAAATTTGCTCACACATACTACCTCACCTCCCATTCCACCTCATGCATCACAACATCATCCATATACAACCATTCTCCATTCACCCCTGTCTTCTGTCCTCTTCCGTCCTTCCTCAACAGACATTCCCCTCTTCCCCAAAGCCCCCTTCACCACATCCATCCACCTCATCCTAGGACGTCCCTTCATGTTCACTCCCTCCACATCTGCCTTCCATACCTCTTCTACTAGTCTTTCTTCACTCATTCTTTCCATGTGTCCAAACCATCCTAATATTCTTTCATCAACCCTATCTCCCAACTCCCTTTCCACCCCCGTTCTCCTCCTCACCTCCTCATTTCTCACTCTATCCAGCCTAGTAACCCCCATCATACTTCTCAGACATCTCATCTGAAACACATTCAAATTCCTCCCTTCCTCTCTCATGTTCCATGTTTCTGCCCCATACAGTGCTGTTGGCACAATCACTCCTTCATACAGTCTCCTGTTAGCATCCATTCCCAAATGTCTATTCCTCATTACAATTTTTTAATCCACCAAAGCATTTACTTGCTTCTCTCAATCTACATTCTACCTCCACCTTCACTCCACCTTTTCCTGCCACATTTGCACCCAAGTATCTAAAACTATTCACTTCCTCCAGTCGCTCTCCCTTAATGCTCACTTCCAGACTACTGCCACTTTCACCTCTTGTACATCTCATCACCTTACTTTTACCCACATTTATCTTCAGCTTCTATCACACACTCTCCCAAACTCTGTCACCAACTTCCTCAATCCCTCCTCCGATCCTGCCACAAGCGCAGTGTCGTCGGCATACAACAGCTGGCTCACCTCCCACTTTTCTCCATTTTCTTTAACCATCTCCAATCCCTGACCCACTACCCTTGCATTTATCTCTCACACTACCCCATCCATGTATAAGTTGAACAGCCAGGGCGACATAACGCATCCTTGACGAAGTCCCACCTTTACCTTGAACCACTCATTCTCTCTATTTCTAATCCTGACACAAGCTCTACTACTCTCATAAGAACTCTTGACAGCTCCTAGAAGCTTTCCTCCTATCCCGTATATCCGCAAAACCTCCCACAGTGCCTTTCTGTCTACCCTGTCCTAAGCCTTTTCCAGTTCCACAAAAGCCCAAAAAACATCCTTCCCCTTTCCTATAGCTTTCTCACATATGTGTCTTACCACAAAAATCTGATCTACACAACCTCTACCCATCCTAAATCCACACTGTTCCTCACCAATTACTCCTTCTGTTCCTCTCCTAATCCTCTCAATCAAGATCCTCCCATAAGCCTTCCCAACTACACTTAACAAGCTAATCCCTCTGAAACTACTACATTCACACTTGTCCCCTTTTCCCTTGTAAAGTGGAACTATACAGGCACTCCTCCAGTCCTCCGGCACTCTACTCTCTCTCTAGCAAACATTAAATAACCTCACCAGCCAGTCCACCATCACAGTACCTCCTTTTTTTAGACATTCTGCATGGCATCCATCCAGACCAGGTGCCTTACCTGCTTTCATCATCTTAACAACTGCCTTCACTTCATCCTTCCTTATTTCTCCTCCGTTTTCCTCACTCATCACGGTTATTTTCTTCGCATTTCCCACTGCAGCTATCTTTCCCTCTCTATCCTCCTTCACATTTAGCAACTCCCTAAAATATTCTGCCCATCTTCCCCTTACTGCCTTCTCTTCCATTATCATCTCTCCATCTGCACCTTTTACCTTTTCTTCTCTACTTGATTCGCCTCCTCTTCCTCTCTTAATTTCTTTCCAAAACATCTTTTTATTACTTTCAAAATTTTCTGTCATACTCTTACCCCATTTCACATCTGCTCTCCTCTTTGCCTCCTTTACCTTTTGCTTTACTTCTCTTTTCTTTTCTTTGTACCTTTCATATGACTCCCTCGTCCTATATTGTAACCAATCTGTGAAAGCTTGCTTCTTCTCTTCTACAACCTTCTTTGTTTCCTCATCCCACCACTCACTACCCTTTCTTCTATTTCCTCCCATCCTTCTTGTTCCACACACCATCTTTGCACACTTTGTGACTCCCTCCTTGAACCATCCCCATTCCTCCTCCACACCTAGCTCTACTCTATCCTTCACTCCTTCCCACTTCTCCTTCAGCTTCTTCTTGTACTCCTTCTCTTTTTCCTTATTATTTAAAGAGTTCACTCTAAGCACCTCCCTACCTTTTGTCCCTTTCCTCTTTCTCCATCTATCCTCCACTCTCAACTTACCTTCCACCAAAAAATGATCTGATATTCCCCCACCCTCTCCCCTTAGCACATGTACATCTTTAACTCTTGATGTCAGGAAATTGCACAGCCTGGATGGAATAGCAAACTGGATATTAAAAGAATGTAAAGAACTAATAGACAAAATATATAACATAAGTTGCTCACTCAAACAAGGAGAAATGTCAGAAGACTGGAAAAATGCTGATATTGTACCAATTTATAAAGGAGGAAATGAGGAAGACCCAACAAATTACAAACTAGTGTCCCTTACAAGCATGGTAGCCAAAATTTGTGAAAGATTTAAAAAGTAAATGGATAAAACATCTGGAGGAGAACAGTATACTAAATCCAAGACAATTCGGATTTAGACAGGGAAGATCATGTGCCACAGATTTGATCTGTTTTTACTCAAGACTACTAGAAATAAAGGAAAGGGATGGATGGGCTGATTGTGCTTTTGTAGATCCACAAATAGCTTTTGATAAAGTCCCACACAAAAAACTATAAAGAAAACTGGAAACCATAGGAAGGATACAAAGTAAACTACTGAAATGCATGGAGGACTTTTTGCATGGAAGTAAAATGAGGGTAGTGCACAGAGATAAGAGTTCTACTTGGGAAGAGGTGATTAGTGGAGTTCCACAAGGATCAGTATTGGCACCAATAATGTTTGATAGTTATGTGAATAACATGGATAAGGGTGTGGAATGTTACATGAGCTTTTTAGATGACACAAAACTATTAAAGAGAGTACTGAAATGGACTGTGACTCCCTGCAGAGAGATGTGAACAGGGTTTGGGAATGGAGTCAGAAGTGGGAAGTGGACTTCAACATTTAGAAATGTAGCATAATGAAATTTAGAAAAAGAAAATCAGGACAATATAGAATTGATGCAAAAGAAGTAAAGAAAGTGGGATCTGAAAAAGATCTGGGGGTAATCATCACAAAGGATATGTCCCCTGACAAACAGATGAACAAAATTGTGGGCGAAACCTATAACATACTAAGATAAATAAAAGTGGCTTTTATTTGTTTGGATGAAGAAATGGTAAAAAAAGTACTAGAAACACTGACAAAGCCAAAATTGGAGTACACAGTGACACTATGGTCACCCAATACTAAAAAGAATATAAGGAAAATTGAGAGAATCCAGAGAACAACTACAAAGATGGCCCCAATACTATCAAAACTGTCATATGAAGACAGATTGTCAAAACTAGAATTACTGACTCAGGAACAAAGCAGATAAAGAGGTGACTTGTTGACCATCTACAGAATTATGAGAGGTATAGAAATTCTTGATAAAGAAGACTTACTAAATTGGGATAAGAGAAACACAAGAGGACATGGAAGGAAGCTCAAAAAGGACAGTTATAGAAGAGGCCTGAAAAAGAACAGCTTTTCCCACACAGTGGTGAATTATGGACAAAACAATAGTGTGGGCAAAAACAATAGAAGAATTTAAGAGCAAGTTAGATATGGCAAGATACAGAGACAAGACACCATGAGTGTAGCTCCCCTCCCTGTAAGATACAACTAGGTAAATACACACACACGTCATCGGAGTAAATAGAAGGAACTTTTTCTCTAGGATCAAGGAAACGCCTATGTACTTATGGAAAAGAAGTTATGGCTTTCGAGTGACCGCTATGCTGTAAAAGTATCTAGTTTTATAAAGTGTATTAATGTATAAAATGGAGGAAGGAAAAGGAGAAAAAAGGAATAATGAACCAACAAAGAGAGGATTGGACATAAGCAGAGTCGAATCGACACTTTGAGTGATACCAAAGAGGACTTGTTTAAACAACACCCCAAAATCAACTCAAAAGGAGGGAAAATAATGTTTTTTCAGGGTTTCAAAGAGAAAAAGCAATATTAATATTAGGTATAGGTAAAGGTTTAGATGTAGAAAGAGAAACTGTATAGCAGTATACTAAGAAATTGAGACACGAACAACTTGATGGAGGAACTAATAAACTTAAGAATAGATTATAGAGCAATGCACAGAGAAATGACCAATCTATGAAAAGCTAATGAAGAAATGAACAGAGAGCTTAATGACCTAAAAAGTTAACTATGATTAGAAGTGATAATAAAAAAAAGAACAATGAAGACAAAAACAAAAATGAGGAACTGAAAAAAAGAGGTCAATGGTGACCAAAAAAGTGGGAGAATCAATTTAGGAAACGGAACTCCTAGAAAAAAAAAAATCAGTGAAAACAAGAAAAAAAAAAGTAATTAAAGAAAAGGAAAACTGGGGAAGAGACACAGTGGATAAAAAAAAAAATTGCATTGTAGTTTATGTTATTAACCCCTTCCATACGGTGCCGCCTACGTAGGTGGCATGAAGAGCAAGTGGATACGCGAGGCTGCCATATCAGCCTCTTGATTATATTTATTGTAGTTGCCCCTGCATAATGACATACTCTCTAAACTGTCTTCATCACATTTTCTATGGTTATCAAAATTCACGGGTGAAAGAGAACGATCGATATAAGCGATGACTATTTTTTATGATGCGAGTATTATGACGAAACATCGTATGTCTGGCAGCTAATGCTGCCTGTGAGATTTTGGCCCGTAGTGAAGTGGCTAAAGAAAAACATGTGTACAAATACCAGAGAAAGAAATTGCAAAGAAAATTCTGAAAGTGGTTCAAGAAGAGGGACAAGAATTGTACAAAGATATCGAGGAGGTGCATAGGATGGGACAATAATCTAGAGAAAAACACTAGGCCACTAAAAATCAAACTAAGGACTCAAATGATAGCTGAAGCGGTACTATCAAAAGCAACAAAGCTAGCAGATAGTGAAAATTATAAAAATGTATGGATAAAAAAGGAAATGAGTGATGAGGAAATAAAGAAAGGCACTTAGAAATGAAGCAAATGAAAAAAACGAGAGAAGAACTGAGACTGAAAAGAATAAGTTTTGTTTTTATAGAGTACTGGACCTGAGGCTGAGAAAATGGTCCATCAGAAAAAAGGAAACATAAACCAGAGAAGAGAAGAAAAGAAAAAATTAAAAATAACATATACAAACATAGATGGTATGATTTCTGAACTAAACAAATTAAACAACCATCTGTTAATAGAGAAACCAGACATAATGGGAATTTTGGAGACCAAATTAAAAGGTCCACTACCATCAAATGCTGTGGGGCAAGGTCTATACAACCATTGGACAAAAAATAGAACTTCTGCACACACGACGCTGGCAAGCAATCATCACAGAGTTCTTCCAGCCTCATGCCAAACGACAGCACCCTAATGAGGGTGACGCTCCAGCTGAAGGAGCACCTTTTCCTTCAGAGGGGGGTCAGTAAGCCCCCACCACTCCACCACCTCCTCACTCCCATTCCCCTACTCCAGCTGCCGGCCTTACTATTGGTAGATACAAAAGATTGCTTTTTTCATGATATTTTTTACCTTGTAAGTGGTCTTTAACATTGATTTTTTGGCATTAATGTTGCAGGAACATCATGATCATACCTATTTATGTCTGTTTGGTGACAGGCTTCATCATATCAGAGGGAAAAAGTAGACTTTTTCGAGGTTGGGAACGGATTAATTGAATTAACATAGATTTCAATGGGAAATAGCATTTCCATTTATGCGAATTTCTATTTACGAGGAGGCATACAGAATGGATTAATCACATAAATAGAGGTACCACTGTATTCCAAATGTGGATGAACTAACAATGTCAAAGGATCACGCAATCAGTCCTAGAATCTTATTTGCTTTCTCAGAGGCTGAAATACACTGCTTAGATGACTTGAGATTGTTATTGATAGTTGCATTCTCCTTGAGAAATGAGGAGGTGAGGAGGAGAACAGGGGTGAAAAAGGATTTGGGAGATAGGGTTGATGAAAGAATATTAGGATGGTTTGGACACATGGAAAGAATGAGTGAAGAAAGACTAGTAAAAGAGGTATGGAAGGCAGATGTGGAGGGAGTGAACATGAGGGGACGTCCTAGGATGTGGATGGATGGGGTGAAGGGGGCTTTGGGGAAGAGGGGAATGTCTGTTGAGGAAGGAAGGGAGAGGACGGAAGACAGAGGTGAGTGGAGAATGGTTGTATATGGATGATGTTGTGACTGCATGAGGAGGAATGGGCAGGGGGTGGGGGGTGGGGTAGTATGTGTGAGTAAATTTTGACGCAGCCCGAAGGGATTTCTCCCCGTCCTCGCCTTATATGCAAAGGGGGACGGAGGGGGGGGGGTCGCCGATTAAATGAAGCGGCCTTGCTGTGGATGTACTGTGTCTTGCGACACTGCTTCTGACCCAGGGCGGTGGGCAGGGTGCAGGGATGACCCGTCATCCAGGAGGTGCTCAGATGAGAGGAAGGGTGGGAGGGGTGTGGAGTGTATTTAGGGATGAAATGGGTGGGAGTGTTTTTATGCCTTTCCCTTTTTGGCTACCTCCCTTGTAAGGGGGAAAAAGCCTTGGTATATGTATGTATGCATTCTCCTTGTCCCCCTTTATATATTGGTACAATGTTTGCATTTTTCCAATCTTGTGGTACCTTTCCTTCTTTGAGTGAGTAATCATTTATCATATATATTTTGTCTGTTAGTTCATCTATACATTCTTTTAATATCCAATTTGCAATTCCATCCAGACTGTGTGATTTTCTGACATCAAGGTTTATTATTTGGTCCCTTATCTCCTTCACTGTCTTTCATTGGGGGGATCTTTCTCTTTGTCCTTCCTCCCAGTTTTGTGTACTCTCAATTGTGAATACAGATTTAAAATGTTTGTTCATAATTTCAGCCATTTCTACATATATATTCATCATTCCCTTAATGCAGTTTCATTATTTCTTGTTTATCTTTTAGTTTACCATTCACATACCTATAGAATAGTTTAGGATGATCCTTGCATTTTTCTATTATGTCAAAGGATTACAAAGGTGGAGCATGCCGACAGAAAAAAAAAAATTATAATGACAAACAAATGAAAATAGATAAATAACAATTATAATAATATGAATAATGATAAATAAGTAAATGCATAGGTATCATTAAATAATAAACAAACAGGTAAATAGTAAATAATAATAGATTGACAGATAACTAATACATACATACATATACCAAGGCTTTTTCCCCCTTACAAGGGAGGTAGCCAAAAAGGGAAAGGCATAAAATCATCACCCACTCCACACCTCTCCACCCTCCCTCCCATCTGAGCACCTCCTGGATGACGGGTCATCCCTGCACCTTGTCCACTGCCCTGGGTCAGAAGCAGTGTCGCAAGACACAGCACATCCACAGCAAGGCCGCTTCATTAAATCGGCGACCCTTCTCTCCATCCCCCCATTCCATAAAAGGAGAGGACGGGGAGAAATCCTTTTGGGCTGCATCAAATTTTGCTCACACATACTATCTCACCCCCACCCCCCTGCCCATTCCATCTCATGCAATCATAACATCATCCATATACAACCCTTCTCCATTTACCCCTGTCTTCTGTCCTCTCCCGTCCTTCCTCAACAGACATTCCCTACTTCCCCAAAGCCCCCTTCACCCCATCCATCCACCTCATCCTAGGACGTCCCTTCATGTTCACTCCCTCCACATCTGCCTTCCATACCTCTTCTACTAGTCTTTCTTCACTCATTCTTTCCATGTGTCCAAACCATCCTAATATTCTTTCATCAACCCTATCTCCCAGCTCCTTTTCCACCCCTGTTCTCCTCCTCACCTCTTCATTTCTCACTCTATCATACTTCTCAGACACCTCATCTCAAACACATTCAAACTCCTTCTCTCTTCTTCTCTTATGTTACATGTTTCTGCCCCTTACAGTGCTGTTGGCACAATCACTCCTTCATACAGTCTCCTCTTAGCATCCATTCCCAAATGTCTATTCCTCATAACACTCTTTAATCCACCAAGGCATTTACTCGCTTCTCTCAATCTACATTCTACCTTCACCTTCACTCCACCTTTTCCTTCCACATTTGCACCCAAGTATCTAAAACTGTCCACTTCCTCCAGTCGCTCTCCCTTAATGCTCACTTCCAGTCTACTGCCACTTTCACCTCTTGTACATCTCATCACCTTACTTTTAACCACATTTATCTTTAGCTTTCTTCTATCACATACTCTCCCAAACTCTGCCACCAACTTCCTCAATCCCTCCTCCGATCCTGCTACAAGCACAGTGTCGTCGGCAAACAACAACTGGCTCACCTCCCACTTTTCTCCATTTTCTTTAACCATCTCCAATCCCTTGCCCACTACCCTTGCATTTACCTCTCGCACCACCCCATCCATGTATAAGTTGAACAGCCAGGGCGACATAACGCATCCTTGACGAAGTCCCACCTTTACCTACATATACATACATACATATACCAAGGCTTTTTCCCCCTTACAAGGGAGGTAGCCAAAAAGGAAAAGGCATAAAATCATTCCCACCCATTTCATCCCTACATACACTCCACACCCCTCCACCCTCCCTCTTCCCTCTTATCTTAGCACCTCCTTGATGATGGGTCATCCCTGCACCTTGTCCACTGCCCTGGGTCAGAAGCAGTGTCGCAAGACACAGCACATCCACAGCAAGGCCGCTTCATTAAATCGGCGACCCCCCCTCTCCGTCCCCCCCATTGCATAAAAGAAGACGGGGAGAAATCCCTTTGGGCTGCGTCAAATTTTGCTCACACATAATACCTCACCCCCCAGCCCATTCTACCTCATGCATCACAACATCATCCATATACAACCATTCTCCATTCACCCCTGTCTTCTGTCCTCTCCCGTCCTTCCTCAACAGACATTCCCCTCTTCCCCAAAGCCCCCTTCACCCCATCCATCTACCTCATCCTAGGACGTCCCCTCATGTTCACTCCCTCCACATCTGCCTTCCATACCTCTTTTACTAGTCTTTCTTCACTCATTCTTTCCATGTGTCCAAACCATCCTAATGCTCTTTCATCAATCCTATCTCCCAACTCCCTTTCCACTCCTGTTCTCCTCCTCACCTCCTCATTTCTCACTCTATCTAGCCTAGTAACCCCCATCATACTGCTCAGACACCTCATCTCAAACACATTCAAACTCCTTCTCTCTTCTTCTCTTATGTTCCATGTTTCTGCCCCATACAGTGCTGTTGGCACAATCACTCCTTCATACAGTCTCCTGTTAGCATCCATTCCCAAATGTCTATTCCTCATTACACTCTTTAATAACTAATTAGATAACTAATAACTAATTTGATTTAATAACTAATTAGATAACTAATAATAAATGAAAATCAAGCAAATAATAATACATACATACATACATATACCAAGGCTTTTTCCCCCTTACAAGGGAGGTAGCCAAAAAGGAAAAGGCATAAAATCATTCCCACCCATTTCATCCCTGAATACACTCCACACCCCTCCACCCTCCCTCTTATCTTAGCACCTCCTGGATGACGGGTCATCCCTGCACCTTGTCCACTGCCCTGGGTCAGAAGCAGTGTCTCAAGACACAGCACATCCACAGCAAGGCCGCTTCATTAAATCGGCAACCCCTCCTCTCTGTCCCCCCATGCATAAAAGGAGAAGACAGGGAGAAATCTCTTCGGGCTGCGTCAAATTTTGCTCACACATACTACCTCACCACCTCATGCATCACAACATCATCCATATACAACCCTTCTCCATTCACCCCTGTCTTCTGTCCTCTCCCGTCCTTCCTCAACAGACATTCCCCTCTTCCCCAAAGCCCCCTTTACCCCATCCATCCACCTCATCCTAGGATGTCCCCTCATGTTCACTCCCTCCACATCTGCCTTCCATACCTCTTTTACTAGTCTTTCTTCACTCATTCTTTCCATGTGCCCAAACCATCCTAATACTCTTTCATCAACCCTATCTCCCAACTCCTTTTCCACCCCCGTTCTACCCCTGTTCTTCTCCTCAGCAAATAATAATAAACAGACAAATAATAGCAAACAAATAAACAAATAATAAAAAGTAAATGACAGTCATTACAATATCTTGCTTAGGTGTTTATCTAAATGAATCTTAAAGCTTCGAACTGAACTACATTGCACTGCCTCTGCAGGAAGTCTATTCCATTCATTAACCACATGATTGGCGAAGTTGTTTCTAACCACTTAAAATTAAATCTATTTCCTAATAGTTTGAGACCATTATTTCTTGTTGGATTCTCATTTAGTGTGAAAATTTTGTCACTTTTGATGTCAATTCCCTCTAGAATCTTAAAAACCTGTATCAAGTCACCTCTGAGTCTACTCTTTTTAGGGAAAACAGATTCATATGTTATAATTGATTTTTGTATGATTTATTTGTTATATTTGGAATCAGGTTTGTGTCTCGCCATTGTACTTTTTCCAATCTGTCAATATCTTTAACCCCTTCCATACGGTGCCGCATACGTAGGCGGCATGAGGAGCAAGTGGATACACGAGGCTGCCATATCGGCGTCTTGATTATATTTATTGTAGTTGCCCCTGTGTAATGACATACTCTCTAAACTGTCTTCATCACATTTTCTATGGTTATCAAAATTCACGGGTGAAAGAGAGAACGATCGATATAAGCGGTGACTATATTTTATGATGAGAGTATTATTACGACGCATCGTACGTCTGGCAGCTAATGCTGCCCGCGAGATTTTGGCCCGTACTGAAGAGGTTAATGAGATTCGGTGACCATACAGAAATAGCATATTCCAAATGTGGACGAACTAAAAATTTATATAGCTTGTGAATGAGAGATGGACTTTTGAAGTTAAATTATTGTGCAATCAGTCCTAGAATTCTATTTGCTTTCTCAGAGGCTGAAATACACTGCTTAGATGATTTGAGATCATTACTTGTAATTATGCAGAGATCCTTTTCACTATCCACTTTTGTTAACGGATTCCCAAATAACTTGTAATCATATTTACTGTTATTTTTACCCATGTGCATAACCATGCATTTACTTGTGTTAAATTTCATTAGCCACTTTTCAGACCATTGCTGTAATTTATTTAAATCTTGAATATCTAATTGATTTATATGATCATTTGCCATACCGCACAGTTTTGTATCATCAGCAAATTTGGAGACAATAGATTTTAGTCCGTGGTCTATATCATTTATATATACTATGAATAGAAGTTGCCCTTTCCTTTCATTTTAGTTTCACTCAAAGCCAGTACATCCATCTCTCTTCTCACAAACATACTGCCTATTCCCTTTTACTCTCATCTGTACCACATCCACGCACATTAAAAGACCCAAACCTTAGGATACTGGTTGGAAAGCTTCCGAACCCTCTTATGCCTTTTCTTTCTTTTGGGGCTACAGGTAGTAGGACTCCTAATCTCATCCCCCGTCCCTTTTTTGTCGCCTTTTACAACTCAAGTGGAAATACTTGGTAGCAGTATTCTTTTCCCCCACCACAGGGTGAGTTTGGGCATGTAGCTGGGAGGTACTCAGGAGTGAAGAGGGGATGAGGGAGAGAAGGGGTGGCTATACTAGTAAGTGAAGAGATAAGTAAGCGGGTAGTGGAGTGGAAGGAGGTGTCATCAAGGTGGATGTGGATGAAGGTGAAGCTGGGAAAGGAGATGTGGGTTTTTGTAAGTGCGTATGGGCCTGGTAGTGAGAAGAACGTAGAGGAAAGGGAGGCATTCTGGGTAGATATAAATGAGTGCATAGAGGGATTAGGGAGAAATGTCAATGTAGTTGTATTGGGAGACCTAAATGCTAGGGTAGGAAATGAACCAATTGACAGAATGATTGGAAAGTATGGAGTTCGAGGCAAAAATGGTAGTGGAGAATTGATGGTGGAGATGTGTCTTGAAAGAGAGTTGATGATAGCAAATACAGTGTTTAGGAAGAAAGTCAAGCATAAATACACATGGGAGAGGGTGGTGGACGGAAGGGTGGTAGATAGAGCGTTAATGGACTATATAATGGTGACCAGGAGTATGGTAGGAAGAGTTAAGGATGTACATGTTCTAAGGGGAGAGAGTGGGGGAATATCAGATCATTTTTTGGTGGAAGGTAAATTGAGAGTGGAGAATAGGTGGAGAAAGAGGAAAAGGGCAGTAGGTAGGGAGTTACTTAGAATGAACTGCTTAAATGAAGAAAAAAAGGAGAATGAGTATAAGAAGTTGAGAGAGGAGTGGGAGAGAGTAAAGGATAGAGTAGAACTAGGAGTGGAGGAGGAATGGGAATGGTTCAAGGAGGGAGTCATAAGGTGTGCAAAGATGGTGTTTGGAACAAGGAGGGTGGGAGGAAATAGAAAGAAGGGTAGTGAGTGGCGGGATGAGGAAGCAAAGAAGGGTGTAGAAGAGAAGAAGCAGGCATTCATAGATTGGCTAAAAATTAGGACGAGGGAATCGTATGAGAGGTACAAAGTAAAGAGAAAGGAAGTTAAGCATAAGATAAAGGAAGCAAAGAGGAGAGCAGATGTGAAATGGGTAAAGAGTATGACAGAAAATTTTGAAAGTAATAAAAAGATGTTTTGGAAGGAAGTTTAAAAAGGAAGAGGAGACGAATCAAGTAGAGAAGAAAAGGTAAAAGGTGCAGATGGAGAGATGATAATGGAAGAGAAGGCAGTGAGAGGAAGGTGGGGAGAGTATTTTAGGGAGCTGCTAAATGTGAAGGAGGATAGGGAGGGAAAGGTAGTTGCAATGGGAAGCGCTAAGAAAATGAGAGTGATGAGTAAGGAAAATGGAGGAGAAATAGGGAAGGATGAAGTGAAAGCAGCTGTTAAGATGATGAGAGCAGGTAAGGCACCTGATCTGGATGGATGCCATGCAGAATATCTGAAGAAAGGAGGTACAGTTATGGTGGACTGGCTGGTGAGGTTATTTAATGTTTGTTTAAGAGAGGGTAGAGTGCCAGAAGACTGGAGGAGTGCCTGTATAGTTCCGCTTTACAAAGGAAAGGGGGACAAGTGTGAGTGTAGTAGTTACAGAGGGATCAGCTTGTTGAGTGTAGTTGGGAAGGCTTATGGGAGGGTCTTGATTGAGAGGATTAGGAGAGGAAGAGAGGGAGTAATTGGTGAGGAACAGTGTGGTTTTAGGACAGGTAGGTGATGTGTAGATCAGATCTTTGTGGTAAGACAGATATGTGAGAAAGCTATAGGAAAAGGTAAGAATGTTTTTTTGGCTTTTATGGATCTGGAAAAGGCTTACGACAGGGTAGAGAGGAAGGGACTGTGGGAGGTACTGCAGATATATGGGATAGGAGGAAAGCTGTTAAGAGCAGTCAAGAGTTTTATGAGAGTAGTAGAGCTTGCGTTAGGATTAGAAATGGAGAGAGTGAATGGTTTGAGGTAAAGGTGGGACTTCATCAGGGGTGTGTTATGTCGCCCTGGGTGTTCAATCTTTACATGGATGGGGTGGTGCGAGAGGTGAATGCAAGGGTAGTGGGTCAGGGGTTGGAGATGATTAATGAAAATGGAGAAAAGTGGGAGGTGAGCCAGTTGTTGTTTGCCGATGACACTGTGCATGTAGCAGGATCAGAGGAAGGATTGAGGAAGTTAGTGAAATTTGAGAAGGTGTGTGAAAGAAAGAAGCTGAAGATAAATGTAGGCAAAGGTAAGGTGATGAGATGTACAAGGGGAGAGAGTGACAGTAGGCTGGAAGTGAGCATTAACCACTTCACTACGGGACTTAAATCTCGCGGGCAGCAGCCAATGCCAGCCGTACGACGTGTCGTAATAATACTCGCATCATAAAATATAGTCACCGCTTATATCGATCGTTCTCTCTTTCACCCGCGAATTTTGAAATCCACAGAGAATGGGATTCAGGGCACATTTGGGAGAATGTAAAAACACAGGGGCGACTACAATAAATATAATCAAGACGCCGATATGTCAACGTCGCTAATCCACTTGCTCCTCATGACGCCTACGTGTGCGGCACCGTATAGAAGGGGTTAAGGGTGAGAAACTGGAGGAAGTGGATAGTTTCAGATACTTGGGTGAGAATGTGACAGGAAAGGGGGGAGTGGAGTGTGGAGGTAGAATGTAGATTGAGAGAAGTGAGTAAATGCCTTGGTGGATTAAAAAGTGTAATGAGAAATCGACATCTGGGAATGGAAGTTAAGAGGAGGTTATATGAAGGAGTGATTGTGCCAACAGCAATGTATGGGGCAGAAACATGGAACATGAGAGAGGAAGAGAGAAGGGGTTTGAATGTGCTTGAGATTAAATGTCTGAGAAGTATGATAGGGGTTACTAGGCTAGATAGAGTGAGAAATGAGGAGGTGAGGAGGAGAACAGGGGTGGAAAAGGAGCTGGGAGATAGGGTTGATGAAAGAATATTAGGATGGTTTGGACACATGGAAAGAATGAGTGAAGAAAAATTAGTAAAAGAAGTGGGGAAGGCGGAGGTGGAAGGAGTGAATACGAGGGGGCATCCTAGGATGAGATGGATGGATGGGGTGAAAGGGGCTTTACAAAAGAGAGGAATGTCTATAGAGGAAGGACGGGAGAGGACAGAAGATAGGTGTGAATGGAGAAGGGTTGTGTATAGATGAGGCTGTGATGCATGAGGGGGAGTGGGTGGGGGATGGGGGGTGAGGAAGCATGTATGAGAAAAAATTTGACGCAGCCTGAAGGGATTTCTCCCCGTCTTCTCCATTTTTGCATGAGGGGACGGAGAGGGGGGGTCACTGAATCTATGAAGCGGCCTTGCTGTGGATGTGCTGTGTCTTGCGACACTGCCTCTGACCCAGGGCAGTGGACAGGATGCAGGGATGACCCGTCATCTAGGAGGTGCTCAGATAGGAGGGAGGGAGGAGAGTGGAGGGGAGTGGAATATATGGGAAATGAAATGGGTGGGAGTGATTTCTATGCCTTTTTCTTTTTTACTACCCCCCCGTGTAAGGGGGGAAAAAGCCTTTTGTATATGTATGTATGAATAGAAGTGGCCCAAGTACGGAACCCTGAGGAACTCCACTCATAACATTTTTCCATTTAGAAGTTTTGCCATTTAAAACAACTCTTGTTTTCAATCGTTTAACCAATTTCTAGTTCATCCAGGAGGTGCTCAGATGAGAGGGAGGGTGGGAGGGGTGTGGAGTGTATTTAGGGATGAAATGGGTGGGAGTGTTTTTGTGCCTTTCCCTTTTTGGCTACCTCCCTTGAGAGGGGGAAAGAGCCTTGGTATATGTATGTAGTTCAACTTATTAGGCTACCACTTATTCTGTGTGAAGCTAATTTAGTAAGTAGCTTTTTGTGGGGGACAGTATCAAAAACTTTTGCAAAGTCTAAATATATTAAATCTATATTGTTTCTTTTGTCATAATTCGAGGTGATTGTGTTGTGGAATTTGAGTTAGTCAGTCATGCTTGAATGTTTCCATATGAATCCATGTTGGCTATCATTTATTAAACAGTTACCTTCTAAATGATGTTCGATAGCATCTCTGATGATAGTTTCCATCATTTTTCCTACAATTGAAGTCAAGCTTATAGGCCTGTAATTATTTGGTTTCTTTTTGTCACCTTTTTTGAATATGGGAGTAACATTAGCTAGCTTCCATTCTCTTGGGACATCTTCAGATATGATGGATTTCTTGAAAATAATTTCTAATGGAACAACAATCTCATTTTTCATTTCCTTTAATATTCTTGGATGCCAACTGTCAGGCCCTGGTGTATTAACTTTGAGTTTCTCTATACACCTTTTAATTTTTTCTTTTGTTATATTTACCCTAGATTTTTCATAGGTTTCAGTTTGGAGTTCACTTTAAGTGTTTTGTTTACGAATACTGAGCTAAAATAGTTGTTTAAAATATCACACCTTCCTTCATTTGAATATTCAAGTTGACCATCAGCAGATAATAGTGGGCCAACGTCGTTTAGTTTTCCGTTGCAGGATGTCATCATAGCCTCACACCATGGAGTCCCCCAAAAAAAAGAACTCCTGATTTTCAGCTACCTTATCCTCCAATAGAGCAAAACGATTGGCTAAAGCCAGCAGTTGCTCTGCAGGGTACCCACTTACTGAACGTGGGCTCAACAAACGGGACCCCACAGAACGTCACTTGCTCACGGCAGTGGCAGAAATTGAAGATGTGGTACACTCTTTGGGTTGTGGGGAGGATTCATCCTTCTCACAGAGTGCATTCCTGAGAAGACAAATCTACTCCTCACACATCCTGAGATGGTCCTCCAGGTTAGCACAACCTGAGATGGTCCTCCAGGTTAGCACAACCTTTACAAGCCATTTCGCTCCTTCTTCGGCAATACAAATGCCAAAGAGAAAATATAAAAAAACAAAAGAAACAAAAGTGGTCACTAAATAAACAAAATACACAAAGCTTACTCTACTTACCTTATACTATTATTCCTACCTTTGGAGTACAGTAACAGACTACTGTTTTGATTCTAAATTACTATAACACTACACTTTATCTTATACCTGTAACTATATAGTGCTATACATATCCAATTACAAAAACACAACATAATCACTTGTCACTATTCGAAAATATAAACTTCACAAGCAGTAATAAACTTAATGAGGTATTCACTAGCTGGTGTCTCTGCAGAAGATGAGTTCTCAAGCTGAGGTCACGGAGCTTGGCTTTTTCATAGTTTCTCTTTTCTTCCCTGCATATTTTTACATATTCATTTCTTAGTTTGATATATATTTGCCACTTACTAATTTTTTTTCCCATCTTTTTCAAGGTTTGTCTCTTTTATCTTTAGCCTCACTACATTTTTGTTGTTGTACCAGCACTTAATGTACATCCTTTCTTACTTCTGCTTAGGTACAAATTTGTCTCTTCCCTCTTTATAAATTTTATGATATGTTCCATTTCGCTTCCATCTTTGTTTCTTCATTTAAGAAGTTTTCCCACATTACATTTTTAAAGAATTTTCTGAGTTTCTCAAAATCTGTTTTGTTGTACATTAGTCTTCTTTTTCTGTTTCTCATATGTATATATGTATATGTGTGTAGCCATACTTTGCCCATGGGTCTTCAACCTTTTCACTGTTATGTCTTCCATGTTTGTTTTAAACTGTTGTTAGGGGATATATAGCCAAGGGAAACTTGTACTCTGTGTAGCAAAAGAACTAATGTCAGACTCTGTCTAAATGACAGGTTGCAAATGTGAGCAGAGAGTCACTCATGGCAGACGTTGTAATAAAAGAATTTTTTGATTCATCTTTTACTGAAAGTGAGAAAGCTGACATGGAGTCTCACATTGATAAAGAGGTATGTGTTTACAGTTTTGTATATAGTATACCAGCTGCATAATTATAGCAGATAAACAATTATTATTGAATTTATTTAGGATATATTTAGCTTATTTGGGGTTACAGGATTGTTGTTGTCATTCCCTAGACTGGTCAAGCTGTCCCATCTCCATGAGGAACGACACAGCTGGAACAGGGTTTTCCCATAAATCCTTTATAGAGTGTATATTATGTTGTTAGCATTCGTGATTGTGTATAATGCAGTCTTCCATAATGTGTTGTATAGTACATACATATACCAAAGGCTTTTTCCCCCTTACAAGGGAGGTAGCCAGAAAACAAAGGCATAAAATCCACTCCCACCCATTCCATCCCCACATAATATGGAGTGAAATATTGCATCTTGGACATTTACCTGCGATGTGGCCATCCAGCCTTTTTTGGTGGTTTAGAAGGGCTTGATGTTGGCTGCACCGCAGTCTGGCCTGGTGGACTCTATCCTTTTGGGGTGAGAGAGGATTCAGAAGGATGGACATCAGATGGTCTGGCATGCAGCAATGTATTGTCTTTCAGTTTGTTGATGGAGCAGTGAATGATATGATTATGGATATGCCTCTGGTGGTTGTGGAGGAAGAGAAGAGAATATTTGAGTATGATATAGGTATTTGGGTGTTGTTTTGATGTTTTTTGGTGTGTGTGATTCTGATATGTAGTGTACTGGGTGTGTTGTGTTTGTGGAGCCTATGGCAAGCGTTTGTGTGCCCCTCGTGTCAAAGTGACCTTTTACTTTCAGGACTTGTTTCATGGTATAAATAGTCATTAGTTGTTGTATTTGTGCAGCCTATAATTGTCTTCAGGGTTTTGTTGTGTTTGGTCTGTAGGGTGTTGTGGTAGTGTCTGTGTCGTGGGACCACCCCCAAACCCCAAGAGTTGGGGGCGACAGCCACAGCACACTCCTGCCACCAGTTCTTATGCAGGTGGCACTGATCCCTGGGTTACAAGGTTGGATAGAGCGAGAAATGAGGAGGTGAGGAGGAGACCTGGGCAGAAAAGGAGATGGTAGATAAGGCTGCTGAAAGAGTATTGTGATGGTTTCGACATATGGAAAGAATGAGTGAAGAAAGATTAGTAAAAGAAGTGTAAGGCAGAGGTGGAGTGAGTGAACTTGAGGGGATGACTGAGGATGAGATGGATGGATGGGGTGAGAGGGCCATTGAGCAAGAGGGGAATGTCTGTTGAGCAAGGAAGGGAGGGGCAGGATGGTGTGTATCATTGCATGTATGAGCTGGGTTGCCGGCTTGTGTGTTGACCGTGACGTCACGAAGTTATGTGTGGCTGCGGGGCGTGGCCAGCGGGCAGTCATTCGTGAGCTGGTGAGTTGAGTAGACATAGCAGACATTTACACTAGTAGCAGAATGTAGTTTTATGTGGCTTCAGTGATGGCGTGTTCGACAAAGTGGCCACCTAAACTAGAGAATGGAGAGGTTTACAAAAATTGGAAGAAAGATATAAGTATCTGGTGTGAATTAATGGAGTTGCCAAAAAACAAAAAAAACAACAAACAAGTGCTTGCAATTCACTTGTCATTGTTGGGGAAAGCATTTAAGGCCTTGTCTGAAATTCGCACTACTGATTTAAAGAAAGACAATGGCGTGGAGGTGTTGTTAAAGAAGCTTGATGAATTGTTCCTGGCAGATGCAGAGCAGCAGCAATTTGGTGTCTTTTTATGAACTCTATAACCTTCGGAGAACCTTGACATGAACATTCGAGATTTTGTGTCTAAATTTGAGCATGTATATTTTAGATTTATGGAACAAGGAATGATACTACCAGGTCCAGTGAAAGCATTCATATTATTATCTTCATGTGACTTAAATGATAATGAGTGCCAATTGGCTATGTCTACAGTTACGGATGTGAATTATGAAAACATGAAGTATGCTTTGTGTTGTATTTTTGGCGGAGGAATAAGTAGAGTAAATTCGACTGTGTCAAGTTCAATAAGTGATGTAAAGACTGTGAAGAGTGAGCCCGAATTTATCAGCCAAGAAGAAGAGAAAAATAAAGAAATGATGTATACGAGCAGTGGAGTGCGAGGTAGAGGAATGAGAGGTGGTATGGTTGACCATGACCGTGGGAGGAGTGACGGCGGTAGATACAGTTCTTCAGTAAGGAGACAGAATCCTGTGGGTCGTGACAGCAGAGTGTTGAGGTGTGCAATATGTGGTTCTAAAATCCATTGGGCCAGATATTGTCCAGATTCTTATGAGAATAAGAATACCAGTGGCGATGAGAGAAGATAAAGAAGAGATGGTTCACCTGTCATTATTTATGGGTTATGCAGGTAATACTGACCGATGAGGAAAACTACAGACTCTAGTTGAAGAGGCTAAATATTGTGCAGTGTTGGATTCAGGATGTTCAACCACAGTGTGTGGAAACAAATGGCTTGAGAATTTCTTGAGTGGACTCAGTGCTTATGAACATGATAAGATTGTGGAGGAGAGATCAACATCCACATTCACCTTTGCTGATGGTGCTACAGTTCCTTCCATTAAGCGTGTCACACTACCCTGTTCTATGGTCCTGGAGCCGCAGCGTCTACGTCGTGGGACCACCCCCCAACCCCAAGAGTTGGGGGCCAAACGGCGGCAACCAGCCCTGGCCACCAGCTCTACGCAGGTGGCACCGATCCCCAAGAGGAGCTACGACTGCCTTGGGGAGTACCACAATTCTTTTTCTCAACATGCAATGTTACGTTTTTTTCTGCACCAAGGGGTGATTTTCCGGCGATCACCCCTCTTCTACTTTTAGCCAGAGATGTAGAGAGCAATCCTGGGCCCACCACAAAATACACATGCCCAACATGCTCTAAACCCATTACTTCGAGCAGACAGGGAAAGGGCTCAGTTCAGTGCAATATGTGCAAAAACTGGGCCCACCTCACTTGTACAACACTTGCTGACACAAACCAATACACAAACACTTGGACATGTTACTTGCCCTCTAGTAACCCCGCTCCCACCTCCCCAACCACAGCCAGCACCCTGACCCACTCCCAATTTCCCTTTGCCCTTATCCCCAATCAGTACTTCCCTTCCTTTGTCCCCAATATCTCCTTTCCCCCCCCTCTAACCCAGATCCTATACCTTCCCCATTAACACCCCAACCTGAACCCCAAACGGCAACATACAACATCAACATATTACAACACAACATTGACGGTATTAACACGAAAAAACATGAACTCGAACACTTTCTTAAACAACACAACATACACATTGCAATTATACAAGAAACAAAACTAAGACACTCACACAAAACACCATCATTTCATAATTACACCACCATCAGACAAGACCGGACCGACGGCAATGGCGGTGGACTCATCACCCTGATCCACCACTCCATCTGTTTTGTGGACACAGTGCCACAACCAAAATTCTCCTCCCTACCACAGGTAGCACTACAGAAATCCAATCCATTCGAATCCGCACAGGCAACAAATCAACACTGACAATAGTTAACATGTACATTCCCCCCCCAATCATCCCCCACAGTTCCAAACACCTTCAAGCCTCAATTTAGCCAACTAGCCTCAATCCCCAACCTGATCATGGGTGGTGACTTCAAATGCAAGTCGTCTGCCTGGTATGTCAACAACCCTGACCCAGACAGAGGGCTTGATATACAGACTCAGTTTGACTCATTGACTATCATGAACAACACACATAATCATACACATATCCCACACCAAGCCTTCTACACTCCCTCCTCTCTTGATATCACCTTCTGCTCCCCCTGCCTAACCCCAACAACATCATGGAGATTGGTCGGAACCCTTGGTTCTGACCGCCTTCCAATCATCATCACCGCCAAAACAAGATGCACCCCAGTTGGCCACAGACACACATACACCAATTACAAGAGAGCTAACTGGGAAGCTTTTACTGAAGAGACAGAACAACATTTTGAAACACTTAACAGTACACCAATCACAAACATAAACAATGCTGTGCACACTTTTAATACAATCATACAAAACGCAGACAAGAGATACATCCCTAGAGGCAACAGAAAATCACACAACCCCAACTTCACACCAGAAATCCAAGGCCTCATCAGATAACGAGACACGCTTAAACACAATACCCCCACACCTATCCCTCAAAACATAGCAGACTAAATACAAACACTAAACACTGTGATTGCCAATAAAATACACAAACAAAAAACACAAAATTGGCAAAAGTTTATCAATACGCTTGATCACAAAACAAACACCAGCAAATTGTACAAAACACTCAACAGCATTACACTATCCAACAGTAACACAACATACATACATACATACATACATATACCAAGGCTTTTTCCCCCTTCCAAGGGAGGTAGCCAAAAAGGGAAAGGCATAAAAACACTCCCACCCATTTCATCCCTAAATACCCTCCACACCCCTCCCACCCTTCCTCTCATCTGAGCACCTCCTGGATGACGGGTCATCCCTGCACCCTGCCCACCGCCCTGGGTCAGAAGCAGTGTCGCAAGACACAGTACATCCACAGCAAGGCCGCTTCATTTAATCGGCGACCCCCCCTCTCCGTCCCCCTTTGCATATAAGGCGAGGACGGGGAGAAATCCCTTCGGGCTGCGTCAAAATTTACTCACACATACTACCCCCCCCACCCCCCCGCCCATTCCTCCTCATGCAGTCACAACATCATCCATATACAACCATTCTCCACTCACCTCTGTCTTCCGTCCTCTCCCTTCCTTCCTCAACAGACATTCCCCTCTTCCCCAAAGCCCCCTTCACCCCATCCATCCACCTCATCCTAGGACGTCCCCTCATGTTCACTCCCTCCACATCTGCCTTCCATACCTCTTTTACTAGTCTTTCTTCACTCATTCTTTCCATGTGTCCAAACCATCCTAATATTCTTTCATCAACCCTATCTCCCAAATCCTTTTTTACCCCTGTTCTCCTCCTCACCTCCTCATTTCTCACTCTATCCAGCCTAGTAACCCCCACCATACTTCTCAGACACCTCATCTCAAACACATTCAAACTCTGTATGGGGCAGAAACGTGGAACATAAGAGAAGAAGAGAGAAGGAGTTTGAATGTGTTTGAGATGAGGTGTCTGAGAAGTATGGTGGGGGTTACTAGGCTGGATAGAGTGAGAAATGAGGAGGTGAGGAGGAGAACAGGGGTAAAAAAGGATTTGGGAGATAGGGTTGATGAAAGAATATTAGGATGGTTTGGACACATGGAAAGAATGAGTGAAGAAAGACTAGTAAAAGAGGTATGGAAGGCAGATGTGGAGGGAGTGAACATGAGGGGACGTCCTAGGATGAGGTGGATGGATGGGGTGAAGGGGGCTTTGGGGAAGAGGGGAATGTCTGTTGAGGAAGGAAGGGAGAGGACGGAAGACAGAGGTGAGTGGAGAATGGTTGTATATGGATGATGTTGTGACTGCATGAGGAGGAATGGGCCCCCCCCGCCCATTCCTCCTCATGCAGTGAGTAAATTTTGACGCAGCCCGAAGGGATTTCTCCCCGTCCTCGCCTTATATGCAAAGGGGGACGGAGAGGGGGGGTCGCCGATTAAATGAAGCGGCCTTGCTGTGGATGTACTGTGTCTTGCGACACTGCTTCTGACCCAGGGCGGTGGGCAGGGTGCAGGGATGACCCGTCATCCAGGAGGTGCTCAGATGAGAGGAAGGGTGGGAGGGGTGTGGAGGGTATTTAGGGATGAAATGGGTGGGAGTGTTTTTATGCCTTTCCCTTTTTGGCTACCTCCCTTGGAAGGGGGAAAAAGCCTTGGTATATGTATGTATGTATTCTTTTTCTGTGGTGGGGGAAAAGCATAATGCCACCAAGTATTCCCACTTGGATCGTAAGAGGCGAGAAGAAAGGGACGGGGATTGATACATTCCTAAAAAAAAAGTAAAGGCATAAGAGGGTCTGGGGAGTTTTCCGACCAGCACCCTAAGGTTTGGGTCTTTTAATGTGCGTGGATGTGGTACAGATGAGAGTAAAAGGGAAGAGATAGGTAGTATGTTTGTGAGAAGAAAGATGGATGTGTTGGCTTTGAGTGAAACTAAGTTGAAAGGGAAAGGTGAGTGTAAGTTTGGGAGTGTAAGTGGAAGGTTATCAGGAGTGAAGAGAGGGCGAGGGAGGGAAGGGGTGGCTATTCTAGTAAGTGAAGAGATAGGTAAACGTGTAGTGGAGTGGAAGGAGGTTTCCTCAAGAATAATGTGGATGAAGCTGAAACTGGGAAAGGAGATGTGGGTCTTTGTAAGTGCATATGGGCCTGGCAGTGAGAAGAGTGTAGAAGAAAGGGAGGCCTTTTGGATAGATTTAAATGAGTGCATAGAGGATTTAGGGAGAAATGTCAATGTATTATTACTGGGAGACCTTAATGCTAGGGTAGGAAATGGTCCAATTGATGGAGTGGTTGGGAAATGTGGAGTTCCAGGAAAGAATCGTAGTGGAGAGTTGATGGTGGAAATGTGTCTAGAAAGAGAGTTGATGATAGCAAATACAGTGTTTCGGAAGAAAGCCAAGCATAAGTACACATGGAAGAGGGTGGTGGATGGAAGGGTTGGTAGATAGAGCGTTAATGGATTATGTAGTGGTAAATAGGATTATGATAGGAAGAGTTAAGGATGTACATGTACTAAGGGGAGAGGGTGGGAGAATATCAGATCATTTTTTGGTGGAAGGTAAGTTGAGAGTGGAGGATAGATGGAGAAAGAGAAAAGGGACAAAAGTTAGGGAGATTCTTAGAGTGAACTCTTTGAATGAAAAGGAAAAGGAGAAGGATTACAAAAAGAAGCTGAAGGAGGAGTGGGAGGGAGTGAAGGATGGAGTAGTGCTAGGTGTGGAGGAGGAATGGGGATGGTTCAAGGAGAGAGTCACAAAGTGTGCAAGGATGGTGTGTGGAACAAGAAGGACAGGAGGAAATAGAAGGAAGGGTAGTGAATGGTGGGATGAGGAAACAAAGAAGGTTGTAGAAGAGAAGAAGCGAGCTTTCACAGATTGGTTACAAAATAGGACGAGGGAGTCATATGAGAGGTACAAAGAAAAGAAAAGAGAAGTAAAGCAAAAGGTAAAGGAGGCAAAGAGGAGAGCACATGTGAAATGGGGTAAGGGCATGACAGAAAAATTTGAAAGTAATAAAAAGATGTTTTGGAAAGAAAATAAGAGGAAGAGGAGTTGAATTAAGTAGAGAAGAAAAGGTAAAAGGTGCAGATGGAGAGATGATAATGGAAGAGAAGGCAGTAAGGGGAAGATGGGCAGAATATTTTAGGGAGTTGCTAAATGTGAAGGAGGATAGGGAAGGAAAGATAGCTGCAGTGGGAAATGCTAAGAAAATGACCATGATGAGTGAGGAAAATGGAGGAGAAATAAGGAAGGATGAAGTGAAGGCAGTTGATAACCTCTTCAGTACGGGCCTTAAATCTCGCGGGCAGCAGCCGCTGCCAGCCGTATGACGTGTCGTAATAATACTCGCATCTTAAAATATAGTCACCGCTTATATTGATCGTTCTCTCTTTCACCCGTGAATTTTGATAACCATAGAAAATGTGATTAAAGACAGTTTAGAGAGTATGTCATTACGCAGGGGCAACTACAATAAATATAATCAAGACGCCGATATGGCAGCCTCGCGTATCCACTTGCTCCTCATGCCGCCTACGTATGCGGCACCGTATGGAAGGGGTTAAGATGATGAGAGCAAGTAAGGCACCTGGTCTGGATGGATGCCATGCAGAAAGTCTAAAAAAAGTAGGTAGAGTGATGGTGGACTGGCTGATGAGGTTATTTAAAGTTTGCTGGAAAGAGGGTAGAGTGCCGGAGGACTGGAGGAGTGCCTGTATAATTTCTCTTTACAAAGGAAAAGGGGACAAGTGTGAATGTAGTAGTTTCAGAGGAATTAGCTTGTTAAGTGTAGTTGGGAAGGCTTATGGGAGGATCTTGATTGAGAGGATTAGGATAGGAATAGAGGGAGTAATTGGTGAGGAACAGTGTGGATTTAGGACGGGTAGAGGTTGTGTAGATCAGATCTTTGTGGTAAGACAGATATGTGAGAAAGCTATAGGAAAGGGGAAGGATGTTTTGTGGGCTTTTATGGATCTGGAAAAGGCTTATGATAGGGTAGACAGAAAGGCACTGTGGGAGGTTATGCAGATATACGGGATAGGAGGAAAGCTTGTAGTAGCTGTCAAGAGTTTTTATGAGAGTAGTAGAGCTTGTGTCAGGATTAGAAATGGAGAGAATAAGTGGTTCAAGGTGGGACTTCGTCAAGGATGCGTTATGTCACCCTGGCTGTTCAACTTATACATGGATGGGGTAGTGCGAGAGGTAAATGCAAGAGTAGTGGGTCAGGGACTGGAGATGGTTAAAGAAAATGGAGAAAAGTGGGAGGTGAGCCAGCTGTTGTTTGCCGACAACACTGCGCTTGTGGCAGGATCAGAGGAGGGATTAAGGAAGTTGGTAACAGAGTTTGGGAGAGTATGTGATAGAAGAAAGCTAAAGATAAATGTGGGTAAAAGTAAGGTGATGAGATGTACAAGAGGTGAAAGTGGCAGTAGACTGGAAATGAGCATTAAGGGAGAGCGACTGGAGTAAGTGGATAGTTTTAGATACTTGGGTGCAAATGTGGCAGGAAAAAGTGGAGTGAAGGTGGAGGTAGAATGTAGATTGAGAGAAGCGAGTAAATGCCTTGGTGGATTAAAGAGTGTAATGAGGAATAGACATTTGGGAATGGATGCTAAGAGGAGACTGTATGAAGGAGTGATTGTGCCAACAGCACTGTATGGGGCACAAACATGGAACATAAGAGAGGAAGAGAGAAGGAGTTTGAATGTGTTTCAGATGAGGTGTCTGAGAAATATGATGGGGGTTACTAGGCTAGATAGAGTGAGAAATGAGGAGGAGAACAGGAGTGGAAAGGGAGTTGGGAGATAGGGTTGATGAAAGAGTATTAGGATGGTTTGGACACATGGAAAGAATGAGTGAAGAAAGACTAGTAAAAGAGGTATGGAAGGCAGATGTGGAGGGAGTGAACATGAGGGGACGTCCTAGGATGAGATGGATGGATGTGGTGAAGGGGGCTTTGGGGAAGTGGGGAATGTCTGTTGAGGAAGGACAGGAGAGGACAGAAGACAGGGGTGAATGGAGAATGGTTGTACAGTATATGGATGATGTTGTGATGCATGAGGTGGAATGGGCCGTGTAATGGGGGGTAAGGTATTAAGTGTGAGCAAAATTTGACGCAGCCCGAAGGGATTTCTCCTCGTCTTCTCCTTTTATGCAATGGGGGGGACGGAGAGGGGTGGTCGCCGATTTAATGAAGCGGCCTTGCCGTGGATGTGCTGTGTCTTGCGACACTGTTTCTGACCCAGGGCAGTGGACAAGGTGCAGGGATGACCCGTCATCCAGGAGGTGCTAAGATAAGAGGGAGGGTGGAGGGGTGTGGAGTGTATTTAGGGATGGAATGGGTGGGAATGATTATATGCCTTTTCCTTTTTGGCTTCCTCCCTTGTAAGGGGGAAAAAGCCTTGGTATATGTATGTACGTATGGATTGTTTTATTTGGAGCACCTGGAAAAATTCTCACTGACAATGGCTGTGAATTCAATACTGAAGATATGAGAGCATTAGGGAAAGCATTCAATATCAAGATAAAAGCAACATCAGCAGAAAGTCCCTGGAGTAATGGAGTATGTGAAAGACAAAATGCAGCGATTGGCAACATAGTGGGTAAAATCATGGCTGATGGTGAATGCGGCTCAGAGATTGCTTTGGCTTGGGCAGTATCGGCAAGAAATGCTCTTTCTAACCACACTGGTTTCTCCCCCAATCAGCTAGATTCTGGATTCAACTCTGGTCTACCCAATGTTTATGATAATGACCTTCCAGCATTGGAACCTACTTCAGCGTCAAACATTGTGAGAACTAACTTGAATGCCCTACATTTAGCAAGACAGGAATATATGAAGTCCGAAGCAGGAGAAGGTCTAGCTAGGGCTTTACGACACAACATAGGTTCAAACGACCAACTTGATGTCCAAAATGGTGATGAGGTCTTCTACAAAAGGAATGACAGCCTTAGGTGGCATGGCCCTGGCATTGTGATAGGCAGAGATGGGAAACAAATTTTAGTGAGGCATGGAGGAGTCTATGTATGTGTTCATGAGTGTAGGCTGGCTCTTCCACACCAGAGTCCTATAAGTGAAGCTCCCCATGAATCTGAAGATGCATGAGAGGAATCTGAACCAACACCGGGAGAGTGTCTACAAGATGTAGAATCAGAATCGGAAAGTGGTGGCAAGATGCAAGATGTTGAATTGGAAAATGATGGTGAGTCAGACAATTGTGAAGTGAGTGATAATTCAGGTTGGTGAGATAGTTGCTCCAAACCAACCTGCAAGACTTTTGGTTGGTCAGTGGATACAAGGTGTACATTCCGAAAGTGGTGAGTTGATGGCCGGACGAGTGGTGAGCCATGCGGGAAAAGCCACTGGCAAATAACAGAACTGTTATAACTTCAAGTGGGACTCAGATGGAAGTATATCTTAGGCAGATCTCAATAAGGACTTCAGTGAATGGGAGATCATTGCCGATGATGTGGAGATAATGGTTATGTTCACTTCGGAAGAGGTTTTGGCTGTCAAGAACAAAGAAATCAAGAATTGGTAGGATCATGATGTGTATGAGCGAGTGGATGATGTAAGTCAGAAGGCATTGTCTGTCCGGTGGGTTGTGAAGGAAAAATATAAAGAAGGACAATCAGTGGTTAAGGCTCGTTTGGTCGCAAGAGGTTTTGAAGAGGACACATGCGAACTTCAGAAGGATTCTCCTACATGCTCCAAAGAAGTGGTGTGGTTGACTCTGGCACTCGCTGTGACAAACGGCTGGGTATGTCAGACTTTAGATGTGAAGGCTGCCTATTTGCAGGGTGTATTGAGAGGGTGGAACACTTGCAGCCTCCACAGGAATTTGCTGATGGCAGTTTATGGAGATTGAAGAAAACTGTTTACGGCCTGTGTGATGCTGGTAGACATTGGTATCTGCGAGTAAGGAGTCAATTGTTGAGCCTCGGATTGGTGGTGTCATCACTGGATCCAGAATTATTTTCCTAGATATGTAATGGTGAGGTCACAGGCATTATATGTGTCCACGTTGATGATTTCCTTTGGGCAGGGACACAGGATTTTAAGAAGCAAGTAATTGATTGATTGACCCAGGTATTTCTGATTGGCAGCTCAGAGTCCAAGGCCTTCAAATATGTAGGTTTGAATGTCATTCCACACCAAGATAACATTAGACCAGTGGCAGTGTGCATTGACCTTGACACCCGTGACAATAATCAGACAGCGAGCCTATGTCAGAATCGGAACAATCGGAGTACAGGGCTATCATGGGACAATTGAATTGGATTGCCACACATACCTGGCCTGATATAGCATTTGATGTGTGTGAACTGAGCATTGCATGTTGCAAGGCTATTGTAGTGGACCTACTACGACTCAACAAAGTGATTAGCATAGTGAAAACGGATAACATAAGGTTGTTCGTGCCTAAGATGGAGAAGGTTGAAGACTGTTACCTTGAGTGCTTTTCGGATGCTTCATTCACAAATTTGATGGACAGTGGGTCACAGGGTGGCTTTGTGATATTTCTACGAGATGGCAATTAGAAGAGATGTCCCATTTTCTGGCAGACAAGAAAAATTAGAAGAGTCGTTGAGTCCACACTCTCAGCTGAAGCCATGGCACTTTTAGAGTGTGCTGAGTCTTCAGTATATTTGGTGAGGATCCTTTCTGAAATTTCTGGGTGTTCAGCTCTCAAGATTCGGTGTTTTGTCGACAACAAGAGCCTGGTGGATGCTCTTTACTCATGCAGAAGTGTGGAGGATAAGAGGTTGAGGATTGACCTTGCAGTATTGCGGGATATGCTGGAACATGGAGAAATCACAGAGGTGACCTGGGTGGAAACATCACGACAACTTGCTCATTGCCTCACAAAGAAGGGGTGTCAACTGAGTGACTTTGTGCTGCAGTCAGCCAGGATTAGGGTGTTAACAGCATTGACGTGTACATGTATCTTCACATATTTGTATGTGGATCATTTGGGTTTATGGGGAATGTGTATGTACCCATATGGTATGTACCTGCATCATCACTTCATTGTCACATATTCAAGATGAAGTACACAAGAAAGAATAAAACAGGACGAGTGTTAGTGTGTATCATTGCATGTATGAGCTGGGTTGCCGGCTTGTGTGTTGGCCGTGATGTCACGAAGTTATGTGTGGCTGCGTGGCATGGCCAGCGGACAGTCATGCGTGAGCTGGTGAGTTGAGTAGACAGCAGACATTTACCGTATTTTCCGGCGTATAGTGCGCGACTTTTTTCCGTTGGAAGGGCCTAAAAATGGGGGGGTGCGCGTTATCCGGTGGTGCGCATTATCTACGGCCTACGATAAAAAATTCTGCGGCCGTGTGTGTAATTTTTTTCACAACAACATGACGATGTTGGCCGTCACAAAGTCAGGAGGCACACTTCTCCGTGACGTTCTGTGAGAACAAGAACAGCCATGGTGACATGAAAGAATACGCCAGCATGGGCTACCGTATATAAATATTTGGTATAGGTAGGTATCTATCGAATCTTATATTTCATGTTTAAATAGGCCTAAACACCATGAAACATGATCAATATTCATGATATTTGCCCATGTTCACAGCATCCTAGTTTGAATTTTTATGTTGGCTTTGTTGCTTCACTTTAGGTATGGTACAAATTCCGTTGCGGCCGTTCATAAACTCGTGTCAAACACCTGACTACAACACCCTCTTTCGGGAGTTATATTAACTAAACGTCACCTCGATGAGAGACTGTCCTATTTTACCACTGTCATTGCAGGTTCAAAGCTAAAACGAAACAGTCTGTAGTTTGTTTCAGTATTAAATAAAAAATGGTAAAGACGAATTATTTCCTCAAGATATAAAATGAACATTTTCTGTAAAAATCCCGAAATTTTTCTGTATATTTTACTTTCAATACACTTTTTTAGATCATATTTCCTACAAACTATTTAAGCTACAAAGTAATACCGGTACATGTAGTTCCGACTTTTTCTTAGTTGTGTCCTGATTGATGCCTATTTAGACACTTAATTTAGTGACAAATCAACAGATTTCCCATCGGTGGCTCTAGCCAATGAAAAATACTTCTCCATGTAACCTCGTTCACATGATATAAATACCGAGGTAAAACTGCGTTATAGACAAATGCGATCGGGCATGCGCGTTATACGTCGGTGCGCGCTATCTGTGTACTGAGATAACGAAGTGCATGGGTGCGCATTATAACCCGATGCGCATTTTAAGCCGGAAAATACGGTACACAGGAGATAGGAGTTAATGAAAAATGACTGTGTATAGATGATACTGTGATGCAAGGAAAGGAGGGGGCAGGAGATGGGGAGTGGTTATTTGTGAATGATATTTTGATGTAGCTCAAAGGGATTTCTCCGTCTTTTCTTTTTCTTTATTAGGGAATGGAGAGGGGTCACCGATTAAGTAAAGTGGCCTTGCTATGGATGTACTGTGTCTTGCTGCATTACTTCAGACCCAAGGCAGTAGGTGTGAGACAGGGATGACCCTTCATCCATGAGGAACTAGGATGAGAGGGAGGGAAGGATATTGGATGGGAGTGGAATGAGTGGGAGTAGTTCCTTTTGACCTGGCTACCTCTCCTATAAGGGTGAAAATAGCCTTTGATAAATTGATAGGGATGCTTGTTGGCTGAATTTTTTTTAGAGTTACTACTTGGGCATGGGGTCAGAGTGGAGGTGGATTGAGTCCTGCATTGGCAGAAAGTGAGTCTGTAGTAAGGGCATACTACTTTAAATTCCCTCCTTCAAAATGTACTCCATCAAGTGGCACTGTCCTAGTCCTCTCCGAGAGGGGAAGTTCATGACATTAAACTGAATAAAATCAAGTTTGGGGTATTGGCTGCATGTTGTTGTGGCAAAGTAGCATGCA
This sequence comes from Oratosquilla oratoria, assembly GCF_046742065.1. NCBI lineage: Eukaryota > Metazoa > Arthropoda > Malacostraca > Stomatopoda > Squillidae > Oratosquilla > Oratosquilla oratoria. The sequence goes on from NC_134784.1 coordinate 59,917,745, forward strand.
GTTGATACTTTAGGGTCTATATGGGGTGCCCCTATGGACCAAGCCACACATCATTTTGTCTGTGATAGAGAAGGACTCTGCTCACAGAGAAACAGACACTTTTAATATACTGCTACTGTCCCTCCGTTATGCTGTCCATCAACCCCTTGTTGCTGTCCTGTACCATTTCTCTGAATATTCATTTCTTTGTTTTGCCTACTCTGTGGAGGGGGATAGAATGCTGCCACCAAGTATTCCCACTTGGATCATAGGAGGCGAGAAAAACAGGATAGGGATTGGGACTAGGCATCCTTCTCCCTGTATCCCCACAGGGAACAATCCTTAAAAAAAAGTAAAGGCATAGGAGGGTCTAGGAGTTTTCCAACCAGTACCCTAAGGTTTGGGTCTTTTAATGTGTGTGGATGTGGAACAGATGAGAGTAAAAGGGAAGAGATAGGTAGTATGTGAGAAGAAAAATGGATGTGTTGGCTTTAAGTGAAACTAAGTTGAGAAGGAAGGGCAAGTGTGAGTTTGGGAGTGTAGTTGGGAGGTTCTCAGGAATGAAGATAGGGAGAGAAGGGGTGGCTATACTAGCAAGTGAAGAGATAGGTAAACGTGTAGTGGAGTGGAAGGAGGTTTCTTCAAGATTAATGTGGATGAAGGTGAAACTGGGAAAGGAGATGTGGGTTTTTGTAAGTGCATATAGGCCTGGTAGTGAGAAGAGTGTAGAAGGGAGATGTTTTGGATAGTCTTAAACGAGTATGTAGAGGGATTAGGGAGGAACATCAGTTTAGTAGTTTTGGGAGACCTTAATGCTAGGGTAGGAAATGAACCAATAGATGGAGTGGTTGGGAAATGTGGAGTTCCAGGAAAGAATCATAGTGGAGAGTTAATGGTGGAGATGTGTCTAGAAAGAGAGTTAATGATAGCAAGTACAGTGTTTAGGAAGAAAGTCAAGCATAAGTACACATGGGAGAGGGTGGTGGATGAAAGCGTAGTAGATATAGCGTTAATGGACTATGTAGTGGTAGATAGGACAATAATAGGAAGAGTTAAGGATGTACATGTTCTAAGGGAAGAGATTGGGGGAATATCAAATAATTTTCTGGTGGAAGGTAAGTTGAGAGTGGAGGATAGATGGAGAAAGAGGAAAGGGACAAAAGGTAGGGAGGTGCTTAGAGTGAACTGCTTAAATGAGAAGGAAAAGGAGAAGGAGTACAAGAAGAAGCTGAGAGAGGAGTGGGAGGGAATGAAGGATAGAGTAGAACTAGGAGTGGAGGATGAATGGGGATGGTTCAAGGAGGGAGTCACAAGATGTGTAAAGACAGTGTGTGGAACAAGAAGGATGGGAGGAAATAGAAGGAAGGGTAGTGAGTGGTGGGATGAGGAAACAAAGAAGGTTGTAGAGGAGAAGAAGCGAACTTTAACAGATTGGTTACAAAATAGGACAAGGGAGTCATATGAAAGGTACAAAGAAAAGAGAAGAGAAGTAAAGCACAAGATAAAGGAAGCAAAGAGGAGAGCAGCTGTGAAATGGGGTAAGAGTATGACAGAAAATTTTGAAAGTAATAAAAAGATGTTTTGGAAAGAAATTAAGAGAAGAAGAGGAGGCGAATCAAGTAGAGAAGAAAAGGTAAAAGGTGCAGATGGAGAGATGATAATGGAAGAGAAGGCAGTAAGGGGAAGATGGGCAGAATATTTTAGGGAGTTGCTAAATGTGAAGGAGGATAGGGAGGAAAAGATAGTTGCAGTGGGAAGTGCTAAGAAAATGACCATGATGAGTGAGGAAAATGGAGGAGAAACAAGGAAGGATGAAGTGAAGGTAGCTGTTAAGATGATAAGAGTAGGTGAGGCACCTGGTCTGGATGGATGCCATGCAGAATTTCTAAAAAAAAAAAAAAAAAAAAAGGAGGTACAGTGATGGTGAACTGGTTGGTGAGGTTATTTAATGTTTGTTTGAGAGAGGGTAGAGTACCGGAGGACTGGAGGAGTACCTGTATAGTTCCACTTTACAAGGGAAAGGGGGAAAAAGTTTGAGTAGTAGTATCAGAGGGATTAGCTTGTTAACCACTTCATACATACATACATACATACAAGGACTGAACGCTACAAAAACAGTGCCATCCCATCCATTGTGCACATTATCAACTCTATGTGAACCTGTACAGTGTATATACTCTAAGTCCTATATTCTTAATCAGCTTTTGCAATGTATTAATGTCAGTGTACTACTGCGATTGAAATAAACCTTCTATTATTATTATTATTATTATTACATATACCAAGACTTTTTCCCCCTTACAAGGGAGGTAGCCAAAAAGGGAAAGGCATAAAATCATTCCCACCCATTCCATCCCTGAATACACTCCACGCCCCTCCACCCTCCCTCTTATCTGAGGTGCTCAGAACCACTTCATGCCGGGCCAAAATCTCGTGGGCAGCATTAGCTGCCAGACGTACGATGTTGCATCATAATACTCGCATTATAAAAAATAAAGTTACCGCTGTATCGATCATTCTCTCTTTCACCCGTGAATTTTGATAACCATAGTAAATATGATGAAGCCAGTTTACAGAGTATGGGGGTCACGCAGGTACAACTACAATGAATATAATTAAGACACCGATATGGCAGCCTCGCATACCCACTTGCTCCTCATGACGCCTACATAGGCGTCACCGTATGGAAGGGGTTAAGTGTAGTTGGGAAGGCTTATGTGAGGATCTTGATTGAGAGGATTAGGAGAGGAACAGAGGGAGTAATTGGTGAGGAACAGTGTAGAGGTTGTGTAGATCAGATTTTTATGGTAAGACAGATATGTGAGAAAGCTATAAGAAAAGGTAAGGATGTTTTTTGGCTTTTATGGATCTGGAAAAGGCTATTGACAGGGGAGACAGGAAGGCACTGTGGGAGGTTTTGCAGATATATGGGATAGGAGGAAAGCTTTTAGGAGCTGTCAAGAGTTTTTATGAGAGTAGTAGAATGTGTGTCTGGATTAGAAATGGAGAGAGTGAGTGGTTTGAGGTAAAGGTGGGACTTTGTCAGAGATGTGTTATGTTGCCCTGGCTGTTCAACTTATACATGGATGGGGTGATGCAAGAGGTAAATGCAAGGATGGTGGGTCAGGGATTGGAGATGGTTAAAGAAAATGGAGAAAAGTGGGAGGTGAGCCAGCTGTTGTTTGTAGACAACACTGCGCTTGTGGCAGGATCAGAGGAGGGATTGAGGAAGTTGGTAACAGAGTTTGGGAGAGTGTGTGAAAGATGGAAATTGAAGATAAATGTGGGTAAATGTAAGGACGGGGGGATGAAGAGGGGGGGGTCGCCGACTTAATGAAGCGGCCTTGCTGTGGATGTGCTATGTCTTGCACCACTGCCTCTGACCCAGGGCAGTGGACAAGGTGCAGGGATGACCTGTCATACAGGAGGTGCTAAGAGGGAGGGTGGAGGGGGGTGGAGTGTATTTAGGGAGTGAATGGGTGGGAATAGTTTTGTCTTTTTCTTTTTGGCTACCTCCCTTGTAATGGGGAAAATACTTGGTATATGTATGTATGTAAAAGTAAAGTGATGAGATGTACAAGGGGTGAAAGTGGCAGCAGACTGGAAGTGAACATTAAGGGAGAGAGACTGGAGGAAGTGGATAGTTTTAGATACTTGGATGCGAATGTAGCTGGGAAGGGAGGGGTGGATGTGGAGGTAGAATATAGATTGAGAGAAGCGAGTAAATGTCTTGGTGGATTAAAAAGTGTAATGAGAAATAGACATTTGGGAATGGATGCTAAGAGGAGATTGTATGAAGGAGTGATTGTGCCGACAGCACTGTATGGGGCAGAAACATGGAATATAAGAAAGGAGGAGTTTGAATGTGTTTGAGATGAGATGTCCAAGAAGTATGATAGGGGTTACTAGGCTGGATAGAGTGAGAAATGAGGAGGTGAGGAGGAGAACGGGGATGGATAGGGAGTTGGGAGATAGGGTGGATGAAAGTATATTAGGATGGTTTGGACATATGGAAAGAATGAGTGAAGAAAGACTAGTAAAAGAGGTATGGAAGGCAGATGTGGAGGGAGTGAACATGAGGGGCGACCTAGGATGAGATGGATGGATGGGGTAAAAGGGGCTTTGGGGAAGAGGGGAATGTCTGTTGAGGAAGGATGGGAGAGGACAGAAGACAGGAGTGAATGGAAAATGGTCGTACAGTAAAAGCCCTTTTATCCGGCACCAATGGGACCGAAGATGTACCGGATACATGAAAATGCCGGTTACGGGAAGGGATATTTAAAAATACATTTATTTATATTGTTCATTTACTTATTAATAGATCTTAATTCACTTTAATAATAAACACATCCACATATTTATATATTGTAAATTCAATCAGTATAGAGTAAATCCAATCAATATACATCAGTTATAATCATCACAGCATCATCAGTTGTCTAATTCGTCATCTGATAATTGTACTACAAAATTGTGAATGGTCACGTTCAGTGTTGGTGACTGAGAGAGTGCATTCACCTCTACACTCGAGTTTTCTTTCACTAAACTTTTTGTACCAACTTTCATAAAATCTTTGATGTCTCTGCTTAGAATTTTTCCCTCTGTGCACTGTTCTGCAAATTTCACAAACACTGCTAACCCTTCGCTGCATCCTTCCACGATACATTCAGCTCAGGATCGTCTTCTTCACTATCTGCCTCTGTCGTTCTTTTATTGGGAACTGATTGTAAGATTTCATCATCACTAAGTGAGAATGTTACTGCTTGGTCACTGTCCATATCCATCCACGCTTGTATCGCTTCATCACTAATGCAAAGTTTAGTGCAACAACCCATCTCTTTCAATTCTTTCACCACCGACTTCTTTCTTGCCGATGGAAACCCTCAAAATCCTCAGCCCCTTCCTGATCTTCAAACATTATTTTCAGATATAATTTTCTCCAATGCTTTTCATCCTCCTAAACTAGCAAAGCCATAAAAATAGTGTCTTTAACATTAAACCCACGTTGGAATTCAGAAATGCTACCGTCCTCAAAATAAACTAGTTTACACATAAAACTTTTCCGATAATTCATTTTAAAGTTTTGAATCACTCCTTGATCCATGGGCTGGATCACACTCATTATGTTCAGCAGTAAATACACAACAGAAATGTTTCCATTGCTGAGTTCCTCAGCTGATGGATGTGCTTTACTGTTGTCGAGTAGGAGAATAAATTTGCTGTCCTCTAGAAGTCTTTTCTTTTTCAAATTTTCTCTCACTGGTGGGACAAACACATGCTTGAGACAATTCATGAATGTTTCTGAGTCCATCCATGCATTATTTTGTGGGCGATAATCCACTGGCAAGTATGTTAGATTTTTAAAACAACGTGGCTTCCGGTATTTTCCAACGACACAATTTGACTTTACGGGTCCCTGCTATGTTTGTACACAGTAACACCGTCAGTCTATCCTTGCTTTGTTTGAATCTTTTGGTGGTTTCCTCTGCTTCACTGGCTAGTGTAGATGTCGGTAGACAGCGGTAGAAGAGGACGGTCTCGTCAGCGTTGTAGATCTGTTCTGGTTTCAGATCATCCTCGGCAACCAATTTTGCAAACCTATGACAGAAAGGAGGGAAAAAAAGTTAAAAAATAAATATATATAAATGCGCTACGCATCTGTGTATGCAAGAGAAAAATTGAGATATGAGATGCGAATCTTTACCATGAAGGCATAGGTTAATTAACACACCTGTCTATAAACTCCTTTGCAAAAGGTAAATCAGCAGGTTTTGCTTCCCCAAACACATCAAGACGACCTATTCCATGGCGATTCTTGAATCTTTGAAGCCATCCATCTGAGAACTGGCACGATTCTCCAATTGACATCTTTTCAGGAAAATCTTTGGCTTTTTCTTGCAGCATTGGGCCTGATATAGCTGCACCTTCAGACATTTTAAGACAAAACCACTCGTACAACACTTTGTCTAGCATTTCCACACGTTTATGTTGTAGAATGTGGCAATTTTCTGTAGCTTCAGGTGTGTCACTCAACTTCGCAAACTCTCTTAGCTTCTTGAATTGGGCCTGATATAGCTGCACCTTCAGACATTTTAGGACAAAATCACTCGTACAACACTTTGTCCAGCATTTCCACATGTTTATGTTGTAGAATGTGGCAGTTTTCTGTAGCTTCAGGTGTGTCACTCAACTTCGCAAACTCTCTTAGCTTCTTGAATTGGGCCTTGATATCGTAAATGGTAGACGACCCAATGCCGTATTCTACTGTTAGTCTTTTTCTATTTTTGCTTTTCTCGAATCTTCTGCATATGTCTACCTTTTGCTTAAGTGAAAGCACCACACATTTCCTCTTCTCAACCTTGGGCATGATAAAATAGAATTGGCTAACATGTGCACGGAGGTGGCTAACACGTGGCAGGAGAAGTGAATGGGACTGAGAAGCCCTAGTGGCGGCAAGAGCAACTACAATCACGCGTGGGAAATTTAGATTTTTTTTTTTTTTTTTCGTCTATATCATAATTTTTCAAATTTCGTGAAAAAATGCTGGTTATTTGAAGTGCCGGATACAAGAAGGCTGGATACGAGGGCTTTTACTGTATATGGATGGTGTTGTGATGCATGAGGTGGAATGGGTAGGGGATGGGGGGTGAGGTAGTATGTGTGAAAACAATTTGACGCAGCCCAAAGGGATTTCTCCCTGTCTACTCCTTTTCTGCATGGGGGGACGGAGAGGGCAGGTCACCGATTTAATGAAGCGGCCTTGCTGTGGATGTGCTGTGTCTTGCGACACTACTTCTGACCCAGGGCAGTGGACAAGATGCAGGGATGACCTGTCATCCAGGAGGTGCCAAGATAAGAGGGAGGGTGGAGGGGAGGGGAGTGTATTAGGGATGGAATGGGTGGGAATGTTTTTTTTATGCCTTTGTTTTTTGGCTACCTCCCTTATAAGGGGGAAAAAGCCTTTGGTATATGTATATGTGTGTATATGCTTTAATATTTATCTTAGATCGTTTCCACTCACTGGTTCCCTTTTCCCTTCTCTTTCCTCCTCCATATCTCAGGAAGTGGAGTAGGTAAATATACAGTGTAATTGCACAAGAATACATTTAAAGTTATTACATAGTCTAATGCATTGGATTTGCTGCTGCTAATAGTTTTTTGGTGACTACTGTTACAGTATGTGCCCCCAGTGATTGATTAATCATTATTTTTCAAAGTGATATTAATTTGTGTGAACACTTTTTCAGGTCTCCGTCCCACTTACCCAGTTGTATCCCCTTGCAGAGCAGGAGAACCATGTACTGGACATGGAAACAACAGCTGAATTGGTTGGGCAACTTAGGTAAAGTAATTACAGTATTTTTGGTTAAATCTGAGAAACCAGAGGTACATGGTTCAAAACCTTAAGAGTCAGTTCCGGATTTCATTCAGAACTTACAATTTAAAATACCCAAACTCCAACAAAGGCAGTCTTGTCTCTCCAACTCAGCAGGTAACAGCTGATATGTTGGGGTGGTAGTGGTAGGGGGGTAGGGGATTAAGTCAGTCGGATGTGCCTGGTAGCCCAGTTTATTCCGTGTCTAACTCAGTCAACCCAGTGCTCCAGATCTCTCTTGTAGAAGACCTGTAACTGGTCATGGCCACTGGTTTGATCCATAAATCATCCAGAGAAGAAATTTCATGATGCTGTCAGGATATAGTGAGAGCAGAGCAGTGTAGAATGAGGTGCTCTGTGTCTTCTTTTGGTGGTTGCATCTAGGGTAGCTGGAGTATGTTGTTGGTCCACCTGTCATTACTGTTTTAATGGAGGGTAGTGATCTGAATCCAGGTATGCCACTAGTTCTCATCATTTCTCAGTTAAGGTGATGTTTGAGAGAGCTTGGTGAAGTATAGAATTCAGAAATATTGTAGAGTGCTTGTTTTGCAATCTCTTGATCGTGTTTATGGTTTTGTATGGACATGGATGGTACTGGAAGTAAATTGTAGATGTTTGAGTAGAGCATTACTGGGGTTGTTTTATATTGTGTTTAGTTGGCAGTGTTTTTATGTTATGGTGAGAGGGGTGGAAGAGTTTGAAGACTAATGCATGAAACTGTATGTTTATAATTTTCTTGTGGTGTTCTATTGGAAGGATTTTGATTTCTTAGTAAATATTTTATTGGAGTTGTTACCTGTTCCTGTCTGAAGTATTGGTTGCATATTATTGTGGTTAAGTAGCATGCACCTGATACTTTAGGGTCTATATGGGGCACCCCTAAAGACCAACCACATATAATTTTGTCTGTGATAGAGGAAATCTCTGTTCATAGAGAAATGATGATACTTTATTATACTGTGACTGTCCCTCTGTTATGCTGCCCCCCACCCCCACCCCTTGTTACTGTCTTGTACCATTTCTCTGAACATTCATTTCCTTTTTTTTGCCTAACCCTATGGTGGGGGAAAAGAATACTGCCACCAAGTTTTCCCACTTGAGTCATACAAGGCGACAAAAGACGGGATAGAGATAGGATTAGGCATCCTTCTCCCTGTAGCCCCAAAGGGGACATTCCTAAAAAATGTAAAGGCATAGGAGGGTCTAGGAGTTTTCCAACCAGTACAGATGAGAGTAAAAGGGAAGATACAGGCAGTATGTTTGCGAGAAGAAAGATGATGTTGACATTGAGTGAAACTAAGTTGAAAGGGAGGGACAAGTGTGAGTTTGGGAGTGTAGTTGGGAGGTTCTCAGGAGTGAAGAGAGGATGAGAGAGAGAAGGGTGGCTATACTAGTAAGTGAAGAGATAGGTAAACGTGTAGTGGAGTGGAAGGAGGTTTCTTCAAGATTAATGTTGATGAAGGTGAAGCTGGGAAGGGAGATGTGGGTTTTTATAAGTGCATATGAGCCTGGTAGTGAGAAGAGTGTAGAAGGAAAGGAGGCTTTTTGGATAGATTTAAATGAGTGTATAGAGGGATTAGGGAGAAATGTCAATGTAGTGGTATTGGGAGACCTTAATGCTAGGGTAGGAAATGAACCATTAGATGGAGTGGTTGGAAAGTGTGGAGTTTCAGGAAAAAATTGTAGTGGAGAGTTGATGGTAATGTATCTAGAGAGTTGATGATAGCAAATACAGTGTTTAAGAAAGCCAAGCATAAGTACACAAGGGAGAGGTTGGTGGATAGAAGGATGGTAGATGGAGCATTAATGGACTATACAGGTAAACGTCGACTTACAATGGCCGCGACTTACGATTGTTCGACTTTACAATGACGACGACGACGATATGATAATTTAACCCCTTCCATACGGTGCCGCACACGTAGGCGTCATGAGGAGCAAGTGGATTCGCGACGCTGCCATATCGGCGTCTTGATTATATTTATTGTAGTCGCCCCTGTGTTTTTACATTCTCTCAAATGTGCCCTAAATCCCATTCTCTGTGGTTTTCAAAATTCGCGGGTGAAAGAGAGAACGATCGATATAAGCGGTGACTATATTTTATGATGCGAGTATTATTACGTCACGTCGTACGGCTGGCATTGGCTGCTGCCCGCGAGATTTAAGTTCCGTACTGAAAATACATATAGTGTTTGAATATGGTAAAAAGGATAAAAATAATTAAATAAACTACTGTACATGTTTAATAGGCTATATTCAGTATCTCTGGTGGTTAATATACAGGTAGGCTAGGTACAGTGACCACGGAACAGTGATACACAAATTGGGGATTGACTTACGATGAAATCGTCTTACGATGGCTCTATCGAAACCTAATGCCATCGTAAGTCGACGTTTACCTGTATAGTGGTAATCACGGGTATAGTAGGAAGAGTTAAGGATGTACATGTTCAAATGGGAGAGAGTGGGGGAATATCAGATAATTTTCTGGTGGAAGGTAAGTTGAGAGTGGAAAATAGATGGAGAAAGAGGAAAGGGACAGAAGGTAGGGAGGTACTTAGAGTGAACTGCTTAAATGAGAAAGAAAAGGAGTATAAAAAGAAGTTGAGAGAGGAGTGGGAGGGAGTGAAGGATAGCACAGAACTAGGAGTGGAGGAGGAATGGGGATGGTTCAAGGAGGGAGTCACAAGGTGTGCAAAGATGGTGTGTGGAACAAGGGGGATGGGAGGATGTAGAAGGAAGGGTAGTGAGTGGTGGGATGATGAAGCAAAGAAGGTTGTAGAAAAGAAGTGAGCTTTCACAGATTGGTTACAAAATAAGATGAGGGAATCATATGAGAGGTACAAAGAAAAGAGAAGAAAAGTAAAGCACAAGGTAAAGGCGGCAAAGAGGAGAGCAGATGTGAAATGGGGTAAGAGTATGACAGAAAATTTTGAAAGTAATAAAAAGATGTTTTGGAAAGAAATTAAGAGAGGAAGAGGAGCTGAACAGGCGAACAGGTTGATGTTTTTGCCAACGAAATCAGGAGATTTGCTAGCCTATCTACATTCACCGGCGAAGGCTTAGAGCATCTGGTGAGGATAGTGTTTGTGAATGGTTTTCCAGATCACATATATGCTGGACTACAGGAAATAAATAGTGCGATGACAGCGAGTATGGATAGCTCGCACTAGGCTTCTCATGAGGACAAAGAAGGATAGGCTTTTGGCAACCATAACAAGAGAGCTTCCGCTGCCAGCACTTGGGTCGAGATGCCAACCTGGCAGCAGTGGAGAAGAGAAAATAAAGGAGTCCAGAGGTCACTACAGTGGATGACAGGGGCTGCCTAGGGTCTGTTGTTACATGTGTCGGCAACTAGGTCACTTCACGAGGGACTGTAAAGAGGCAGAGTTCATCTGTTACAAATGCAATCAGGCAGGACATATGGCTTGACACTGCAACCAGGGAAATGGGTGAGGGGCAGCCGGTACGCAAGCAGCCACCAGGTAAATGTAAGGATGCTGTCCAGCCATATGCTGATTGTGGATGTCTGGCAGAGAGGAAGATGCGCAAGGGCATTAATAGATTCTGGCTGTTCAACCATGATTGTAACAACTGATGTGGTTCAAGAATTCAGAGAGGGAGATATGGCCCTGATCAGTCAGCGGAAGGGAGACAAAGTGCAAAGGTGACTAGGAAATTGATATGATGGCAGAGGGCATTCTGATACAACTAATAGTGCTTGTCATTAGAACAGTAATAGAGGGAATTTACGTGGTGTTAGGAATGGATGCAATTGCTCAGCTTGGAGAAGTCACATTTATTGCTGGACAAGTGAGAATTGGAGTCATATGTGGTTTGAGTACAGAAGGGAGAGGGAGGACCTGTCTGAGGCCAGAAATGGACATAGGAATGGCAACGAGGACCGTGGAGGGCAGTGTCATGGTGAAGTTCAATCCTGATGAGAAGGCGGCACCCTGCATGATTGAAGATGAAGACTTCTGGGCGAGATTTGATTGCCAGAAGTGGGAGGTAGAGTGGTACCTGAAAGAAAGCTCACCACAGTTGAAGAACAAGGTTGACTGCTACAAACAGACTCTCAGAGAGTGAGTGAGTGACAACTTTGACCTCGAAGTAGAGCTGGAACAAAGAAGAGAAAGAGGTGACTTGTTGACCATTTACAGAATTATGAGGTGTGGAAGCCCTTGATAGAGATGACTTACTGAATTGGGATAAGAGAAACACAAGAGGACATGGAAAAAAACTCAGAAAGGGCAGTTATAGAAGAGACCTGAAAAATAACACCTTTCCCCACAGTGTGGTGGATGTATGGAACATACTAGATGAAACAATAGTGTGTGCAAAAACAATACAAGAATTTAAGAGCAAATTAGATATAGTGAGATACAGAGACAGGACACCACAAGCATCTCCCTTTCCCAAAAGATACGTACATACATACATATACCAAGGCTTTTTCCCCCTTACAAGGGAGGTAGCCAAAAAGGAAAAGGCATAAAATCATTTCCACCCATTCCATCCCTAAATACACTCCACACCCCTCCACCCTCCCTCTTATCTTAGCACCTCCTGGATGACGGGTCATCCCTGCACCTTGTCCACTGCCCTGGGTCAGAAGCAGTGTTGCACGACACAGCACATCCACAGCAAGGCCACTTCATTGCATAAAAGGAGAAGACGGTGAGAAATCCTTTCGGGCTGCGTCAAATTTTGCTCACACATACTACCTCACCCCCCCATCCCCCCGCCCATTCCACCTCATGCAATCACAACATTATCCATATACAACCATTCTCCATTCACTTCTGTCTTCTGTCCTCTCCCGTCCTTCCTCAACAGACATTCCCCTCTTCCCCAAAGCCCCCTTCACCACATCCATCCACCTCATCCTAGGATGCCCCCTCATGTTCACTCCCTCCACATCTGCCTTCCATACCTATTTTACTAGTCTTTCTTCACTCATTCTTTCCATGTGTCCAAACCATCCTAATACTCTTTCATCAACCCTATCTCCCAGCTCCTTTTCCACCCCTGTTCTCCTCCCCCAAAAGATAAAACTGGTAAATACAGCTAAATAAATACTCAGGATGATGGGATTTTTGTCCAGGAATATCTAGAATTTCTTCAAAGCTAATACAAGGCTGAGGGCATCCTGTTCAATGGTAGAATACTGCCTTTGGTAATCCTTGAGGATCTGAGACATGAACGAGATGGCCCTCACGACACCATCCTTTTCTTTAGCAAGCATAACACCCACTTCTACATGACTGGCATCACAAAAGAGGTAACTGGTTTTATTATAATCTGGAGCTATCAAGACAGGACAATCCAAGAGAAGCTTTTTACATTTCCTTAATGGCTGCATCAGCACCTTCATCCCACCTGAAATGATTATAAGAGAGCATGTGGGTTAAAGGAGCAGATACCTCAGATAGGATCAAAGTATGCCCATAAATCTTCTGATACCTCACTTTGTCTTTGGGACCTGGAATTCCATGGTGTCCTTTACTCTGGCTTCTAACGGTATGATGCAATTCTGGCCAATCTGATGTCCCAGATAGTCAATGGTGCTCCTCCCAAAGGCACTCTTCTTTAGGTTCACAGTAAGCTGGGCTTGTTCTAGTCTGTCAAGTAAACCCCTTAACCTGTGCGTGTGATTACTCCATGTGTCAGAGAACACAACTGTGTCATCCAAGTATACTTTAACACTTGGCAATCACTTGACTAGCCAGTTTACATGGTGTTAAAAGGATACTCCACTATTTTTCATTCCAAATGGGGTCACTTTATATTTACTAGTTGTATTATATGGGAAGGGGAGCTGTATTGACCTGTCTTTGTATCTCACATCTAGTTCTTAAATTCTTGTATGGTGTTTGCACACACTATTGTTTTGTCCAATTTGTTCCACCACTTTCTCTCTCTCTCTCTCTCTCCCTCCTCAGACCTCTTCAATAACTCCTTTTTGAATTTCTTTTCATGACCCCTTGTTTTTCTTTTATCTCACTTTAATAAGTCAAGGACTTCCATGCCTTTCATGATTCTGTAAATGGCCAATAGATCGCCTCTTTCTATTCTTTGTTCCACGGTTGGTAGTTCATTTTAGACAATCTTCGCTCATATGTCAATTTTGAAAGTGTTGGTGCCATCTTTGTCGTTGTTCTTTGGATTCTTTCTATTTTCCTTGTATTCTTTTTTGTACTGAGTGTCCATAGTGTTCCAGTTTACTCCAATCTTGGTCTTATCAGTGTGATTAGTAATTTTTTACTATTACCTCGTACAAGTAATTAATAGCCATCTTTATTGATCTTAGTAAATTGTAAGTTTCTCCAACTATTTTGTTTATATGCTTGTGTGGGGACTTGTCTTTGGTGATAATTACTCCTAGGTCCTTTTTAGAACTTTCTTTACTTCTTTTGCACCAATTTTATATTGTCCTGATATTCTTTGTTTACTTTTTCCAAATTTCATTATACTACATTTCTTAATGTTGAAGTTCACTTCCTACTTTTGACTCCATTCCCAGACTTTGTCCAGGTCTCTCTGTAGCGATTCACAGTCTTTTTCCGTACCTACTCTCTTTAGTAGTTTTGCGTTGTCTGCAAAGAAGTTCATGTAACATTCTACACCTTCATCCATGTCATTTACATATATAGCAAACATTGGAGCCATTACTGAACCCTGCGAGACTCCACTTATCATTTCTTCTCAAGTAGTTTTTATCTCTGAGCACCACTCTAATTTTTCTCCCATGCAAGAAATCTTCCATCCGTTTCAGTAATTTTCCATGTACACCTGTTGTTTCGAGTTTTCTTAATAGTTTTTTTGTGTGGTACTTTGTCAAATGCCTTATGTAAGTCCAGGAAAGCACAGTCTGCCCATCTTTCCCTTTCTTGCATTATATCTATTAACCTTGAATAAAAACAAATCAAATTTGTGTGCACATGATTTTCCCTGTCTAAAACTAAATTGTGTTGGATTTAGTATATTGTTCTGCCCATCTGGGGTATTGGCTGCATGTTGTTGTGGGAAAGTAGCATGCAGTTCTTACTTTAGGGTCTATATGGGGTGCCCCTATGGACCAGAGCCATAAGTCATTTTGTCTGTGATAAAGGACTGCTCACAGAGAAATGATGACACTATTATACTGTTCTGTCCCTCCGTTATGCTGTCCCCCAACCCCTTGTTGCTGTCCTGTACCATTTCTCTGAATATTCATTTCCTTGTTTCGCCTACCCTGTGGTGGGGGATAGAATGCTGCCACCAAGTATTCCCACTCGGATCATAAGAGGCTAGAAAAATGGGACGGGGATTAGGACTAGGCATCCTTCTCCCTGTAGCCCCACAGGGGACATTCCTAAAAATAGTAAAGTCAAAAGAGGGTCTAGGAGTTTTCCAACCAGTACCCTAAGGTTTGGGTCTTTTAATGTGCATGGAAGGAGGTTTCTTCAAGGTTGATGTGGATGAAGGCAAATCTGGGAAAGGAGATGTGGGTATGTAAGTGCATATGAGCCTGGTAGTGAGAAGAGTGTAGAAGAAAGGGAGGCATTTTGGATTAATTTAGATGAATGTATAGAGGGATTAGGGAGGATTGTATGTAGTAGTATTGGGAGACCTTAATGCTAGGGTAAGAAATGAACCAATAGACAGAGTGGTTGGGAAATGTGGAGTTCCAGGAAAGATTCGTAGTGGAGAGTTGATGGTGGAGATTTGTCTAGAAAGAGAGTTGCTGATGGCAAATACAGTGTTTCAGAAGAAAGTCAAGCATAAGTACACATGGGAGAGGGTCGTGGATGGAAGGGTGGTAGATAGAGCATTAATGGACTATGTAGTGGTGGATAAGAGTATAATAGAAAGAGTTAAGGATGTACATGTTCTAAGGGGAGAGAGTGGGGGAATATCAGATAATTTTTTGGTGGAAGGTAAGTTGAGAGTGGAGGATAGATGGAGAAAAAGGAAAAGGACAAAAGGTAGGGAGGTACTTAGAGTGAACTGCTTAAATGAGAAGGAAAAGGAGAAGGAGTATAAGAAGCTGAGAGAGGAGTGGGAGAGAGTGAAGGATAGAGTAGAACAAGGAGTGGAGGAGGAATGGGGATGGTTCAAGGAGGGAGTCATAAGGTGTGCAAAGATGGTGTGTGGAACAAGAAGGATGGGAGGAAATAGAAAGAAGGGTAGTGAGTGGTGGGATGAGGAAACAAAGAAGGTTGTACAAGAGAAGAAGTGAGCTTTCACAGATTAGTTACAAAATAGGACAAAGGAGTCATATGAGAGGTACAAAGAAAAGAAAAGAGAAGTAAAGCACAAGATAAAGGAGGCAAAGAGAAGAGCAAATGTGAAATGGGGTAAGAGTATGACAGAAAATTTTGAAAGTAATAAAAAGATGTTTTGGAAAGAAATTAAGAGAGGAAGAGGAGGCGAATCAAGTGAGAAGAAAAGGTAAAAGGTGCAGATGGAGAGATGATAATGAAAGAGAAGGCAGTGAGAGGAAGGTGGGCAGAGTATTTTAGGGAGTTGCTGAATGTGAAGGAGGATAGGGAAGGAAAGGTAGTTGTAATGGGAAATGTTAAGAAAAGGACCATGATGAGTGGGAAAAATGGAGGAGAAATAAGGAAGGATGAAGTGAAGGCAGCTGTTAAAATGATAAAAGTAGGTAAGGTACCTGGTCTGGATGGGTGCTATGCAGAATGTCTGAAAAAAGGAGGTACAGTGATGGTGGACTGGTTGGTGAGGTTATTTAATGTTTGAGAGAGGGTGGAAGACTGGAGGAGTGCCTGTATAGTTCCACTTTACAAGGGAAAGGGGGACAAGTGTGAATGTAGTAGTTTCATAGGGATCAGCTTGTTAAGTGTAGTTGGGAAGGCTTATGTGAGGATCTTGATTGAGAGGATTAGGAGAGGAAGAGAGGGAGTAATTGGTTATAAACAGTGTGTATTTAGGACAGGTAGAGGTTGTGTAGATCAGATTTTTGTGGTAAAACAAATATGTGTGAAAGCAATAGGAAAAGGTAAGGATGTTATTTTTGGCTTTTATGGATCTGGAAAAGGCTTATGACAGGGTAGACAGGAAGGCACTGTGTGAGGTTTTGCAGATATACGGGATAGGAGGAAAGCTTTAAGGTGCTGTCAAGAGTTTTTACGAGAGTAGTAGAGCTTGTGTTGGAATTAGAAATGGAGAGAGTGAGTGGTTTGAGGTAAAGGTGGGACTTTGTCAGAGATGTGTTATGTTGCCCTGGGTGTTCAGCTTATACATGGTTGCAGTGATGCGAGAGGTAAATGCAAGGATGGTGGGTCAGGGATTGGAGATGGTTAGAGAAAATGGAGAAAAGTGGGAGGTGAGCCATCTGTTGTTTGTGGATGACATTGCGCTTGTAGCAGGATCAGAGGAGGGACTGAGGAAGTTTGTGACAGAGTTTTGGAGAGTGTGTGAAAGAAGGAAATTGAAGATAAATGTGGGTAAAAGTAAGGTGATGAGATGTACAAGGGGTGAAAGTGAGCATTAAGGGAGAGAGACTGGTGGAAGTGGATAGTTTTAGATACTTGGGTGTGAATGTGGCAGGAAAGGGAGGAGTGGAGGTGGAGGTAGAATGTAGATTGAGAGAAGCAAGTAAATGCCTTGGTGGGTTAAAAAATGTTATGAGAAATAGACATTTGGGAATGGATGCTAAGAGGAGGTTGTATGAAGGAGTGATTGTGCCAACAGCACTGTATGGGGCAGAAACATGGAACATAAGAGAGGAAGAGAGGAGTTTGAATGTGTTTGAGATGAGGTGTCTAAGTATGATAGGGGTTACTAGGCTGGATAGAGTGAGAAATAAGGAGGTGAGGAGGAGAATGGTGTTGGTAAGGGAGTTGGGAGATAGGGTGGATGAAAGAGTATTGGGATGGTTTGGACACATGGAAAGAATGAGTGAAGAAAGATTAGTGAAAGAGGTGTGGAAGGAGTGAAAATGAGGGGGTGACCTAGGATTAGATGGGTGGATGAGGTAAAAGGGGCTTTCGGACAGGAGAGTACAGAAGACAGGGGTGAATGGAGAATGGTTGTATATGGATGATGTTGTGATGCATGAATGGATGGGAGTTGAGGTAGTAATTGTGAGAAAAATTTGACACAACCTAAAGATATTTCTCCCCATCACCTTTTCTGCATGTGGGGACAGAGAGGGGGGTCACCAATTTAATGAAGCTGCCTTGCTGTGGATGTACTGTGTCTTGCGACACTGCTTCTGACCCAGGGCAATGGACAAGATGTAGGGATGACCTGTCATCCTGGAGGTGCCAAGAGAAGAGGGAGGGTGGAGGGGAGGGGAGGGTGTTAGGGCTGGAATGGTTTTTATGCCTTTGTTTTTTGGCTGAGAAGTATGATGGTGTCTGAGAAGTATGATGGGGGTTACTAGGCTAGATAGAGTGAGAAATGAGGTGGTGAGGAGGAGAACGGGGGTGGAAAGGGAGTTGGGAGATAGGGTTGATGAAAGAGTATTAGGATGGTTTGGACACATGGAAAGAATGAGTGAAGAAGGACTAGTAAAAGAGTTATGGAAGGCAGATGTGGAGGGAGTGAACATGAGGGGACGTCCTAGGATGAGGTGGATGGATGGGGTGAAGGGGGCTTTGGGGAAGAGGGGAATGTCTGTTGAGGAAGGATGGGAGAGGACAGACAGAAGACAGGGGTGAATGGAGAATGGTTGTATATAGATGATGTTGTGATGCATGAGGTGGAATGGGCGGGGGGGAGGGGGGGAGGTAATATGTGTGAGCAAAATTTGACGCAGCACAAAGGGATTTCTCCCCGTCTTCTCCTTTTATGCATGGGGGGACGTAGAGGGGGGGGTCGCCGATTTAATGAAGCGGCCTTGCTGTGGATGTGCTGTGTCTTGTGACACTGCTTCTGACCCAGGGCAGTGGACAAGGTGCAGGGATGACCCGTCATCCAGAAGGTGCTAAGATAAGAGGGAGGGTGGAGGGGTGTGGAGTGTATTTAGGGATGGAATGGGTGGGAATGATTTTATGCCTTTTCCTTTTTGGCTACCTCCCTTGTAAGGTATATGTATGTATGTATGTTTTTTGGCTACCTCCCTTGTAAATTGTAAGAGGGAAAAAGCCTTTGGTATATATATGTATGAATATTGTTCTCTTCCAGGTGTTTAGTCCATCTACTTTTGATGACTTTTTCACAAATTTTATCTATTGTGCTTGTAAGGGAGACTGGTCTATAGTTTGTTGGGCCTACCTTATCTCCCCCTTTATATATTGGCATTATTCCAGTCTTACGGTAAATTTCCTTCTTTAAGTGAGCAATCTATTATCTTATATATTTTGTGTGTTAGTTCATCTGTACATTCTTTTAGTATCCAGTTTGCAATTCCGTCTGGGGTGTGTGATTTTCTGACATCAAGGTTTATTATTTGGTCCCTTATTTCTTTCTGTGTCACAATTATTTCTTTCATGAAGGGGGTGGGAATCTTTCTCCCCTTCCTGCATCCCAATTGTGTATATTTTCTTTTGTGAGTGAAGATTTGAAATGTTTATTCATAATTTCAGCCATTGCTATATATTCTGTATTCCTTTGACATAATTTCATTATTTCCTTGTTTATTTTTTAGTTTACCATTTACATATCTGTAGAATAAATTAGGTTGATCCTTACATTTGTCTATTATATCTTTTTCATATTTTTTTTTCTTCCCTGCATATTTTTATATATTAATTTCTTTGTTATATATTTGGTACTTGACTTTTTTTTTTCCTCCATCTCCAAGCTTTGTCTCTTCTATCTTTTGCCTTACTACATTTTTTGTTGTACCAGCACTTGATGTACACCTTTCTTGTTTTTGTTTTCATATATATTCATCCACACCATTATAGATTTCTTTTGATATCTTCCATTTCTCTTCCACCTGTGTTTCTTCAATAAAGAAGTTTTCCCAACTCACATCCTGCATTGCCATCAGCAATTCCTCATACCATAAATCAGATTCACGTGACCAATTAGTCATAAGTAGACCATGACTCCTTGTCAGTTGCCTGTACTCCCTGACTTCAAATTCACTTCACTCTGTCACATGAGGATGCACCAGCTACTAGTATTAATTGTTCCTCCACCTCCATACAACAGAGTTTCCAGTAATTGACCACTCCAAACCCTCCCCAGCACTACCTCTTCCATTTTACTGACATCTGTGGACATGCATTCCAAATGTAACAGACGTACTAACTCCTCCCATACGTACAAATCGGCTAAACTCAGGACTAAACACTTATTAAACACTGTTGGTATTTATTTAACTGGGGGGGAAAATCTCTCCCCTCATAGAGGAATTCAACATAAAATCCACTCCAGTCTCAGAAGTGTTATCTACATTCAAACACATGCAGTGCTCATCAACCCAAAGACACTGTTTCCTAATGAATATACAAAGATATTCCTAAGAGTTTTTCAAGCCCCAGACACTGAAGTACTCTTTATGCAAGAGACTTGCCATGTCAATGGCATTTCTCTCCTATCAGCCATCAACTCAACATCAGAGAAAGGTCACACTTGCATTTTGATTGCCAATGACACTAGTGCACCACTCTATCTCACAGTAGATACAGAAATTTGCAATTTTGAAGTATATCCCTTGCGCATCAAAGTCATGGATGATGAATTCCATACTTCTCAGATTTGTACCATGACTTCTGACATGTCCACAGCACAAGAACCCATTTATCCATCACATTTCAACCCCATAGACTTTCCTGGTGCATAAGCAGACTTGGAGTTTACAACAAGTTCAGGCAAACTCTTGCCACTCCAGGTGAACCCCTTGGAGTTACTAACCTCATTCAACATCACATACCCTTTTGTGAGAACTCCAAACTGTGTTACAGTCCTGCATACAGAATGCCGCACAGTAAATGCATGATTGTAGATAATCTTATCCAGGAATGATTGATCAGGACATCATTGAATCATCAATCACTGAATGGAATTTCCCTCTCTTTGTTGTCCTTAAACATGATGGTTCCTTCCGCCCAGTAGTAAACTTCAGGGAATTTAACTATACCAGATAGACACCCAATCCCTGTATTGCAATATTGCTTACACTCCATCATGGAAAACAACATAGTGTTCACAACATTGGACCTTATGTCAAGATATTTCCAGATCCCCCTTGCTCCAGGGTCTTGACCCCTGACAGCCTTCAGCACCCCCACAGTACACTCACTTTGAACTAGTAGCCATGGGTCTCGTTTCAGCTTCTTCAATGTTCACACAACTTACACAGTCCTTGCAGGTCTCATAGGCCATTCTGTGTTTATATACTTCTATGATGTGATCACTTCAAAATTGATTAGTGGACACTTACACACTCTTAACATTTTTTCTCATGACTAGCAAAGCCAGGCCTAAAACTGAAGCTTAAGAAGTGCTCCTTCTTTCAGAAAGAAATATGCTTCTTAGGGCATGTCATTAACTCACAAGGAAGTTTAACCTCACAGGACAAGGTCAAGGCAGTCATTGATTTTCCATGCCCTATTTCTGTTGGCCACATATATTCATTCTTTGGTCTATCAGGTTTTTACAGATGATATATTCAAGGTTACACTGGTATAGTAGCACCATTAACTAAGCTATTTAAGAAGGACACTCCCTTCAATTGGACACCTGACTAAGAGAAACCCTTTAATGACTTAAAGAGAGCTTTAATCATGGCACCTGTCCTCGCTTTTCCAAACCATGAGCTTCCTTTTGATTTGGCTACCTTCCTTATAAGGGGGGAAAAACCCTTGGTATGTAGATAGAATTTGCCTTCTCTATCAAGTCTTTGGATGGATGATGCTGTGATGCATGGAAGAGAGTTGGTAGGGGATGAGGGGGTTAGGGAGTGGTCATGTGTGAATGTTATTTTGACACAGCCTGAAGAAATTTTTCCCTGTCTTTTCATTTTCTGCATAAGGAGACAGATAGGGGGGTCGCCAGTTAAATGAAGTGGCCTTGCTCTGGATGTGCTGAGTTTTGTTGCATTGCTTCTGACCCAGAGCAGTGGGTGAGATGCAGGGATGACCTGTCATCCAGGAGCCAAGAAAAGAGAGAGGGAGAAAGGGATGGTGAATGGGAGTGGAATGGGTGGGGATGAAATGGATGGGAGTGGAATTATGCCTTTTGACTGGCTTACCTCCCTTGTAAAAGGGAAAAACCTCTTGGTATGTATCTATCAGGTCTTTGATGTCTATGTGCGCATCTGAAGTGGGGCAGTAAAGCACTTCATCTAAAATGCCCTATACTAAAAATCCCTAGACAACAATACAGTATTTCTTACCTGAATAACTTATGGCCCTGTCCAGTAGTCATTGTCTGTGAGCCATGAATCCTCTGTAAGATAGAACTGGGACAACAGACTGACTGACTGACTGACCTTAGTAATTGAATAATTAAATTTCCACCTCATGGATGAAGTCATCCTTATCTCCCACTACACCACTTGAGTTAAAGACAACACAGTGAGTAACAGTGCTTCCACAGTAGGTACAGCTGGAGCTGTTTACTCCTGCCACTTCTTAATCTGTCTATAAAGAATAGGATTCTTCCCCCTTATGAGGGGCCAGCCAAGTCACACTCGTCCCATTCCTTTCCTTCATCCATTTCCCTTTCATCTTAGCTTCTCATGGATGAAGGGTCACCCCTGTCCCCTGCCCATTGCAGCAAGACACAGCACATCCACAGTAGGTCGAGCCATTTCTTTATGTGAATGTAATAATAATTGTCTTGAATTTTACTGACCATAAACCCCCATTCCCATGGTGGCTGACAACAGTCCTTGGGCCCTCCCATAGATCTTTCTGTGAAGAAATGTTGGGCTGTTGTCTGTTGTATTAATATTGGAATTTCTTTGTTACCTACTTATAGTAGGAGGGGAGTAATCACTGGTTGTCTGCTCCTTTTCTGTGAAAAAAGTTGAAGAAATGTTGAAGTTGATGGAAATCTTGAGCCAGGTACAGTGAACAAGTGTCAGCCCCTTTGGGCTGCAACTCCAGCAGATAGTGAGGGTGTTGACAGGATTGGTAAGATAATTCTCCCTGACATCTGTCTTTCAGGTACCCATTGTTGGTACCTAACAACTACATAATAACAAGGCTTCACCATATTCCAGGTTTTTCTACTCGTACATATGGCGACCTTGGGATGCCTTAGAGGACCAGTGTAATTATGATAATTACACCCTGACTCAACGAATTAATTTGTAAGTTGACCATCTTGTTTCATGAAGCATGCTACAAGTTTGCAAGATCCCTTCTCACCAAAGATGGTAATAGAGTTGTATATATAATACATAGTGTGTAAATGTGTCTGTCATGAGGGAAGACCATACATACAGCTGTAATCTTTATTCCCCATGTTTTTCACAGGTACTATGATACCAAAAATGGTGCTATTCCTTCACATGTCAGTGCTGAGATGTGGCAGA
This sequence comes from Oratosquilla oratoria, assembly GCF_046742065.1. Lineage (NCBI taxonomy): Eukaryota > Metazoa > Arthropoda > Malacostraca > Stomatopoda > Squillidae > Oratosquilla > Oratosquilla oratoria. The sequence goes on from NC_134784.1 coordinate 59,940,544, forward strand.
TAATACGCAAAGCCAAGGAAATTGGTAAACAGATCCAGACAGTGGAATTAGCAAGTGGTGTTGAATCAGATGTAAAGGATGTGAGCGAGAATTTTGTGAGAGAATTGATACAGCTACACAAGCAGATGAATCAACTTAAAGACCGATTTGAAATACTTGCAGATCCAGTGACAAGGTAAAAGAATAAGACTCATGTTTATTAGAGTTCTGATGAAAGTCTTGAGTCACCAGAAGTACATATATGCATGTATATCATAGAAGCCTTTTCTCTTGAAAGGAGGGTTGTGTCAAAGCATACACATACCCTACACCTAATCCACACCCATCTAAAAACCCAATTGTTGTTCCACCCATTGTAGCACCTCATGAATGAAGGATCATCCCTATCACCCCATCACATTGCTCAGGCCAGAGGCAATGCAGCAAGACACCCCCCTGATCCACTTAAGAAATTTAGAGTAGACAAGGATACCATCCCTTCAGCCTATCATTTCTTTATCCATTTCTAACCACTCTCCATTCATTTCTATCCTTTATCCTCTCTCTTCCTTGCTTGTCAGCCATTCCTCTTACATTTAATGCCCTTATAACCCTTCCCGTCCACCTCATTCTTGATCTTCTCCTCAACCTCCTCCTATCTACATCAGCTTTCCACACTCTTTTTGCTAGTCTTTCTTCACTCATTCTTTCCATGTGCTCAAACCGTCAGGGGTATTGGCTACATGTTATTGTGGCAAAGTAGCATGCAGTTGATACTTTAGGATCTATATGGGGCGCCCCTATGGACTAGAGCCACACAATTTTTGTCTGTGATAGAGGAAGACTCTGTTCATAGAGAAATGATGACACTTTTATTATACTACGACTGTCCCTCTGTTATGCTGTCCCCCAACCCCTTGTTACTGTCCTGTACCATTTCTCTGAATATTCATTTCCTTTTTTTGCCTACCCTGTAGTGGGGGATAGAATGCTGTCACCAAGTCTTCCCACTTGAGTCGTAAAAGGTGACAAAAAATGGGATGGGGGTTAGGACTAGGAATCCTGCTAGCTGTAGTCCCACAGGGGACATTCCTAAAAAAAAAAAAAAAAAAAAAGTAAAGACATAAGAGGGTCTAGGAGTTTTCCAACCAATACCCTAAGGTTTGGGTCTTTTAATGTGCATGGACATGGTACAGATGAGTGTAAAAGGGAAGAGATGGGCAGTATGTTTGTGGGAAGAAAGATGGGTGTGTTGGCTTTGAGTGAAACTAAATTGAAAGGAATGGGCGAGTGTAAGTTTGGGAGTGTAGTTGGGAGGTTCTCATGAGTAAAGAGAGGACGAGGGAGAGAAGGAATGGCTATACTAGTAAGGGAAGAGATAGGTAAGCATGTAGTGGAGTGGAAGGAGGTTTCTTCAAGGTTAATGTGGATGAAGAAGCTGGAAAGGGAGATGTGGGTTTTTGTAAGTGTGTATGGGCCTGGTAGTGAGAAGAGCACAAAGGAAAGGGAGGCTTTTTAGGTAGATTAAAATGAGTCCATAGAGGGATTAAGGAGAAATATCAGTGCAGTTGTATTGGGAGACCTTAATGCTAGGGTAGGAAATGAACCAATACATGGAGTAATTGGGACGTATGGAGTTCCAGTTAACCCCTTCCATACGGTGCCGCACACGTAGGCGTCATGGACTTAGATCTCAGTGGCAGCAGCCAATGCCAGCCGTACAACGTGTCGTAATAATACTCGCATCATAAAATATAGTCACCGCTTATATCGATCGTTCTCTCTTCACCCGTGAATTTTGATAACCATAGAAAATGCGATTACAAAAGAATTAGAAAGAATGTCATTATGGAGGGGCGACTACAATAAATATAATCAAGACGCCGATATGGCAGCCTCGCGAATACACTCGCTCCCCATGACGCCTACGTGTGCGGCACCGTATGGAAGGGGTTAAAAATCGTAGTGGAGAATTGATGGTGGAGATGTGTTTAGAAAGAGAGTTGATGATAGCAAATACAGTGTTTAGGAAGAAAGTCAAGCATAAATACACATGGGAGAGGGTGGTGGATGGAAGGGTGGTAGATAGAGTGTTAATGGACTACATAGTGGTGCCCAGGAGTATGGTAGGAAGAGTTAAGGATGTACATGTTCTAAGGGGAGAGAGTGGGAGAATATCAGATCATTTTTTGGTGGAAGGTAAATTGAGAGTGGAGAATAGGTGGAGAAAGAGGAAAAGGACAGAAGGTAGGGAGGTACTTAGAGTGAACTGCTTAAATGAGAAAGAAAAGGAGGAGTAGTATAAGGAGGAAGGAATGGGAATAGTTCAAGGAGGGAGTCATAAGGTGTGCTAAGATGGTGTGTGGAACAAGGAGGGTGGGGGGAAATAGAAGGAAGGGTAGTGAATGGTAGGATGAGGAAGCAAAGGAGGGTGTAGAAGAGAAGAAGCAGCCTTTCATAGATTGGCTACAAATCAGGATGAGGGAATCGTATGAAAGGTACAAAGTAAAGAGAAGGGAGGTCAAGCATAAGATAAAGGAAGCAAAGAGGAGAGCAGATGTGAAATGGGGTAAGAGTATGACAGAAATTTTCTAAAGATATAAAATGGTGTTTTCAAAAGAAATTAAAAGAGAAAGAGGAGGGGAATCAAGTAGAGAAGAAAAGGTAAAAGGTGCAGATGGAGAGATGATAATGGAAGAGAAGGCAGTGAGAGGAAGGTGGGGAGAGTATTTTAGGGAGCTGCTGAATGTGAAGGAGGATAGGGAGGGAAAGGTAGTTGCAGTGGGAAGTGCTAAGAAAATGAGAGTGATGAGTAAGGAAAATGGAGGAGAAATAGGGAGAGATGAAGTGAAAGCAGTTGTTAAGATGATGAGAGCAGGTAGGGCACCTGGTCAGGATGGATGCCATGCAGAATGTCTGAAAAAAGGAGGTACAGTGATGGTGGACTGGCTGGTGAGGTTATTAATATTTGTTTAAGAGAGGGTAGAGTGCCAGAAGACTGGAGGAGTGCCTGTATAGTTCTGCTTTACAAGGGAAAGGGGGACAAGTGTGAGTGTAGTAGTTTCAGAGGGATCAGCTTTTTGAGTGTAGTTGGGAAGGTCTTATGGGAGGGTCTTCATTGAGAGGATTAGGAGAGGAAGAGAGGGAGTAATTAGTGAGGAACAGTGTGGATTTAGGACAGGCAGGGGTTGTGTAGATCAGATTTTTGTTGGGATTTTATGGATCTGGAAAAGGCTTACGACAAGGTAGACAGGAAGGCACTGTGGGAGGTATTGCAGGTATATGGGATAGGAGGAAAGCTGTTAAGAGCAGTCAAGAGTTTTATGAGAGTAGTAGAGCTTGTGTTAGGATTTGAAATGGAGAGAGTGAATGGTTTGAGGTAAAGGTGGGACTTCTTCAGGGATGTGTTATGTCACCCTGGCTGTTCAATCTTTACATGGATGGGGTGGTAGTGGGTCAGAGTTTGGAGATGGTTAAAGAAAATGGAGAAAAGTGGGAAATAAGCCAGTTGTTGTTTGCTGATGACACTGCACTTGTAGCAGGATCAGAGGAGGGATTAAGGAAGTTAGTGACAGAGTTTGAGAAGGTGTGTGAAAGAAGGAAGTTGAAGATAAATGTGGGTTTGTATCCGATCCAGTTCTTGAGTGAATAGTTTAATACAAAATGGAAAGTAATAAAGAAGGAAGAATCAATGAACCAACTAAAAGAGGACTAGATGAATCCAGGATTGAGTCCCCGTGGGAGGTAATACGCAGGAAAAAAACCATGCTTGAACAACACTCCCAAAGTGACCAGCAAGGACGTAAGTGATGAGTATTTCTCTGGGTTTATGAGGCAAGGGGAAACAATGGAGAAAACCTTGGACACAGAGAGATTTTAGGATTAGCAGAGTAATACGAAACAGAGAAATTAACAACTTAGCGGACGAAGTGATCGATTTAAGATTAGACCACAAAGCTTTGCAACTAGAAGTAACCAACCTACGTACAACAGATGAGATACTAAGGGAATTAAATGAACTAAAAAGTTAACTAAGTGCAATAAAAAGAGAAAAGGAAAGAAAGGAAAACAAGGTTAAGATTGCAAATGGTGAACTGAAAAAAGAGGTAAAAGAACAATTGAAAGCAGTAATGGAAAAAATGAAAGAATCAATCAAAGAGACTGGCCTAAATGAAATAAAAAACCAGTGGAAAAAGGAATGCGAAAGTCAAAAACTATCATTCTCAGAAATAGTACAGCAGCAGGTAAAAGAGAATGCAAAGGAAACGATCAAGGTAATCAAAGAGAAGGAAAATTGGGTGAGAGACACAGTAGACAAAAATAAATGCATTGTGGTTTATGGTATAAATGAAAAACACAATGTAAACAAATACTGAAGGGAAAAGGAAGAGAAAGAAATTGCTAAGGAGATTCTAAAAGCGGTCCAAGAAGAAGGACAAAAATTCCTTTCCTTTCTCACCATACACCAGGTAGGGTTTCCCCTGTCAGTCATGGTGTCTCATGAATGCTCTCCACTCTCCTCTGTCTGCAAACAACTCCGTCTCCTCAACGTGGTCTAGCGTCTCCCCTCGGGCAGCCACTGCTTCACGTATTCCATCTTTCCATCACTTCCTTGGCCTTCCGACAGGTCTCTTACCAGCTGGATTCCATTTGTAGTATTTCAACGGTCCTCTATTTTCCTCTCTTCGCATGACATGCCCATACCATCTTAACTGAGCTCTTTTGATAAAATGTAGTATCGGTTCCACGTCCAACTCTTCCCTTATGTCATCATTCCTTAGCCTGTCTCTAAGGACAAAGTTTAGATACAGAAATTGATGACGTACACAGGATGGGTACATACTCAAAAGAAAAGAATCACAGACCAATGAAAATCAAACTAAGAACACAAATGATAGCAGAAGTACTATCAAAAGTGGCAAAACTAGCAAACAGTGAAAAATACAAAAATGTATGGATAAAAAAGGAAATGAATGCCGAGGAATTAGAGAAAGATAGGGAACTGAGAAGTGAGGCTAAGGAAAAAATCGAGAAAAGAACGGAGACGCTAAAAAACAAGTTTTTTTGAAGAGGGCTAAATCTGAGACTGAGAAAATGGTACATCAGAAAAATGGAAACTTAAACCAAAAAAGAGAAGAGAAGAAAAAATTAAAAGTGGCATATACAAATATGGACGGTATGATATCAGAATTAAATGAATGATCTATCAATAGAGAAACCTGACATAATGGAAATTGCAGAGACAAAACTGAAAGGTCTTATACAATCAAGTATGGTGGGACAAGGATTATACAACATTAAAAAAAAACAAAGAAACTAGAAAGAATTCAAAGAGCATTAACAAAGATGGCACCAACACTCAGCATGTTGACATATGAACAAAGATTGGACAAACTAAACTTATTAACTCTGGAGCAAAGAAGAGAAAGAGGTAATTTGATATCCACATATTGAATTATGAAAGGTATGGAAATCCTTGACAGGGATGATCTACTTAAATGGGACAGAAGGAATACAAGGGGACATAAAAAGAAACTTAAGGAGTTACAGAAGAGATCTGAAAAAGAATAGCTTTCCACATAGTGATAGATTCATGGAATAAATTGAAAGAGAAAACAGTGAGTGCTAAAACTATACACGACTTTAAGAAAGAACTGGATGTGGAAAGATACAACTGCGGGTCCCTACGAGCATAGCTCTTCTCCCGCAAAATACAACTAGGTAAAACTAGTTAAATACAAATACAGTTTAAGCAGACAAAGGACCCCTTGACCAGAGATTATAATTATAAGGGACAGATACACAAGGCATAGTTGAACAGGGGGCCTTGGGGGAGGCTGGGTAAATGCAGGGATAGGCACTCTTGTAACTTTAAGCCTATCCATGTGTAACACTTCACTCAGTCCCTGCGAAGGATCAAAGACCCTGAACTTATTAGGATGTAACTGTTCAGTCACCAAAAAGAGGCCTGCAAATCTACAGTTGAGCTTAGATTGGTGGTCAGGCATGCTTTTATATACATGATCACCAATGCAGATGTTAACAGGCTTAGCCCACAGATACTGGTTTTTCAACATCTTGGCTTTGGATCCAAGACATCAAGTTGATCTCTTACAGAACTATAAATAGAATGTAAAGTATGACATTGAAGTTGACTATAGTCTTCCATATTGTAGAGGGGACAAGTAGGACTATCAAGCACATCATAAGGGAGTCGTTTTTCCATTCCATAGCTAATATAATGAGGGGTCTTATCCGTAGAGACATTAATGGTGCTGTTAATACAAGCACTGACATGGGGAAGCCAATCCTCCCAAGATTCATGGAGGCTACTAGCAACATGCCCGAGTACATCTAGAATCTTATCTGTCCTCTCCACAAGACCATTGGATGAAGGATGGTAAGCAGCCACAAATGTTTGCAGGATGCTGTAACGCTCACAAATGCTCACTAAAACCTCATTCCTAAATCCTGACCCATTGTCACTAAGGAACACTGAAGGCTTAGTGTATGGGCAAAAGACATGAGAAATTAAAGCATGGGCTACTACTGGAGCAGACTTGCTACATAAGGGAGCCAATATTACAAAATGACTAAAGTGGTCTACACACATGAGGACATACATGGAACCTTGAGTACTACGAGGCAGTTGTAAAAGGTCTATAGCCATAGTCTGAAAAGGGCGAGGAGTAGGATACTCTAATATGGGAGCAGTGTGCATAGAACCTTTGTCCTTGGCACAAGAGCTACACTGGGCTACATGAGAGGTAATGTCTAGTCACATTTTTGGCTAATAATATTTCTTATGTGCCATAGCCAGAGTTTTGTAATGACTTGGGTGACCAGCCTGAGGGGCATCATGAGCAAGGGACAGAACAACACGAACTAGGGAGTCAGGGATCACTAGTTGTGCCATATCCTGATCAAACACTTCCACATTACAAATGAAAATCTTGTCCTGCAAGGAAAATTGGGACAGGGGAACAGGTAACTCTGGTAAAGTGGTGTCATCACCATACTCCAAAGCATAAATAACAGCAGACCAAACAGGGTCCTCACACTGAGCTTTGGCTAGATACTTCAGAGAGAATTTGTCAATTACTGTAACAGCAGCAACAGGGATATTACATGAAAGTGCATCAGCAACATTGTTTGCATGCCCTGGAATATGCTTAAGGGTTAGGTTAAATTCCTCAATCGTGAGAAACCATCTGGGTAGGCGACCTGAAAGGTTCCTGCCTTGGAAAAGCTGAGTGACAGCAGTGTGGTCCATGTAGACTGTAATAGGATATCCAAAAATTATATGAAAATGCTTTAAAGCCCACACCACTGCCAAGGCCTTCAAATGAGTAACAGAGTAACAAGACTCAGGCTTGTTAAGAATGTGACTAGCATATGCAAGAACATGTGGTCTACATCTGTCATATTGCTGCATAAGTACAGCTTCAATACCTGTACCAGAAGTATCTGTACAAATAGTAAAGGGAAGGCTATAGTCTGGGAATGCCAACACAGGGGCTTCAGGAAGTGCAAGTTTCAAAGAATCAAAACTTTCCTGAGGAACATCATGCCATTAGAAGGAAGTATCCTACTTGAGGAGATGTGTTTGTGGGGAAGCAATTGAAGTAAAATTCCTAATACATAGATATACCAAGGCTTTTTCCCCCTTACAAGGGAGGTAGCCAAAAAGGAAAAGGCATAAAATCATTCCCACCCATTCCATCCCTGAATACACTCCACACCCTTCCATCCTCCCTCTCATCTTAGCACCTCCTGGATGACGGGTCATCCCTGCACCTTGTCCACTGCCGTGGGTCAGAAGCAGTGTCGCAAGACACAGCACATCCACAGCACATCCACAGCACAATAGTACCCTGCCAGACCAAGGAAGGTACATGCTCAACTGACTTAGGTATAGGGAAGTCCCTAACCGCTTTGACCTTATCATCAGTAGTTTGAATACCATGTTTGTCAACAACATGACTTAGGAATTGTATGCTAGACTTAAGAAAAGAACACTTGGGCAAATTGAGTTTCAATCCAGCATCAGCAAACCGTTGCAAGACCATGGACAACTTAGTGAAGTGGCTCTCCACATCCTTGGAACTAAGATTAAACCATCCAGGTAAACAAGAAGTCCATTGCCTATTAGACCATGAAAAATGGAGTTAATCAAGTGCTGGCAAGTCAAGGGAGCATTCCACAACCCCATGGAGCAATAAAGCCATTCATAATGTCCATTGGGAGTAGAAAAGGCCGTGACCTTACAAGGCTTCTCCAGGGGTATCTGCCAAAAACCCACTTTCAAGTCTAAGGTGTGTAGTGTTCTGTAGCCAACACATGTAGTTACCCCTGTAAGACTCGTGACCGTATTACCAGTGCCAATGGACTGAAGAAGGTCACTTAGTACAGGCAAAGGGTAATGGTCAGGAACAGTTACCTCATTAACTTGCCTATAATCAATAACAGGACGAAAAGATCCATCCTTCTAAGGCACCAGGAGGAGGGGTGAGTTCCACTCTGAGTGAAACTCTTGTACAATGCCTTCACATAACATGTCGTCAACCAAGGACTGTGTAACAACCTGATGAGAGTGAGGTAACCTATAAGAGGGAATGTAAACAGGCTGAGCACCTGGTTGAAGATCAATTCTATGAACCACACAATCTGTAAGTCCTAATGGATCACCTGGCAAAGCCAAAGCCTGATGGTGGGTCACTAACAGTTCAATGAGATGAGGTGTCTCATTAGGAAAATCAATCTCACCTACAAACGTTGCAAATTTGGAGGCCAAGTGAGCCGTGTCACTTGCGGAGACTGTAGCACAGAAGCTGCAATGATAGGAAATGAATCCTTGAAAGTATCAACATCAACTATTTCAAAGGAGCCTAAGTGACTGCTAGGAGAAAGAGATAGGAGCACCCGTGATGTTGGTTACCATAGGTGTGGTAACATGATCTTCGTGAATAGTGGAGAGAGTCCCTTCCAAAGCAAGGCAATGAACATGAACAGAGTCAGGCTGAGATAAATCATCAGACCCAATTGGAGCACCTGAAATGTGTACTGGAACTGCACTTGAAGGTCAAATACAATGCTTTCCTACAACAACAGCAGCAGCACAAGAAAGAATAGAAGAGCTAAAGTGAGGAGGTCCCTTTGAAGGCAACTGAACCACCTGTTCATGCACAGGAGGGTAGTCACAAATGGAAACTGGCCTATCTGTTGCAGGAATAACAAAATTACAGAAAGTCACTATGTGGCGACTAGGAGATGTATCAATGCCATGTGCTAAAGAGCATCGATGCCCAAGAGGCAATCACACATAAGGGCAAGACCAAAGACAAGAACAAAAGTGACATGGAAAACTGTAGCATGTGAGGAAAACCTTAAGGGAATGTGAACAGACCCAAGAATAGGCAAGGGGCACATTGTACAGAATGCAAACTATTACAAAAAGGAGATAAAGGGAGATTGTACAAATCCCAGGGAGCATAAGCTTTTCCACTTATGAGACTACATTCTGCACCAGTATCTACAGTAACTGAAAGATTTTGTATTCTCTGTAAGAAATTAGAGGTGAGTAACTGAGATGACTCAGCAGCCACCAAGGGGATGATCTGTGACCTCACAGTACTGGTCAAACCTTTGGGTTGTGAAACGAGTGCTTTTGAAAATGGGACAGAGATTGTCAAGGCTAAGAAGATGTCTCAGCTTGAAGCTGCAGAATCTTGAAACACTGATCAGTCGAGTGTTTACAACGACCATAGATATGACAGTAGCTAAGCTTATCCTGCGGCTCTACTGTAGAGAGGTCATGTGTCACATTAGAAGAAACATCCAGTACATTCCTACAGACAGGGGACTTTCTTGACTTGTGTACTTGACACTTACAATGAAAACAAAAATCACTCGAATGACCTGACTTGTTACAATAGGTACATGTGAGTACAGGAGGGGTAAATGTAGAGGAAGGGGAGCTGCGAGTAGGAACTGAAGACTGTGGGGGTGGAGGAGAACTAGGAACATTGGCTTGTTGCTGAGTACTGCTAATACACAAGGAACCAGAAGGCACTTCCCTAAGTTTACATGAAAGCTTTGTTGCAAAAGACAGTAGAGTCTCATCTGTCTTATAGCTGAGAGAAGAGGCAGCTCTCCTTTCAAAGGGCACTAAGAGAATGTATAAAAGAAACTCCAAAATAAGGCGGAACCTATCCAAAGAGATAGTGCCATGATCAACCCACTCTGAATGGGCGAGAGAATCTAAGGCTTCAACCACAATTTTGCTGGCCTGGGCCTGAGCACGCCTATAGTCAAGAGTGCCCAATTTGGATGTAAGAACATCAGCCAGATTAAAACACCATTGAAAAGAATTGCCTACAGGGGTATCAGAAAAAAAAAGGAAATTAGACCGAAAGAGGTCGTAATTATACCCTAAAGACTTGGGGTCGAGACACGAAGCAGATAACACCTCTGAAGCCAGAGAATTAGGCACAAGCTGTGACCTTACGAAAGAAATTTTCTCCGACCCCGTAGAAACATTAGTATTGACAATACAATCTTCACACTGGCGAAGAAAATCAATGGCTTTATAATGGGGATCATCACCAGAAAATTTAATAACAGAAGGATCCTGATGTAACAGTGTGAAAGTATGAGCCATTGTCTGAGGTGATGTTTGGGTATTAATAAAGGAGGGCAGCTTATGTTTAGTAGACATCGCTAAACAAGATCTTGGAATTTTGGTACCACTGCATAACAATATTAACAAGAAAAACAGAAAAAATTATCCGTACATTAAATATTGCAACCGCTTTACAGAAACACGTGCCCCTTTACAGGAAAGATGAATTCATCTAGGCTGACGGTCATAAAACAATGTCCAATACACAGGAAATACCTTAAAAAAAAAAAAAAAAAAGTAAACAATAACACCAGTTTTCTTACAAACAACGAAAGAACACATGACCATCAAGAAATGATGTCAGGGAGGAAAACATGGTAGCCAAGACAACACGCCTGGCTATGAATATATGAAATTTATACAAAAATTTATCACAAAATCTCAAAAGAAAATCACAGGAATGCTTACTACAAGAAAATATATGGAAATACACAATATTGTTAAACAATTCAAAATAACCAGTCGGAGGCGATGTATCAAAACCGGCAATCAGAAGACAGATTTGAAGTGATTATTCATGACTTCGGCCATTTCTAATTCTTCTGTGTATTCTATATTCCCTTGGCATAGTTTCACCATTTCCTGTTTTTTTTTTAAGTTTACCATTCACGTATAGATAGAATAGCTTGGGTTGCTCTTTGCATTTATCTATAATATCCTTTTCATGGTTCCTTTTTTTCCTCTCTTCTCACTTTAACATATTCATTTCTATAGTTTATAAATTTGCTATTTTCCAGGTTTTTTATCTTTTCTCCATCTTTTCCAATCTCTGTCCAATCTGTCTTTTGCCTCATTGCATCTTTTGTTGAAACAGCATTTAATGCACACACTCTAGCTTCTGTTTTGGTACATGCCTATTCACCCCTTCATTGTAATTATCCATCAAGATATCCCATTTCTCTTCCACTTTTGTCTCTTCCATATAAAATTTTTCCCAGTTTGCATTCTGGAAGAATTTCTTTAATTTTGCTAAGTTGGTTTTGTTGTACATCAATCTTCCTTTCCTATGCTTTTCATTTCTTTCCATGTATATTTCTTCCTTTAGTTCAGTCTCAATGAGTATATGGTCACTTTTTCCTATTGGGGTCTTGTATTGGATTTTATCCACAATTTCAGGTTCTGTTGTAAATATTAAGTCTAGTTTCGATGGCTCTTCGTTATTTCTGTATCTGCTGTTTTCACTGACCCACTGAGTCATTGTATATTCCATGGTCATGTCCAGTAGTATATTACCCTACAAGTCATCTCCTCTTACTGTCATGTTCTCCCAACAAATTTCTTTGCAATTGAAATCCCCCATAATTACCAGATTACCCCCGCCCATGTATGCACACTGACAGGATCTTTATCTCAATTTCTCATATTTTCATTTGTCACACAGGTATCTTTCAGCACATGAGCCATTAATGAAGCCAGAAGGAGGGGCCAAGGGGAAAGTGAAAGTAGTTATGGACTGTGTAAAGGTTGAAGATATGTTGTTAATATCTTCCAGACTGCCAGAGTTCCTCCAGAACATTCCACAGGTATAGACTTTAATTATTGATTGATTTGGTTTTTCACAAACTCCCCCCGCAATCAAGATGCTAAGAAGGTGCCCCTTACAGAGGACTTTGTGGTGTAGAATTTAATGAGCCATGCCCTTAGTTCAACTTGATGGTGGCAAGGTATGAATTGCCATCACTTCAACCTTCACCACAAGTAGCAAGACCCAGACCTGCTCAGCCAGCAAGCATCCACTTTATCCAGCATTATCAACCATCCACTATCCAGCACTTTAATCTACATCTTTGTATTTTTCAGCATCAAGTGTTTTCTTAAAATCTTGAATAGTGTTTGCACACACTGTTTCTTTGTGGGAAGCTCTTTTTTTATGATAGGAATGAATGCAAGTTATGAATACAGGAGTTAGGCTGGAAAATAGGCAAGAATGGATGGTAAACAGTGTAGTATGTGTAGATACATTGTTCCATTAGCAAAAAGTCTTATGAGGTTAATGTCTGAATTTGGTAGAGTTTGTTGGAGAAAAAGATAATGTATCAAAGGTAATAGTGGTATCCACAAGGTTAATATACAGTTACACTGAGGAGGAAAATGTAGCAGGGAGAAAATTATAGATATCTGACAACAGATATACATAAAAATGGAAGACTGGAGGAAGAGATTGCCATAGAGTGAGGGTCTGAAGGTGGAAGAGAAGGCAGAATTCAGACAGTCTACCTTGGTTCTTTTGTAGGAGCCATGCAGCTTTTAGGAAACTAGCTGTGGCCATATGTTCAGCCTAGAGATATTCTGGAGTTTTATGTGAGGGTGGAGCTTTTGTTAAAAGTACAACAGTTAAAGGGGGAGTTACCATATATTGAAGTGGTGGAGGTAAACTTGCTCCATCCATCAGGCCCTGCTGTGGTGCTCCACTTCACAACATTCCCTTGGACCTGAGCAGTGTAGTCAGGGACAGAGATGACCCTTCAGTCATTAGGTGTAAAGATAAGAAGGGTGATAAATGTGTGTGGGATGGATTATGCTTTGATTTGGTTACCCCCCCATATAAGAGTTAAGGGACTGTGGGAAGTGCTTATAGGTGAACGTGTCATAAAAGTTGTTCAATTTCTTTGGTGAACTTATGTATACTTACTCTATCGGAAAGAGTATTATTGCATACTAAATTGTTTTAGTAACATGTATATATTACGTGTAGTTAATTTTTTTCTTTCTTTTTTTATGATAGTATCTGTAATCATTTAAGTATCCATAGGCATAGGTAATCAGCCTACTATGTAGGAAATGAAAGATTAGAGTCTTGGAAACAGCTTCATTAAGCTAGATTTTTTCCTACTCTCTTTTATTTTTTTTTTTATGATTTTTTTTATTTTGAATAGTAGAAACTCCAGTGAAAATCTGCTATGATAAATTAAACAAAAAAATTAAGTTACACTTTCCTTTGTTTTTTTCTAATCAAATTAAAGAATTACTCTTTCTCTTTACAAATTCAAAAGAATGAATGAAATCGGACAAAAAGAAACAGAGATATGGCTATTTAAATATAAAAAACATAAACTTTTCAGGAGAGGCATTTAAAGTTTAAAGGAGCGCACCGGCATTTAAAATCCTCCAGCCGCGTACTCACTCGTGACATTGTCTATTTTTTTACATTTCCATTTAAAACTTTAAACAAAACTGAACTGGCTATCGAAAATTTGACTTTATTTCAATATACAGAATGTTTTTTCATGCAATGGGGTTGCCAGATGTCGCCAATAATTTATCTATTTCATTTTATATATAAGAACAGAAACGGAATTGAGCTGTAATATTTGGTCGAAGTGTTACAGCCATCATAGAGAATCTTTTGAATACCTGTTGGTAGAAAAAAAGATAATACGATCGCATGCATGACTGGTAGGCTAACAGATACGTGACAGGGCGACATCCTTTCTCCTTTAGCTTTGAAGAGATACTGAGATCCTTGTGGTGATTGACGATTAGTGTTGGGCAAGTTGCCAGATATCTCTATATATATTAATTATAGTAAACAAAACAGAACTGGGTATCAAAATTTTGACTTTATTTCAATATACAGAATGTTTTTTCATGCAATGGGGTTGCCAGAGGTTGCCAAAAATTTATCTATTTTATTTTATATATAAGAAATGAAACGGAATTGAGCTGTAATATTTGGCCAGTGTTACCACCATCATAGAGAATCTTTTGAAATGTTTACCTAAAATTCGTTGATTTTCCAGAATTTTTCGTGTTTTCGCGCCCTACAGTCCCTTAAAAGGCCATTTGGTTTGTATAAGTGGAATAATAGCCTGCTCTAATATTCATCATTATCATACAAATACAAAAGGATATGCAAACAGCAACAGACATATTGGTCCTTATGGGGCTACTTGTGAATTGAAAGGAGGTGTAAATAGTGGAAATACCCTTTCCCCCACAAAGGGGGTGGTCCAGCCAAGGCATACAATGACCTTTCACTCATCCCACAGTCATCCAGCACCCATTTATTGTCCCTTTTATCTTAGCTGTTTGTGAATAAAGGGTTAGTCCTGCCCCCCACCCACAGCTTAGATCAGAGGCAATGCAGCAAGACAACACTTCCACATCAGGCTGCAACAGCTAAAACTGGTTTACCTTCCACTGCTTCATTATGCAGGAGTTCTCCCCACTCATCTACTCCATAGATTACAGAGCAGACAAGAATAAATCTTTTGCCCTTAGATTTTGATAAATAATGAATGAGTCAAACTTTTGTTTCAAACTCATCCTTTCATAACCATGTGTTGTATTATTCATACAGGTACCAGAAGGAGCTCAGGTACAGGGCTTCCCCACACTTCAGCATGCTATTGATGCCTCCTGCAAGGATGATGTTGTGGTCCTTATGTCAGGAACACACAAACTCCAAAATCTTGGTAATATGTCTCAAGGAGGTACATTTATTGGCATGGGAGAAGATGTAGTGCTGATGGGCAGTATTGAGAATGGTGATGTCATGTTGGACTTGATTGGCAAAGAGTTTTATTTTTATAACTTGACTCTGCGCCCAACTCAAGATCAAGTGGGTCTCATTCTTCACCAAGGAAGTGTACAACTCAAGAACTGCCTTTTAGAAGGTAAGAAAATATAAGTGAAAGATAATTGTATTATGGTAATGAAAAGGTGAATTCCTCTCTCAAGTCTAGTCACCTCACTCTGTGGGTAAAGGCTGATTAGTTTAGATTAATATATAATAAAGGCCCTTTCCCTCTTATAAGGAAGGCGACTGGTCAAGGCATGCATCCACACCCATCCAGCATCCATTTGTTTTCCCCTTTAACTTAATTCTTTGTAGGTCTACCTTACTCGTTCCTTCCATATGGCCAAATCATCTCAATATTTTCATCAACCCTATCTGCCAACTTTCTTTCCAGCCCCACTTTTATATCTCCTTAAAATCCAAGTCTCTGCTTCATATAGAGACAAGGGTACAATCACTCCCTTGTACAGACTTCTCTTTGTGTTTATCCATAGATACCTATTTCTACAGTTTTCATTCCTCCAAGACATTTGCTTGCTTCCCGTCCTTTATAATTCACCTCCATCCCCACTCATTTCCTGTTACATGTGACCCTAGATACTTAAAACTAACCACTTCCTCTAGCCTCACTTCATTTAAACTTGCCTCCAACTCACTGTTACCTTCATCCTATGTACAGTACATCTCATAACCTTATTTTTGCCCAATTTACTATTACCCTCCCAAATTCCACTACCAACTGCCTCAGTTTATCATCCAACTTAGCTACAAGTACAGTTTCATCTGCAAACAACATTTCCTTCTGTTCTCACTTGCCAGCTCCAGCACCCTGCCCACACCCTCATGTTTGCCTCCCACACCACCACATCTCTATATATGTTCAGCAACCATGGTGACTAAACAACCCTGGTACAACCCTACCTTCACCTCAAATAACTCACTCACTCTATTCCCTACCTTCTCACAAGCTCTACTACTAATGTTAAAACTTTTGATCGCCTTTAACAGACTTCTCTTTATCCCATACATTGCAACATACCCCATAACACCTCTGTCAATCCTGTCTTTTCCAAATTCATGAAAGCATAAAGACATCCTTACCCTTTGCCAAAAACTTTTCACATGTTTTTTTTTATGCATATTTGAACTCTGTACCCTTTTTTTTTTAGACCCACACTGTTCTTCTCCAGGTTTCTCTGAGAAGTGTGAGTTTAGGAAAGAAGAGGGAGGACAGCTGCTCCCAAAATATTGAGTAATAAATTGACAACCTTCAAAGGATTATCTTTACATTAGAAAGGAAGTTAATCCTTTAGATGTC
This sequence comes from Oratosquilla oratoria, assembly GCF_046742065.1. Lineage (NCBI taxonomy): Eukaryota > Metazoa > Arthropoda > Malacostraca > Stomatopoda > Squillidae > Oratosquilla > Oratosquilla oratoria. Next base: position 59,957,041 of record NC_134784.1, read on the forward strand.
TAGTGTCCACACGCACACACGTGTAGGTATTCATGAAACAAAGTCCTGGACAGAAAGTGATCATTCCAAAATATTAGAAGACACAAAATACAAATCAACTAATATACTGAAGGACAGAGGAAATACAGTAATTATGGGTGACTTTAATTCAAAAGAAATATGTTGGGAGGAAATGACAGTGAAGGGTGGAGAGGAACTATGGGGCAATGTCCTGCTTGACATGACCATTGGATACACAATGACTCAATGGATAAGGGAAAATACCAGATACAGAGGTAGTGAAGAACCATCAAGGCTGGACTTAATACGACAGAGCCTGAAATTGTCGTTAAAATTTATTACAAAACTCCGATAGGAAAGAGTGACCATGTAATAGTAGAATTTGAGTTGAAAGAGCAAATGGATCAAAGCAGAAATGATAAACATAGAATAGGAAGACTAATGTGCAACAAAACAAATGTTGAGAAACAAAAAATTCATTCGAAATGCGTACTGGGAAAAATTCCTAAATGAAGAAACGGGGATGGAAGAGAAATGGAACATACTAAAAGAAATTTACAATGAGGGAGTAAATAAATACGTACCACAACAAAAAATGGAAAGAACATACATAAAAAGCTGGTACAATAAAAGGTGTAGTGAGGCTAAGGATAAAAGAGACAAAGCTTGGAAGAAATGGAAAACAGACAAGAAAACAAGCAAATGGCAATTGTACTTAAAACTAAGAAATGAGTATGTAAAAATATGCAGAGATGAAAAGAGAAACTATGGAGAAAAAAATAATAGAAAAATGCAAGGAAGAACCCAAACTATTTTACAGGTATGTAAATGGCAAACTGAAGAACAAACAAGAAATAGAAAAGCTGTGCCAAGGTAAACATGAATATACAGAAGAACTGGAAATGGCTAAAATTATGAACAACCATTTCAAATCAGTATTCACAATAGAAAACTCACCTAACTGTGAGGAAATAGATGTCCCCCTCAATGAAAGAAATAATTGTAACACAAAAGGAAGTCAGTGACCAAATGAGAACCCTTGACGTCAGAAAATCACATGGTTTAGACGGAATTGCAAAATGGATACTGAAAGAATGCATGGAAGAATTAACAGACAAAATATACAGTATAATTAAATTCTCACTTAAAAAAGGAAAAGTGCCACAGGACTGGAAGAAGGCAAACATTGTACTAATCTATAAGGGAGGAAACAAGGAAGACCCATCAAATTACAGACCGGTCCCCCTGACAAGCACAGTAGCAAAAATTTGCAAAAAGGTTGTCAAAAATAGGTGGGTTAAACATTTGGAAGAAAAAACTATGCTGAATCCAAATCAATTTGGATTCAGACAAGGAAGATCATGTACAACAAACTTGATCTGCTTCTACTCAAGATTAATAGACATAATACAAGAGAGGTGGTTGGGCAGACTGTGCCTTTCTGGACCTACAAAAAAGCTTTTGATAAGGCACCACACGATAAAATAATAAGGAAGATAGAATCAATAGGTGGCATCAGAGGAAAATTATTGGAATGGATGAAAGACTTCCTGACTGGGAGGAAAATGAGAGTAGTAATTAGAGATAAATTCTCAAATTGGGAAGAAATGATAAGTGGTGTCCCACAGGGATCAGTACTGGCCCCAATCATGTTTGCTATATACATAAATGACATGGATGAGGGAGTAGTGTTATATGAATTTCTTTGCAGACAGCGCAAAAATACTAAAGAAAGTAAGAACGGAGGAAGATCGCAACTCATTACAACAAGACTTGGACAAGATCTGGAAATGGACTCAAAAGTGGGAAGTGAAATTCAATATCAAGAAATGTAGTACAGACGCTCCTTAACTTACGTTTTAGTTACGTTCCGAACGGCCGAACGTAAGTTGAAAATGAACGTAAGTTGTTACTGTACTATACATTCATAAATTCTATTACCGTATCTTATAAAACACCCCTAAATCATTAATTATACACATAACATTGTAAAATAATAACATTAATTTCAAATAAATTAAATTCAAGCAACATAAATTGAGATGGTGGAGGAGGAGGCAAGGCACGTTCAGTCTGTCGTTTGTGCCATGTAAACAATGGACACAGCATCATGCGTAAGTATCGTTTGAACTACGGAGAGCGTGCTAAACTAAAAAATTCACTCAATTTTTTTTTTTTTTTTTTTTTTTTTTACAATTTTTTTTTTTAGTCAGTTCAAACGTAAAATCGAAAAAACGTAAAACGAATGAACGTAAGTAGAGGAGCGTCTGTATAATGGAATTTGGAAAAAGCAAAAACAGAATATTGAGAGATTATAGAATTGGTGCAGAAGAGGTCAAAAAAGTAAACTCGGAAAAAGACCTTGGAGTGATGATCAGCAAAGACTTGATAGATAAGTATATTAATAAAATAGTCGGAGAAACCTACAATTTATTGAGGTCAATAAAAGTGGCATTTGCCCATTTGGACGAGGAAATTATAATAAAAAAATTAACTACACTAATAAGACCAAAATTTGAGTATGCAGCAACACTATGGACACCCAGTACCAAAAAGAATATAAAGAAGTTAGAAAGAATACAAAGAGTGACAACAAAGCTGGCACCAACTCTTTCCAAAATGACATATGAACAAAGACTGTCCAAATTAGAATTACCAACTTTGGAACAAGGAAGGGAAAAAGGAGACCTAATCTATAGAATTATGAAGGAAATGGAAATCTTAGATAAGAATTACTTATTGAAATGGGACAACAGAAAAACAAGAGGACACAAAAAATAATAATAAAAATAAAAAAAATATATAATTACTGAAGAGATCTGAAAAAAAAAAAAAATTGCTTCCCACACAGAGTGATAGATACTAGGAACAAATTGGACAAAGAAACAGTGTGTGCAAACACTATTCAAGATTTTAAGAAAAAACTTGATGTTGAGAGATACAAAGACGAGTCACCATGAGCATAGCTCCCTTCCCTTATAATACAACTAGGTAAATACAATAGAAAACTCACCAAACTGTGAGGAAATAGAGATCCCCCTCAATGAAAGAAATAATTGTAACATGAAAGGAAATCAGTGACCAAATCAAAACCCTTGACGTCAGAAAATCACATGGTCCAGACAGAATTGCAAATTGGATACTGAAAGAATGCATGGAAGAATTAACAGACAAAATATACAATATAATTAGATTCTCACTTAAAGAAGGAAAAGTGCCACAGGACTGGAAGAAGGCAAACATTGTACCAATTTATAAGGGAGGAAACAAGGAAGACCCATCTTTGTAGTTGCTCTCTGGATTCTCTTAATCTTCCTTATATTCTTTTTTTGTACTGGGTGACAATAGTGTTGCTGCATGCTCCAATTTAGGCCTTATCAATGTGACTAGTATTTTCTTTACCATTTCTTCATCCAAGTAGGTAAAAGCCATTTCTATTGATCTTAATAAGTTGTAGGTTTCACCAACAATTTTGTCTATATGTTTGTCAGGGGACATATCTTTTGTGATGATCACTCCCAGGTGTTTTTTCTTTTTTTTTTACTTTCCCCAAACTCCATTATGCTACATTTTTTATATTGAATTCCACTTCCCACTTCTGATTCCATTCCCAGACCCTGTTCAGATTTCTCTGTAATAAGTCGCAGTCCATTTCAGTACTCTTAACAGTTTTGCATCATCTGCAAAGAAACTCATGTAACATTCCACTCCCTCATCCATGTCATTTATATAAATGGCAAACATTATTGGAGCCAGCACTGATCCTCTTGAGACTCCACTAATTACCTCTTCCAAAATAGAAGACTTATCTCTGAGCACTACCCTCATTTTTCTTCCATGCAAAAAGTCCTCCATCCATTTCAATAGTTTATGTAGCAGGTATGAGTAATAGGCCAAGTGGCTTCTTGTCTTTATTGAAGCTTGGCGCCAACTGGCGAATGCAGACCCGAGTCAGCCGAGTCAGCTGACCCCCGCAGTGGGCATGCTGCCGGCCCGGCTGCCCAACATATCCTACATCCCCCTCCCAAGCTGTTAATGTACTACGTACATGTAGTACAAGAAACAAATATGAAACGTGTTGTACACTGGAAGAAACAAAACAACAAAAGAAGTTGTACTACGTACATGTAGTACAAGAAACATAACTATGAAACGTATTGTACACTGGAAGAAACAAAACAACAAAAGAAATTGCTTAATTACAACACGCCTGAGGGGCAAAAATGAATACACCTCTCACACAGTATATATGACTGCACAACACTTAGCAAGTTACACATGAACAGTTCACATCAACACTAGTCCACTACATAATCTGACAGCCACAAAGGCTGTTTCACACATCTCTTAGGGCGGTTCACAGGCTGTGGTTGCTGAGGGTGCGGAGCAGGTGCCTCTACCAGCGGCGAGGACGGCAGGGGATTTGCGGGGGTCGGTGTTGTAGATGTAACGGGGCATCTGACGGGGCGGAGATGCTTGCGGTTGCGTGACGTGACACGTCCACTGCCATCCATCTTCACCGAGTACTTCCGGAATGGGCATACCTCCGTGACCACACCTCGCTTATCCCAGACTTTGGTAGCCTGATTTTGCACCCACACTTTGGTGCCGGGTACCAGAGGAGGGAGGGTCTTGGGTGTTCCTTGCTTTACGATCCAATTTTCCTGCTGTTTTGCTGCCTCGAGTTCCCTTGCGCGCAAAGCCTGCTGCCAAAGTACATCCACTTTGTAATGCTGCCTGTGTACTGGGACACCATCCCGCAACTGCCTGCCCATAGCCAACTGCGCCGGGGATTTGTCTACACCACGCAGGGGTGTGTGTTCAGATATTGTAGCAGCGCCACCGACGCCTTGTCCACGTCAAGGCCGCCCCCGGGGCCTGTGTTGTCACGCAGCAGTCTCTTAGCAGACTTCACTGCTGCTTCAGCCCGGCCGTTAGACTGAGGGAAGTGAGCGGACGCGACTCGCCGCTCCACCCCCCACCTCCTGAAGAATTCGTACATCTCTTCGCTGGTGAGATTCGTTCTGCCATCCGTTGAGACTGATTCTGGTGCCCCCCACCTCTGAAAGTACTGGCGGAATACTGATGACAGCTTGCCTGAAGTAGCCCCGTTAGGGAAGTGTGCCAGCTCAAGCCACCCCGTAAGCCTGTCTGCGTAAGCCATGTATACATGCCCATCAAGTTGGCATAAGTCTGCTACCGTGTGCTGAAACGGGTACTCAGGAGGGGGCGTAAAAGTGAGGGGCTCGGCTGCCAGAGATGGGGCGTGAGCGTTGCAGGTAACACAGGCGTCCCGATGGCGCTGTAGGTCGCCCTCCATGCCAGGCCAATACACTGACTGCCTCGCCCTGCGTAGCATCCCGTCTAGTCCCTGGTGGCCAGCATGGAGATTAGCAGTCACGTGCCGGCGGATAGACTGGGATGACAAGGCGGACATGCCCCTGGTCATATGTATATGTCACCAGCCCTTGTGACATAGCCAGCCTGTCTCTTACTCCATAATACTGACGGAGACAGGATAATTCTTGGGCACGGTGCGGATGCCAGTCGCCCGCCGTCACTCTGGCCAGAAGCAGCTGGTACTCTGGGTCCTCTGCAGCTGCCTTCACCACCGCTGTATTGTCAAGCACAACGCAATTTCCGTCTGCAAGTGCGGCAACAGTCGCAGACGCCACTGCCATTTCTATGTAACAAGCCTGTTCCTCATCCATGACGTCTGGTGTTGCACACAATGTTGGGTAGCGTGACAGGAAGTCCGCGGCGGAGTTGCGTTTTCCGGGGATGTACTTTATCTGGAATCTAAACTGAAGCGTTTTTTCCTTCAGAGCAAACAACCTTGGGTTTACGATGTCCTTTAGCTCTCTGTCACCCAAGAGCTTGACAAGTGGGCGGTGGTCAGTGATGATAAGTAGGTTTGGACACCCGAGCAGGAAGAGGCGGGCCTTGCGGAGACACCATGCGACCGCTAATGCTTCGTCCTCCACCGGTGCGTAGCCAGCCTCAGTAGGTGTGAGGTGACGGCTGCCACAAAGTGCGAGACGCCACCCACTCTTGCAGCAGTACGGACTTTCTTGCATCGAGCAACGGCAATATTGTTGCAGCACCACAAATCCTATGCCCACCTTACTCCAATCAGTGATCACAATAGTGGGTCTGTTCTTATCATAAAATGTGAGGCCCTCCTTAGCGAGGCTGCAGACCACCTCTTGAGCATGCTGGAATTTCTTTCGCAGGTTCTCGTCCCAATACACTTTCTTGCCTTGGGGTTTTTTCAGCAACTCGCGAAATGGTTCCATGACTGGGGCAGTGGCAAGGAAGGGTGCTAGCTGATTCACGAACCCATGCCAGGAGCGGATGTCTGTCAGTGATGGTTCTGCGGGCATGTTAAAGTGTCTGATGGCAGCCAGCCTCTCCTCAGTGGGGTGGTATTCTTCCCAGCCCACATGGAACCCCACAAAATCCACCTCCCTCCTGCAGAAGGTAAACTTTTCAGGCTTGAGGGTCACTCCTTTCGCGGCACAGGTCTCCAAAAAGTCATACACATGCCAGAAGGCGTCCTCCACACTGGCATCAAACATTAACGTGTCGTCCACACACTTTATTTTCCTTGGAATCCCCACGATAGCATCATCGAACCTCCTGGTATATGCATCGGGTGCAGCACAGTGGCCCATGGGGGTTCTACGGTATCTGTAGCGGCCCCACGGTGTTATGAAGGTTGTGAGTCTTCTGCTTTCCTCATGCAGCTCAACTTGATGGAAGCCCCAGTGCGCATCTGCAGTGGTCTTGAAGCTGTGCCGCGGGATGCCGGATACCATGTCAAAAGGTGTAGACGTGTGGTGCGTTTCTCTTCTGCACGCAGCGTTCAGTTTCTGGAAGTCGATTGTGCGCCTTGGCTGGCCGGACTTTTTGGCTACGACCACCATCCTTGCGCACCACTCCGTAGCTTCACCTACCGGTACTGGCTCCAGAACCCCCATCCTGACATCCTCGTCCAGTTGTCTCTTGACTTCCGCTTCCCAGTGCCTCGGCACCGAAGCTGGTGTGTGGCAGGTGTATGGCTTAGCCTCCGGAAGCAAGTGGATGACGTGTGGTTCACCCGCCATCACTCGCAGAGGGCTTCTGTTCGTGTCAAACGTGGATCCTGAGAAGTGACAGAGAAGCCACTCCTCCAGACGGGGCACATTTTCCTCCAGCGGGGGAAATGGGAGCGAAGTTGGGCGTGGCGGTGTGCTGTCTGTTGCAGTGTTGCCAACATCGGAGACTGTCGCACCTGCGACAGTGGTGTGGTGCGGGAAGTCCGTGGGTACTAATCCGAGATCCCTGCATGTCTGCAGAGAGAGGTAGCATCGGGTGGCCGTCTTCATGACGAAGACCTCTTGCACTGTTGCCTTGCTGCCGTACTGCACCCGACAAGGGAACGAGCCTGAAGGCTGCAGGCTCAGGTTCGCCACGTCCCGCAGGTTCCCTCGGCGCGTAAGCGAGGCTGGCTTAACACCAAGTGCTGTCAGCAAATCTGGGCCAGCCACACACACTAGCTTCCGGAGTAGCATGTACTCAGACAGATTGCCTGCACAGTGGGGGCACTTAAACTCACAGTCTGCAGCACATTGGGTAGAGCGTGTAAAGTACTCACAGATTGACTCACTAGGCCCTTGAGTCGTGGCGAAGAACTTGCACCAATCTGCTGCTTGGTTGGTTGTCTGGAGAGCTACACGACTGATAGCATCCAGAGCCTCTTCAGTAGAAAGGGCCGTCCACTGATCCATGGTGTATTTGGAGTCCAAGGAGCGCTGTAATGCTGGTGTACACTGGAGGCGGATATGCAGCACCGCCTCGGCCGGTGGGAAGTGGCTGAGCCCCAGCCAGCATTCCATAGAGCGTCTCCAGGACCGATAAGCCGCAGTGGATGTTCCCAGGTCGCACTTCTCAGGGGCTGAGGTCCGAGGCGCTGAAGGTCCATGTCTGGGTAACGTGGCCACTTGGAGTTGCAACGCTGCGATTGCCTCCGTCTGCGCCAGGAGCAACTGCTGGGCTTGCGCCAGGTACGAAGGCGTCTGTGTCGGCCGACGGCTAGACCGTGGGGTCTGGGATGTGTAACGAGGTCTGCCAGTCATAGTGCACGGTCGTAGGTCCTAAAATCACTGCGCCATGTAGCAGGTATGAGTAATAGGCCAAGTGGCTTCTTGTCTTTATTGAAGCTTGGCGCCAACTGGCGAATGCAGACCCGAGTCAGCCGAGTCAGCTGACCCCCGCAGTGGGCATGCTGCCGGCCCGGCTGCCCAACATATCCTACAGTTTACTTTGTATTCCTCCTATGGTTTCCAGTTTTCTTAATTGTTTTTTGGGAGGGACTTTATCAAAAGCTTTTTATAGATCTAGGAAAGCACAATTGGCCCATCTATCCCTTTCTTGTATTACATCTGTCTTGAGTACAAGCAGATCAAATTAATGTTTCACAGTTTTCCCTTTCTAAATCTGAATTGTCTCAGATTCAGTATATTGTTATCCTCCAGATGTTTTATCCATCTACTTTTTACAGCCTTTTCACAGATTTTAGCTATTGTGCTTGTAAGGGAAACCAGTCTGTAATTTATTTGGTCTTTCTTATTTTCTCCTTTATAAATTGGTACGATAATAGCATTTTTCCAGTCTTGTGGCATTTTTCCTTCTTTAAGCAAACAACTTATTATATTGTATATTTTGCCTGCTAGTTCTTCTTTATATTCTTTTAATATCCAATTTGCTATTCCATCCAGGCTGTGTGATTTTCTGACCAAGGTTTGTTTGATCCATTGTTTCCTTCCGTGTTATTATTTCCTTTATTGGGGGGGGGGGGGGTAATTCTCTCCCTTCAACTCATTGTTGTATTTTTTCTCTAGTGAAAACAGACTTGAAGTGTTTACACATAACTTCTGCCATTGCAGCATTTTCTGTGTATTCTGTGTTCCCTCGGTGTAGTTTCACTATTTCCTGTTTGTTTTTAAGTTTCCCATTTACATATCTATAGAATAGTTTTGGCTGATCCTTACGCTTTTCTAGTATGTCTTTCTCATAGTTACATTTTTCTTCCCTGCATATTTTTACATATTCATTCCTTTGATTAACATATGATTGCCACTTTTTAGGTTTACTGTCTTTTCTCCATCTCTTCCGAGCTTTGTCTCTTCTATCTTTTGCTTCACTGCACCTTCTATTAAACCAGCACTTAATGTACATTCTTTCCTGTTTTTGCTTTGGTACACATTTCTCCACTCCTGTATAGATCTTCATCAGAATCATCCATTTTTCTTCCATTTGTGTTTCTTTGTAGAATTTTTCCCAGCTCGCTTCAAAAAAAGATTCTTTAGTTTCTCAAAGTCTGTTTTACCATACAGTGTGCCATTTCTGTATTTCTCACATATTTTTATATATCCTCCTCTAAATCTAACTCGAGTAGTATGTGGTCACTCTTTGCTATTGGTGTCTTGTATTCAATTTTGTCTACTATTTCAGGTTCTGATGTAAATATTAAATCTAGTCTTGATGGTTCTTCATTATTTCTAAATCTAGTGTTTTTTGTTTACAAATTGTGTCATTGTATGTTCCATGGTAATGTCGAGTAATAAATTTCCCTAATGATCCTCTCCACCTTTCACAGTCATCTCTTCTCAACATCTCTCTTTGCAATTAAAATCATCCATGAGTATTGCATTACTTCCATCCATCAGCATCTTGTTTAATGAAGATTTCATATCTAACATTTTGAAGTAATCTTTCTCTCTCCAAGACTCTGTTTTTGGGAGCACATAAATCACTGCAAATTTTCTGTTATTATGATCATCTCTACCCTGTTCACTTTTGTCACATTTAAGTTTTTCCTTAACCAGGAACATGACTCCTCCACCTTGTTTCTCCTCTCTATTTCTACATACATATACCAAGGCTTTTTCCCCCTTACAAGGGAGGTAGCCAAAAAGGGAAAGGCATAAAATAATTTCCACCCATTCCATCCCTGAATACACTCCGCACCCTTCCACCCTCCCTCTTATCTGAGCACCTCCTGGATGACGGGTCATCCCTGCACCTTGTCCACTGCCCTGGGTCAGAAGCAGTGTCGCAAGACACAGCACATCCACAGCAAGGCCGCTTCATTAAATCGGGGAGAAATCCCTTCGGGCTGCGTCAAAATTTTGCTCACACATACTACCTCACCCCCCCCCCCATCCCCCCCGCCCATTTCACCTCATGCAATCACAGCATCATCCATATACAACCATTCTCCCTTCACCCCTGTCTTCTGTCCTCTCCCGTCCTTCCTCAATAGACATTCCCCTCTTCCCCAAAGCCCCCTTCACCCCATCCATCCACCTCATCCTAGGACGTCCCCTCATGTTCACTCCCTCCACATCTGCCTTCCATACCTCTTTTACTAGTCTTTCTTCACTCATTCTTTCCATGTGTCCAAACCATCCTAATATTCTTTCATCAACCCTATCTCCCAGCTCCTTTTCCATCCCTGTTCTCCTCCTCACCTCCTCATTTCTCGCTCTATCTAGCCTAGTAACCCCCATCATACTTCTCAGACACCTCATCTGAACCACATTCAAACTCCTTCTCTCTTCTTCTCTTATGTTCCATGTTTCTGCCCCATACAGTGCTGTTGGCACAATCACTCCTTCATACAGTCTCCTCTTCGCATCCATTCCCAAATGTCTATTCCTCATTATACTCCTTAATCCACCAAGGCATTTACTTGCTTCTCTCAATCTACATTCTACCTCCACCTTCACTCCACCTTTTCCTTCCACATTTGCACCCAAGTATCTAAAACTATCCACTTCCTCCAGTCGCTCTCCCTTAATGCTCACTTCCAGTCTACTGCCACTTTCACCCCTTGTACATCTCATCACCTTACTTTTACCCACATTTATCTTTAGCTTTCTTCTATCACATACTCTCCCAAACTCTGCCACCAACTTCTTCAATCCCTCCTCCGATCCTGCCACAAGCGCAGTGTCGTCTGCAAACAACAGGTGGCTCACCTCCCACTTTTCTCCATTTTCTTTAACCATCTCCAGTCCCTGACCCACTACCCTTGCATTTACCTCTCGCACCACCCCCATCCATGTATAAGTTGAACAGCCAGGGTGACATAACCCATCCTTGACGAAGTCCCACCTTTACCTCGAACCACTCACTCTCTCCATTTCCAATCCTGACACAAGCTCTACTACTCTCATAAAAACTCTTGACAGCTACTACAAGCTTTCCTCCTATCCCGTATATCTGCATAACCTCCCATAGTGCCTTTCTGTCTACCCTATCATAAGCCTTTTCCAGATCCATAAAACCCCAAAAAACATCCTTCCCCTTTCCTATAGCTTTCTCACATATCTGTCTTACCACAAAAATCTGATCTACACAACCTCTACCTGCCCTAAATCCACACTGTTCCTCACCAATTACTCCTTCTGTTCCTCTCCTAATCCTCTCAATCAAGATCCTCCCATAAGCCTTCCCAACTACACTTAACAAGCTAATCCCTCTGAAACTACTACATTCACACTTGTCCCCTTTTCCCTTGTAAAGAGGAACTATACAGGCACTACTCCAGTCCTCCGGCACTCTACCCTCTCTCCAGCAAACATTAAATAACCTCACCAGCCAGTCCACCATCACTGTACCTCCCTTTTTCAGACATTCTGCATGGCATCCATCCAGACCAGGTGCCTTACCTGCTTTCATCATCTTAACAACTGCCTTCACCTCATCCTTCCTTATTTCTCCTCAATTCTCCTCACTCATCACGGTCATTTTCTTAGCACTTCCCACTGCAGCTATCTTTCCCTCCCTATCCTCCTTCACATTTAGCAACTCCCTAAAATATTCTGCCCATCTTCCCCTTACTGCCTTCTCTTCCATTATCATCTCTCCATCTGCACCTTTTACCTTTTCTTCTCTACTTAATTTGCCTCCTCTTCCTCTCATAATGTCTGGGGTATTGGCTGCTTGTTATTGTGGCAAAGTAGCATGCAGTTGATTCTTTAGGGTCTATATGGGGCGCCCCTACGGACCAGAGCCACACATCATTTTGTCTATGATAGAGGAAAACTCTGTTCATAGAGAAATGATGACACTTTTATACTACGACTGTCCCTCCATTATGCTGTCCCCCAACCCCTTGTTGCTGTCCTGTACCATTTCTCTGAGTATTCTTTTTCTGTGGTGGGGGAAAAGAATACTGCCACCAAATATTCCCATTTGGATCATAAGAGGCGAGAAGAAAGGGACAGGGATTGGGACTAGGCATCCTTCTCCTTGTAGCCCCACAGGGGACATTCCTAAACAAAAAAGAGAAGGCATAAGAGGGTCTGGGAGTTTTTGGACCAGCACCCTAAGGTTTGGGTCTCTATTTCTAAGTCAGTAATTATATAATCCATGTCCTACCCTGGTACTAGTGGACGTCTTGATTTTGTCTCTACAATTCCCATTATGTCTGGTTTAGCTTCTGATAGGTAATCGTTAAATTTGTTCAATCCTGAAATCAATCCATTTATATTGGTATATACTAATTTTAATTTTCTGCACCCTCCATGTCATTCTCTTATTTTTTTTTATTATTTTTTTTTTTTCTTTCCTTCTTCTTTCTTGAGTATGCCATTTTATCAGTCTCATATCTAACGCTCTCCAATAGAACTGCATTGTCTCGGTCTCCATTCTCTTCTCGTTTTTTCTTTAACTTCATTTTTTTAATGCCCTAATTCTTTCTCTTTACTTGTCATTCATGTCTCTTTTTATCCATATATTTTTATAATAATTGATTCTTGCAAATTTTCCTGTTCTTGTTAAGAGTTCTTCCACTGCCACTTGTGACCTTAACCCCTTCCATACGGTGACGCCTACGAAGGCGTCATGAGGAGCAAGTGGGTACACGAGGATGCCGACGTTGGCGTCTTGATTATATTTATTGTAGTCGTACCTGCATGACCCCCATACTCTGTAAACTGGCTTCATCATATTTTCTATGGTTATCAAAAATCATGGTTGAAAGAGAACGAGCAATAGAGCAGTGACTTTATTTTTTATAATGCGAGTATTATGACGCAACATCGCACGTCTGGCAGCATTAGCTGCCAGACGTGCGGTGTGGCCCGTATTGAAGGGGTTAATTTAATCTTTATTGGTTGACTTTTTCCTTCCGCATATTTACCCATTCTATGCACTTCCTCTATTTCCTTGTCCATTTCTTGGTCGTCTTCCTGTACTACTTTTAGAACATTTTTTCGCCAATTGTTTGTCCTCTTTTTCTCTCCGGAACCAATTCCGGTATTGTTTTTCCTTTAGACCATTAACTCATATATATATATATATATATATGTTTTTTTATCTACTGTATCTTAAGTTTTCTTTTTGTTTAATTACCTTGATAACTGCATCTTCAGCCTTATTCTGCTTGTGTTGATGAACTATTTCTTGAAAAATTACCTGATCTTCTTGTCTTTTTTCCAATCATTTCTAAATTGTTGTAATTCATTTTCTCATATGCTTTTTCCTACTTCCATAGTCATTGCTTTAATCTTTTCATCTGCCTCTTTCCATGTGGTCTCATTATTTGTGTTTTCATTATTTTTTAACTTTTCATTTTCACCTTTCAGCTCGGCCAATTCTTTTAGTACACTAATCTCTTCTTTCATTTCATTGTTCACTTTCTTGAAGTTAGCCACTTCATTGTTTAAGTCTATTGGTCTTCTATAGGTCTTTTTTTTATTCTCTCCTGCTTCCATGAGGTGCTAAGATAAGGGAGGGTGGAGGGGTGTGGAGTGTATTCAGGGGTGGGATGGGTGGAAATGATTTTATGCCTTTTCCTTTTTGGCTACCTCCCTTGTAAGGGGGAAAAAGCCTTGGTATATGTATGTATGTATGCTTCCATGCATCGTTCATATTTCTCATATCACTCTCTATGTCTATAATTCTACTAAAAACTCTTCTTTTATACCCACTGAACCCCAAAAAATTACCTTCATTGCCATTGTCAAATAATCTTTTGATACCTCTTGGTAATCTAAAATCAAGATTTATATTCTGTTTTGTTCCTGCTCCAGTAGCCAACTGTGTATCTGTTTACTTGATTGTAACAAATAGATCTTGGGAATCTTCTGACCTGTCAACAATTTCCTCCATTTTACTTTAATTTCACACTTTTTACATTGTGATTAACCAATCCGGGTATCCACACTCTCCCTCCCATTTATATCACACTAGGCATATGATTGAAGCACTGTTGCAATGTTATGTAAAAAACGTATTTCCCAGGAGCACCAAATTGTGCATGTTGTCACTATCATATTTACCTAGTTGTAGATGCCTTGGTGGATTAAAGAGTGTAATGAGGAATAGACATTTAGGAATGGATGCGAAGAGGAGACTGTATGAAGGAGTGATTGTGCCAACAGCACTGTATGGGGCAGAAACGTGGAACATAAGAGAAGAAGAGAGAAGGAGTTTGAATGTGTTTGAGATGAGGTGTCTGAGAAGTATGGTGGGGGTTACTAGGCTGGATAGAGTGAGAAATGAGGAGGTGAGGAGGAGAACAGGAGTGAAAAAGGAGCTGGGAGATAGGGTTGATGAAAGAATATAGGGATGGTTTGGACACATGGAAAGAATGAGTGAAGAAAGACTAGTAAAAGAGGTATGGAAGGCAGATGTGGAGGGAGTGAACATGAGGGGATGTCCTAGGATGAGGTGGATGGATGGGGTGAAGGGGGCTTTGGGGAAGAGGGGAATGTCTGTTGAGGAAGGAAGGGAGAGGACGGAAGACAGAGGTGAGTGGAGAATGGTTGTATATGGATGATGTGATTGCATGAGGAGAAATGGGAGGGGGGGTGGGGTAGTATGTGTGAGTAAATTTTGACGCAGCCCGAAGGGATTTCTCCCCGTCCTCTCCTTATATGCAAGGGGGGACGGAGAGGAGGGGTCGCCGATTAAATGAAGTGGCCTTGCTGTGGATGTGCTGTGTCTTGCGACACTGCTTCTGACCCAGGGCGGTGGGCAAGGTGCAGGGATGACCCGTCATCCAGGAGGTGCTCAGATGAGAGGGAGGGTGGGAGGGGTGTGGAGTGTATTAGGGATGAAATGGGTGGGAGTGTTTTTATGCCTTTCCCTTTTTGGCTACCTCCCTTGAAAGGGGGAAAAAAGCCTTGGTATATGTATGTATGTACCTAGGAGCTATGCATGTGGTGACCCATCTTTGTATCTTTCAGCATCAAGTTTTCTCTTAAAATCTTGAATAGTATTTGCACACACTGTTTCTTTGTCTAATTTGTTCCAGGTATCTATCATTCTGTGTGTGTGGTTTTTTTTTTTTTTTTTTTTTTTTTTCCTCCCAGATCTCTTCAGTAATTATCTTTTTTTAGTTTCTTCTCATGTCCTCTTGTTTTTCCATTGTCCCATTTCAATAAATCATTCTTATCTAAGATTTCCATTCCTTTCATTATTCTATAGATAGTAGGTCTCCTCTTTCCCTTCTTTGTTCCAGAGTTGGTAACTAATTTGGACAGTCTTTGTTCATATGTCATTTTGGAAAGAGTTGGTGCCGGTTTTGTTGTTAGTCTTTGTACATACATATACCAAGGCTTTTTCCCCCTTACAAGGGAGGTAGCCAAAAAGAAAAAGGCATAAAATCCATTCCCACCCATTCCATCCCTAAATACACTCCACTCCCCTCCACCCTCCCTCTTATCTTGGCACCTCCTGGGTCATCCCTGCACCTTGTCCACTGCCCTGGGTCAGAAGCAGTGTCGCAAGACACAGCACATCCATAGCAAGGCTGCTTCATTAAATCGGTAACCCCCCTCTCTGTCCCCCCCATGCAGAAAAGGAGAAGACAGGGAGAAATCCCTTCAGGCTGCATCAAATTTTTTCTCACACTACCTCACCCCCCATTCCACCTCATGCATCACAACATCATCCATATACAACTATTCTCCATTCACCCCTGTCTTCTGTCCTCTCCCATCCTTCCTCAACAGACATTCCCCTCTTCCCCAAAGCCCCCTTCACCCCATCCATCCATCTCATCCTAGGACGCCCCCTCATATTCACTCCCTCCACATCTGCCTTCCATACCTCTTTTACTAGTCTTTCTTCACTTATTCTTTCCATGTGTCCAAACCATCCTAATACTGTTTCATCAACCCCATCTCCCAACTCCCTTACCACCCCTGTTCTCCTCACCTCCTCATTTCTCACTATCCAGCCTAGTAACCCCCATCATACTTCTCAGACATCTCATCTCAAACACACTGAAACCCCTCTCTTCCTCTCTTATGTTCAATGTTTCTGCCTCATACAATGCTGTTGGCACAATCACTCCTTCATACAGTCTCCTCTTAGCCTCCATTCCCAAATATATATTCCTTATTACAGTTTTTAATCCACCAAGGCATTTACTCACTTCTCTCAATCTACATTCTACCTACGCCTTCACACCACCTTTTCCTGCCACATTTGCACCCAAGTATCTAAAACTATCCACTTCCTCCAGTCGCTCTCCCTTAATGCTCACTTCCAGTCTGCTGCCACTGTCACCCCTTGTACATATCATCACCTCACTTTTACCCACATGTATCTTCAACTTTCTTCTTTCACACACTCCTAAACTCTGTCACCAACTTCCTCAATCCCTCCTCTGATCCTGCTACAAGCGCAGTGTCATCTGCAAACAACAGGTGGCTCACCACCCACTTTTCTCCGTTTTCTTTAAATATCTCCAATCACTGTCCCACCACCCTTGCATTTACCTCTCGCACTACCCCATCCATGTATAAGTTGAACAGCCAGGGCGACATAACCCATCCTTGACGAAGTCCCACCTTTACCTTGAACCACTCACTCTCTCCATTTCTAATTCTGACACATGCTCTACTACTCTCGTAAAAACTCTTGACAGCTACTACAAGCTTTCCTCCTATCCCATATATCTGCAGAACCTCCCACAGTGCCCTCCTGTCTACCCTGTCATAAGCTTTTTCCAGATCCATAAAAGCCCAAAAACATCCTTGCCTTTTCCTATAGCTTTCTCATATATCTGTCTTACCACAAAAATCTGATCTAAACAACCTCTAACTGTCCTAAATCCACACTGTTCCTCACCAATTACTCCCTCTGTTCCTCTCCTAATCCTTTCAATCAAGATCCTCCCATATGACCTTCTTAACTACACTTATCAAGCTAATCCCTCTGAAACTACTACACTCACACTTGTCCCCTTTTCCCTTGTAAAGTGGAACTATACAGGCACTCCTCTAGTCCTCCGGCACTCTACCCTCTCTCCAGCAAACATTGAATAACCTCACCAGCCAGTCCACCATCACTGTACTTCCTTTTTTTTTTAGACATTCTGCATGGCATCCATCCAGACCAGGTGCCTTACCTGCTCTCATCATCTTAACAGCTGCTTTCACTTCATCCTTCTATATTTCTCCTCCATTCTCCTCACTCATCACGGTCATTTTCTTAGCACTTCCCACTGCAACTATCTTTCCCTCCCTATCCTCCTTCACATTTAGCAACTCCCTAAAATACTATGCCCATCTTCCCCTCACTGCCTTCTCTTCCATTATCATCACTCCATCTGCACCTTTTACCTTTTCTTCTCTACTTGATTCACCTCCTCTTCCTCTCTTAATTTCTTTCCAAAACATCTTTTTATTACTTTCAAAATTTTCTGTCATACTCTTACCCCATTTTACATCTGCTCTCCTCTTTATGTCCTTTACCTTTTGCTTTACTTCTCTTTTCTTTGTACCTCTCATATGACTCCCTCATCCTATTTTGTAACCAATCTGTGAAAGCTCGCTTCTTCTCTTCTACAACCTTCTTTGTTTCCTCATCCCACCATTCACTACCCTTCCTTCTATTTCCTCCTGTCCTTTTTGTTCCACACACCATCTTTACACACTGTGACTCCCTCCTTGAATCATCCCCATTCCTCCTCCACTCCTAGCTCTACTCTATCCTTCACTCCCTCCCACTCCTCCTTGAACTTCTTCTTGTACTCCTTTTCATTTAAAGAGTTCACTCCAAGCACCTCCCCACCTTTTGTCCTTTTTCTCTTTCCTCATCTATCCTCCCTTTCAACTTACCTTCCAAAAAATGATCTGATATTCCCCCACCCTCTCCCCTTAGCACATGTACATCCTTAACCTCTTCAGTATGGGCCTTAAATCTCGCGGGCAGCAGCCGATGCCAGCCGTACGACGTGTCATAATAATACTCGCATCATAAAATATAGTCACCGCTTATATCGATCGTTCTCTCTTTCACCCGTGAATTTTGATAACCATAGAAAATGTGATTACAGACAGTTTAGAGAGTATGTCATTACGGAGGGGCAACTACAATAAATATAATCAAGACGCCGATATGGCAGCCTCGCGTATCCACTTGCTCCTCATGACGCCTACGTATGTGGCACCGTATGGAAGGCGTTAACTCTTCTCATTATACTCCTATCTACCACTACATAGTCCATTAATATTCAACCACCCTGCCATCCACCAACCTCTCCTATGTGTACTTATGCTTGACTTTCTTCCAAAACACTGTATTTGCCATCATCAACTCTCTAGACACATCTCCACCATCAACTCTCCACTACGATTCTTTCCTGGAACTCCACATTTCCCAACCACTCTGTCAATTGGTTCATTTCCTACTCTAGCATTAAGGTCTCCCAGTACTACTACATTGACGTTCCTCCCTAATCCCTCTATGCACTCATTTAAATCTATCCAAAAAGCCTCCCTTTCCTCTACACTCTTCTCACTACCAGGCTCATATGCACTTACAAAAACCCACATCTCCTTTCCCAATTTCACCTTCATCCACATTATTCTCAAGGAAACCACCTTCCACCCCACTACACGTTTATCTTTCTCTTCACTTACTAGTATAGCCACCCCTTCTCTCCCTTGCCCTCTCTTCACTCCTGATAACCTCCCAATTACACTCCTAAATTCACACTCGCCCTTCCCTCTCAACTTAGATTCACTCAAAGCCAACACATCCATCTTTCTTCTCACAAACATACTACCTATCTCTTCCCTTTTACTTTCATCTATACCACATCCATGCACATTAAAAGACCCAAACCTTAGGGTGCTGGTTGGAAAACTCCTAAACCCTCTTATGCCTTTACTTTTTTTAGGAATGTCCCCTTTGGGGCTACAGGGAGAAGGATGCCTGGTCCCAATCCCCGTCCCTTTTTTCTCACCTTACGATCCAAGTGGAAATACTTGGTGGCAGTATTCTTTTCTAATTTCTTTATATTCTTTTTGGTACAGGGTGTCCATAGTGTTGGTATGTACTAAGTTTTGGTCTTATTAGTGTAGTTTAAAAAAATTCATCATTTCCTCATCCAATTAGACAAATGCCACTTTTATTGACATCAATAAATAGTAGGTTTCTCTGACTATTTTATTACTATGTTTGTCCGGTGTCATGTCTTTGCTGAGCATCACTCTAAGGTCTTTTTCCGAGTTTACTTTTTTTACCTCTTCTGCACCAATTTTATAATCTCTCGATATTCTGTTTTTACTTTTTCCAAATTCCATTATACTACATTTTTTATATTGAATTTCACTTCCCACTTTTGAGTCCAAATCTTGTCCAAGTCTTGTTGTAATGAGTTGCAGTCCTCCTCCGTTCTTACTTTCTTTAGTATTTTTGTGTCGTCTGCAAAGAAATTCATACAACACTCTACTCCTTTTTTCATGTCATTTATGTATATGGCAAACATGATTTGGGCCAGTACTGATCCCTGCATTACACCACTTATCATTTCTTCCCAGTTTGAGAATTTATCTCTAATTACTATTCTCATTTTCCTCCCAGTCAGGAAGTCTTTCATCCATTCCAATAATTTTCCTCTGATCCCACCTATTGACTCTATATTCCTTATTAGTTTCTTGTGTGGTACCTTATCAAATGCCTTATGTAGGTCCAGAAAGGCACAGTCTGCCCAACTATCTCTCTTATATTATATCTATCAATCTCAAGTAGAAGCAGATCAGATAGGAGTGTAAATTCAGAAAGTTGTCCATCCACCCCAAAGGCAGTATACATCCTCTCTTCAGGCTTCAGAGGTATCTGGTGATAGGCTGACTTGAGGTCAATAGAGCTAAAGTAGCTATATTTTGAAATTTTCTCTACCATCTCAGATATTGTTGGCATGGGGTAGGCATTCAGATTTATGAAACAATTGATTGTTTGGGAGTAATCCATGGCCAATCTCCTTTTGTTTCCACTCTTCACAACCACAACGTGGGCTCGCCAGGGGCTTTGGCTAGGAACAGTCACCCCTTTCTGTAGGAGACGCTCTGCCTCATCTTTGATGAATTTACAATTTTCATTGTAGCAATGTGATCTGATTTGTATAGGTCAACACTCGGATAGCAAATTCCCAAACACAGTTGGAGGATTGACTACGGCAACTGCTAAACTGCATAGATCCAAAATCGTGGCCCAGCAGAACAGGCGAACCCAAGTCATCCATGACATACAGCTGTACATTCTCGTACTTGTCGTTTACAGTTAGACTGACCCAAGAGCGTCCACATATCTCAGTAGTCTGTAGAGCAGAGGCCAGGGAAACTGTTCCAGAAGCAGGCAGCACTCTCAGGCCAGCTGACTGCACAACTTCAGGTCAAATAAAGTTCTGTGAACTCCCAGTGTCAATCAGCACTTCCACTGACACCTTGTTATCTAGAAGAATCTTTGCAACTACTTGAGAGATGTTCCTAAGTTTTGTAGTCACTAATACAATAATGGGTGTGGACGACATTTTCAGCTTACTACTTCATTGTCCAGGCTTTGATGATGACTGACATACCCAAGTGAAGTGTCCCATCCTCCCACACTTGGTGCACTCTGCATCCCTTGCCTTGCACAATCTCCTAGGGTGAAAAGCCCCTCCACAGAAGAAACATTTCTTAGCATGTGATTGTGTTGCATTCAAGGTTGGATTTTCATCCTGTTGGCATCAATGACATCCTTAACATGCCCTTGAAACCTGGCACAGGCCTTCTTCATGACCTCCTCAGAGAGATTGGCAAAGATAACCTTGATCCAACTGATCAGATCATCTTTACTCTTGCATGGGGTGCAGTTTCTTGTTCAACTGCACCCCATACAATAGTCCATAGGGTAGGTCAGGTGAGTTAGAGGGCCACACATCAGGGGCAACAGTGTCAAAGAAATTGTCAGAGCCATTTCTAAGATTTTCTAGAGGTGTGGCATGGTGCCAAGTCCTGTTGCCACACATAGGGTCTACCAGCAGCTATTTCCTCAATCCACAGCTTCACATGGGTTTGTAAGATGTCAATGTACACTTCAGTGCTCACCCTGAGCCCCTGGGAAAAGAAGAATGGGGGCATGACTTGGCCCTTGCTGCAGACTACCCCAAACACCATGATAGTTGCAGAAACTTGGTTTTCGTGACTTGACACATCCTTGGGACAGACAGTCAACCACCTGTTAGTTTGAGAGTTGTGGGTCTGGTCCTGGCAGAAGTTCTTCTCATCTGAAAAGAACTAGAGGGTGCTTCAGTTTGTTGAGCATCTTGTTCTTCTTGAAGAGGTTCTCCTGCAACTTTGCGGAGAGTGGTTAACCCTTACACATCTTGTATGACTTGTATCATCTTCATGCAAACACTTCCTTATGGTGCCCTCAGACACATGCAGCTCTGGTAATGGACCTCATGGACCGGCTGGGGTCTTCATCAACCATGGCTTGCAATTGAGTGACAAATTCAGCATCCCTAATGGTGTCTGATCATTGAGAATGATGTTTCCTCTCAGCAATACCTTCATAATGGTAGTCAGAAGAAATCAACTCCCTCCTGATGGTCCTGACAAACTGTTCGGTCACTTTTAGCAGTTCTGAGATCTTGCTGCTATTGTGTCCAGCAGAAATTAACATAAGTACCACTTGCCTTTTCCATAGATGAGGAAATGTAAAACTCTCCATGGATGCAAGGTGTTGTTGGGACAGTCTCGACATATACTGATCAGTTACTTTTGTTTTGAGTGGTGTGGTTGCCCATGTCTTTCCACACCATGTCCCTGAAACAATGAAACAGTTACCATACACACCCTGTAGATACTGGGACTGATTAATCTTTATTAATCAATTATTGCATTGATTTTTACTAAGAAGACCCACAGCCTCACAGTGGCTGGCAATGGTACTCAGAACCTCCCATAGATCTCTCTATGAAGAAACTTCACTGTTGTGGTAGGAGGGGACCAGTTGCCAGATGATAGTTCACCATTTGTGAAAAAGTGTATGAAATACAGTTGAATTTTATTTTATCTTGGGCGCAGTCCGGAAAATGAGTGTCAGCCCTTTAGGGGTGCACCTGTTGATGGAGGTAAGGGGGTTAACAGGTTTTGAAAAGGGTCAGCTTTGTTGTCTATCTTGTTGGAGTGCCACATGCAGGTACCTGTCATTGGTCTCAACTGATTCATTTCATATTAATGCTGTTATTGTGTTTTTTTATTCACTTATTTTAATTACTGGAAAAGAGGGGGATGTCCATTGAGGAAGTAAGGGAGAAGACAGAAGATAGGAGTGAGTGGAGAATGGTTGTGTATGGGTAATGCTGTGATGCATGGAAGGGGTGGATGGGGGATGGGGGGTTAGGGACTGGGTATCTGTGAATGCTATTTTGATGCAGCTTGGAGGATTTCTCTATGTCTTCTCTTTTTCTGCATGAGGGAACAGAGAGGGAGGGGGGTCATCGATTAAATGAAGCAGCCTTGCTGTGGATGTGCTGCATCTTGCTGCAGTGCTTCTGACCCAGGGCAATGGGTGAAATGCAGGAACCAAGAAAAAAAAAAGGAAGGGTGGTGAATGGTAGTGGAATGGGTGGGGATGAAGTGGGTGGGAATGGAATTATGCATTTTGACTTTGACTTCCTCCCTTGTAAAGGGGAAAAAGCCCTTGTTATACACATGTATTATTATCATTATTTATTTTCCCCCCCTTTTTTTCAGGAGGTAAAGGTGGCATTGTGCTACTTGGTGACAGTCAAGCTGAAATAACGGGATGTACAATCAAACTGTGCAAGTGTGGATTCGATGCAAGGGGCAAGAGTCAAGCAAAGCTTTCACAAACAAACATCTTGAGCTGTTCAAGTGCCCTTACTGTGGAAGAATACACTCAGATAAAATTAGAGTTGTGTAGTTTCTCTGTAAACTCTAAACATGCAATATGTTTCATGCAGAATCAAGATGCAGATACCTCTAATTTCAGTACCATTCCAGATCAAGAGCTTCTCAAATGGTATGGGATATTTTTGTTTATAGTGTGGATTTGTGTGTGTGTTAATAATGATATTTTGGAAGGGGTGGTTAGTTTTGATAAACTGTGTTTCTTTTATTTATCTGTATACTAAGAATTTCTTCCCCCTTATAAGGGAGGTAGCCAAGTGAAAGGCATGCACCCTCTCCCACTCACTCCACTCCTGTCCACTACCCTTGTTTCCTTCTTATCTTAGCTCCTTGTGGAGCATTACTTCTGACCCACTACCTGGGTCAGAAGTAATGCAGCAAGACACAGCAAGGCTGCTTCACTTACACAGCAACCCCCCCCCCATCCCCTCATGTGGAAATTAGAGAAGAGGGAGAAATACCCCTTTGTGCTACATCAAAATATCATCCACACACAACCACTCTCCACTCCCCCCAAATGTTTCATTCATACTGCAGTTAAAACAAAATATATTTGTCTATATACCAAAAAGCTTCTTCTCCCTTATAAAGGAGGTCGCCAGCAAGTCATACATCCACCCACCCATCAAAAACCAATTTGTTTTCCTTCTTATCTTAGTTCCTCATGAAACTGCCCCTTGCCTGCTGCCTAGGTCAGAACCAGTGCAGCAAGACACAACACCTCCATAGCAGGGCCTGATAACTGAAGCTGGTTTACCCTCACTGCTTCATTTATATATTGACCCTCCCTCTTTATCCTTTCACAAATGAATAGAGGAGACAAGGAGAAATATATTTGGGCTGCATCAATTTATCATCCATTCACATCCATGCTCCACTCGCATCTATCTCTTACTGTCACCCTTTTTTGCTGAATGGACTTTCCCTTTTTACCCAGGGCTCCCTTCACCATACATCTCATTCTCAGTCTTCCCCTCAAGTTCACTCCATCCACATCTGCCTTCCACACTCTTTTTGCCAGTCATTCTCCATACATTCTTTCCATATGCCCAAACCATTCCAGTATTCATGATCAACTCTATCTGCCAGCTCCCTTTTTCCCCCGCTCTCTGTCTCACTTCCTCGTTTCTCACTCCATCCATCCTCATAATCCCCACCATACTTCTGAAGCACTTCACCTCAAACACATTTAAATGTCTTCTTTCTACCTCCTTTACATTCCAAGTCTCTGCCTTGTACTAATCAGTTTCTTCTTCTTGTTCTTCTTTTTCAAATATGGAATTAAGTGTCACTTGTGTTTTTATTCAACAGTCTACTGAAGGAGTGTGAAGATGTCAAGTTTGATGGAAATGCTGTCAATGTTGCTTTTGTCATCGCAGACAGCCAATCTGACAACTCTGCAGATTCACAAGACTGAATCTATCTTCTTCAAACAACTAAAGGACTTGTAGGACCTTCACATAAAAGAAAATAAGCTGTGACTCTTTATACCAGTATATATTTTATAATCTATGAACAGTTTTTCATAATTAAAGCTTTAATCCCTCCTATGATTATGAGAATAGTTGTTTATGGATGATGCTGTGGTTCATGGAAAGGAGTGGGTGGGGGGTTTGGGGGTTAGGGAGTATGTGTGAATATTCTGATGCAGCCCAAATGAAGTGGCCTTGCTCTGGATGTGCTGTGTCTTGTTGCATTCTTTCTAACCTATGGCAATGGACAAGATGCAGGGATGACCCATCATTCTTGAGGACCCAAGAAAAGATGGTGGGAGGGGTGGTGAATGGGAGTAGAGTATGTGGGATTTTGGCTACCTCCCTTGCAAGGGTGAAAAAGCCCTTGGTGTGTGTGTGTATTTACCTAGTTGTATTATACAGGAAAGGAACCATGCTCATGGTGACCTGTCTTTGTATCTTTCAGCACCAAGTTTTTTCTCAAGATCTTGAATAGTGTTTGCACACACTGTTTCTTCATCTAAATTATTCCAGGTATCCAGGACTCTGTGTGGGAAGCTTTTTTTTTCCAGATCTCTTCTATAGTTATCTTTTTTTAGTTTCTTTTCATGTCCTCTTTTTTTTTTTTATTGTCCCATTTTAGTAAATCCTATTTAGGATTTCCATTCCTTTCATGATTCTATAAATAGTCAACAGATCTCCTCTTTCTCTTTGTTCCAGAGTTGGAAATTCCAATTTGGACAATCCTTGTTTGTATGTTAATTTGGAGAGAGTTGGTGCCAACTTTGTTGTTGCTCTTTGTATTTTTTCTACATACATGCATATACCCTTACACGGGAGGTAGCCAAAAAGAAAAAGGCATAGAAATCACTCCCACCCATTTCATTTCCCATATGTTCCACTCCCCTCCACCCTCCTCCCTCCCTCCTATCTTGGCACCTCCTGGATGACGGGTCATCCCTGCATCCTGTCTACTGCCCTGGGTCAGAAGCAGTGTCGCAAGACACAGCACATCCACAGCAAGGCCACTTCATAAATTTGGCGACCCACCCTCTCCGTCCCCTCATACAGAAAAGGAGAAGACGGGGAGAAATCCCTTGGGGCTGCGTCAAATTTTTTTCATACATACTTCTTCACCCCCCATCCCCCACCCACTCCCCCTCATGCATCACAGCCTCATCTATACACAACCCTTCTCCATTCACCCCTATCTTCTGTCCTCTCCCATCCTTCCTCCACAGACATTCCTCTCTTTTGTAAAGCCCCTTTCACCCCATCCATCCATCTCATCCTAGGACGCCCCCTCATTTCACTCCTTCCACCTCCGCCTTCCACACTTCTTTTACTAATCTTTCTTCACTCATTCTTTCCATGTGTCCAAACCATCCTAATACCCTTTCATCAACCCTATCTCCCAGCTCCCTTTCCACCCCTGTTCTCCTCCTCACCTCCTCATTTCTCACTCTATCTAGCCTAGTAACCCCTATCATACTTCTCAGACATTTCATCTCAAACACATTCAAACTCCTTCTCTCTTCCTCTTTCATGTTCCATGTTTCTAATTTCTTTATATTCTTTTTTAGTACTGGGTGTCCATAGTGTTCCTGCATACTCCAGTTTTGGTCTTATTAGGGTAACTAATATTTTTTTAATAATTTCCTCATGCAAGTAGTCAAATGCCACTTTCAATGACCTTAATAGGTTGAAGGTTTCTCCGACTATTTTATTGATATGTTTATCTGGTGTCATGTCCTTGCTGATTATTACTCTAAGTTCACTTTTTTGACTTCTTCACCAATTTTATAATTTCTTGATATTTATTTTTTACTTTTTCCAGACTCCATTATACTACATTTCTTGATATTGAAGTTCACTTCCCGTATTTTGGTCCATTTCCAAATTTTGTCCAGGTGTAACTGTAATGATTCACAATCCTCCTCTTTTCTTACATTCTTTAGTATTTTTGTGTAATCTGTGAAAAAATTCATATAGCACTCTATTCCTTAATCCATGTCATTTATATATGTGGCAAACACAATTGGAGCCAGTACCGAACCTTGCAGTACACCACTTATATTTCTTCCCAATTCGAGTGTTTGTCTCTAATTACTACCCTCATTTTTCTCCCAGTCAGGAGATCTTCCATCCATTCCAATAATTTTTCTCTGATGCCACCTATTGATTCTATTTTTCTCATTAGTTTCTTGTGTGGTCTGTTTCCTCACAGTTAGGTGAGTTTTCTATTGTGAATACTGATTTGAAATGGTTGTTCATAATTTCAGCCATTTCCAGTTCTTCTGTATATTCATGTTTACCTTGGCGCAGTTTTTCTATTTCTTGTTTGTTCTTCAGTTTGCCATTTACATACCTGTAAAATAGTTTGGGTTCTTCCATGCATTTTTCTATTATTATTATTATTATTATTTTTTTTTTTATAGTTTCTCTTTTTATCTCTGCATATTTTTACATACTCATTTCTTAGTTTGATGTACATTTGCCATTTGCTTGTTTTCTTGTCTCTACCATTTCTTCCAAGCCTTGTCTCTTTTTTATCCTTTGCATCTACACCTTGTGTTGTACCAGCTTTTTATTCCATTTTTTTTGTGGTACATATATATTTACTCCCTCATTGTAAATTTCTTTTAGTATGTTCCATTTCTCTTCCATCCCTGTTTCTTCATTTAGGAATTTTTCCCAGTTTGCATTGCGAAAGAATTTTTTTGAGTTTCTCAAAATTTGTTTTGTTGTACATAAGTCTTCCTATTGTATGTTTATAATTTCTGCTTTGATCCATTTGCTCATTTAACTCAAATTCTATTAGTACATGGTCACTCTTTCCTATCGGAGTTTTGTAATAAATTTTATCGACAATTTCAGGCTCTGTTGTAAGTATTAAATCCAGCTTTGATGGTTCTTCACTACCTCTGTATCTGGTATTTTCCTTTATCCACTAAGTCATTGTGTATTCAGTGGTCATGTCGAGCAGGACGTTGCCCCAGAGTTCCTCTCCACCCTTCACTGTCATTTCCTCCCAACATATTTCTTTTGAATTAAAGTCACCCATAATTACTGTATTTCTTCTGTCCTTCAGTATATTAGTTGATTTGTATTTTGTATCTTCTAATATTTTGGAATGATCACTTTCTGTCCAGGACTGTGTTTTGGGGGGCACATACACCACTACAAATTTTCTGCTCTTTATATGTTTGCTTTAAACTTGTATCATAATTGATTCTACATTATTTTTCCTTCAGTTATTTTTTGTTACTTTTAAATCTTTATTAGTCAAAGTTAATACTCCGCCACCCTGTTTATCCTTTCTGTTCTTTGTCCAGCAGTTGTATAAACCTTGTCCCACAGTGTTGGGTGGTGGAGTACATTTTAATTTAGTTTCCACTATTCCCATTATGTCTGGTTTTTCTAAGGCCAGGTAATCATTTAATTTATTCATTCCTGAAGTTATTCTGTCTATATTGGTATAAGCTATTTTTAATTTCCTTTCTCATCTTTTTCTGTCTTTTTTGTTTCCTTTTTCCTTTTACCATATTCTCAGCCTCAGGTCCACTCTCCATTTTTTTTTTTTTTTTTTTTTTGTTTCTTCTTCACTTTTTAACCTTTCATTTTCTGCCTTTAATTGATTTAATTCCTTTTTTAAGTCATCTATCTCCCTATCATCCTTCCTGATTGGTTTTCCTTAGCATAGATACTTCTTTGTACATTGTTTTGTACTCCCATTTGAGTTCTATTAAATCATCCAAAATGTCATTAATATTTCTATTTCTCATATTTCTATACCTAGGTTCTCTATCCATTTCTAATCCTGTATGCATAATATTTCCTTCCCTTGATTAAATGAAGTGGCCTTGCCGTGGATGTGCTGTGTCTTACCCAGAGCAGTGGGCAAGATGCAGGGATGATCCATTATCCAGGAGGAGCCAAGAAAAGAGGGA
Organism: Oratosquilla oratoria; assembly: GCF_046742065.1. Lineage (NCBI taxonomy): Eukaryota > Metazoa > Arthropoda > Malacostraca > Stomatopoda > Squillidae > Oratosquilla > Oratosquilla oratoria. The sequence continues at coordinate 59,985,658 of NC_134784.1, forward strand.
GAGTGGGGTGGTGAATGGGAGTGGAATATGTGGAGATGAAATGGATGGGAAAAAGTTCTTGGTGTATGTGTGTGTATATTTGTATGTATGATTATGGATACATTATATTGTTTTGCAGTTTCTTAATATATCTATGGTTTTGTGTTCACAGCTTATGTGCTGTACATGCAATTCCTTTTATTAGAATGTTACCATGCTTTATGTGTAGGGAAAGAAAATATTTACTTTGATGTGCTGTCAAAAACAAAGATAAATGCATGCATAAACCAATCTGATGATTTTCAAAAACTGAATTATGCTGCAAACTATGCATTAAGATGTCTTGCTGCATTGCTTTTGACCCAGCCAGTGGACATGAGACAGGGATGACCCTTCATCCATAAGGAGCTAAGATGAGAGGGAAACAATGAGAGTGGGTGCATGGCTTGGCTGGCTACCTCTCTTAAAAGGGAGAAGAGCCCTGGGTATATAGATAGATGAATTATGCCAGGTATCAGGCCCTGCTGTAGAAGCACTGTCTCTTGCTGCTTTGACTTTGACCAAAGTGGTGTAGAGGAGGATAAGGATGATTGTTACATACAGTATACACATACCAAAAATCCCTTTCCTCATATGAATGGAGTGGCTGGGTTAAAGGATTACAAAGGCAGAGCATGCTGACAGGAGACCTTTTGGTCCATATCCAGGTTGGATGCACAAAAAAATAATAATGATAAATAAATGAATAAATAATATAATAATGTAAATAAAATACATAAATGCATAGGTATAGTTAAATAATAAACAAATAGGTAAATAGTAAATAATAATGAATTGACGTAAATAATGATAAAAGAGAATCAAGCAAATAATAATAAACAAAACAGACAAATGATAACAAAACAAATAAACAAATAATATGAAATAAATGATAGTCATTAGAGCATCTTGCTTAGGTGTTTATCTAAATGATTCTTAAAGCTTTGAACTGAACTACATTGCACTGCCTCTGCAGGAAGTTTATTCCATTCATAAACTACATGGTTGGCAAAGTTGTTTCTACCCACTTCCAAATTAAATCTATTTCTGGACAGTTTGAGACCATTGTTTCTTGTCTGATTCTCATTCAGGGTGAAATTTTTGTCACTTTTGATGTCAATTCCCTTTAGAATCTTAAAGACCTGTATCATGTCACCTTTTAGTTTACGTTTTTTTAGGGAAAACAGATTCATACACCTGCCCTTTAACCATCAAACCCATTTGTTGTCACTTCTATTTTAGCTCCTTGTGGATGAAAGGTCATCCCTGTCCCTTACCCACTGCTAAGGTTAGAAGCACTGCAGCTAGGGACAGCACCTCAATAGGAGTACCCTACAGCTGAAGCTGGTTTACTCCCACCACTTAATTACATAGAAGTGAAATACAGTCATTGTGGTTAGCATACATATGATAAATTGAGTTGGATTCAGATACGTGAGTTTACCATTTCTTTGTGATGGCCCTTATATTTTTCCCATTAATGGCTGGTTTCATGGACCAAAAAGTTTTTTGTACTTCCACTGGGATCAATGATGGTTACTTGCTTGTGGTGGTCCTACATCAACCCCCTCACCTCCATCAGAAGTGCAGCTCTGAGGAGCTGACACTCAGTCTCGGGACTGGACCCAAGATGTCTTTCAATTTCAACTGTATTTCTTACATTTTTTCAAGCATGAAAAGCTGACACCCAGTGACTGCTCCCCTCCCCCTAACTACTGTCAGTTTGAAATAGAAACAGTTCCACACTAATAAAACACAGATAGCAATCCAATAATCTAATAAAACACAGATAGCAATCCAATCCCCAGAGGGGTCTGTGGGAAGGCCTAGAGCTGTTGGCTGGCACTGTGGAGTTTCCACCTAGTGAAGCTTGATGTAACAAATAATTGTATTTTATTATAAATTCATGGAGTACTCATATATTTGTAAGAAAAGGAATTGCACTATATGTGTGTGTATATATATATATGTATATATATATTATTATCATTATTTTCTTTCCTTTCTTTTTTTTAACGATCTTTATAAGGAGTATATAGTTATTCTTATAAAAAAAAATTCTATGCAAATATATAATAGACTATCATGATGCTTGTATGCTTAGGGTATTAACCTAGTCAAATGTGTTCATGCACTTTTTTCAATTCACTGCATGTTCATCACTTTTATTGATGGTTATACTGTATCTTGTGTTGATTAAAGCCAAAATATTGTAATCACACTCAATGTTTCATAATATACAGTTCACCCATCAACTGCAATAAGCAAAATTTCTGTATCCTTTCACTTTCCTCTATCTTGCTTGAGCAGTGCTTATCAAACACACTATAAAGCTTCCAATACATTTGAGAATGCTTGCCCCATTTACAGACTGCTCAGCACTGACACCATACAGACATGAATATAACATATCTAAGGTAGAAGACCTCTACCAGGAACCCAAAGAGACTTTCTGCTTCTGGTGTAACTCCATTTTTCATCAAAAATTTTAGGTTGCCTCTCTATTAAGTATATGTCACAGCTGCCATCACTATCCCAAGGATAACCCAAATATAGAAATAACAATGAACCCTCAAGGTTGGATTTGATATTCACATTAGAACCCAAAATTGTGGATAAAATCTAATACAAGACACCAATTGGAAAAAGTGATCACTAATAGAACTAGAATTAAATGAAGAAACAAATATAGAAATAAATGAAAAACACAGAAAAGGAAAACTAATGTATAACGAAACAGATTTTGAGAAACTTAGAAATTTCTTTCGAGAAGCAAATTGGGAAAAATTTAATAATGAAGAAACAAAGGTGGAAGAGAAATGGATAATTTGGAAGGAAATCTATAATCAAGGAGTGGATAAGTATGTACCTAGACAAAAACAGGAAAGGGCATATATAAAATCCTGGTGTTATAAAAAGTGCAGTGAGGCAAAATACAGAAGAGATAAAACTTGGAAAAGGTGGAAAAAGGAAAACAACAACTGAGAAATGGAAAATATACACCAAACTAAGAAATGAATATGTAAAAATATGTAGAGAAGAAAAGAAAAATTATGAAAAGGACATAATAGACAAATGTAAAGATCAACCCAAATTATTTTATAGATATGTAAACAACAAGCTAAAAAATAAACAGTAAATACTTCAATTATGTCAAGGTAACAGAGAATACACAGAAGATATAGAAATAGCAGATTTATGAACAAACATTTCAAATCTGCATTCACCAAAGAGGAAAAAAATCTACAAAACTGTGATCAAAGAATTGAAGTAAGATTTCCTCCATTGAAGAAATTAAATATTACTCAGAATGAAATAAGGAATCAAATATTAAAGCTTGGCGTTAACAAATCACATGGCCCGGACGGAGTTGCAAACTGGATACTGAAGGAATGTATAGATGAACTAACAGGAAAAATATACAAAATAATTGAATGCTCACTCAAAGAAGGAAAACTCCCAGGAGACTGTGAAAATGCCAATATATAAAGGGGGAAATACAGTGGCCGCGAAAAGTTTGGGCGCAAAATTATAGGCGCCCCAACTTTCCCCTAAACTCAAAACATGCGAAAAATACAACTTTCCACCCAAACTTTTCGCTATTTTTCAATGCTAGCGTTTGTACCCGTATTTAGCCGAGACAATACACACTATTTGGCAACTCTGTTTAGGCGCACTCGATGTCACATGGAGTCACTTTCTAAACATCTCTCACGGAGAGTAGTCTTTTTTTTGCGGTGGTCTCTGTTTTTGTGCCTTGATATCTCCGTAATGGGAAGTGGTAAAGAGCTGGAAAGAGACACAGTTGTTACAATCATAACCCTCTATAAGGAGGGTTATAAGTGTAAAGATATTGCTACTCGTGTGGGAATTGGAGTGCGTCAAGTGCAAAAGTGGACCAAGAAATTTCAAGACGAAGGAAGTGACATCGTTCCTACTCAAAAGCATCGCTCTGCTCGGCCAAGGAAGATATCAAATCGTACTTCTACGGTTCTAACTGCCTCCTAATAACTGTAGGAGGCAGTTAGAACCGTAGAAGTACGATTTGATATCTTCCTTGGCCGAGCAGAGCGATGCTTTTGAGTAGGAATGATGTCACTTCCTTCGTCTTGAAATTTCTTGGTCCACTTTTGCACTTGACGCACTCCAATTCCCACACGAGTAGCAATATCTTTACACTTATAACCCTCCTTATAGAGGGTTATGATTGTAACAACTGTGTCTCTTTCCAGCTCTTTACCACTTCCCATTACGGAGATATCAAGGCACAAAAACAGAGACCACCGCAAAAAAAAGACTACTCTCCGTGAGAGATGTTTAGAAAGTGACTCCATGTGACATCGAGTGCGCCTAAACAGAGTTGCCAAATAGTGTGTATTGTCTCGGCTAAATACGGGTACAAACGCTAGCATTGAAAAATAGCGAAAAGTTTGGGTGGAAAGTTGTATTTTTCGCATGTTTTGAGTTTAGGGGAAAGTTGGGGCGCCTATAATTTTGCGCCCAAACTTTTCGCGGCCACTGTAAGGAAGACCCAACAAATTATAGACTGGTGTCCCTAACAAGTACAATAGTTAAAATATGTGAGAAAATCATCAAAGATAGATGGACAAAATATCTGGAGGAGAATAATATACTGAACCTGAGGCAATTTGGATTCAGACAAGTAAGATCATGTACCACTAATTTAATTTGTTTCTTTGTTTCCTCATCCCTCCACTCACTACCCCTCCTTCTATTTCCTCCTGTCCTTGTTCCACACACCATCTTTGCACACCTTGTGACTCCCTCCTTGAACCATCCCCATTCCTCCTCCACTCCTAGTTCTACTCTATCATTCACTCCCTCCCACTCCTCTCTCAGCTTCTTCTTGTACTCCTTCTCCTTTTCCTTCTCATTTAAGCAGTTCACTCTAAGCACCTCCTTACCTTTTGTCCTTTTCCTCTTTCTCCACCTATCCTGTACTCTCAACTTACCTTCCACCAAAATATGATCTGATATTCCCCTACTCTCTCCCCTTAGAACATGTACATCCTTAACTCTTCCTATTATACTCCTATCTACCACTACATAGTCCATTAACACTATCTACCACCCTTCCATCCACCACCCTCTCCCATGTGTACTTATGCTTGACTTTCTTTCAAAACACTGTATTTGCTACCATCAACTCTCTAGACAAATCTCCACCATCAGCTCTCCACTATGATTCTTTCCTGGAACTCCACATTTCCCAACCACTCCGTCTATCGGTTTATTTCCTACCCTAGCATTAAGGTCTCCCAATACTACTACATTGATGTTCCTCCCTCATCCCTCTATGCACTCATTTAAATCTATCCAAAAAAGCCTCCCATTCTTCTACACTCTTCTCACTACCAGGCCCATACTGGCTTGGTAGTGAGAAGATAAACTTACTAGTGAAAGATAAACTTACTAGTGAAAGATAAACTTACTAGTTCTCCAGTTCTCATACATCCTAATTATGATAAGGAGTTCATTCTTTGTACTGATGTGTCTGACATAGGGTTAGGAGGCAAGCTGATGCAAGAGAGAAATGGAACTTTGAAACCGATAGCTTACACATCAAGACTCTGTAATAGTACAGAGAGGAACTACTCTATAACAGAAAGAGAAACCTTAACAGTGATATACTCACTAGAAAGTTTTAGAGATATGATACTGGAATATTCAAAGTATGGACTGATCATACAGCTATTCAGAACTTATTTAAGCATAAGAATCATAGGGGCAGATTAGCCAGGTGGTTTACTACACTTCTGTGTTTGAATATGTTCCAAGTAGAAAGAATGTTGCAGCAGATGCACTATCTAGAAATGTTAGCCAACTAACATCAGGGTTGATCACTTTCATCTGTAGTATAGATGAACTAGTAACAAATGAGGAAATGATAATAAGGGAACAAAGAAAAGATAAGACTTGGGAAAAAGTAGCCCAGAATTTGATGAACCCAAGAAGTAATCCTCCAAAACTACCAAAAGGTTATAAGATAGAGGAATTTCATTTGAACAATGGACTTTTGTATAGAAAAACAGTTGTAAGTGGGAAAGATATTTCTAGGGGCCCAGTGAATTCCACAAACTCTTGTACAAGGGGTATTAGAATTACTTCATGATAGTGATTGTAGTTCACATCGGACAATGGTACTGAATTTAATAAAATATTGGAAGAATTATGTAGGTTATTCAAGATACATAAAGTAAACATTCTGGTGAATCATCCTCAGAGCAATAGAGTTGTAGAGAGGTGAAATAAGAAAACTATTACATGTCTTAGAGGTTTGATAAGCCCACATAGTATAACTTGAGATGGTTGGATTCTTTGTGTTAAATGTACCCTAAACAACCAAATTAATACGGCCTCAGGAGAAACACTTCATTTTATTATTTTTGGGGAAGACAAAATTCTCCCATATGAAATCAAAATTGCAGAACAAAAACTTGTGTATAATATAGATTATTACATCTCAAATTTCCCCTGTGTTGGAGGGGAAAGAATACTACCACCAAGTCTTTCCACTTGAGTCGTAAGAGACGACAAAAAAGGGATGAAGAATAGGACTAGGCATCCTTCTCCCTGTAGCCCCAAAGGGGACATTCCTAAAAAAAGTAAAGGCATAAGAGGGTCTAGGAGTTTTCCAACCAGTACCCTAAGGTTTGGGTCTTTTAATGTGCATGGATGTAGTACAGATGAGAGTAAAAGGGAAGAGATAGGTACTATGTTTGTGAGAAGATGAATGCATTGGCATTGAGTGAAACTAGTTGAGAGGGAGGGGTGAATATGAGTTTGGGAGGTTCTCAGGAGTGAAGAGAGGATGAGGGAGAGAAGGGGTGGCTATACTAGTAAGTGAAGAGATAAGTAAGTGTGTAGTGGAGTGGAAGGAGGTTTCTTCAAGGTTAATGTGGATGAAGGTGAAACTGGGGAGATATGGGTTTTTGTAAGTGCATATGGGCCTGGTAGTGAGAAGAGTGTAGAGGAAAGGGAGGCTTTTTGGATAGATTTAAATGAGTGCATAGAGAGATTAGGGAGAAATGTCAATGTAGTGGTATTAAGAGACCTTAATGCTAGGGTAGGAATGACACATAGCCGTCTCGTTCTCTTTGTGCGCAGCTAAAATTTTAATCTGATGCCAAAAATGATTCCGATAACAGGTATGAACACGTTCTGTAAGATTAATGAAAACAAATGTCAATATGTGAGTTAAATGATATAGTGCAGATATAGTTATCATTATTATTAAGTTTTGAATCTGATGCCAAAAATGATTCCGATAACAGATATGGAAAAAGGGGTTTAAGGGAGTGTACTTCACAAACACTTTGCGTATATACATTAGCTATGAGAGTGTAATACTTAGAGTACAATTCTGTCTGTGATCGTTCTCTAATAAGAATACGGGGTTGAAGGTAGACACAGTGCTTGAAGGTAGACACAATATTATAAGTAGACTTATACAGTGACCGGAAGGTTGGAGCGTAAATAACTACGTTTTTCCACGTGCCTGTGACCTTACTTATGATGCCCATAAGAAAGAAAAAACTGTTATTAAATGTCTCGCATACCCATATATTTTTCATATTGTAAGGATCAATAGATTGTCTAGTTGGAGAAAACCACAATATACTTTTGTATTTCCTTACTATATTTTTGCTTCAGTGTAATAATTAACACATAGCAGACCTTCGCTTATTTTCTTTTACTACCCCCACATTATTGGTGGCCCCACATTATTGGTGGCTTATATTCTTTTACTACCCCCACTTGGGCATAGGCCTTTTCGCTACCCAGGACCAACCCCGAACGACCTGAGGAAAGGGGACGGAGTCAGACGTGAATAACAAGGAGCAGTTTCCATTTATGGTCAGATATATCCATATAGACGATTGGGTGGTGGCAGCGTATACCTTGATTTTTATTTCCCAAATCGTTCTTATGTGGGTATCTCTGATCACTCCCATTGGAGGTGCTCTTGGTTAAACACATCCTAATCAATCGACGGCACCACAGGAAATGAATCAACAGACGGAGTGATTGGGAATTCTGGAGTTCCAGGAAAAAATCGTAGTGGAGAGTTGATGGTGGAGATGTGTCTAGAGAGTTGATGATAGCAAATATAGTTTTTGGGAAGAAAATCAAGCATAAGTACACATGGGAGAGGGTGGTGGATGGAAGGGTGGTAGATAGAGCATTAATGGACTATAGTGGTAACCAGGAGTATGGTAGGAAGAGTTAACGATGTACATGTTCTAAAGGGAGAGAGTGGGGGAATATCAGGTCCTTTTTCGTGGAGGGTAAGTTGATAGTGGAGGATAGATGGAGAAAGAGGAAAAGGACAAATGGTAGGGAGGTGCTTAGAGTGAACTGTTTAAATGAGAAAGAAGTATAAGAGGAAGCTGAGAGAGGAGTGGAAGGGAGTAAAGCTAGGAGTGAAGGAGGAATGGGGATGGATCAAGAAGGGAGTCACAAGATGTGCAGAGATGGTGTGTGGAACAAGGAGGATGTGAGGAATTAGAGGGAAGGGTAGTGAGTGGTGGGATGAGGAAGCAAAAAGGGTTGAAGAGAAAAAGTGATCTTTCACAGATTGGTTACAAAATAGGATGAGGGAATCATATGAGGGGTACAAAGAAAAGAGTCTGGGAAGGTGTGCAAAAGAAGGAAGTTGAAGATAAATGTGGGTAAATGTAAGGTGATGAGATGTACAAGGGGAGAAAGTGGCAGCAGACTGGAAGTGAGTATTAAGGGAGAGAGACTGGAAGAAGTGGATAGTTTTAGAAACTTGGGTGCGAATGTAGCAGGAAAAGGAATGGAGGTGGAGGTAGAATGTAGATTGAGAGAAGCGATTAAGTGCCTTGAAGGATTAAAAAGTGTAATGAGAAATAGACATTTGGGAATGGATGCTAAGAGGAGATTGTATGAAGGAGTGATTGTGCCAACAGCACTGTATGGGGCAGAAACATGGAACATAAGAGAGGAAGAGAAGGAGTTTGAATGCTTTTGAGATGAAATGACTGAGAAGTAGGAGAGGGGTTACTAGGCTGGATAGTGTGAGAAATGAGGTGAGGAGGAGAACAGGAAAGGAAAGGGAGTTGAGAGATAGGGTTGATGAAAGAGAATTGGGATGGTTTGGACACATGGAAAGAATGAGTAAAGAAAGACTAGTAAAAGAGGTGTGGAAGGAGTGAACATGAGGGGGCGACCTAGGATGAGATAGATGGATGGGGTAAAAGAAGCATTGGGAAAGAGGGGAATGTTTGTTGAGGGTGCGAATGTGGCAGGAAAAGGAGGAGTGGGGGTGGAGGTAGAATGTAGATTGAGAGAAGTGAGTAAATGCCTTGAAGGATTAAAAAGTGTAATGAGAAATAGATATTTGGGAATGGATGCTAAGAGAAGATTGTATGAAAGAGTGATTGTGCCGACAGCACTGTATGGGGCAGAAAAATGGAACATAAGAGCGGAAGAGAGAAGGAGTTTGAATGTGTTTGAGATGAAATGCCTGAGAAGTATGATAGGGTTACTAGGCTAGAAAGAGTGAGAAATGAGGAGGTGAGGAGGAGAACGGGGAAGGAAAGGGAGTTGGGAGATAGGGTTGATGAAAGAGTATTAGGATGGTTTGGACACATGGAAAGAATGAGTAAAGAAAGACTAGTAAATGAGGTGTGGAAAGCAGAGGTGGAAGGAGTGAACATGAGGGGGCGACCTAGGATGAGATGGCTAGGATGGGGTAAAAGGAGCATTGAGAAAGAGGGGAATGTCTGTTGAGGAAGGACGGGAGAAGACAGAAGGTAAGGGTGAATGGAGAATGGTTGTGTATGGATGATGCTGTGATGCATGAAGTGGAGTGGGTGAGAATAGGGGTGAAGGAGTATGTATGAGAAATAAATTGACGCAGCCCAAAGGGATTTCTCCCCGTCTTCTCCTTTTCTGCATGAGGGGACGGGGAGGGGGGTCGCCGATTTAATGAAGCGGCCTTGCTGTTGATGTGCTGTCTTGCGACAGTGCTTCTGACTTAGGGCAGTGGGCGAGATGCAGGGATGACCCATCATTCAAGAGGTGCCAAGATAAGAGGGTGGAGGTGAGTGGAGTATGTTAGGGATGGAATGGGTGGAAGTGGTTTTTATGCCTTTGTTTTTGTCTACCTCCCTTGTAAGGGGAAAAAATCCTTTGGCATCTCAAATAGGATATATACATTTCAAGCTATACACCAAAGAGTTAGGGAACACATGAAAGAGTAGACACCAAGACAAAAACAGAAATAGGTGTATATTACCGTATTGTACGGCTAACAGGACGACTTTTTTTCCCTAAAAAATAACCTGAAAAATACTAGTATGTCTTCCAAGACGAATGTTGTATTGTAAGGCTCAAGTGAGCTTGGACACTTGACCGATAGCGACCTGGATAGGTGTTTGTTGAGTCATTACATTATGATGTTAGCTGAAGTACTATTTAATTCAGCCTTTTATATGATGTAAGCTCAGTACTTAGCTGTTACAAGTATTTCCAATACCATAATCCTTCCTGGAGCCTACTCGGCTTGTGGAGAAAACGGGCCGCTCCCTCGTCTCATAGCAACACATACACACGAACGCACGCTCATGCCAGGTGCCTTTATCATTTACCACCAGGCTATCACACGTGTCACAAGCTTTTTTGTCCTGGAAATTATCACCCATGGCTAGTTCATCGAAACGGTTTAGTTATTCTATCTCATACAAGCTACAAGTTGAACGATATGCCAAAGGACATGGTAACAGAGCAGCAGAAAGACACTTTGGACCACCACCTACCGAAAAAATGATTCGGCAGTGGAGTTTTATATTTCTACATGGATATATATGTATATTTTTTAATGAAAATAAAACCACCCTTGGACAATGAAAACTATATAGTATATTTACTAATCCTCAACTAGTATTATAGCCCTCCAGCACCCCTTATGCCTTTCCTTTGCTTTTTAGGGGGAAATAGAAGAAAGGGTAGTGAATGGTGGGATGAGGAAACAAAGAAGGTTGTAGAAGAGAAGAAGCGAGCATTCACAGATTGGTTACAAAAGAGGACAGGGGAGTCATATGAGACGTACAAAGAAAAGAGAAGTAAAGCAAAAGGTAAAGGAGGCAAAGAGGAGAGCAGATGTGAAATGGGGTAGGAGTATGACAGAAAATTTTGAAAGTAATAAAAAGATGTTTTGGAAAGAAATTAAGAGAGGAAGAGGAGGCGAATCAAGTAGGGAAGGAAAGGTAAAAGGTACAGATGGAGAGTTGATAATGGAAGAGATGGCAGTGAGGGGAAGATGGGCAGAATATTTTAGGGAGTTGCTGAATGTGAAGGAGGATAGGGAAGGAAAGATAGCTGCAGTGGGAAATGCGAAGAAAATGAGAGTGATGAGTGAGGAAAATGGAGGAGAAATAAGGAAGGATGAGGTGAAGGCAGTTGTAAAGATGATGAAAGCAGGTAAGGCACCTGGTCTGGATGGATGTCATGCAGAATGTCTGAAAAAGGGAGGTTCAGTGATGGTGGACTGGTTGGTGAGGTTATTTAATGTTTGCTGGAGAGAGGGTAGAGTACCGGAGGACTGGAGTAGTGCCTGTATAGTTCCTCTTTACAAGGGAAAAGGGGACAAGTGTGAATGTAGTAATTTCAGAGGGATTAGCCTGTTGAGTGTAGTAGGGAAGGCTTATGGGAGGATCTTAATTGAGAGGATTAGGAGAGGAACAGAAGGAGTAATTGGTGAGGAACAGTGTGGATTTAGGACGGGTAGAGGTTGTGTAGATCAGATCTTTGTGGTAAGACAGATATGTGAGAAAGCTATAGGAAAGGGGAAGGATGTTTTTTGGGCTTTTATGGATCTGGAAAAGGCTTATGATAGGGTAGACAGAAAGGCACTGTGGGAGGTTATGCATATTTATGGGATAGGAGGAAAGCTTTTGGGAGCTGTCAAGAGTTTTTATGAGAGTAGTAGAGCATGTGTTAGGATTAGAAATGGAGAGAGTGAGTGGTTTGAAGTAAAGGTGGGACTTCGTCAAGGATGCGTTATGTCGCCCTGGCTGTTCAACTTATACATGGATGGGGTGGTGCGAGAGGTGAATGCTAGGGTAGTGAGTCAGGGATTGGAGATGGTTAAAGAAAATGGAGAAAAGTGGGAGGTGAGCCAGCTGTTGTTTGCGGACGACACTGCGCTTGTGGCAGGGTCAGAGGAGGGATTGAGGAAGCTGGTGGCAGAGTTTGGGAGAGTATGTGATAGAAGAAAGCTAAAGATAAATGTGGGTAAAAGTAAGGTGATGAGATGTATAAGGGGTGAAAGTGGCAGTAGACTGGAAGTGAACATTAAGGGAGAGCGACTGGAGGAAGTGGATAGTTTTAGATACTTGGGTGCAAGTGTAGCAGGAAAAGGTGGAGTGAAGGTGGAGGTAGAATGTAGATTGAGAGAAGCGAGTAAATGCCTTGGTGGTTTAAAGAGTGTAATGAGGAATAGACATTTGGGAATGGATGCGAAGAGGAGACTGTATGAAGGAGTGATTGTGCCAACAGCACTGTATGGGGTAGAAACGTGGAACATAAGAGAAGAAGAGAGAAGGAGTCTGAATGTGTTTGAGATGAGGTGTCTGAGAAGTATGGTGGGGGTTACTAGGCTGGATAGAGTGAGAAATGAGGAGGTGAGGAGGAGAACAGGGGTGAAAAAGGAGCTGGGAGATAGGGTCGATGAAAGAATATTAGGATGGTTTGGACACATGGAAAGAATGAGTGAAGAAAGACTAGTAAAAGAGGTATGGAAGGCAGATGTGGAGGGAGTGAACATGAGGGGACGTCCTAGGATGAGGTGGATGGATGGGGTGAAGGGGGCTTTGGGGAAGAGGGGAATGTCTGTTGAGGAAGGAAGGGAGAGGACGGAAGACAGAGGTGAGTGGAGAATGGTTGTATATGGATGACGTTGTGACTGCATGAGGAGGAATGGGCGGGGGGGGGTGGGGGGTGGGGTAGTATGTGTGAGTAAATTTTGACGCAGCCCGAAGGGATTTCTCCCCGTCCTCGCCTTATATGCAAAGGGGGACGGAGAGGGGGGGTCGCCGATTAAATGAAGCGGCCTTGCTGTGGATGTACTGTGTCTTGCGACACTGCTTCTGACCCAGGGCGGTGGGCAGGGTGCAGGGATGACCCGTCATCCAGGAGGTGCTCAGATGAGAGGAAGGGTGGGAGGGGTGTGGAGTGTATTTAGGGATGAAATGGGTGGGAGTGTTTTTATGCCTTTCCCTTTTTGGCTACCTCCCTTGGAAGGGGGAAAAAGCCTTGGTATATGTATGTATGTAGTATTATAGCCATACAAACAAAATCGGACAAGTGATTTTGTAAAGTAAACAATACGTGTCGTCCTTGCTTCTTATGTATTTGTGTTCAGTGGTCGGGTATATGGTGAATGTGTTCTTGTATGAGTGACTTTTTTTTTTTTTTTTTTTTTTTTAGAAATTTCTTTCAAATATTAGCGCGCGTCTTCCAAGATGCAGCGTCTTGCAAGCCCTAAAATACGGTAAGTGCTGGTGTAACAGAAGGCGCAGTGAAGCAAAAGATAGAAGAGATAAAGCTTGGAAAAGAAAAAAAAAATGAAAATGGCAAATATATATCAATGAAAGGAATGAATATGTACGAGTATGCAGGGAGGAAAAAAGAAACTATGTAAAAGACATAATAGAAAAATGTAAGGACCAACCAAAACTTTCCTATTGATATGTGAAGGGTTAAAAAAAAATAATAATAGTGAAATTGCACCAAGGGAATATGGAATATACAGAAGATATAGACATAGCTAAAGTCATGAGCAAACACTTTAAATCAGTGTTCACTAGAGAAAATATACAGCATTAGGATGAAGGGAGTGAAGCGAGATCCCCATGGTCGAAATAATAGTAACGCGAAAAGAAATAATGGATCAAATGATGAACCTCGATGTCAGAAAATCACACGGCCAGGATGAAATTGCAAACTGGATACTAAAAGAATGTAAAGACAAACTAATAGACAAAATATATAATATAACAAGCTGCTCACTCAAAGAAGGAAGACTACCAGAAAACTGGAGAAATGCAAATATTGTCCCAATATATAAAAAGGGAAACAAGGAAGGCCCAACAAATTACAGACCAGTCTCCCATACAAGCATGGTAGCCAACATTTGTGAAAAAGTTATCAAGACATATGGTCTAAACATCTGGAGGAGAACAATATACTAAATCTGAGACAATTCAGATTTAGACAGGGAAGATCATGTGCTACAAATTTGATCTGTTTCTACTCAAGACTAATAGATATAATACAAAAAAGGGACAGATTGGCTGACTGTGCTTTCCTAGACTTACAAAAAGCTTTTGATAAAGTACCAAACAAAAAATATTAAGAAAACTGGAAACCATAGGAGGGATGTAAGGTAAACTACTGAAATGGATGGGGGATTTCTTGCATGGAATAAAAATGAGAGTAATACTCAGAGATAAGAGTTCTACTTGGGAAGAGGTGATTAGTGGAGTTCCACAGGGATCAGTATTGGCTTCGATAATGTTTGCTATTTATGTAAATGACATGGATGAAGGTGTGGAGTTTTACATGAGATTCTTTGCAGATGACACAAAATTGCTGAGGAAAGTGATTACTGAAATGGATTGTGAGTTGCTGCAGATATATCTGAACAGGGTTTGGGAATGGATTCACAAGTGGGAAAGGAAATATAGTTTAACATTAAGAAATTATAGCATAATGGAATTTGGAAAAAGTATATATATATATATATATATATATATATATATATATATATTATATATATATATATATATATATATATATATATATATATATATATATCAGGACAATATAAAATCGGTACAAAGTGGAATCTGAAAAAGACCTAGGGATAATTATCACAAAGGATATGTCCCCTGATAAACAGATAAACAAAATTGGTAGGGAAACCCACAATTTGCTAAAATCAATAAAGTTGGCTTTTACCTACTTGGACGAAGAAATGGTTAAGAAAATACTACTCACACTGATAAGGCCAAGACTGGAGTATGCAGCAACACTATGGTCACTCAGCACTAAAAAGAATATAAGGAAAATTTAAAGAATCCAATGAGCAACTACGAAAATGGCCCAACATTTTCAAAACTGTCATACGAGGAGAGATTGTCAAAACTGGAATTACCGACACAGGAGCAAAAGAAAGAGGTGACTTGTTGACCATCTACAGAATCATGAGAGGCATGGAAGGTCTTGGTAGAGAAGACTTACTAAATTGGGATAAGAGAGATACAAGGGGACATGAAAGAAAGCTCAAAAAAGGACAGTTACAGAAGACCTTGAAAAGAACAACTTTCCACACAGAGTGGTGGATGTCTGGAACAAATTGGACGAAACAATAGTGTGTGCAAATACCCAACACGAATTTAAGATCAAATTAGGCACTGCGAGATACAAAGACGGGACATCACGAGCGTAGCTCCCCTTCCCGTAACATACAATTAGGTAAATACAAAATATGAAAAGGAACAACACAAAATAGCACATAAAATAGAATTACAAATAGGAGATTTGGTCATGGTCAAATTGAATACAATCCATGACAAACTAACACCAAGGTACACGATGTACCAAGATATCAGAGGGAAAAGGAAGAAAAAGAGATTGCCAAAGAAATACTAAAAAAAAAAAAAAAAAAATTAGAAACAGATGAGTTAAGCTGGGACCGGGAAATAGAGGAAACCCATAGAATGGGCAGGTACTCCAAAGAAAAACAGTATAGACCACTAAAAGTTAAACTTAGATCGCAAACAAGTGCAGAAGAAATATTATCTAGAACAGTAAGATTAGCAAATAGCGAACAGTACAAAAATATATGGATAAAAAAAGAAATGAGTGAGGAAGAAAAAGAGAAAGAAAAAGAACTTAGGAACGAGGCGAACGAAAAGAACTGAAAAGGGGAAAAAATTTGTTTTTTTGGAGAGTGATAGATATGAGGCTGAGAAAAAGATATATAGGGAAAATGGAAACAAAGAAAACAGAAAAAGAAGAGGAGAAAAGAAACTAAAAATAGCTTATACTAATATAGATGGAATAATCTCAGGAATGAACGAATTAAACGATTATCTAGTCTTAGAAGAACCAGACATAATGGGAATAGTGGAAACTAAATTAAAGTATACCCTAACACCCTACACTGTGGGACAAGGTTTATACAACTGTTGGACAAAGAATAGAAAGAACAAACAGGGCGGAGGAGTTCTAATTTTGACCAAGAAAGATTTAAATGTAACAAAAATAACTGAAGGAAAAGATAATGTATAATCAATTATGATACAAGTCGAAGGCAAACAAATGAAGAAAAGAAAATTTGCAGTGGAATATGTGCCCCCAAAATACAAGCCTGGATAGAAAGGGATCATTCCGAGTTACTAGAAGATACAAAAGATGAATTAATTGAAATACTGAAAGACGGAGGAAATACAGTAATTATGGGTGACTTTTAATTCAAAAGAAATATGTTGGGAAGAAATGACAGTGAAGGGGGAAGAGGAACACTGGGGCAATGTCTTCCTTGACTTGACCATTGAATACACAATGACCCAGTGGATTAGAGAAAATACTAGATATAGAGGAAATGAAGAACCCTCAAAATTAGACTTAATACTTACGACAGAACCTGAGATTGTCGAAAAATTTATTACAAAACTCCAATAGGAAAAAGTGACCACGTACTAATAAAAATGGAATTGAAAGAACAAATGGATCAAAGCAAAAACGATAAACATAGAATAGGAAGACCAAAGTATAACAGAACAAACTTTGAGAAACTTAAAACATTCTTTCGCAATGCAAACTGAGAAAAATTCCATAACGAAGATACAGGGATAGAAAAAAAATGGAACATACTAAAAGAAATTTATAATGAAGGAGTGAATAAACATGTACCACAAAAAAAAAAAAAAAAAAAATAGAAAAAACATACACAAAAAGCTGGTACAACAAAAGATGTAGTGAAGCTAGGGACAAAAGAGACAAAGCTTGGGAAAAAATTGAAAAGAGATAATAAACCAAGCAAATGGCAAACGTACATCAAACTAAGAAACGAATATGTAAAAATACCCAGAGATGAAAAGAGAAACTACGAAAAAAGATAATAGATAAATGTAAGGAAGAGCCCAAACTATTTTATAAGTATGTAAATGGAAAACTGAAAAAAAAAAAAAAATAGAAAAGCTGCGCCAAGACAAAAAGGAATATAAAGAAGAACTGGAAATGGCTGAAATTATGAACAACCACTTCAGATCAGTATTCACAATAGAAAATTCGCCTAACTGTGTAGAAAAAGAGAAAGAATTAACCCCAGCAATGAAACAAATAATCGTAACACAAAAAGAAATCAGCGACCAAATTAAAACCCTTGTTGTCAGAAAATCACATGGCCCAGACGGAATTGCAAACTGGATACTGAAAGAATGTATGGAAGAATTAACTGACAATATATATCATATAATTAAATTCTCACTTAAAGAAGGAAAAGTGCCATTGGACTGGAAGAAGGCAAACATCGTACCAATCTATAAAGGAGGTGATAAGGAAGATCCATCTAACCACAGACCGGTCTCACTAACAAGCACAATGGCAAAAATTTGTGAAAGAGTTGTCAAAAACAGATGGGTTAAGTACCTGGAAGAAAAATCTATACTGAATCCAAATCAATTTGGGTTCAGACAAGGGAGATTATGTACAACAAATTTTATCTGCTTCTACTCAAGATTGATAGACATAATACAAGAAAGAGATGGGTGGGCGGACTGTGCTTTTCTGGACCTGCAAAAGGTATTCGATAAGGTACCACATAGGAAACTTATAAAGAAGATAGAGTCAAAAGGTGGCACCAGAGGAAAATTATTGGAATAGATGAAAGACTTCCTGACTAGGAGGAATATGAGAGGTGTAATTAGAGAAAAATTCTCCAACTGGGAAGAAGTAAAAAGCGGTGTCCCGTAAGGATCAGTACTGGCCCCGATCATGTTCGCCGTATACATTAATGACATGAATGAAGGTGTGGAGTGCTATATGAATTTCTTTGCAAATGATGCAAAATTAATAAAGAAGGTAAAAACGGAAGAGGAATGCAGCTCATTGCAACAAGATCTGGACACGATCTGGAATTGGACTCAAAAATGGGAAGTAAAATTTAATATAAAGAAATGCAGTATTATGGAATTTGGAAAGAGTAAAAACAGAATATCAAAAGATTACAGAATTGGGGAAGAAAAAAAAAGAAAAAAAAAAAAAGCAAACTCTGAAAAAGATCTTGGAGTGATGATTGGAAAGGACATGAAACCAGATAAGCATATAAATAAAATATTCGGAGAAACCTACAATTTATTGAGGTCAATCAAAGTAGTATTTGCTTATTTGGATGAAGAAATTATAAAGAAAATACTAACTACACTAATAAGACCAAAATCTGAATACGCAGCATCATTTTGGACACCCAGTACCAAAAATAATATTGAGAAACTAGAAAGAATACAAAGAACGACAACCAAACTAGCACCGACTCTCGCCGAACTAACATATGAGCAAAGACTGTTCAAATTGAATCTACCAACTTTGTAACAAAGAAGAGAAAGGGGAGATTCGCTGACTACAGAATAATGAAAGGAATGGAAGTTTTAGACAGGAACGACTTAGTGTGGAACAACGGTAAAACGAGAGGACACGGAAAAAAAAAATGAAAAAGGACAATTATTGGAAAAACTTGAAAAGGAACAGCTTCCCACACAGAGCAATAAATACTTGGAACAAATTAGACAACGAAACAGTATGTGCAAACACTATACAAGATTTTAAGATAAAACTTGATGCGGAGAGATACAAAGACGGGCACCACGAGCATAGTTCCCTTCCCGTATATTACAACTAGGTAAATACAGGTCCATATGGAATAATTGATTTAACAGGTGGAAATAAATGCAAAATTTTACACTTAGAAACTAGGAAAATGTCAATTCGACATGAAGATGATTAAAAAAACAACAACTAAGAACTTGATAATGATGAGGGAGAAGAAACACAGGATATAAAAGTTATTAAGGCATATGTTAGTAGTTTTGCATATCAGGAATATGTATATAGTATCATTTATGAGTTAAGAATTAATCCAAATATCTTTTACAGATAGGTTAATATTGTCGATATTTATGGTGCATGCATGAGATGGGAGACCCGAGATACTTGGGACCTTTGGTGTGTCAGACAGATGTACTACCTGAAGCCTTTGTCAATCATGAAGACCTGGAGCCTTTGTCAGTCATGAAGACTTGGAGCCTTGCCAATGTATAAGAACAACGCCAATACATATTGAAAGATATTTCTCTTATGTGTTCTGTGGAGCATAAAAAATTCTTATGTAGCTTCACTAGAATGTGTCCTAGACAAAAATTAAGTTATTTGTTAAACATACCCAGAAATTTATTTCCTAAGTTGAAGTCAGTTGAATGAAATATCTCAGTTTTTGATAAGTATACAACAATTGTAATATTGTGCATGGACACATTTTACTATTGCTAACATCTTTAATACTGTGCATATAATCTTTGTAACATACCTCATAGATACACAACTCACCATCTTTGAAAATGTGAAAACATCCTCCATTGAGATCTAACACAAACAACTCTTCTAATAATGTCTTATTTTAATTGTTGCTGCTCTTAATCAAATTTCACAATCAGAAGGAGGAAGACATTAAATACTATTTGACACTTTTCCTGATTTTGTTATTGGTAAATTATGGCATCTTCAGACCTTTGTTTTATTGAGTTTTGTAAATCAATTTATTGCAACAAATTTATAGTTGATATGTTTTATTTTTGTGTGTTTTAAAGGTCAATATATATTTGGTGTTACAGACATATGTACATTTTGGAGGGGTTACTTATTTCTTTGTTATGTATAACATATTTTGGGTTACCATTAAGTTGATGACAACATCCATTGAAGGATATTTCTTTTAACTTTGTTTAGCCAGTTTATGCAGATATAGTTTTCATAGTTCCTTGTATGGCATGCTAACTCGCTTAATATTAATTATATGCCAAAGCCCTGTAAGAGGGTAATAGAAAATGGTTGATCGGAATGACCAAGTGGTAGCTGCCGAGCCCTGCAAGAAGCTCGTAGATATAAGTACACAAATGAGGTAGAAAGAGGGGTAGATTGGAGAGGGTTACATTTCTATTGCGTTGGCTGTTTTGTAAATAATAGTTCAGACAAAGGTGAGAAAATTTTAGCTTCGCTCTCACCATTATGTTTTTGAATAAGGGATTGGGGACCCGATTTTATTACTTTATGTTTTGCTGATGTATACAAAATATGAATTCAAGATTGATTGGGTAAGCAGTATTGCATGTGTAGTTGTAATGGCAGATCGGATTGGAGAAAGGGTGGAGGAGAACATTCAATTGGTTCATGATTGTAAGATTACGCCCTTAGGGGAGGTTCTTAGATATAAAATTAAAGATCATTGGACTAAAGAATCCATGACGTCACTGCAGAACTGATCTAGGACCAAATTATTCTTTAAGGGATTCCTTGTGAGTACACTGTAGAAAAAGGTACCGAAAAGGTTACAGAAGAAAAGTAGTCATAAGTTTGTCTGAAAGTGGGATTCCTTGCAAGAACTTTGTAGAGTACAGTATATAAAGATTAACAGAAAATAGTCATAGAAGAAAGAAAAAAAAAACATTCACCTCGACTGACGACTATAAATGAAGGTGCACCAAGCAGCTGAGGAGAAGGAGCAGGAAGAAGAGGAAGGTGAGACCAAGTTCGTCATGGAAGATGGTGTACTTATGAGAAAATATAAGGCACCAGAAAAGATAGGAGGTGATGTTGTTACCCAAATCTTAGTTCCACGGAAGATCAGGGAGAAGATTGTGCACACATCTTGGAATCACCAAGACTAGACAATTAATCTTGAAGCATTTCTTCTAGCCTCGGTTGTCAGTTGTCAGAAGCTGTCAAGAAAGGGGTGGTTAGGCAATGTGTCGTGCGTCAAGTGACTGGGAAGCCTAACGACACCAAAGAAAGTAGCCATGTGCCAAGTTCCTGTCATTGAGGAACCTTTCAGTTGAGCAGTGATTGACCATGAAGAACCTATCCCAAAAACTAAGTCAGGGAATTTCTTTCTTGTTACCATAATTTGCCAATCCACACGGTATGCTGAAGCAATACCTCTTTTGAACATAAAGGCCAGGGCAATCACCAAGGCCTTAATGTCTTAATTTAGTAAGCTAGGTATGCCTCAGGAAGTACAGAGAGACAGAGGCACTAACTTTTTAAGTGGGATATTCAAAGGGGCCTTGTAAGGCTTCAATATAAAGCATGTGATCGCATCAGCATATCACTCCCAAAGTCAAGGAAGTCTTGAGAGGTTCCACGGAAATTTAAATCGCAAGATCAGAGCATTTGTGTTAGAGTTTGAGAAGGATAGGGATGAAGGCATAGACTTGCTGTTATATGCCACTAGAATAACTGTGCATGAGAGTCTAGGATTTTCTACTTTTTACTTGATGTTCAGAAGAACTCCGCAAAAAACCCTTGCATCCCAATATGAATTGGTGTTATCGATGAGTTCAGAAGGAATTACCCCTTACACAAACCTAGTTGGTACTAACTTCAAGAAGTTGAGGAAGATTAGGCAGATGGCAAAAATAAATCCTTTTAAGGACAGACGTCCCCCATATTAGGCTCGCCCAAAGTGGCTCGACAAAGAAACTGAAAAAAGTATTGCTAAAAAGAGACAGGCTTATAAGAAATATAAGTGCTCGGGTGCATCTAATGACTATGAGAGTTATGCATCAATACAGAGAGATTTAAAAAAGACAATAAAAAAAGAAAACGACAATGCGAAATGAACATCGCTGATAAATCCAAAGGGAATCCCAAAGAATTCTATAGTTATATTAGAGATAAAAAGATTGTTAGGAATCACATTGGTCCACTATTATCTGCTGACGGTCAACTTGAATATTCAAATGAAGGAATGTGTAATATTTCAAACAATTATTTTAGCTCGGTATTCGTAAACGAAACACCTCAAAGTGAACTCCAAACTGATACCTGTGAAAAGTCTAGGGTAAACTTACTCACTACGGTAAATATAACAAAATAAAAAAATAAAAGGTGTATAGACAAACTCAAAGTTGATAAAACACCAGGGCCTGACGTTTGGCATCCAAGAATTTTAAAGGAAATGAAAAATGTGATTGTTGTTCCATTAGAAATTATTTTCAAGAAATCCATCATATCCGGAGATGTCCCAAGAGAATGGAAGCTAGCTAACGTTACTCCCATATTCAAAAAAGGTGACAAAAAGAAACCAAATAACTATAGGCATATAAGTTTGACTTCAATCGTAGGAAAAATAATGGAAACTATCATCAGAGATGCTATCGAACATTATTTAGAAAGTAACCGTTTGATAAATGATAGCCAGCATGGTTTCAGACGGAAACATTCTTGCGTAACTTACTCGAATTCTACAACACAGTTATCTCGAATTATGACAAAAGAAAAATATAGATTTAATGTATCTAGACTTTGCAAAAGATTTTGATACCGTCCCACACGAAAGACTACTACTAAATTAGCTTCACACGGAATAAGAGGTACCCTATAAAGTTGGACTAGTAATTGGTTGAATGGTCGAAAACAGAGAGTTGTTTTAAATGGAAAAACTTCTAGATGGAAAAATGTTACAAGTGGAGTTCCTCAGGGTTCCGTTCTTGGGCCACTTCTATTCCTAGTATATATAGATGATATAGACCATGGACTAAAATCTACTGTTTCCAAATTTGCTGATGATACAAAACTGTGCGGAGTGGCAAATGATCACTTAAATCAATTAGATATTCAAGAAGATTGAGATAAATTACAGCAATGGTCTGAAAAGTGGCTAATGAAATTTAACACAAGTAAATGCAAGGTAATGCACATAGGTAAAAATAATAGTAAGTACGATTACAAGTTATTTGGAAATTCGTTAACAAAAGTGGATAGTGAAAAAGGTCTCAGCGTAATTATCAGTAACGATCTCAAATCATCCAAGCAGTGTATTTCAGCCTCTGAGAAAACAAATAAATTTCTAGGACTGATTGCGCGATCTTTTGATTTCAAAAGTCCATCACTCATTAACAAGCTATATAAATCGTTAGTTCGTCCACATTTGGAATATGCTGTTTCCGTATGGTCACCGAATCTCATTAAAGACATTGACAGACTGGAAAAAGTACAACGGCGAGCCACAAAACTGATTCCAAATATCAAAAATAAATCATACGAAAATCGACTAAAAACATGAATCTGTTTTCCCTAAAAAAAGCGTAGACTCAGAGGTGACTTGATACAGGTCTTTAAAATTTTAAAGGGAATTGACAACATCAAAAGTGACAAAATTTTCACATTGAATGAGAATCAGACAAGAAACAATGGTCTCAAACTGTCCGGAAATAGATTCAATTTGGAAGTAGGTAGAAACAACTTTGCCAACCGTGTAGTTAATGAATGGAATAAACTTCCTGCACAGGTAGTGCAATGTAGTTCAGTTCGAAGCTTTAAGAATTATTTAGATAAATACCTAAGTAAGATGCTGTAATGATTATAATTTATTTCATATTATTTGTTTTTGTTTTGTTATCATTTGTCTGTTTTGATTTTCATATATCATTAGTTACACGTCAATTCATTATTATTTACTATTTACCTGTTTGTTTATTATCTAACTATACCTATGCATTTATTTATGTATTTTATTTGTTATTTACATTATCATAGTTTTTATTCATTAATTTATTATTATGATTTTTTCGCATCCGACCTAGATATGGACCAAAAGGTCTCCTGTCGTCATGCTCCACTTTTGTAATCCTTTGTAATCTTAAAAAGTCTCAAGGTTCTTACAAGGATTATTATGATAGGAAGGCAATTAGAAGGGAGCTAAATATTGGGGATTATGTACTTGTGTTGTCTCCTCAAAAAAACCTCATTGAATCCAAAATATGAAGGACCATTGAAGGTGTTGTAGAGAAAGAGTAGCAATAAATACCTCCTGATCCAAAACCCGATGAGAAGATCAGGTGTGCAACAAACACATATAAATCTTCTGAAGAACTTCGATGGGATTGTGGAGAAGGAAGCCGTTGGTATGATTGGGACAGGACAACCTGATGGGAACTTTCAGATATTGGAGATCTAAACTTATTTTATGATTTAGACAGGTCAGACATAAGTGAGGCATTAGAGGGATCTCTGTTATCACTAGCGGGAGAGATGCGTGAAGAAGTCCGAGCACTCCTCTGCCAGAATGCCAAGATTTTTTCCTCACGCCCTACCATTACAGATTGTCACCCCTGATAAAGGGGATCATAGATAAGGAAGTAAAGTAGCTTATGGATCAAGGATTATTGGAACCTAGTACTAGTCCTTGTGTTTCGCTAGCTGTGCTGATACCTAAGCCCAGAGGTGAGTGGAGACTACGTGATGGTTACAGAAAGGTGAACGCAAAATAGACGACCTCATCGAAGAAGTGGCGGCTGCAAAGTTTCTGTCAAGGTTAGGCTTAATGAAGGGATATAATCAGATCCCTCTTACAAGCAGAGCTACTGAGATATCTGTTTTTGTTACCCTACATGGGCACTTTGAATATGAAGTGACCCTATTTGATATGAAAAATAGTGAAGCGTCCTTTCAGCACCTTGAAAATTGACTAGTCGAGGGATTGGTGTTAGAGCATACTCAGATGACATAGTTGTGTTCTATGACACATGGAGTGATTACATGCACTGGTTGAAGGGTTTACTTGACAGACTAAAACAAGCCCAGCTTACTGTAAACATCAAGAAAGTGTCTTTGGGAGGAGCACCATTGACTATGTAGGACATCAGGTTGACCAAGTTTGCATCACACCGTTAGAAGCCAGAGTGAAGGACATCATGGTATTCCAGGTCCCAAAGACAAAGTGAGGCATCAGAAGATTCATGAGCATGCTTCTTTCGGAGGTACTGTCCAAACCTTGTAGAGGCAGCTGCTCCTTTAATCCACATGATCTCTATAATCGTTTCAGGTGGGGTGAGGGCAATGATGCAGCCACTGAAGAGTGTAAACAGCTCCTATCGGATCATCCTGTCTTGATAGTTCCCGATTATAGTAAGTCTTTTTATATCTTTTGTGATGCCAGTCATGTAGCATTAGATGTCATTCTTGCTCAGAAGGATGGTGTCATGAGGCCCATCTCATTCGTGTCTCAAATCCTCAAGGATTATCAAAGGCAGTATTTTACCATTGAGGAGACCCTCAGCTTCACATTAGCTTTGAAGAAATTCAAAAATTTTCTTGACAAAAAAGTTATCATCCTGAGTGATCATAACCCCTTGAAATATGTCATAAGTGGGAAAACAAAGAATAATAGACTGGCCAGGTGGGGATTAGCACTCCAAGGATATGATTTAAGTGTTCAACACATCCCAGGAAAACAAAATGTAGTGGCTGACGCCTTGTCAAGTTTTCAAGCCTTGCTTCACAGGCTTGAGCATTTTTTTTTTTCTGGGGAAGGGGAATATGCCATATTCAATGATGTATCACTGACACAAAGGGGTGTGAATATGGCTCCATAAGCCACATTTTAGCATGAGCCATATCAACTCAACATCCTTAATGGAAATGCCTATTGATGTTAAATTTAACCAATTTGTATGTTATCATAAATTAAATAATAAGATTTAAACATGAATTAGACTTTTTATTATGCGGTTCTGAAGTCTAAACCTACCAGGACAAGGGATCATGTAACCTTGAAGAGGTGCAGCGGCTCGAGCGACCAAAATGACTGCCCGGGGTTTGTCTAGAATACCCTGTAATCCGTATGGAGGGCGATAGTCATATGGAAGTTACTAATTAGTGATCCCGAAAGGCTTAGGATAAGGCTAGCAACCCACTAAGACTCATTTAACTGCTCAAGACACGCAAAGTGAGCCTCGGACCCTATGGATTAAGCAGTTGACGGCCCGGCGATCAAAAAAGGATAAGAAACTTGGAATTGGAACAATAAACGTCTGCACTTTGAAAGATAAAGAAGAAGAGATTATTGCCATCATGAAAGATAGGAAAATAGATATTTTAGGAATGTGTGAAACAAGGAGAGAGGGAAATGGCAGAAAAACAATACATGACAACTATCAACTGATATGGAGCGGAATGCCAAATGAAAGAATGCATGGAGTGGCGATAATAATGACACCAAGGATTGCGGACTGTGTTGAGGATATTGTTTTTGTAAATGAAAGAATAATTAAAGTGACTGTGAAATTAAAAGACATTAGAATAACATTTGTACAAGTTTATGCTCCTCAGCAGGGAAGAACAGCAGAAGAAAAGGAAGAATTCTATGTGAAACAACAAGAAGTATACGATCAAAGAGGTAATGCAGAAAACATGGTAGTCATTGGAGATGTGAATGGTCATGTTGGAAGTGATCGTGGAGGTGTGGAAAATATAATAGGAGAGCATGGAATAGGGAATCGAAATTGTGAGGGTGAAAGAGTAATTGACTTTCGTACTATGAATAATCTGTCAATTATGAACACTTTCTATAAACATAGACCAAGTCACCAATGGACTTGGTATCGATGGAACGACAACCTACAAAGCTATAATGACAAATCCCAAATTGACCTTGTCATTACAAATAATAAAAAGGTCTTTCGTGATGTTAAAGCTATACCATCAGTGTCACTAGACTCAGATCATAGATTGGTGGTTGCAAAAATAAACGCGAGAAAGTGGAGAGTTGTGCCAGGGAAAATAAGGAGGAGATTCAAGGTGGAGCACTTAAAGAATCCCGAAAAGAAAGATTTAAAGAAAAAATCAGAGGAAAGGTGAAACCTGCAAACAGGAGAAAATATAAATGAGGAATGGGAGCAGATGAAAACAGTAGTTAAGGAAGTGGCAGAGGAGGTGGTTGAAATGAAGTATGTGGGAAAAACAAAGAAAAAAGAACGCCCTGGTGGACAGAGGAGATGGCGGATGCAGTTAAGGATTTTTTTTTTTTTTAATTCAGAAAATGGATGAAGTACAGAACAGCTGAAAACAGAGAAAACTATGTAGAAGCATGGAATAAGTGTAATAGAGTTAAAAAGGAATCAAAAGCAGAAGTCTGGCAGAAAATTGGTAATGATTTGAGAGAGGATATGGAAGGAACAAGAAACCTGCTCTACAATATGGCAAGAAACCATAGAAAAAAGAAAAACGAAGGTGCCTATGCAGTACAAAGGATTACAAAGGATTACAAAGGCGGAGCATGCCGACAGGAGACCTTTTGATCCATATCTAGGTCGGATGCGAAAAAAAAATCATATTAATAATAAAATAATAAATAAAAACTATAATAATGTAAATAACAAATAAAATACATAAATAAATTAATAGGTATAGTTAAATAATAAACAAACGGGTAAATAGTAAATAATAGTAAACTGACATATAACTAATAATAAATGAAAATCAGACAGACAAATGATAACAAAACAAAAACAAATAATATAAGATAAATTATAATCATTACAGCATCTTACTTAGGTATTTATCTAAATGTTTCTTAAAGCTTCGAACTGAACTACATTGCACTAGCTGCGCAGGAAGTTTATTCCATTCATTAACTACACGGTTGGCAAAGTTGTTTCTACCTACTTCCAAATTGAATCTATTTCCGGACAGTTTAAGACCATTGTTTCTTGTCTGATTCTAATTCAATGTGAAAATTTTGTCACTTTTGATGTTGTCAATTCCCTTTAAAATCTTGAAGACCTGTATCAAGTCACCTCTGAGTCTACGCTTTTTTAGGGAAAACAGATTCATGTTTTTAGTCGATTTTCGTATGATTTATTTTTGATATTTGGAATCAGTTTTGTGGCTCGCCGTTGTACTTTTTCCAGTCTGTCAATGTCTTTAATGAGATTCGGTGACCATACGGAAACAGCATATTCCAAATGTGGACGAACTAACGATTTATATAGCTTGTTAATGAGTGATGGACTTTTGAAATCAAAAGATCGCGCAATCAGTCCTAGAATCTTATTTGCTTTCTCAGAGGCTGAAACACACTGCTTGGATGATTTGAGGTCGTTACTGATAATTACGCCGAGATCTTTTTCACTATCCACTTTTGTTAACGAATTTCCAAATATCTTGTAATCGTACTTACTGTTATTTTTACCTATGTGCATTACCTTGCATTTACTTGTGTTAAATTTCATTAGCCACTTTTCAGACCATTGCTGTAATTTATCTAATTCTTCTTGAATATCTAATTGGTTTGAGTGATCATTTGCCACTCCGCACAGTTTTGTATCATCAGCAAATTTGGAAACAGTAGATTTTAGTCCATGGTCTATATCATCTATATATACTAGGAATAGAAGTGGCCCAAGAACGGAACCCTGAGGAACTCCACTTGCAACACTTTTCCATCCAGAAGTTTTTCAATTTAAAACAACCCTCTGTTTTCGACCATTCAACCAATTACTAGTCCAACCTAATAGGCTACCACTTATTCCATGCAAAGCTAATTTAGTAAGTATTCTTTCGTGTGGGACGGTATGAAAAGCTTTTGCAAAGTATAGATATATTAAATCTATATTGTTTCTTTTGTCATAATTCGAGATAACTGTGTTGTAGAATTCGAGTAAGTTAGTCACGCAAGAACGTTTCCGTCTGAAACCATGTTGGCTATAATTTATCAAACGGTTACTTTCTAAATGATGTTCGATAGCATCTCTGATGATAGTTTCCATTATTTTTCCTACGATTGACGTCAAACTTATATGCCTATAGTTATCTGGTTTATTTTTGTCACCTTTTTTGAATATGGGAGTAACGTTAGCTAGCTTCCATTCTCTTGGGACTTCTCCGGATATGATGGATTTCTTGAAAATAATTTCTAATGGAACAATCTCATTTTTCATTTCCTTTAAGATTCTTGGATGCCAACCGTCAGGCCCTGGTGTTTTATTAACTTTGAGTTTGTCTATACACCTTTTATTTTTTTATTTTTTTATATTTACCGTAGTGAGTAAGTTTACCCTAGACTTTTCACAGGTATCAGTTTGGAGTTCACTTTGAGGTGTTTCGTTTACGAATACCGAGCTAAAATAATTGTTTAAGATATTACACATTCCTTCATTTGAATATTCAAGTTGACCGTCAGCAGATAATAGTGGACCAATGTGATTCCTAACAACCTTTTTATCTCTAATGTAACTATAGAATTCTTTGGGATTCTCTTTGGATTTATCAGCGATGTTCATTTCGTATTGTCGTTTTCTTTTTCTTATTGTCTTTTTTAAATCTCTCTGTATTGATACATAACTTTCATAGTCATTAGATGCCACTTTGGGCGAGCCCGATTTGGGGGACGTCTGTCCTTAAAAGGAATGTAAGTTTGAATCATCTTAGTGAGCGTATTTTGAAATATTTCCCACATATGATCTACAGGTCTTTCGTTTAATTTTGCCTCCCAATCTGTAAACTGAAGCTCCTGACGTAGTCCTATGAACTGAGCTTTACTGAAATCGGGTATTTTAGAAACACAAGTATCTATTCTAAAATTGTTTAGGAGTTTGAATCTAACTAAGTTGTGATCGCTATTTGCAACAGATTCACCGACTTCTACATCAGTTCCATGCTTTCACGGCTAGTGATCAAAAGATCGAGTAAGTTTCCATATCAGTAAAGGATGAAAATGGAGTGATGTTGGTGGAAACATATCAAATTACAGAAAGATGGAAAAATTATTTTGAGAACCTACTCAATGCTGGACAAGAAAATATGGAAATGCAGGAAGAAAATCAGATGGAGTTCTTAGAAGGTGAAATGATGAAATTACAGTTGCGGAGGTTCAGGCGGCTATCCAAAGAATGAAAAATGGAAAAGCATGTGGTGAGGATGAGATACATATAGAATTCATTAAAGCAATGGGTGAGTTGGGTGCGAACTGGTTGACCAGAATTATGAATGTCGCGTGGAAAAATGCCGAAATGCCAGATGACTGGAGTAAAGCGGCCGTATGCCCAATTTTCAAAAAAGATGACCGCACGGATTGCAATAATTACCAAGGCATATCGTTGCTATCGCATGTGGGCAAAGTATATGAGAAAGTCATAGAGAGAAGACTGAGAATGGCTGTAGAGGAAAGATTTGGGGAATGGCAGCATGGTTTTAGACCACAAAGAAGCACAGTGGATATGATTTTTACATTGAAAATGGTTTTGGAAAAGAACAGGGAGTAGAACATCGACAAGTTTGCTATCTTCATAGATATGGAGAAAGCATTTGATAAGGTACCTAGGGAAGAAATCTGGAGAGCAATGGAGCATCAAGAATACGATGTTCCAGCAAACCTGAAAAGGGCAATTAAGAGTATATATAGGAAATGTGAAAATAAAGTGAAGCTAAGGGATGGGGATACACCATGGTTCCAGGTCAGGACAGGGGTAAGACAAGGAGTGATTTCCCCACTGCTGTTCATAATTTTCATGGACAGATGTATGAAAGATATAAACCATGGCAACAACACGATAACGCTGGCATATGCAGATGATGTTGCCGTGATATGCAGCAGCGAAGAGGAACTACAAGAGATGACAGGAAGATGGAATAAAGTTATGAATGATAATGGTATGAAAATTAACATTAATAAAACGGAAGGCATGAGCATCACGAGGAATGAGAGGAACATAGAAATAAGAATAGGAGAGGCCCAGTTGAAACAAGCGAATTTGAATATCTTGGGGTGAAAGTTAATGAACAGAATAATCAGGAAATCGAAATAAATAACAGAATTAATAAATTTAATAAGAACTTTGGTATGCTTTCGGTGTTGTTCAGAGACCGCAACAGTATTAAGACCAATTTTGCTTTATGGATCAGAAACATGGACAATGACAAGCAAAACAGAGTAAAATCGTTGCTGCAGAAATGAAAGTTCTGAGGAAAATCAAAAGAGTGTCTTGACTGGACGGATTGAGAAACATGGACATAAGAGCAGAATTGAATGTAAAGAATATACTAGAACATATAGAAGAAAATCGCCTGAGATGGTATGGACATGTGCAGAGGATGGAGGATGGGAGACTGCTCAGGGTTGCACTTCATATGCGGCCGGAAAGTAGAAGACCGGTGGGCAGGCCTAGAAAAAGATGGATGGAAGGAGTTAAGGAAGCTTTGGCGATTCGAGGAGAAGACCTTACAGAGATACTGCAAAATGAAGTCTACAGAGATAGAGAAAGATGGAGAGAAATTAGGAAACGAGGACCACTGGCTGACAGGAGATAATCCTACCAGGCGGATGGTAAGAGGGTAAGATTATGCAAGTGTCTCAGACTTACACACCGGCGGCAGAAGAGTACACAACTCGGGCAAACCTCTGTCTGAGGTTGGAGGTCGACATGAATGATGACACAAAGAAGTAGAGTCCGCACTATTTTATAAGATGTTCTCCTTTTTTGTTAGATAACTTGAAAGTGATAAATTGTAAGTTTTCTTCAAACAAAAATAAAGAAATGAATAGATTGTGTGAAGGCAGGCAAATAGAAGTAGGTTAGGTTTACATTTATAAAAGCTTGGCACTGTGATGTGCAGTCTTGGTATAAATCTAAGAGATGCGGGCATTGGCTCTCTCTGATTCCCTCGCTTGTGCCCCACGCATATCCCATATACACCAGGATAAGATAAATTGTGTATTTTCATATCATGTGAATTAAATAGTTAATTTTTCACCTCACCCTTTCATTGTCCTAGTGAAGTGAGAAAACCCTTCTAAAAGGCAAAATTATCATACTAGCTACTGGATTGAGGAACTGTTCGAATCACGGCCGAGATTTGATACATCAACTCAAACATAGAAGCTAGTCCGTGACAATGTGCAATTGATCTATTACAGTTTTACTCTGGAATTCCATGACTAAAGGGGGCGACATTTATATTCACTTAAGAGTAAAAACGAGGCCCTCTCGTGACTAAAAACCTTAGGAAGTGTCACCTATATACGTTGGGAAAAAAATTTCTCAAGCTTATCCCCTCTTACATTAAGTAAATTAATAGCACATACATATTATTATCCTTGGACATTGATACTAACAAAAACACAATTATATTCTTTAACAGAAGCATTTGTTTGAATTGGTTCATTTATTCATGAGACAAGATAGCGAACAAATAATTGGCATTTAATTCCTAGGATGGCAAGAAAGATTGTTATTAGTTGTTTGCAAGGTATTGATTTACATAGGCATTGAACAATGTTCTACATATCAGGAAATGTAGATCAATGGTAGTATCAAATATATGCATACAAACTATTGAGTATTGATATTTGGTTGGCATATGTGACTATCTCATTATTTGAGAATTGATAAGATTGTTGGTAAAGGCTGTGATAGGTAAATATAACCACAAGTATTTCTGTAGTGTACTTATATAATCACACCTCTGTGCACACAGGAGACAAGGAAAATCCAACAAACTATAGACCGGTACCCCTTACAAGCACAGCAGCAAAAATATGCGAAAAAGTTATTAGGAATAAATTGATTAGACACATGGAAGAGAAATACTAAATCCTAAACAATTTGGTTTTAGAAGTGGAAGATCATGTACCACAAACTTAATATGCTTTCACTCAAGATTAATAAAAATAATACAAGGACACAGATGGGCAGATTGTGCTTTCCTGGACTTACAAATGGCTTTTGACAAAGCACTACATAAAAAGCTACTAAGAAAATTGAAATAATAGGTGGAATACAAGGAAAGTTATTGGAATGGATGAAAGATTTCTTGAACAGGAGAAAAATGAGGGTGGTACTTAGAGACAAGAACTCAAATTGGGAAGATATGATAAGTGGAGTCCTACAAGGCTCTGTACTGGCTCCGATAACGTTTGCCATTTGTATATACATCCCCCTCCGAGATAAACCATGATGATTCTCATGGGTTAACTAATACTTTAATACAGTATATATGGAACAGCATGAACATAACATGATTTTTTTTTTTTTTTTTACAAAAGTAATCTTAAACAAAGGTATACAATGTGCCCGTGACATGGGTTCGCGACCCCAGTATAATGAACTCCAGAGTAATGGTCACATCATTGCCTGTGTGGACGACTTGGGCGTTGGCCCTGGGGCGGCGGGAAAAAGTGTGCTGTGTGATGTCGGTGGTGATGGAGATTGCCCCTTGGGTGTCGTGATCATGGGTCTCTTGTGGCGACGATTCCTTCTGGATACCCGACCACTGCCGTCCAGCCTGACGGTATACTGCCGATGTGGGAGTGCCTCGACAACAGTGCCGGTCCTGTCTCAGACATTTGAAGCCTGGTTCTGCACTCGCACGCGGGCACCGGGGAGGAGGGGTGGCAGGGTTTTTGCTGGGATCTTGTTGACCTGGATTTCTCCGTTGTCGACCATCTGTTTCTCCCGCTGGCGAAGTACCCTGCCCCAATGTTGAGTGACTAGGAGGTGTCGGCCGGCAGTGGACACCCCGTAACGTAATTGTCTCCTCAAACCTAGCTGCGCGGGCGACTTGTTGATTCCCCGAAGTGGTGTGTTTAGGTACTGGAGTAGGGCCAGTGAAGCTGTAATGTGTCGAGGCTGCTTCCGCCGTCGGTGTTGGCCATGATGAGATGCTTTGCGACCTTGACCGCGGCCTCTGTCCTGCCATTGGATTGGGGATAATGGGCGGACGGAAGTCTTACCGAGACGCCCCATTTCTTGAAGAACTCTGTCATTTCTTCACTGGCCAGATTCGTTCCACCGTCTGTCAATATTTGTTGTGGGGCTCCCCAGCGGGTGAAGTACCTCCGCAGTTGCGTCTTGATTCGATTGGATGAAGTGCCATTGGGAAAGTGGGTCAGTTCCAGCCAGCCTGTCAGCCTGTCCGCGTACGCCATTTATATGTGGCCCTGGTGCTGGAACATGTCTGCCACTGTGCATTGGAACGGGTATTCAGGGGGAGGGGTTACGATGAGTGTTTCAGCCGGTAAGGAAGGGGAGTGGGCCTCGCACTCCTCACAAGACCGCAAGTGATGCTGGAGGTTGTCCTCTATCCCTGGCTAGTAGACCGCCTACCTGGCCCTGTGGAGCATGGAGTAAACGCCCTGGTGACCCGCGTGCAGGTTAGCTGCTACTCGTTGGCGGAGAGCTTCGGGGATGACGAGGCAGATGCATCCTTGGTCGAACGTGTGTGTCACGACATCTGTCGCGACGGGCAGCCTCTCCCTAACCCCATAGAAGGGGCGAAGGTAAGCCACTTCTTGTGATTTATTAGGGTGCCAGTCGCCAGCGGAGAACTTTGCTAGTAGCATCTGGTAGACTGGGTCTGCGGCAGCGGCCTCTCTGACGCACTCTTCGTCCACCACGAATCCTTCTTGCGTGATTGCACGCGAGACTGCGGCAGCTACTGTTGCAGCTAGGTCCTCGTCAAGGTCGAGATCGGTCCTGCTGGAACTTGGAACTTGAAGTGTAGGGTCCTCTCCTTGAGCCTAAGGAGGCGAGGGTTTGCTATGTCCGCCAGGGCCCGATCCCCCAGTAGCTTAGTCAGGGGGCGGTGGTCTGTGACGATGATGAGGTTGGGGCACCCAAGGAGGAACAGCGACTCGCTTTCTGCAGGCACCACGCAACGGCGAGGGCCTCTCCCTCCACCGCAGCGTAGCCCGACTCGGTGGGGGTGAGATGGCGGCTGCTACACAGCGCGAGGCGCCAGCCCCCTTTGCAGCAGAAGGGCGTGTTGGCGGATGAGCATCCGCAGTATTGCTCCAGTCGGTGATGGGTGCCGTGGGGCGGGACTTATCGTACTATTCCAGGCCGTCCCTGGAGAGTTAGCAGATGATGTCCTGGGCCTGGTGGAATTTGGTACGGAGTTGCTCATCCCAGTAGACGTACTTGCCGGATAGTTTCTTCAGGAGCTTCCGGAATACGTTCATGACGGGAGCAGTGGCGAGGAATGGTGTCAGCTGATTTACGAATCCGTACCAATCTCTGATGTCGGTGATCGTGGGCTGGGGCGGCATAGGGAAGTTTCTGATGGCTGCCAGCCGATCTTCCGTGGGCTTGTACTCCTCCCAGCTGAGCCTGAACCCTACGAAGTCCGCCTCTCTCCTGGCGAATTGGAATTTATCCGGTTTTAGTGTGATGCTCTTAGTCGCGCAGGTTTCCAGGAAGTCGTAGACGTACCAAAATGCGTCCTCGATGCTGCTGTCGTACAACAGGGTGTCATCCACCTATTTGTGCTTCCTTATTATCCTTTTTATGACGTCGTCGAACCGCTTCGTGTATGTATCCTCAGCAGAGCAGTGGCCCATAGATGTGCAGCGATACCTGTACCTACCCCATGGCGTGATGAACGTAGTGAGTTTGCAGCTGTCCGGGTGGAGCTCCACCTGGTGGTATCCTCGAGCCTGGCTGCGTTCTTCTCGAGCGGGTGGAAAGAAAGGTACTGTGGATGGTCTAGGTGGTGGCTGGGTGAGTGGTCTCGTCTCTGGTGTGGGCTGGCCATGTGCCGCTACGGGGGAAACGTGTGGGAAGCTCCCGGGTACCAGATATAACCCCTTACAGGCATCAAGAGATAGGGAGAGATCCTTGGCTGATTGCACAAAATAGATGTCTTGCCTCTAGGGCGATGCTGCACTTTGCGGTGCCCATCCACTTCAATGGGAGGTCAGCCACGTTTCGCAGGTTGGCACATGCTTGTAGATTTGCAGGTAGCAACCACCCCTGACAGGAGCGCCGGCCCTACTTCACAGATTTGGGCCCGTGTCCGCCACCGCGTCTACAGTGAACGCCTGAGGTGTGGACCCATAGGTGACGATAACTGACACTGTGGGTTGGTGGGAAGGTGGGGCGCCGGCACACCTGATAGCCCCCGACACTTCGGCGATATCACTCTTGGGCTGGGCTCGGGGGGAGCTCCTGCAGCACTTTTTAAAGTGGCCACGGTTCCGGCACCCGTCATATCGTGCAGTTCTTGCGGGGCAGAGTGCACGTTCAGGTGCGTGGCGTGCCGCAATTTGTACATGTGCGGGCCTGTGGGGGATTTCCGGGTGTCTGCCCGCGGCTGCTGCCAATCCGTCTTGCAGGTCTGAACACTCGCCGCTTATGTCGCTGCCAGCCGTACGAGCTGGCTCCCACCAGCACAGCTTTGCTGCATTTGTCTGCGGCTCTGCGCTGCTTCGAATAAACAGCACCTCGTTCTTAATGTCTCGACACACGTGATATCGTTACATTGATGGTGAACGTGGCGTTGGAGCGCCTCATCCCTAAGCCCCACAATCAATTTAGGCAATAGCATGTACTCTGCTAGGGAGTGGTTGCACTGGGGGCATTTGAACTCACAGTTTGTAGCCTTTTGTGAACATTTTGTGATATAATCGTTAACACTCTCATTGGATTCCTGTAATGCATTAAAGAAATCAGACCAAAGCACTGCCTGATTGCACTCGCGTAAGACTATTTGCTTAATTGCATCCAGAGCCGCGTCCAAGGTGAGGGAGTTCCATTCTTGTACCGTGTATTTCGCATCCAGGGTGCGTTGCAAAGCCGGAGTGCAGTGTAGCCTCACATGGGCCACTGCGTCGTGCGGGTTGAATATGCAGAGGGATAACCAGCACTCCATGGATCTCCTCCAGGTCCTGAAAGACGCCGGCTCCAGTTCCATTTCACATTTCTCCGGAGCTGCGGAGGGTGGGACCCTGGTGGCTGACGAGCCATGGCTGCCGGCAAACAGCGAAGCCAAGGACTGAATAGCTTCCGCTGACTGTCTGAGCCCGTGAGTGGTGGTGGCCCTGGGTGATTGGGAAGGCGTGTAGGTGGAGTGGCGGCGTGGCAAGGGCTTCCTGGAGGTTATAGGGCGTACGTCTCTACCTGTGATCACTGCGCCATGTTTGGAGTTAATCAAACACCATAGATCTCTAGGCGTAAACTGCCTTACATGATTGGATACAGGTGCATATCAGCAGCGCTCGGCTGCCTAAACTATCGTACATCCTACACGGGTCAATATAAAATTGGTACAAAGGAAGTTATAAAAGTTAACTCGGAAAGGGATCTAGGAGTAACTATCTCTAATGACATGACACCAGACAAACATGTCAACAAATTAGTCGGAGAAACTTTTAACTTATCAAGATCAATGAATGTAGCCTTTGACTACATGGATGGTGAAATGATAAAAAGAAAATATTAGTTACACTGATAAGACCAAAATTGGAATACACTGCGGCACTATGTACACCTAGTTATAAAAAACATAAAGAAACTAGAAAGAATTCAAAGAGCAACGACAAAGATGACACCAACATTCTCTAATTTGACATACGAACAAAGATTGGATAAACTAAATCTACCAACCCAACAAGGAAGAGAAAGAGGTGATTTGCTAACCATCTACAGAATTATGAAAGGGATGGAAATTCTTGATAGAGACGGCTTACTAAAGTGGGATAGAAAAAAAACAAAAAACAAGAAGACACGAGAAGAAACTTAAGAAGGACAGTTACAGAAGACTTCTGAAAAAGAATAGCTTCCCACACAGTGATAGATATCTGGAACAAACTGAATGAGGAAACAGTCTGTGCTAAAATATACAAGATTTTAAGAACAAACTGGACGCGGAAAGATACAAAAGCGGGCTCTACGAGCATAGCTCTCTTCCCGTAAAATACAACTAGGTAAATGATATACCTTGCTCAGGCATGTATGAAATGGAGGAATGAATTATACTGTAAATGCAAACTATAAGAATATATATGTTAGTCTTTACTCTTCAACTATGGGTTACAATTCATCATATGTTGATTTGAACAGGATATTAATGCAGTGTTGCTATTTCATGAAGACTATATGAACTCTTGATTCTGTTTTTGGTTTTGGTTGATTCCCTGAATTATTAGTAGTCATTCTGTAAATGAATTAGTAAATGGTTATTAATATTTCCCCTTTTTCCACCCTGTACCTTGAACACTACCACTGGATATTTACAATATACATTTCTAAGGTTCCAGTCATATAGTGTACACCGATGGTCAATTGTGAATTCTATTATTATAGTTCTGGAGGAGGTCTCTGGCTAACTTTCTCATGGAATAGAGATCCATGTTCAATATTTACAAGCCCCTTTCCTCCCTACATGGAAAGCCTTCATGCAGTGGAGGCTTGGAGTATGCTGGCCATGGTCTGATGGTGACCCTCAGACCCTATGGTAACTAGAGCCCCACACCAGTGAAGGCTTTTCTTATACCCACATCTGCACAACATAAGATTAGATAACCTAACAAAAGAAGGTTAGGTGTTGATGAATGAACCCTCGTCTTAACAGCCCTTGATGAACCATTCATACCTTCTCTTTCAACCATTAACCTTCCCTTCTTTGGGACTGATGGATCAGGTCTCAATTGACCCTATTGTTTCATGGGTGCCCTTTTCATTGCTCCCTATCTATGCAGGAAATTATGAACCTCCAAATCTGCCAGACACCTGCACCAGAAAACCAAAGGAAGTTGGTGGAGCCCAGCTGGTAACAGGTGCCACTGGCCAGAAATTGAACAAATAATGTGAAAGGGAGTATGTGCAAGAAGGTAAATAGGGAGGATTGATTCCCCTTTGTCTCTCTCACTGCACTCAGGAAGAAGCTAGGCTAAGAAAGGACAAAACAGATTGACAGACCTTATAGTCATATTTAAGGTCCCTCAAGTGTAGTCATACTCTAGGACCTTTTAACTCTGCAGGAACTGTCACTTTTATATCCATAGACATCAAGCAACTGGAAAATCTTCAATTTGCATACTCGTATCTCAGCTCAAATTCTTACACTGACACTCTCGCATTAACTAACACAGCTATCTTTACAACAATCCAAACCATGAGTGAGTTCTCAAGGAGGGAGCAGCAATCCTCTACAACTCAACACATCTCTGTGAAGAGAGGGAAGAACCCTACCTCCAACCTATAAACTCCAGATCATTCTATATTGGTAACACTGCAGCAACTGTCCACCCTTCCCACAGATGAAGATACTTGCTGTCATTAATGTTAACAAGAGCAAACACCAAAATCAGTGACTGGAACCCTCATCTCAAAAATCAATTTTGTATTTATGAACTTACCTAACTCTACCAGCTACCAATTTGACCCATATGGAAATGAAGTGGACACTGACTTGGACTACCCAAAATTCTTGGTCCTGAAACCCACCACCAACAAGATAGTAGTAGCAAAATACCCCATAGTATTGATTATGACTTAGAAGATAAAGATAGAATCCCCATAAAATGTGGCCCCCAAGGAGAAGTCCTTTCATTTGAACTGAAATCAAGAACTGATCTAAGAATCCTGGCAGACATCCCAATCCAGACAACACAACA
Source organism: Oratosquilla oratoria (assembly GCF_046742065.1). NCBI lineage: Eukaryota > Metazoa > Arthropoda > Malacostraca > Stomatopoda > Squillidae > Oratosquilla > Oratosquilla oratoria. Next base: position 60,025,175 of record NC_134784.1, read on the forward strand.
TGCAATTTTCAATACCAGTATGGTAATGATCCACATCCCATGACTGCAACACTTCACAAAACAAATATAGAAAAGAATAGTATGATGATCAAAGGTAATAAGAGTATATTGGGTTAATGATTTTTTTTTTATGGAACAACCCTCAAATTCCAACTCAACCCACAGGTTACTAGTGCTTTGGACACACCAGATAGCGATATTGCTGAAAAGTAGGCATATATGCACATTGCTAAACTCTCACAAATTCCAAACAATCGACAATAAAAACAAAGTAAAATAACAGGAAAATGTTTATACATCGGTGGTTTTGCTCATGAACTCTGTTGAATTTGTTTTGTAGTTTCTTTACAATTAGTCTTTGATGACTCATTATGCCTCGTCCAAATTCTATCTCAATGTACAAGGAATACTTATTTTCATAACGGTAATTCAATGCTTCAATCGAAGGTGTACAATGCTCTGTTTGGTTAGATGTCTTCTCATTGCAATGACCTTTATTGCATGTGAGTGGCAGGGTGGTGAGATAATTGTATGTCTTAGTCTCTGGAGTCCAAGTAAGAATTTTCCATTACTCCTCATGGAAGTTTTGAATTCTGAAATAAAGGAAAGGGCAGAATCAAAGATAAAGAGAAAAATAGGGATGCTATAGATGTGTCTGAATGTAGTGTACTTTGTGTATGGGATAGTGTGATGCAGAAAATAATTCAAAGCTACATAAACTTAAAATGACAGGACCAATATCTATTTATGACGCCTTTACAGATTCTATTGTGACTAACGCCAATATATTTTGTTCATATTGTTATATCAGTGAATGGGTTCATTCAGAGGGAGTTGATAAGCATTTGTTTATCTAATTTTGTTTTATTATATTTGTTTTATTCATGTACAGATGTGTAAAGAATAAAAATAAAAACATAAGAGTATCCTTCACATCAAGATCCAATTGGACCATACATGCTTGGTATGAGCAATTTTGAGATGTCTAACTAAAAATAAGGAGTTATTTGTTAATACCATATAAAAATGCCAGGCCATTATAGCTAGTTATCAAAATAGAATGTGAAAATAAAGATTAAAGATATAAACTCAACTTTTGAGATTTTTCTTTTTAGGATTAGAAAATAATATAACAAGGGGTCATAACTACAAAATTAATCTAGAGCATGGCTTGAAATAAGGCAACATTTCATAGTAACAGTGTTAAACTGGTGGAATAGATGACCTGATAATGTAGTTTTATCAAACACGTATAGTTTCAAAAATATTCAGACAAGCATATGACAAATAATTATATCATCTATCCCTTTAAGTATTCTAAAAACATAGATAAGGTTGTAGTGACGTGATGCATCCTACGACCCGTCACACACTAATCAAAGAAACCTTCGGAGCTAGCCTTTCCAAGTTCCTGTAGTTGGCAAGCGTAGTTCGCAAGGGTGTCCCTGCCGGCCAGCGGTCAGCCAATCAGGAACTTGGAAAGCTCCTCACGTTCCCGCCAGCCTCCTTTAAAAGGTCGGCGTTTCGCCGAGATGGGTAGAACAGTACCGACCAGACCGACCAGCGCACAAACTACATCTCCTCGTCCAGTCTTCTAGCTGTCCCATCGAGCCTCGCCGTCATCATCTGCTACCGCCTCGCTGACGTTAGGCTCCACGTACAGCTACAACCATAAGCTCCACTAAGCTGTGGCCTTAGTCCGAGCTTCACCTATATTTCTCATGTGACACTTCTAGTGTCGCACCTTGTGGCTAATTACCAAAAGAAAGAGATTAGATATTTTGTGTTGATTTTTATTTGTCCTGCCGTTGTTCCGAACTAAAACTACTACAAAGTGGTGACCCCGGTGAAGGACAACCAGGATTATGGAAAACATACAAGTGAAACTTCCCAGTTTCTCCCGTGACTTGGAGAGCTGGCTAGTTCACACAGAGGCCTATTTAGCCACTCAAGGTAACGTGCCGGACCTCCAAGCCTTCGGCGCGTACATTGCCGCTCTACCAACGGACGTCATCGCCCTTGTCCGTAACGTCGTCTCCTCTCCTCCGCAAGAAGGCAAGTGTTCCGCCCTCAAGACTTCCTTACGAAAGCTTTACACCAAGCCCGATGACCAGCTCTACCGAGATATCCAGCATAGTGAACTCGGCGACATCACCCCGTCACAATTATACACCCGTATGGCCGCCCTCAACACCCGGGCAAAGGTGTCTTTGCCCAAGGAACTCCTCCGCTCCATGCACCTCTCCAAGATGCCGGATGCCCTCCACTTACACCTGGAAGCTCTAGCCGGCGATAAGGACGACAAACAATACTGCGAAATAGCAGATAGATTGTTCCAACGTCATATCTCGGTACAAGTCCGGTCAGCCAGCAGCTTCCACCCCAGTGACAAACCAGTGCAAAGTGTTCAGTGTAGTGACGACCCAGGTATTAGTGACAATAGTGCTGTGAGTGAAAACATTCCCGTGTCATATAGTGCCAGTGACCAAAGTGTGCAGCAGCTACGACAGGAAGTGGCCGACATGAAGACTTTGCTCAACCAGTTTTTAGCCGAGAAGGGAAGCCATCAACCACCACGTAGCCCCGCTCCACGACAGGATACTACCTCCTGCTGGTACCATACCCGCTTCGGAGCCAAGGCGCTCAGATGGACACAACCATGCAGTTGGTCGCAGGGAAACGCCAAACGCGGGGGTCGGTAACCACCCCTACCCTCGCTAACCATACCCACACCCTCCTCTCAGTGCATGATCGCCGTTCTAGCCTATCCTTCCTGGTAGACACAGGTTCAGCCGTCAACATCATACCCCCGACGGAAGAACCCAACCACGGTACACGTTGGCCATCCTACGACCTGCTTGCAGCCAACGGTACGCCCATCGCAACGTACGGCAGCCACCACAGCGTCCTGGAACTCCACGATGTCAAGTTCCCTTGGGCATTCGTCATAGCAGCGGTACAGCAACCCATTCTTGGCTACGACTTCCTCCAGCACTACAATATGGTAGTTAGCGCCAAGGATAACTGCTTGTACCACGGCACAACAAGCATACCAGGAACCACCACTAACGCAACTTCCCACTAGATATCGTCACTCCAGCCCGATGGCGATTATGCACGCATCCTGCAGGAGTTTCCCTAGCTAACATCGCCAGACAAGACCAACACCACCACCACCCCTCACATCATGCACCACGTCCAGACATCTGGACCGCCAGTATACAGTAAGCCTCGACGACTTTCCCCAGAAAAGTTGGCCGCTGCCAAACAGGGGTTCCAAGAACTCCTAAACCAGGACATCATCCAACCATCGGAGAGTGCTTGGGCATCACCACTCCACATGGTTCCCAAGCCACTCCCACCGCCCAAGCAATGGCGGGCTTGCGGTGACTACCGTCAACTTAACCGCATCACAAAGCCCGACCGCTACCCCATCCCTCACGCTCAGGACTTCCACTTCAAGCTTCACGGGAAACAGGTTTTCTCTAAGATCGACCTGGTCAGGGCGTTTCATCACATCCCTGTAGCGCCGGAAGACGTCCAGAAGACAGCCATAGCCACTCCGTTTGGCCTCTTCGAATGGAAGATGATGGCCTTTGGCCTCCGGAATTCCGCCCAGACGTTCCAGAGGTTCATAGACCATGCCCTGAGAGACTTCGACTTCATCACCGTTTACATCGACGACATCCTCGTAGCCTCCGATACTTACGACCAGCACCGCCAACAACTCCGCCTCCTCTTCCGCCGCCTCCAAGATTATGGCCTCCGGGTACACCCGTCCAAGTGTCTCCTCGGAGTTTCATCTCTCGACTTCCTCGGACACCGTATCTCAACGGCAGGCCTGTATCCTCTCCCTCAAAAAATCGACACCATAAAAGGCTTCCCACAGCCAACATCCATCAAAATGCTCCGACGATTCCTAGGAATCGTCAGTTATTACCATAGATTCGTCCCCGACGCAGCTGCAAAACTCGCTCCCTTGAACGACCTCACCAAGAACCATTCCAAGAGGTCGGTCAAACCTGTGAAGTGGTCTTCCGAAGCGACCCAAGCATTCGGGCAAGTCAAGGCGGCAATCGCTGAGGCCGCCCGCTTGTCCTACCCAGTAGCTCACGCCTCTACATTCCTTACCACCGATGCCTCCTCCTCAGCAATTGGCGCCGTCCTCCAACAGAAGATCAACGGCCAGCTCCAGCCTATCGCCTTTTTCTCCAAACCTCTGGACCCTCCTCAAATTTGCTACAGCGCCTTTGACAGGGAACTGCTAGCCATAGTCTCGGCCGTCAAGCACTTCCTTTACTTCCTTGAAGGCCGGCCTTTCGTCATCCTTACAGACCACAAGCCACTCGCCCATGCCCTTGACAGGGTCTCCGACCATCACTCCCCAAAAGTCTCTCGGCAGCTGTCATTCCTCTCCCAATTTGATACTCGAATTGAGTATATCAAGGGAGAGGATAACCAGGTGGCCGACGCCTTGTCTAGAATCACCTCCAGCATCCTCCCTGACCACAGCATAGACTACTCACGCATCGCCGCATCTCAGAATAACGACAGTGAACTCCGCCTCCTACGTATGCACGACACCTCATCCTTACAGCTAAGACAGCTTCCTAACAACCCCGTACCATTGTGGTGTGACGTCTCCACAGGCAAACCCCGCCCGTACATCCCCGCCTACCACCGTAAGGACGTCTTCTCCTCCTTCCATGACCACAATTATCCGGGCATCTGCGCGACACAACGCCTCATCACGGATCGAGTCGTCTGGCCAGGCATCAACAAGGATGTCAGACAATGGACCCGGACCTGCCTCCCCTGCCAGACGGCTAAGGTTACGCGCCACGTCCACGCACAACTCCAGCGTTTTCCTACACCCACGGCACGTTTCCAGTCAGTCCATGTGGACATTGTGGGCCCCCTTCCGCCTTCTCATGGCATGCGTTACCTCCTTACGTGTATCGACAGGTACACCAGGTGGTCAGAAGCGATCCCCCTTCCGGATATATCCGCCGAGACGACCGCCCGTGCTTTCCTCTCCGGTTGGATATCCAGATTCAGCGCACCTTACATCATTGTCACCGATAGGGGCCCTCAGTTCGAATCTGACCTATGGTCTAGCCTCCTCAGGTTCCTTGGCACCAAACGCAACCGGACTACCGCTTACCACCCCCAAGCCAATGGACTCGTGGAACGGTTCCACCGCCAACTGAAGGAGTCGCTTAAGGCACAACCTTCATGCGACTGGGTCGACGCCCTTCCCCTGGTGCTTCTCACGATCCGCGTCACACCAAAGGTCGACAACGACATTTCCCCATCTCAGCTACTTTACGCTGAGAACCTTCGCCTCCCTGGGGAAATTGCCATGCCTGCCGTCGGCGATCCTGACCGTCACGCTCTCCTCCAACTTATCAAGGAGACATTCGCCAACACCCGTCCAACCCCCCCTCGCCCACCACAACCTCAACCGGAGCACCTTCCCCCGGCCCTGTCTACAAGTGACTACGTCTTCCTCAGGCGAGACTCCAAACGAACTCCTCTTCAACGCCCATACGATGGCCCCTTCCGAGTTCTCACCAGATCAACAATACACTTCCTGATCAACCGAGATGCCAAACTGGATCGCGTCTCCATCAACAGGCTCAAGCCGGCCCACCTCCCCACCACTCCCCCTACCAAAACTCCAGGGCCACTACAATACCTCTTACAACATGGTCCTAACCCCATCCTCACCACCGAACCAAGTCATTCCCCACCCCCCGAAAAACTCTCCCCTCCAAACCAATACTCCCCTCCTGCCCCTAACTCCCCACTACCACAGCACCTGCAGCAGCCCCCCAAACTCACACAGATCACGCGTACGCGACGGCGAACCCTTATCCTTCTCCTATCCCACAACCACACCCTTCTACAACTGTTCCCGGCACCCCCCAAGATCCTCCCCACCCCACGCCCCCGCTCTACCATGCAATGCAACAATTCTCACCCAACCTTATGTCTCCACAGCTCCATACTCAACCGACCTCCCATCGCCAGGCCTCCGACCTCGACAACACCACCCTGCACTCGAGCCCCCCTCCATCAAGGCCCTCCTCGCCAGACATTCCCCCTGACGGCATGACCACTCGTTCGGGGCGATTGATCCGAAGGCCAGACAGGTTCAAATACGTCGCGCGCGTCGCTCCCTATCCTCCTCGACGCCCGCTTTTGAAGAGCGGGGGGAGTGGTGTAGTGACGTGATACATCCTACGACCCGTCACACACTAATCAAAGAAATCTTCGGAGCTAGCCTTTCCAAGTTCCTGTAGTTGGCAAGCGTAGTTCGCAAGGGTGTCCCTGCCAGCCAGCGGTCAGCCAATCAGGAACTTGGAAAGCTCCTCACGTTCCCGCCAGCCTCCTTTAAAAGGTCGGCGTTTCGCCGAGATGGACAGAACAGTACCGATCAGACCGACCAGCGCACAAACTACATCTCCTCGTCCAGTCTTCTAGCTGTCCCATCGAGCCTCGCCGTCATCATCTGCTACCGCCTCGCTGACGTTAGGCTCCACGTACAGCTACAACCATAAGTTCCACTAAGCTGTGGCCTTAGTCCGAGCTTCACCTATATTTCTCATGTGACACTTCTAGTGTCGCACCTTGTGGCTAATTACCAAAAGAAAGAGATTAGATATTTTGTGTTGATTTTTATTTGTCCTGCCGTTGTTCCGAACTAAAACTACTACAAGGTCACCACATACACAATCTCCTAAACGTTAAAGGATATAGATTTAGTTCTTTCAGTCTGTCTTTATAATGTAAATGTAAGAGGATGGTAGATAAAGGTAGATAAGTAGGTATATAGAGGGGTAGGTGACGAGAATTTATTTTATGTGTTGGATTTTTATAAAACACAAGCAGCGAAGGCGTTGAATAATATCGCTTGTGTAAGCAGTATTTCTTAAGACGATTGGAGAAGGGTGGAGGAGGAGAAAAAAATATTGGTACATGGAAGAAAAGTCATGCCCTTAGGGGAGGCACTTACATTAAAGATCATTGGATGGATAAGGTAGTGACGTCGGAGCAGAAGTGACTTAGTGAGTGGACTGAGGATCCCAGGCGGGAGTCCCTTGGTGTATAATATTCAAGAAAAGAAAAGAAAGAAAAATACACACACACACACACACACACACACACACACACACACACACACACACACACACACACACACACACACACACACACACACACACATATATATATATATATATATATATACCTCCGTTTAATTCACCCCATCAAGAAACATTACTTTCTAAAGCAAGATATGGTAAAAGGAAAGTGAATGAAGAAATATACCATAGAAGAGAACAGTTAACCTGAATTAAACCAGTAATTACGGAGAGACAGGAACAAAAAGTGATGGGGGTCGAAAGTGGTGGCAGCGGTGGGGATAAGAAAGTGAAGACAGCTACAGGACGAACCGAGTGAATAGAAAAGGCTCCGAAGAGACTACAAGACTGGTGAGTGTAGCAAACTACAAGACTGAGTGCAAGATAAGTCTACGGGTGTAAGGGTACACCAATCTACAGTGCATAACCACAACCACGCGGACCACAACCACAACCACGACCGCAACCACAACCACGCTTATGATGATTCCAAGTGACGACAAGACAAGGAACGAAGGGTCTACAACACCACGATCAACTACTACAAGTGAAAGAGGTACAGCGAGCTACGAGGAACGAGGGGACGAGCTACAACTACTACAGCGAATTAAGGAGTGTACAACCAATACAAGGCAGTGAACAAGGACTGACGAGGGATGACGAGGTTGACGTACGTGGAGGCGTCAAGTCAAATCGACTTTAAAAACACTGAAGGTATGACCACTAACACTAATGTATTAAGACATGAGGTTTATACCTCAAATGTAAATAATCCCAAATTCACAGGCGATGAAAACACCTTGGGAGTTAATAGGTTTCTTAGTTTGGTTGATACATTGATTGTAAGCAAAGATATAACAGATGAAAAAAGGAAAATAGAAAAAAAATGTAGATACTGAGAAGGGTAGAGCTATGCTTATAATAAATTTCCAGCAAATGGAAGATGTAAACCAAAATGAAGCTTATAAAAAGGCATTCAAACATTTTATGTCAAAGTGTAATCAAGATCCTATCAGGTCTTTGGTTAGAATGATAAAGAAAGTAAAAACAAATGAACCAGACATAGAATATTTAGCAAAACTAGACAGATGGTCTAAGGACATGAATTCTATATTAAAAGATTCAGATCGGATAGAAAGATCTAGTAATAAAATGAAAATTTCTCAGGGTATCAAATTAATCACATTTGCATAGCTAATAAAAAGTTTTGACGAATTAATGGCAGAAAAGCTGTATAAAGACTCTCAAGGGAACTATGAATTTAGGGGAGGTAGATTATCTTTTTCAAGGGTATAGTGAATCTAAAGCAATTAGGCCATAGGTGATGACAGTTGAACAACAGAAAGAAACTAGGAACTCTAGAAGTGATTATAGAAACAGAGGATCTGAACTCAGAGTTAGAAGCACTTCAAGGGATGCTAGAATAGAATGTTACAATTGTAATACTTGAGGGCATAAAGCACAAGACTGTTATTATGGAACTATTTGTAGAAATTGCAAACATGAGGGTTATGATGAATATCATTGTAGAAACCAACCTTTCTGCATGTATCATAAAGGGATAGGACATAGAACACATGAATGTAGAAATTTTCGTATGCATCCCGAAACAAGAGGTAAACCCTCAGACACAGAATAAAACAATATTATAGAAATCCTCATATATATACACCTAGACAGTATTGTGTAGGGATATGAGTAATAGAAGGGCGGAAGAAAACTCCAACATCATAGATAGTTGTAAACTGACTATAACAATTGGAAGGACTTCTGTAGGACCTCTCATTGCTGGTAGAGTGTTCAATAAACCTATTCAAATATTTATTGATACAGGATCTGTAGTTAATGTTATAACTAGTAGAGTTTTAAACCAATTGAAACCAGGAGTGAAAATCTTGGAACCAATCCATTACTCATTGCAAGGAGTAACTGGAAATCAGTTAAAAACATTAGGTAAGGTTGAATTAGAAGTCATCTTATATAAAAATGAACATTTGCACATTCCAGTGATAGTTGTAGAAGAATCTGTTTTCCCAGGAGATTTACTGATAGGATTTGCAACTATGAGAAAAGAGAACATGGTCATATGTCCTGCTGAGTTAGGGATCTTAGTGAAATCACAGTTAATCCCATTTTTAAATCAACCAGACTTAAAGCCAGTGACAGGAATCAAAGAATCCCTAGAAATAGATAGGAAAGATAACAATTATATTTTAGATGACGAGGGAGAGCGGTCCAGACCAACAGAAAGTGACAGGAATCAAAGAATCCCTAGAAATAGATAGGAAAGATAACAATTATATTTTAGATAACGAGGGAGAGCGGTCCAGACCAACAGAAAGTAAAGTCACATGCAGTGAACCCAACACAGATGTTCAAGAAATCCCAGAAATTACTAATTCAACAACTACAAATGAAGCCTTGCAAATTGTGGATGGTGGCGTGATAAAATCGACATTATTACACTTCAGAGCAATTAACAGGGTGGAAGTGCAGTTGAAGGGAGTTCTGTAGACTCTGAAATTTAACCATCCCAGAATCAATTGGATTAAAAGGTTTGAAATTGGACTCAGGGATCTATAAGTCAAATAAGAACATGGTAGAAATATTAGTGATTAATACTTTGAATAAAGACATGGTCTTAAGAAAAAGTACACAAATAGGATGTCTTTAGGTGTTTACAAAACCCATTAAGATTTTAAATGAGAGTACTGAGGAGGTGAAATTACCAATTTCATCAATCTGTTCAGTTCAGGAAGAAACAGAGTTGGGGAAGAAATGTAAGAATAATCTAGAACCTACTAGTTGCCATGATTTGGACGAAAACTTAGTTGCTTTGCTTGTGAAGCATAATAAAGCAATTGTTTTGCCGGGGGACGCCTTAGGCAAAACGATTGTTTTAAAATATCAGATTAAATTAAAACCAGGGACTCAACCTATCTATATACTACCCTACAGAGTACCACATTCTAAACTAGCCATTATAGATAAACTGATCACTGAAATGTTAACGCAGGATATTACTGAACATAGTAAAAGTGAGTGGAGCTTCCTTTTGATTCTGGTGCCAAAATCAGATGGTAACATTCGTCCAGTTATTGATTATAGGGAATTGAATAAGGATACCATAAGTGACCGATTATCATTACCAGTGATAGGGGACATTCTTAGAAGTTTGGGAACTGAGAATAGATATTTTAGCACTACAGATAACAACTCTGTTTTTTTTTTTTTTTTTTTTTTTAATAGAGTTGCATGAAGACTCACGAGAATTCACAGCATTTTCTACCCCAACGGGACACTATGAGTTCAAAGGAATACCATTTGGGTTATGTAATAGTCCATTAACTTACATAAGATTAATGAATACAGTTCTAGATGGGTTGTTAGAAAACAATGCCAGTACATTTCTAGATGATATTTTAATATTTTTCCAAACGGCGGCTGAGCATTTTAAGAAATTAGATTTGATATTCTCAAAACTAGTTGAAGAAGGATTGAAAGTGAAACTTGAAAATTGTAAGTTTTTGCAGTGTTATTCATTTGAAACATAAGATAGACAGGCATAGACCTAGTACAGTAAATTCAAAGGTTGAAGGAGTAAAGAATTTTCCAGTTCCAAACAATATAGATAAAGTTAGAAGTATCTTGGGATTGACAGGATATTATAGAAAATTTATCCAAGGATATGCAGACATAGCTAATCCATCAAGTTCTTTGTTGAGGAAAGCCTCAAAGTTCATGTGGGGACCTGCACAACAGCAAGCTTTTGACAAATTGAAAGATAAACTTACGAGTTCTTCAGTTCTCATATTTCCAGACTATGATAAAGAGTTCATTCTTTGTACTGATGCATCTGACATAGGGTTAGGAGGCATACTGATGCAAGAGAGAAATGGAACTTTGAAACCAATAGCTTACACATCTGGACTTTGTAATTGTGCAGAGAGAAACTACTCTATAACAGAAAGAGAAACTTTAGTAGTGATATATTTATTAGAAAGTTTTAGAGATATGATGCTGGGATATCCAATCACAGTCTGGACTGATCATACAGCTATTCAAAACTTATCTAAGTATAAGAATCTTAGGGGCAGACTAGCAAAATTGTTTGCTATACTTCAGTGCTATGAGGTTAAGTTTGAATATATTCCGGGTAGAATGAATGTTGCAGCAGATGCACCTTCTAGAAACATTAGCCAACCAACGACGGGGTTGATAAATTATGTTTGTGGTATAGGTGAGCTAATAAGAAAACAGAGGGATAAGACATGTGACTCATTAGCCCAGTATTTGATGAACCCAAGAGGAAATCCTCCAAAACTACCAAAGGGTATAAGATAGAGAAATTTCATTTGACTAATGGACTTTTGTATACAAAATCAGTTGTAAGTGGAAAAGATATTTCTAGAGGCCCAGTGAATCAGTTGGTAATACCACAAACTCTTGTAAAAGAAGTATTGAAGTTACTTCACAATAATGATTGTAGTTCATATCCAGGAAAGGATAAAACTTATAGACAAGCACAACTTAAATACTTTTGGCCAGGTATGAAGAAATATGATTACATAGAATTTTTTTTTTGAATGTGCTAATGTGAAAGGAAATACACCAAAATCTGCTCCTATATTGTCATATCCCATTCAGCAGAAACCTTGGGAAAGAGTTCACATAGATACATTGGAGTTACCTATGTCTAAGAATGGACATAAATATGTATTTGTTGCCATTGATTATTTTTCAAGATTTTATATCTAACAACCCATTCCAAATAAGAAAGCTGAAACAATTGCTTCAGTAATCTATGATAAGATAATCTGTAATTTCACGACACCTAAAATCTTAGTTTCAGATAATGGAACTGAATTTAATAACAAAATCTTGGAAGAATTATGTAAGTTATTTAAGATCCAGAAGATCCTCAGAGCAATGGAGTTTTAGAGGTTAAATAAGAATATTATTACATGTCTTAGAGTAAATGAGCAATACTAGGAATTATTTTAGTTGCTCTTCTTTGCACACGTTCCAGTAAGTCTGTGTTTGCTTGGACACAGTATTTGATCGATGCTGTATAACATTTTAGTATCACTCTTTTAGTTTTTTAATCACTACTATAGTATATAAATCCTAATATCTTATTTTCTTACTGCATCATTGCATTGCTTAGATTGTTTTATTTTTTTTATCAACTATTACCCCTAAATTTTTTTCAGTCTAATTCAATTTACCAGTTACTTTTTATACTGTAATTGAAAAGTAGGTATCTTATAACCCATATGTACTTCTGTGCATTTCTCATTATTGAACTTCATCTGCCACTATTCACTCTAAGTACATAGTTCATCTCTTTCTGCATAGAAATTGCATCCTTGTAATTAGTTACTTCTTTATATATCTTCGTGTCACCAGCAAATCTAGAGATACATGAGTGCAAATTTATATCCAGGTCATTCATATGAATATGAAACAATAATAGTTCAAATACTGACACCTATGGAACGCCACTTCCCACTTTCATTGGAATCTAAAATGTCAATGACCGAAATGTTCATGTTTTTAAGCATATTGCCGTTAGACTGTTGAAAAATCATGTAAAACTCACTGTTTAGAATTGCTTCAGTCTTATATATAGATACACACAAACATACAGTGTATGTATATACTGAAGATGACTCCCTGAAGTCGAAATATCAATTAAATATGGAAGACTATGGAAGGCTTGTATTTGCCTACCCCCCTGAAATGAGATCTACTGTGAGAAAAATTGAAAATCTCAGTAAGAAAATTAATCAGTGTCAAAATGCTGTCGTGTTTAACACAGTGTGTATTAGTGAGAATCTGCGCCCGAAATATAATATATATATATATATATATATATATATATATATATATATATATATATATATATATATATATATATGTGTGTGTGTGTGTGTATATATGCAAATAAACCACAAAAACACGTGACTCACAAAATGTGTAATAAAACCATTCGGAAATAATATGAAAGGTGACCGAACGTTTGAAATAGACGAAAACGTTCGGTCACCTTTCATTTTATTTTCCAATTGGTTTTATTACACACAAACACACACACACACACACACACACACACACACACACACACACACACACACACACACACACACACACACACACACACACACACACACACACACTACAACTTGCTAAGATCAATAGGTAAATATATATATATATATATATATATATATATATTATATATATATATATATATATACAGTGATACCTTGAGATAGAAATTAATTCGTTCTGTGACCGCCGTCGTATGCCAAAAAATCGTATCTCAAAACAATAAATTAATGGAAATAGAATTAATCCATTCCAACGATACGAAATTACCCCAAAACAAACTTAAATCACACAAAGCAAGCACATTTTACAGACAAATACATGAATAATAACACACACAATGATAAAATAATAAATAACAATGATAAATGTTATTTATCATATCATACCACAGAGACAGGTGATAGTGGCGAATGGAGGTGTGAGCCAGGAGGAGGAGGGAAGGAGAGAGGGCAACGAGAGCTAGCGCACGATGCACACACACGTACAGTGGGTAATGGTGAACACACAATTAAACATTATAAACGCACACATATTAATACAAATTAAATGAAAATAACTAAGATTTTCCTTTTTTATATGATTAAAAACAATGCTAAACTATTTTTATTTTTCAATTAATTTTTTTGGTTACTCTTTTTTCCAATTTATTTTTTTATCATCGCTTTCACTTTCACATCTGGACCTTTTGGCCTCACCTTCATTACCTTTACTGCGTGGTCACTTTAAGAGAAAACAATCAAGTGTGGTATGTTTCTGCCATTTTTTAATATGTTGCAAAAGTGTGAAAGGCATGTATTATTATATAAGGCACTTGCTCTCCCTGTAGACAATTTCTCAGGGTGCTTTTTCTCTACAAAATCAGACACTTCTTGCCACTTGGCAAGGATATCACGAAATTTGCGTGAAGTTAGCACCTCCTCCTGCTCGACCTCCTCCTCATTGCTGAGTTCCAGCATCACCTCTGAGTGGGTCATCTCCTGTAACTCCTTCAGCTCCTCCGTCGTGAGCTCTTCAGTATGCTCCTCAACAAGACCAGCAATGTCTGCCTCGTCTACCTCCAGCCCCATGGAACGACCAATGGACACGATCTCCTCCTCAACAGGTGGTTCTTGTGGTTGTTCAAATCTCTCAAAGTCTTGCTCTGCCCCAACACCAGGCCATAGGTTACCAGGTCGAGTTCAAGGTTCTTCTGGTAACCCCTTTGCCAGGAAAGATCTATGATGTTGTAATGGTCTTTCCAAAATTCATGTAATGTTAGGTTGTTGTTTTCGCTAACTTCGAAGCAACGTTTGGAGAGCTGATTTGTGAAAAATTTCTTAAGATTAGAGGTGACTTTTTGTACATGGGCTGGAGGATAGACGTTGTATTTGCGGGCAGATACACAAGGTTTATGAATTTTAATTCATCTAAGATGTCATCCTTAAGGCCTGGAAGATGACCAGGAGCATTATCCAAGAGGAGACACTTAAGTGGGAGACCATTCTCCGTTAATTATTTCTTGACAGCCGGGCCAAAAACTAAGTTCATCCACTCTATAAAAAACTGACGGGTCACCTATGCCTTACTACGAGTATTTGCTCGCCATATAACTTGTAATTTGTCTTTCAAAACTTTATGAGCTTAGGCCCTGAGGTTTTCAGAGTGGTACACAATTAACGGCTTAACTTTACAGTCGCCGCTAGCGTTAGCGTAAAGGGCAAGAGTAAGCCCATCTTTCATAGGCTTGTGGCCGGGTAGGCTTTGTTCTGCGGTAATAAATGTGCGCCTAGGAATTTTTTTTTTCCAAAACAGCCCGGTTTCATCGCAGTTGAAAACTTGCTGCCGTATGTATCCTTGAGCTTCAATAGATTCAAAATCTTTATGAAGTCTTCAGCTACCTTACCATCTGCACTGGATGCTTCTACATGCCTAATTACAGAGTGAATGCCAGTTCGTTGTTTTTTTTTTTTCAAACCATCCACAACTGCCTCTAAATTCCTCACCAACAGTACCTTCCGATGGTTCTCCCTCCTTCCTAGCTACATCATGGTCTTGGAAGATAGTAATAGCCTTTTCTGAAATTATTGTTTCCGTAACAGCGTCACCAGCCAATTCCTTCTCCTTAATCCATATTAAAAGTAGGCGCTCCATCTCTAAATAAAGCAAACCTAGATGGAAGCAGCACAGGACTGAAGGGCATGGAGAGGATTACTGTTGGTGGACCAGAATCTACCTGAGGTTCAAGATCCAGCGGAGTAAGTAAGTAAGCTCCATCTCATTATGTAGGCCTGTTCTAAGCTTCGAAATAATGGTGACGCCTTTAGAAGGCTGCACCTTCTTTATTGCATATTTCTGCTTAATGATCGTGGATATTGTTAATGCACTGCGCCCATATTCTTTAGCTATGTTACTCACCCACACACCACGCTCATGTTTTGCAATTATTTAATATTTTACCTCCATCGAGATTTTCTTTTCACTATCCTTGTCATTACCTTTGGGACCCATGGTTATACACAAAAATAAAAATGATAATACACAAAACAGGCATAAACACGACGAACAAACAGCGAAGATATAAACGAAAAGACAACACACCAACTGAAACATCAGGAATCGTCGGGAGCTGAGCGAACAGTCTCCCACCTACCGTTGGCATTTCAAATTATCGTGCATCACCACATCGTATCTCAAAATTTTCGTATGTTAGGGCGATCGTATCTCAAGGTATCACTGTATATATGTGTATATATATAGATATATATATACATATACATATATATATATATATATATATATATATATATATATATATATATATATATATATATATATGTCAGCGAAAAAATACATGGGTGCGACGACCGATTTCGCTCGGGAAAGTTCCAATGTCGCTCTCACAAATCCAATAGCGGGAGCGATCCCCCACAAAAAAATCGCTCCCGCGGCAAGATTCAACGTTTTTCATGCATTATCCATCATTTGGCAATCCCTGAATGTCATCACCATTGATGAAAGGATCAGAGCAAACACAACTTACCCGTGATCAATCATTGCATTATCAATCGATATCATAAACGCAACGCATCAATCAACTTTAATTTGTTGATGTACGTACATATGAGTACGTTGTATCGCTGCTAGAGTTCAATGGCTTACCTAGCCTAGCTTCGTATCAGCTGCATGCGCGCGTATACTAGTACATGTTGATTAGACTCTACACGACTATCGTGCTACATAATGTCGCTAGTTTTGAATTGCATGGTACCTGTATGCAGGGAAGTTCATTGGTTGCATGCAGCTAGCTGCCCAATCAACGCGCTGACTACATGTACAATGCACCATACCCAATACCACATCACCGCATGCATACGTACACTGTACATATGCAAACTCGCTCTGACATGAGTAATGAGTTAGCCTTCCAATAGTTTGAAGGAAATCGAACCTGCAAAAACATGGCTTTGGAAGTATCAAAAATGGCTCTGGTAATTAAAAAAATGGCTCTGGTGAAAAAAGAAAAAGAAAAAAATGAAAAATGGCTCTGAAAAAAAAAAAATCCCCCTGATATATATATATATATATATATATATATATATATATATATATATATATATATATATATATGTATACACACGCACACACACACACACACACACGCACACACACACACACGCACACACACACACACACACACACACACACACACACACACACACGCACACACACACACACACACACACACACACACACACACACACACACACACACACACACACACACACACATATATATATATATATATATATATATGGAAAGAGATATAAAGTTGGAACCATACATGGACTTTAAGCTAAGTATGATAAAATGGAAAGTAAGAAACAGGGCTCTATGAGTGTTGCTCCTTTTCTGTACAGTATACTGCAACTAGGTAAATTAAGTAAATACGCACACATACAAGATAATATGAAAGAAAGTGAGAAAGGAAAGGAAGGAGAAATAGATTGGTATATGATGTATTACCTGCTATTAAGCATGTGGGCAGGAGCCTCCTTGGTTCCATAGAGCACCAGGAAAACATCTCCTATTCGTCCCATTGTCTCACTCAGTTTGGTTTTCTGTGAACGTGTCGAAAACATTTAAGTGATGGATAAGTAAAATATGTTTTCAGTATGTGTTTTATAGCCTTTAGAAAAAAGAAAATAGTACAGTAACACCGAACCTCCAATTCATTATTGGTACATGACGATCATGACCACCTACCCAACTGGGACGAAACACCAAGCAAAGCCAATGTAGGGCAAAAATAAATATATATGTGAAAAACATTAAGCAACATATCATTGCTAGTCCTTGATAATGATGTTTATATTCAAAAGCTGATTTTTTAGAAGTGCACACCGACGTGGTATAGCATTAGAAAATTAAATATGAATTTTGTAAATTATAATACACCAATGTAAAAAAAAAAATCTTTGCTGAAATAAATATCAGAATACGTTGCTAAAACCTATACAGAAACAAACGAAGTCGCCTCAACTCCTTTAGATACCATCTTTGTTTAGATGGATTCGGAGGTCGGATCTGGTGACGTTGTCTCAACCGCCGACGCCAGACACACCGAAGATGTCTGCTTCCCTGGTCGGTCCAACCCAGACTGATGACGTCACCAACGCGAGCGGAGGCGTATCCACTCGCCAAGGCTCACATGTCTTTTGCACAGATCACAGGCAAAGGGATGGCGGCTAATCAGAAGGATAGATGTTGCAATGGGACCCGTCCGTGATCTCACCACAGGGTTTGAAAGGACAGCTTCTTGCCAACCAAAGTGATCATGGTATCTCCTGCGCCAGGTAAGTATATGGACAGTCTCTCTCTTGTCTCCGTAGCCGACAGCTCTCTTTTGTCTCCGTACACTGAGCACTTCAGGCTATGGCTTCGGACACCTTTAAGAAGAGAAGCATCTTTGACAACTCGGATGAAGAAGACCAGGAGGAGCCACAAGAAGGGAAACGTATACGACCAGAAACCTCCCCAGAAAATCCCTTCATCAGACTCAGGATGGACAGAAGCTGGCAAAGCGAAGAAATCCAAAGTAAAAACCCCTTTAAATGCGGACCCCACCAACGTAATGGAAGCTTCGACATCAGCGACGATCGGACCCGGAACAAGCACAGCCCCAAGGTCAGGCCCAAGTTCAAATTAATGTCACAAAAGGAAACCCCATATCAAATAATCAGAACATTGGAGAAGAGACACCCGAACCTGGCCATGAAAGCCTGGCCAAACTTGGAAGGCCAATGGACAATCATGCCTCTGGACGACGTAGCATTGGACACACTTCGGCGGTCTCCTGCCCTTCAGGAGCTAGATCCTGCCCAGAAACCAAACAAGGGGATCATAAGGGGATATCCCCTCGAACTCTGCCTAGAACCGATACTAGAACTATCGAACGTCTAAGCTGCAGAGAGGGCCTTGGACAGACAGAAGAAGCCCACCACCTCCATACTTATCACCTTTCTAGGACCCAACCCGAACAGAGTGACACTGGGAACATGGGGATCCTACACCGTCAGGACATGGTACCCAGAGCCCCTACGCTGTTATGTGTGCCAGAGGTTTGGCCATCATCCGGCACGCTGCAGATTCAAGAAGACATGCGCCGTTTGCAGCAAGCAACACGAAACGGAACAATGTATTTCCAAGTTGAAACAAAACCAGCCGGTAAAACCATGTTGCCCAAATTGCAAACAAATCCACCACGCATGGAACCCAAGATGCCCTGCAAGGCTAGAGAAGATACATGCCCGACCGCAAGCAAAGCAGTCGGAGAAGACCCCAACTACCCAAACACTACCCCCACCACCAGCCTCAAGAAGAAACAGAAGATGGGAGACCAACAAAGAACAAATCTACTACTCCCAGATACAGACCACACGGACTCCAAACAGGGACCAACAGCCTCATTTTCAGCAGACCAGAAAACCACACCCTCCATCACAGCAGACCAGGGAACCACAAACTCCATCACAGCAGACCAGAGAACCACAGCACCGACTACCCACGGAATCATTGAAGAAGGAAGAGCGCACCAACCAGAAGGATACACGACAGCGACAGATCCGGAACCGGTCCAGCTCCCACAAAGATCCGAAAGGAGTACCTCAGAGAAACCAAAATCCACAGACACAAGAAAAACACACATTTGCCCTGGAAGTATCAACTCTCAAGAATCTTCTGAAGGACCTGGCAACACAACTAGCTGCAGCACTAAATGCTTCCCTGGACAAACATGTGACGGAAACCATTGTCACCCAGGTCATGAAGAACAATCTGCCGCCACGCGAAACTTCACCAGCAACAGACAGAGACCATACCACACACCGAGCAGCAATGAAGGAATCCAAGAAGACAGACCAGGACTTGGACGAATTTCCACCTCTGCACCAACATCCAGCAGCGACACGGAACCCTCAGGCAGAACTCACGGCGCAGCAGCAACACAGCCAACTAACACCTCAACAAGATCATCGAGGCCCGAGATCAACCCTCCCAGACCCATTGATGGAATACTGAGCATACTCCAGTGGAATGCAGGGGGCATCCGGCCGAAAAAGGCATCTCTTCTTGTCACGAACCAAGAAGACCAGATAGACGTAGTCCTACTGCAGGAAACCCTACTACAAGACCATCACACCTTCCGAGTCCCAGGATACACATGCTACAGGAAAAATATCGGGAGCACAGGGAGGGGACTTGCCACTCTGGTGAAAAATAATACTCCTAATGTTCAAATCAAGGACTACCTAGAGTGTGGGGAAGCCACAGAGGTGCTTGCGGACCAAATACGACTTGCCGGGGTCACCCTCCAATGTTACAATCTGTACTCCCGGCCTACGGAGAACATCGATCTCTCACAACTGTTTGGAAATTGCGACAGCCGTAACATCGTATTTGGGGGAGATATAAACGCTCACCACCCCATACTCTCCTCTCCTTCAACAACCAACGCCAACGGTCACCACGTCGCGCACCTTCTCAGCGAGTTTCAGGACGTCTGCCTCCTCAACAGCGGAGCACCAACCCACATAAGGGGAGGGCGGCTTGATCTCACCTTCCTTCCCGCGAAACTTCGAGGCCTTGCACAGTGGATGGTCCACCCAGTCCTGACCAGTGACCATTACGCCACAGTAACGAAGATCAAAGTTCCCCGACTTCAGCTGCTCCCTAGCCCACCAAAAGGCTGGAACTCTGCCTTCGCATATTGGGGTAAATTTGCACAAAGCCTGACAGAGTGGTTTGAAGACTACACCCCCCCCCCCACTGGACATCGACGACCAAGAAAGGGACCTTGTGACTACCTTTCACGCCGCGGCAGACGCTGCAATGCCACGGAAGAAGAAGCCCAGCAGGGAGTGCAAGGATACGTGGTACTACTGTCCCAGAGTCAAGACCCTAAAACACAGAGTCAACCGCCTCAGGAAAATTCACAAGAGGAGGCCCAACACAGACAACAGGAGGCAACTCCAAGAAGTCTTACGACACATGCACGAGGAATTGCAAGAAATAAGACAGAGAAAATGGCTAGAATGGTGTTCCCAGCTCAACAGTCATACAACCACCAGGGAGCTATGGAGATGGCTACACAGAGTCTCGGGAAAAAACAGGACCAGCAGGATCATCCACCCGGATCCGAAACAGGAAGTGGACCGCCTGGCAATCGGCTTTGCCCAAAGGACATCTCCTACGCAACTTCCGTGCGCAACCAGGACGAAGCAAGAAGAACTGGAACAACAGCGACAAGAACAAATCTCCACAGCAATAAACACACCTGCAGACATGGACGAACCTTTCACTTTACAAGAGCTCCGAGCAGCAAGACACCGAGGGAAAGACACCTCACCGGGGGCAGACGAAATAAACTACTCGATGATCAAGAGCGCTGGCGACACCGGATGGAGGGCCATTCTACTCTTGGCAAACCGCACCCTAGTGGAACACGCGAGATCTAGGAACTGGAATTCCCAAGATATAGCTTCTATCCCCAAGTCCAAGGAGGCCAACAGCTACAGACCCATCTCCCTACTTAGCTGTATAGAGAAGACCGTCGAGAAAATGGTGTTCAACAGGCTGAAATGGAAAGTAGGGCCACTCCATCCTCAGTTGTATGCCTATCGAGGTATGGTGGGAACCACGGAGTGCATAATGAACTTCCTCAGCTTCATCAACAGGAAAAAGGCAATCATCGTCTTCCTGGACTTAGAAAAAGCCTTCGAATT
The DNA here is from genome assembly GCF_046742065.1 of Oratosquilla oratoria. Taxonomy (NCBI): domain Eukaryota; kingdom Metazoa; phylum Arthropoda; class Malacostraca; order Stomatopoda; family Squillidae; genus Oratosquilla; species Oratosquilla oratoria. The sequence goes on from NC_134784.1 coordinate 60,046,692, forward strand.
GGTCAACCTCTCAGCGATGCTGAACCTCTCTCGTCGAGAAGGGAATCGCAGGCAACCTTCTGGCATGGGTACAGGCATACTGCCAAAACAGACGGGCTAGAGTCCGTTTCCAGGGCTCCGTGTCTAGCTACAAAGACCTGGAATACGGCACCCCTCAAGGAGGCATCTTGAGTCCCTACCTGTTTAACGTTCACATGGAAAACATAGCCTCCCTCCCACGACCACGGAACGTTGTGATCTTCTATATGCTGACGATATCGCCATCGTTAGCAAGGGACCCAACTACCGCACCAATGACCAAAAGGCCATCAACACTATACAAGAGAGCTGCACACGCCTAGGCTTCAAGATAAACGTAACGAAGACAAAAGCCATGGCTATTAAAATGGTAAACCCAAGGCCAATCTCCATACACTTGAAAGATCTAGAGTGGGTGGACGACTTCGCCTATCTTGGAGTCACTGTGCAGAAAACCTTGTCATCCTCTCTTCAAATCCAGAAGCTGAAGCAAATGACAAAAATGAAGACAGCTCCGATGAAATATATGTAATCACTTGATGCGGGTGCCAGCCGCCTGGTACTGGAACACTACTACAAGTATTGCATCCGACCCATAATTGAATATAGAGCACCTGTCCTCTCACATCTAACAGCACAGCAGGAAGAATCACTTGAAGTAGCACAGAATAACGCCCTTCGCCTCATCCTAGGTACTCCCATGTGGACCAGAAGAAGCAACCTGCAGATAGAATCCGGCATACCACCACTGATGGCCAGGATTCAGACCCGGAACTGCACCGCGGTAGCCAAGGCCCTGCTAGGCGACAGGGACTCCCATCTCAAGACCAAATTCAAGGCTCACCTGGACACGCACCCGGACCTACCACGACCAAATACGTACATCGGACACCTGGGAGACCAAATCCTCACGACAGGCATGGAAGGGCACCTACGGGCTCTGAAGCCAGACAGGGCATGCCTGAAGTACCGAACTCCAGCCCCGTGGATATCCCCATCAACCACCTTCAACCACACACAACTACCACACGCAAAGGACCACTGCCTACCAGGGAAACTGAGAGATGCCGCACGAACAGCGATCGAGGCAACGGAGGCCCAGGGTTGTTTTTGTCTGCTACACTGACGGCACTGTGGACCCGGAGAACGGCATAACAAGAGCAGGGGTATACTCCGCAACATACACCGCCACCTGGCGTACATCAGGCCACTGCTCGACTCTACAGACTGAGCTAGAAGCAATACAAAAAGCACTGGAGTACAAAAGCCAACTTTACACAAGTACTCCAGAAGAAGGACATACCCACCAACGTAAACATTATCACAACAATACTCTACCTCCTGCAGCTACACAACAGACAAAATCGTCCAGCCATCATCAACTGGATACCCAGCCACATAGGGGTCCACGGCAACGAACGAGCAGATGAGCTGGCCAAGACAACACGCTACCGTCCTCACATAGACATCCAAGTCCAACCATCAACCACATTAATCAAATGCTGGGCCAGGGACCACCTACAACGAGCGAAGGTAGCCAACCACAGAAGATCGATAAACTCAGCATCAGCAAGCGCAAAGTGGTACGAGAGGGCCACCAAACTGTGCCCTCATCCCGCCACCAAGATCGCCGACAGAAGACTCATCGTGATCATCCACAGGCTCAGGTTGGGGTACAAGTGCTGCTGGGAAATCATCGAGCGAGAGGACAGGGAATGCGACCACTGCGGGATAAACACTTCAGAACCTCTCCTTCACTACCTACTAGAGTGCGCTCACACCATCGCCCTGAGAAGAGGCAGACATTTCAACTCCATGGCCCCCGAAACTTGGAAGACTGGAGCCGAGATAGTTTACAACATCACCGAAAACATAGAACGGCTCGCCCATATCCTGGTCGGAGTAGCTGATCACAGAGCGGCTCAACACTTACGGACCTTCGAATGGAGAAAGCCCCGTGTGTAAATAAACCTTATCTACCGAAAAAAAAACGAAGGGAAAACAGCCTCACCAACCATCGCAGCAAAAACTCTCCTTCAGCTCCAAGACCTTCTCTCTCCTTGCATCGATAGGGGACCTCGAGCTCCAGATTTCAGGCTCGCCATATACTCATCTTATTCGGTGATTAAAAGAGATTAGATTACCCACATTTATCTTCAAGTTCTTTCTTCCTTGGTTGTCGATAAACACAACACGGAGACGACGTCGACAACCCTGATGACCTCTAGAATTATAGGTACTGCATTACTAAGTGCAGGTTAGGTTAGAATAGGCGAAATGATCATATTTTAATTTCTTTTGTCTCAGCCTCTACCAAAACAAAGATAACAAAGATGGCGTCTCAAGCAACCGAAGCGGCTACGTTTGTTAGTTTACAGCTTTTAACAAATTTTTCTTTTCTTGATTTCCGCGGAGAATAACGTATATTATATTGATGCATTATAAGTTGCAAGATTATTATTTAATTTTCTATTGCTATATCGCGTAGATGTGCAGTTCTAGAAATTTACCCTTCTCTTCCATTATCATTTCTCCATCTGCACCTTTTACTTTTTCTTTTCTATTTGATTCGCCTCCTCTTCCTTTCTTAATTTCCTTCAAAAAAATTTCTATTACTTTCAAAATCTAATATCATACTCTTACCCCATTTCACATCTGCTCTGCCTCCTTTATCTTATGCTTTACTTCTCTTCTCTTTAATTTGTACCTCTCATATGACTCCCTCGTCCTAATTTGTAACCAATCTATGAAAACTTGCTTCTCTTCTACACCCTTCTTTGCTTCCTCATCCCACCATTCACTTCCTTTCCTTCTATTTCCTCCCATCCTCCTTGTTCCACACACCATCTTTGCACACCTTATGTCTCCCTCTTTGAACCATCCCCATTCCTCCTCCACTCCTAGTTTTACTCTATCCTTCACTCCCTCCCACTCCTCTCTCAGCTTCTTCTTATACTCCTTCTCCTTTTCGTTCTCATTTAAACGGTGCACTCTAAGTACCTCCCTACCTTCTAAGTTGCAGAACAGGAATGATATTACTAACAATCACTGTGCGGTATGACTTTTGGTTCGTAAAACTGACTTCGCCCCACACTTACTTGATCGAGGTGTCTTCATCCTAAGAGAGCTAACATTTTTATATGTGATGAGGAATGAATCAATATTATTGATAAACTTTATGTCAGATGTTGTCCTTCCTGAGCTCGACCAACCTTGACGTTGACGGTTAGTTTCCAGTTGCCACGGGGGTCCTCTCCCCACGTATGGACGCTAGTGAAGGGCCACGAGTTGAAGCCTTCATTAGAGTTGTCAAAAAGTCGCTCCCGAAGTAGCTGTGTCGTCGTGCCTGCAGCAGCGGGGAACGGCATGCATGGACAAGACTGCGTTAAGTTCGAGTATATGATTGTAATGTATGGCGCATTGGAGGTGTGTGGTATTATACGTATACAGGGAGTTAGTTGGGTCATCTACCTTGAAGAAAGAGGACGTTAAGTGCTGAAAGAAGGTATAAATACAGTTGAGGGTTTTCGTGTACACATGTTATAATCCCAGTCCCTTATATCTGGTGATCGCCTTAGTTCCATGCAATTCAACCGATATATTCCACTGAGAACCACAGGTTTTCCCAAGCTGAACAAAATCATCTGGCGTCAGCCAAGACATCTGATTTTTTTTCCCCTGGGAAATTACATACGGAGATTTTGTATTTCGAGTCACTGAAGAAGAGAGATGCAAGGGTCGAAAAATTGAATCCCTCATTCCCAATTACACATGAATTAAGGATTAGAAAGTCTCCATCAAGTTATTTTGAACAGTGTGTGGTCGTCATCGTTGTTGTTGATTGTCATTTTGGGTCAGGATACACAAAAAATGAATATAGGTGTAATATATAGGCCAAAGACATTATCATTAGCAGACGACAAACTGTTATTTCAAGAACTGTCTAGTTTCTGCAACCGGGATTTATTGATAATGGGTGATTTCAATTTTACTGACATTGATTGGATGACCCTTGAACATGGCCATATAGGTAGTCGCTTGATTGATTTTCTTGGTGACAATTACTTAGTTCAGCATGTAAAAGAGCCCACAAGATATGGAAACTTACTCGATCTATTGATCACTAGCCGCGAAAGCATGGTAACTGATGTAGAAGTCGGTGAATCTGTTGCAAATAGCGATCACAACTTAGTTAGGTTCAAACTCCTAAACAATTTTAGAATAGATACTTGTGTTTCTAAAATACCCGATTTCAGTAAAGCTCAGTTCATAGGACTACGTCAGGAGCTTCAGCTTACAGATTGGGAGGCAAAATTAAATGAAAGACCTGTAGATCAGATGTGGGAAATATTTCAAAATACATTCACTAAGATAATTCAAACTTACATTCCTTTTAAGGACAGACGTCCCCCATATCAGGCTCGCCCAAAGTGGCTCGACAAAGAAACTGAGAAAAGTATTGCTAAGAAGAGACAGGCTTATAAGAAATATAAGTGCTCGGGTGCATCTAATGACTATGAAAGTTATGTATCAATACAGAGAGATTTAAAAAAGACAATAAGAAAAAGAAAACGACAATACGAAATGAACAACGCTGATAAATCCAAAGAGAATCCCAAAGAATTCTATAGTTACATTAGAGATAAAAAGGTTGTTAGAAATCACATTGGTCCACTATTATCTGCTGACGGTCAACTTGAATATTCAAATGAAGGAATGTGTAATATCTTAAACAATTATTTTAGCTCGGTATTCGTAAACGAAACACCTCAAAGTGAACTCCAAACTGAAACCTGTGAAAAGTCTAGGGTAAACTTACTCACTACGGTAAATATAACAAAAGAAAAAATTAAAAGGTGTATAGAGAAACTCAAAGTTAATAAAACATCAGGGCCTGACGGTTGCCATCCAAGAATCTTAAAGGAAATGAAAAATGAGATTGTTGTTCCATTAGAAATTATTTTCAAGAAATCCATTATATCCGGAGATGTCCCAAGAGAATGGAAGCTAGCTAACGTTACTCCCATATTCAAAAAAGGTGACAAAAAGAAACCAAATAACTATAGGCCTATAAGTTTGACTTCAATCGTAGGAAAAATAATGGAAACTATCATCAGAGATGCTATCGAACATCATTTAGAAAGTAACCGTTTGATAAATGATAGCCAGCATGGTTTCAGAAGGAAACGTTCTTGCGTGACTAACTTACTCGAATTCTACAACACAGTTATCTCGAATTATGACAAAAGAAACAATATAGATTTAATATATCTAGACTTTGCAAAAGCTTTTGATACCGGCACACACGAAAGACTACTTACTAAATTAGCTTTACACGGAATAAGTGGTAGCCTATTAGGTTGGACTAGTAATTGGTTGAATGGTCGAAAACAGAGAGTTGTTTTAAATGGAAAAACTTCTAGATGGAATTTTTTTATTAGTGGAGTTCCTCAGGGTTCCGTTCTTGGGCCACTTCTATTCAATAGTATATATAAATGATATAGACCATGGACTAAGTTCTACTGTTTCCAAATTTGCTGATGATACAAAACTGTGCGGAGTGACAAATGATCACTCAAACCAATTAGATATTCAAGAAGATTTAGATAAATTACAGCAATGGTCTGAAAAGTGGCTAATGAAATTTAACACAAGTAAATACAAGGTAATGCACATAGGTAAAAATAACAGTAAGTACGATTACAAGTTATTTGGAAATTCGTTAACAAAAGTGGATAGTGAAAAAGATCTCAGCGTAATTATCAGTAACAACCTCAAATCATCCAAGCAGTGTATTTCAGCCTCTGAGAAAGCAAATAAGATTCTAGGACTGATTGCGCGATCTTTTGATTTCAAAAGTCCATCACTCATTAACAAGCTATATCAATCGTTAGTTCGTCCACATTTGGAATATGCTGTTTCCGTATGGTCACCGAATCTCATTAAAGACATTGACAGACTGGAAAAAGTACAACAGCGAGCCACAAAACTGATTCCAAATATCAAAAATAAATCATACGAAAATCGACTAAAACATATGAATCTGTTTTCCCTAAAAAAGCGTAGACTCAGAGGTGACTTAATACAGGTCTTTAAGGTTTTAAAGGGAATTGACAACATCAAAAGTGACAACATTTTCACATTGAATGAGAATCAGACAAGAAACAATGGTCTCAAACTGTCCGGAAATAGATTCAATTTGGAAGTAGGTAGAAACAACTTTGCCAACCGTGTAGTTAATGAATGGAATAAACTTCCTGCACAGGTAGTGCAATGTAGTTCAGTTCGAAGCTTTAAGAATCATTTAGATAAACACCTAAGCAAGATGCTGTAATGATTATAATTTATTTTATATCATTTGTTTTTGTTTTATCATTTGTCTGTCTGATTTTGATTTATTATTAGTTATATGTCAATTTATTATTATTTAATATTTACCTGTTTGTTTATTATTTAACTATACCTATGCATTTATTTATTTATTTTATTTGTTATTTACATTATTATAGTTTTTATTTATTATTCTATTATTATTATGATTTTTTCGCATTCGACCTAGATATGGACCAAAAGGTCTCCTGTCGGCATGCTCCGCCTTTGTAAAAATTTACTCTCGCAGTTGCAGAATGATCATATATTTAATTCCTCTTCAGTACTTCAGCACTACAGCCAGAGTACCTTCAGTTTCTACCCTGGATATTGTATTATGCAGTTTTCTATCAATAAATATATACTATGCAGTAATAAAGTACTAAAGAGAAATTTCAGGGAAAGATATCATACGGTTTAAGTGTTTTGTACGAGTATTGTATGTATCCGGGCTCTGTTCCATTCGAGACGACAGAACAACATTGCTACTTCATTGTCTTTGTTTGCATGAGACTTAGCAATGTGCACATGTAGATTCTAGTGCTGCTGCACAAGTATAGATATATATTTTCACAAGTAGGATACTTGCGCACCTTGTGGACTTAGTAACTGAAGACTCAAGGCTCCTCTGTGCGTGTAGTTGAGGGTGGCGACCACCTGGACGTGCTCCAGAAACCGCACTTCTTCTTTGCCTGTGCAGGATTTGCCATCAAAGTGTAATTCCACCATCTGGTTCGATTGAAGACTCATCTCAGGACTGTTACGGAGGAAGACACGAAAAAATAAAAAGTAAAACCACATCATAGTCTGAATTTGTCCCACCGTGTCACCGTGGCAGAACTGCAAATTGTCATAAAAAGTATCCCGTCACTTAACTGGAAAAGAAAATAATGTATTCGAACTTTTCGACAGGGTGTCGGACTTAATCAATTTCATTTATTTATTTACTTATTTGTATATTAATGTATTATCAATTTATCAATTCATTTATTCATTCATTTCAAATGTTATTCATTTACTTATTTATTTATCTATTCATTTATGCATGTATCTATCTTTTTAATTCATTTATCTATACATTTATTTATTTATTTATTTATCTATTTACATTTTCTTATTCATTTTTTAACACCGGTCACTTTTATTCAATTACAAACCCCAATTTGAAGAGGGTTATGATGCAATGAAATCCCATTCAGATCTTTTCTCCCATTAGTTATAACCGCTACTCTGAACTAAATGATGTCTTAACACATGAGACAGAAAGTTTACAATAGTATAATCGCACGATCTTTTTATCCTAGACTGCATTCAATTCAATCCTTTCAAAAACGTGCCCTTTTTTCATTCACATAAACACATACTTGTTCCTGAATTACGAAGTTTTGCCAGACTCCTACGGTGTATTAAACTGCTCCTCTAAATGGTAATGAACAAAGCTTGGATATCAGTGTAAAATTTAGATTTATTTTGTATATTTATTATAAGAACGCCTGACTTCACTGTTCAAGCAAATCGACACCAATATTTCTTTGTCGCAGCTCGTGCCGCTTAAATTCTTTTTATCGGCTTAAGAAACCTACACAGCGAAGCTATAGCGATAATCCCATACCACACTCCTGGTCATATAGCCACTTCCCGAAGGTTGAGTGTGGTTGGAATTTTCCGCCAGAATCATCAGAAATTTAAAATTCCCGGCTCTGTGCAGGCATACTCATTGTCGACCCCCCTCCCCCTCCCTTCTTAGCCGGCTCGCCTGAGTCGTCACTTCAATGAGAAATGAAGGCTTCCCCTGTGGGAGGAGGGAGGGACCCTAAATCTGTGCAGGTTTCTTAAGCCGATAAAAACAATTTAAACGGCACGAGCCGCGACAAAGAAATATTATCGGCTGAAACAAACCTGCACAGCGAAGCTATGCATGAGACGAGGACAGGTGGGAGGAGAGGTGAAGCCTGATTCAAACCGTTATTACATGTGTCTTTCCTATGGGAGACTTATTCATTTTATCACTCAGTAGAGGGGAGAAAAGAAACGTCAAGTACCCACACCGAAGAATGTGACATGCACAACATTGCACTGTTCACACAATGCGTAAATTATACGAAAATCGTATCCTGTTCAGCGGTTCCTGGGCCCCTCCCCACTCCTCGGTCGCCCTTTGTCCCCTCTACCCCCTTTTTTTTTCTTTATTTCTTTTTTTAAGATGAGAGGGTTGGAGCCATTCCCATGGCGACACATGGGACAGGGGCGACCGAGTGGTAGAGACACCTTGTCCCCACGGGAGTCGTCGATGTCCTGCCCCTAGGTCCCGCACCCGCTCCAGAGTGGGTGCGGAGAAACGCCAGCGATGCCACGAAGTCCCTGATGCTGTGGGCGTGCGGGGCATGGCCCGGGTCGGCTCTCTCCAAAATGCGGCAAAGCAGGTGCGCCCGGGACCTCGGGGTTAGGGGAATCCTAAATTTCGAGTTGTAGAAGAGATGATCCTCAGAAATCTCTTCCGTGTGCTCCACGTAGTCTTCGAACGCACGGACCGGGCGCAGCGGTTGTGGGCGTCCTCCCTCCCGGAAGGATTATATTCTGAGAGGGCCAATCATGTCGTCCGCTCGGCCGTTCCTGGCCAGGAATGTTGGTGATGGAGAGAGGGTTAGGGCCGAGCTGTCCTCCTCCAGTTTGGAGAAGGACGGGTGGCGGGTGATTGCCGCCAGCTGTGAAGCCCTGTAGTCCGTAGTCAAGGCGAGCAGAAAGACGACACGTTGAGGGAATTGTTCTTCCTCCATAATGGCCTTTTCGAACGCCAGGTACTGCAGAAGACGATGCAAGGACCAGGCCAGGACCGGTTGATGTCTCGGCTCTCTCGAGGCGCTGATCCCCTTCATTAGGAGGGTTCGCGCCCTCTGTGGCACTCGGATGTTCATGCCAAAGCGTAGCGGATCAGTAAGGGCTGTATAGTGAGGCAAGATAGTCGCCGGTGCCCTGTTGGTGGAGTCAGCCAGCCAAGTCAGGAAGTCCAGAACCGTGCTGGCGGAGATGGTCCCCATCGTGTGTCTCCGAAGGCAGTTCCGAAATCTCCGTCCGCAGGACCCACACTGCCGCACTGAGGACGGAAGGTGAGCTCTGAGCATCTTGTCTGCTGCCTCTGTAGAGAAGAGTTGGCTGAGAGCTCCCCGTAGAAACTCCAAGTATCAAGTTGGAGTGACGCTTGGAGAGGTGCGGTAAGGCTGTTGGCTAGGCAGGCTGACCCCAGTAGAAGGGGAGAAGGGCCCCATCTCATTAGCTCCCCGAACCACGGCTGGGTTGGCCAGTAGGGAGCTATCAGGAGGACCTGACCCTTGAAGGACCTGAGGGTTTGCATCACCTTCAGGAGGACCGGTGTCGCTGGAGGAGGAAAATGAATACGTACTTCCAGCTGTTCCAGTCCTCCGTGAAGGCGTCTGGGCCTCCTGTGCGTGTCCTTTGGATGCAGGTGAGGTAGAGGGGGAGCTGGGTCGTGTTTGGGGCGGCAAACAGGTCCACCTCTGGGGTGCCGTAGCGGAGGGAGAGCGACTCGAACACTTGTGGGCGTAGTTGCCACACCACGGAGGTCTCCCGGCCCGGAACATACTTCGCCGAGAGTGATATGGCCCTGCGTGATGCCTCGGCGAAGATGTCTTCCGACAGGGCTAGGAGTGGACCTGGTCGGGCCGTACCTTGCCTCTGCACGCACTATACTGCCGTCACATTGTCTATGTCCAAGCGAACACTCATGCAGGAGAATTCGGGGTGTCGCTCGAGTCATTCTTTCACCACTATCAGCTCCCGAAGGTTGATGTGTAGTGACCTTGTACCTTTCGACCATCCCCGGCAAGCTTGATGTCTCCAGCTCGACTGGAAGCCCCACCCCATGTCCGAGGCGTCCGCCGCTCCTGCCATTCGAGGTGGGGGCGGGGACTATGGGACTGACCGGCGTAGGGCCCCCGACCGAAGCCAGGGACGCAACAAGCTGTGGAGTGCTGAGGGTACCGGCCCGGGAAGGTCGCGCGGGAGGAGCAGTATGCTCCTGTCGACCTCCCGTACCAGCCGTCGGGGCCCCAAGCGGCTCAGTGGAAGGGCCGGGGTCGCGAAGTTGAGGCACCCCCCCCCCCCCGAATGCTGACCGGACCTGAGCCACCGACACCATATTGAATCGCAGGGCTTTCAAGAATTTGTTCAGTGTGCTCAGGTTCATAGCCAGTCTCGTTTTTCCTGGGCCTTTTTTGGTATGGTAAAGAGAATCAAATTAGTAGGGCAAGGTGGATCCTGATCCCCGGAGGGTGTAGTGAAGTCACAAAATCGATTGTAGAACGTATAACAACATACATGCGAGACCGAGGTCGTTTCCGAGCGACCTCGTCCGTGGGCGTTAGTCAAGAGGCTTCGTCCTGGGTGAAGACGTTCCCTGAGCGTCTCCCGCTAAGACGGGCCTGGACCCTCGGTATGTATCCAACTCACACCAAGTCTTCCCGCGGGAAGTCCTCGAAGCCCGTGGCGAGCGTCCTCATCCAATAGTGTGCTATGGCAGTTTGTGACGTCTCATCACCCACAAGCTGACTTCCATATGTTTAATACCTAGTGACATCATGTGATTATACTGTGACGTCACCGGATTTAATCATGGCGTCATAGGATCGCCTCGTGACGTCACAGGGACACAAACTGACGTCATAGGACTACATCGTGAAGTCATTTTATCACATAATGACATCATCTTATCACACCGTGACATCACTTTATCGCATATTGACGTTACCTGATCACATCGTGAACTATTATCACATCGTGGCATCATGTAATCATATCGTGACAACACCAACAAAATGACGTCACAGGATCCCTATCGTGACGTCATATGTTTTCATTGTAATTCCACTGGACCATACAGTAATGATACAGAATTAGTGATGTCACATGGTCACATCGTGATGCCACAGGGTTACATCACGACGTCACAGGATCACATTGTGATGTCACAGCATCACGGGACGTCACAGGATCACATCACGGCGTCATAGGATCACATCGTGATGTCACAGAAACACATTTTGACATCCAAGAATCATATAGTGACTTCAAAGGATCACTGACGTCACAGGATCACATTGTGATATATCGAGGTGTCATTTCCTGTGTGCCTGGACAGCCTAGTAGGGCGGAGTCCAGATCGAGACGTCAAATGATGTAATTCAGGTGATGAGAGGACCCCGTACTGAGCGTTTCCACCAGGCGAGACCCCCTCTTTGCTGAATAAAATCCCTCGCCGCTACACAAGGGGGATGTATGTAAGGTCATACCATGAGAAGGGGCGGATCTCGTAAGAGTCCGTCGTGGTAGGAGGATAAGGTAAAGATGAACAGAGGTGGTCCTCCACCCCGTCCCCCAACCCGACTGTCGTCTGATTGGGGGTGGGGGGGTTCATCATGAGAGGGGCCTTTCAGTCCTATACTCACCGCCGGCGCGGAGGGGCGGAGGGAAGGACCAGGAGGGAGTGTGGGAGGGGGGGCCGGAGTCGGAGGCTCGTTAGAAGGCTGCTCTTGAGGGTGGGTGGGATGCTCTGGTCTGCGCGGCCTGAAAGGCCGGATAGCGAGATAGGGCAGAGTCGAAGACGGGGCCTATCAGGGACGGAAGGAGGGTGGTGCCGTGACCGGGATGTGGAGGGTGTGGACGAGCTGAGCGTCCTAGGCCTCTTGGGAGAGATAGAACTCTTTCTCGAGCGGGACTTCCTGTTGGGTCTACGTGAGCGGCTCTGGGAGGAAGGTGGGCTCACGGGCCCGCCCGAAAAGGCAAGCCGAAAGGTGTTAGAGGGCCACGCCCTGAGTCTTGGCTTTGGCCTGGGACTGGGCATTGGCCTGGGCCTGGGCCTGGGCCTGAGCCTGGGCTTCAGCCTCGGCCTGGGCTCCGGCTTCGGCCTGGGCTTCGGCCTGGGCCTGAGCATGGGCCTGTGCTTGATCCTGGGCTTCGGTCTGGGCCCGGGCCTGGGCCTGGGCCTGGGCCTCGGCCTGGGTCTGGGGCCTCGGCTTCGGCCTGGGTCTGGGGCCTCGGCTTCGGCCTGTGCCCTGGCCTTGTCCTTGGCCTCGGCCTGGGTCTCGGCCTGGGTCTGGACCTGGGGCTGCCGAGAGGCCTGATGACCCTCGGGGGCACCACCCTCCGTACCATAAGACACGTCCCCATGTCCTCCGAGAGGACCCGGGTTGTTTACCAGGGACGACTCGGAGACGGGGACGGATTGCGAGCGTATAAGGTCAAAGTCTACGCCTAGGGCCTGACGATGCAAGCCGTGAGGCATTAGAGGACCATTGATGGTCGGAGGTATGGGGCTGCCGAGAGGCCTGATGACCCTCGGGGGCGCCACCCTCCGTACCATAAGACACGTCCCCCTGTCCTCCGAGAGGACCAGGGTTGTTTACCAGGGACGACTCGGAGACAGGACGAATTGCGAGCGTATAAGGTCAAAGTCTACGCCTAGGGCCTGACGATGCAAGCCGTGAGGCGTTAGAGGGCCATTGATCGTAGGAGGTATGGGGCCGCCGAGAGGCCAGACGAGCCCCCCTCCGCACCACCAGACTCGCAGCAATGGGCACAAACCGGACCAAATAGATTTAAAAAGGCAACAACTGGTTCACTAATAGGGTGGTCGAAGAATGGGACAAACCGGCAACCATGCAGAAAGCGCTGAAACTATCAGTTGATTAAAAGCAGGAAACAGACTCACCGGCAAAAAACCAAAGGCCGGCAGCGGGTATACCGCTCAGTCCGTTTCCGCGCTAGAAATGACGACTCAGGCGAGCCGGCTAAGAAGGGAGGGGTAGGGAGGGGGAGGTGGGGTCGACAATGCGCATGCCTGCACATAGCCGGGAATTTTAAATTTCTGATGATTCTGGTGGAAAATTCCAACCACACTCAATCTTCGGGAAGTGGCCATATGACCAGGAGTGTGGTATGGGATTATCGCTATAGCTTCGCTGTGCAGGTTTCTTTCAGCCGATAAAGACACGCTATAAACAAAAATATAAAAACATTTTTGTACCATCTTATGTTTTTTTAACAAATGCTTCATAAAAGTAAAATATGCAGTTAAGGATGAATAAGAACACCGAAGTGAATTTAAAGGTCAACTAAGAAGGTTTCGGATTTGTTTTGTATTTTGTTATTTCATGTATGAAAATATGGATGTAGGACATTTAGTCTTCTGACAAATAGTCTTCCACTAGTTAGTCTTCTGATAACTAGTCTTCTAAAATTGGACATTTAGTCTTCTGATGTTCTTTAAAATCACATAAGTTAGAAATTATTCCACGTCTACTTTAAATTTAGAATACCAAAATGCCAATAATTATTCTTTATTTATTTATTTTTGAAGTATCAACATAACTACTTTGGTTAATATATCATTTACACTTTTCTTTACTTTTATTTATTTATTTATTTATTCATTTATGAATAAATGTCATAAAAATTTCCTTTTGGTGCCAAATAAGTTGATATAAGACATGACTTATGAGCGGTATATGAATGGGGCCGAAACGTCCGGTGTTGACAATTTCATGAGGCCGAAACGTCCAGGGTCGGGTCACCTCCGTGGCCCAAAGAAGTTGCCCAAGGTATGCGGATGTTTAGGCCTCATAAAATTGTCGAACACGGACGTTTCGGTTCCATGCATATGTACCCCCTTTTAAGTGATGTCTTGTTTCAACGTCTTTGGTTACAAAAGAGAATTTTCTGTCTTATTTCAAGATATTGTGACTTCACAAGGTAATTTCAAAATTGTCTTAAAATAAAATCTATTATGAGCGCATAACCCTTATTGGATTTGAGATACATTTTCACTTCTAAGAAAAGATGGTTTTGCTTTGCAAGGGAATTTCAGTCCGCCAGATATATAATGTGTTAAGATATACACATTTTTTTTTACCTTGTATTCTATGTAGAAGGAAATGATTAATGTTATTCCAGAGTTTGTTACTCTTGACCTGAGGTCAACCGATCATCCTTGTACTTGGAAGACCACCTCCAATAGGGAGACCTGACCTTAAGCTATTTATTTTCACATTCCTCACTGATATACTGAACGGATAACTCGTCTTCGGACAACTGGGCCGCAAAACTGCCAACTTGGCAAACTCGTCCACAGAAATTAGGACAACTCGTTCACGCAACTGATTCACCATCACACATACACCTCATTTTAGCAGCACATCAATCAACTTATACGTCATACCAGGCGTGAAATATAAGGTACCCTGGAGCCTCTAATTCTCCTATTCTTATCTTATTTATCATTTATATATGGTTATATTAAATCACTAATTGATAATAAGATAATAGTAACTGAAGTTTTAAGCTGAATATCCTCTATCAATTTGAAGACAAGTTACTGGGAAGACTAAATGTCCACATTTATTTTTCAAAGGAAGACTAATTGTCAGAAGACTAAGTAGTGGAGGACTAATTGTCCAGAGACTAAATGTCCAAAGAGTAAATGGGGGGATCCCTGAAAATATAACTTAGAATAAGTTAGAACACTAAAATGCACGTTCCTAGCATCTTATAGTCTTATGGAGGAGAATGTGCCGGGCCTCTCCTGTCGACCGGCCAGTACACGCCTGCCCTCTTCGCTGACGCTGGCGAGCGGGTTTATATTTCTGACAATTACACATAATTCCGAAGTCACGTAATTCTCTGCTTTCAGAATTGTGCTTGGAAGGATAAAGATAAAACAACACTCGCCCGACTGCCCCCTCTTCGCACTGCCATCGGATCCACTCGTTTGACTACGCTTCAGATATCGCCCATTTCGGTGTACAACACAATGTCGAAAGACAGAACGTCGAAACGACAGAATGCCGAAACGACATAATATCGACTGCGACAAAATGTCGAAATTTCAGATATCGACGTGATTGTGTACATAAAATCACCGAAAAATGCAAGCCTGTGTTCACGCTCAACTGCGACAAAATGTCGAAATTTCAGATATCGACGTGATTATGTACCGAAAAATGCAAGCCTGTGTTCACGCTCAACAGTAATAACTGAAATATCCACCAAAAACTTGGTGCTATCCCTAATTAACTTTCTTGACTGTACATAAAGTGAATATTCTAATTTCAAAATCAATTCTTGAAGTACATTCATTCGAATACAAAAAGTAGGAAAAAAAAAAAATCTTGTCTGTCCATAAAGGAAATATTCTAATTTCAAAATAATTTCTTGAACTACATTCATTCGAATGCAAAAAGGAGGAAAAAACTTTCTTGTCTGTCCATAAAGTGAATATTCTAATTTCAAAATAATTTCTTTAACTATATTCATTCGAATACAAAACAAAGAAAACATGGCAGAATTCTTCGTTGCTATAAAGGAGGAAAAAATCTTTCATACGAAGGTTTTCTTTACACCAAAAACAAATGTGTTAAGGAAAAAATATACTGGCGCTGCGAGGACCATGTCTGTTCAGGAAAAGCTGTAACTGTTGATGATGTGATAGTAACCACAAAAGCTCACAATATACATGGACTGAATCCTGCAAGGGTTAAGGTCCAGCAATCGATGTCCAGGATTAGGCGCATCGCCAAAGAAACTTTGGAAGGGACGTCGCAAATGATATGCCAAGAACTCTCCAGCCGCCATCTTCCAGAAGAGGTTCGTGGATATCTTCCGGAGGAGTCGAGCATCAAAAGGCTAATTCAGAGGCAGCGTCGTAAAAGCCAGCCGGGCTTTCCAGACCTTACCCTACCTGATCCTCACATCAAGACAAAACAAGGGAGGAACCCTTGGATTATGGCTGATATCAGTTTTGGCAACAGTGATCGGACCATAGTGCTTTGTTCAAACAACAACCTGAGAAATTTATCGAATTCTTCGGTATGGTACGGTGATGGCACTTTTGACGTCTCCCCGGGATTGTTTTATCAACTCTACACCCTGCATGCACCAGTGATGGGGCAAATCCTGCATCTCCTTTTCGTGTTGACAACAAAGAAAACCAAAGACGCTTATTGTCGTATCTTCTCAGCGATCCAAGAAGCTGCATCACAACGCGGTCTGTATCTCAGGGTCAATGTTTACAGAAGTGACTTTGAACGTGCTGCGATGGAAGCTGCAAAGGATATCCTGTTTCTGCAGAAGGTCGAAGCCTGTTTCTTCTTTCACTTTGCTCAAGCGCACTGGAGAAAGGTAGTGTGGATATGGGTTTGCGTGAAATGTACGTGAACGACAGTGGTTTTGCAGAGACTTAAACAGCTCACTGCTTTGGCTTTTGTCCCCTCTTCCGACATCTCAAGAGCCTTCCAAGATGGGTCGAGTAATTTGGGAAATATCGGTCTTTATTGGCGAGTAAGATTTTCTTTAAAACAATATCCAACTTCAAACAACCTCTTTTAGTCATGATTAATCAAGTGCCACTAATATAAAAGGCACACATGACCGAATAATCAGTGAAATGCATATTTCGACATTATGTCGCATTCGACCATACGTCGTGTCGACATTTTGACCATTCGACATTCTGTCTTTCGACGTTCTGTCGTAGACACCACCCATTTAACGCTCAAGCCTCACCTGGGGTCAATCAGGAACGCTCAAGCCTCACCTGGGGTTAATCGGGAACGCGCTACCTAGCTGGGTTTAATCAGCAACGCCACACGTGGAGAGTGAATTCTAGTCACTTCTCATAAGATATATACACACACCTCTAACGAACATAACCATGCCCCACGCACAAACATCTACACGTACTTTCTTCTACTAAAATTCGCTTCCTTTCTAATTTTCTCTTATACTACATCTCATTTCAGTTTACCTCCCACTAAAGATTTTTCCGTTTTTTAACCTTTACTACTACGCCTCCTACCATTTTCTCAACTTTTGGTGATTTTAATCCCAGGCGTCCAAGTTCCCTGCCCGTTTCTCCCGAGCCACCACCATCAACCGCGCCTTAATCGTCCACGAAAAAGCGCTTATTGGCAATAGCCGTCTTCTATACACTACTATATTTTCATTTTTTTACAGACACTCTTCCCCTCCCACAAAAACCGATCCCGCGCGAACGGGTGGTCTGTCCTAACTAGTCTAGATCCAAATCCAGTTCTCTCCAGCAAGTCGCCTCGGGCACAACCAAGTAGTTCTCTCCAGCAAGTCGCCTCGGGCACAGCCAAGTAGTTCTCTCCAGCAAGTCGCCTCGGACACAAGCAGTTCTCTCCAACAAGTCGCCTCGGGGACTACATCTCCAAGCTTCAAGTGGCCCTTCGCACTCAGCCCACGGCACTTGAAGGCCCTCACCCTGGACCTTCCCTCCTGTGGCTCTTCGCTCTCAGCCCACGACATTTGAAGAGGTCCTCCCTCCGGACCTATCCTCTACGGGCCCTCGTCCGTGACTGACAAGTAAACCCTCCCTATCGCACTAAAGGTAATGGAAACCATAAATAAAAACGAAAAAAGAAAATTATGAAAATAATGAGGAATAGTAGCTACTACCAAGAGAGCATATATATATATTTTTTCACTTGTTTCATGATATAATCTGCTTTGCAATCGTGCACCACACAACAATAGGCTTATTATCTTGCTTTCAGGTTCAAAAGCACACAAAGGGCTTAAGCTCATTATAACACAGAAAGCACTTCTCAAGGATATCGGTCACCTTTCGCCTTGTCCACAAACATCAGCACTGGAATCGTATCACAAGGTTGTGTGCTTCTTTGCTCCTGTTATAGTCAACATTTGTAACACTCCGATGACTTGTGCATCTTCGTAGCTGATCATCTTCGTAGTTGAGTCTCCCTTCGATACTGGCGTGCACGTGCGCGCACGCATAATATGCTACAAGATGTGGTTTCGACGGAAGCTAACCGACGTTTCTTGACTACACCCTTTTGACAATAAAGGATTCTTGGCATCTCAGGTCAAACCTCTATCTTGAGCTGTGTCTCTGGGATCAGCCATCTGCATCGGTTGACGGCACTACTGACCGAAGCAACCCAACTTCTCAACATTCCTCATTGGCAACCCTTGTAAATATTTTGCATATGTATATATTTTTGACAACCTTCCGAGCTTTCCTGAGGGCTTGCCATGTATGTAGTAGTTAGACCAAGAACAGAACAGAACAGAACCGATTAAAACCAAGAACTCGGCCTATGTTTCTCTTCACCACCAATTCAAATGTAGAGAACGCCCATTCTACATTGTGGTGGCAGTGTTGGGATTGCAAAGTGACACTAACTCTACAGCCGTGGACATCAAAGTAGCTCTGCAACACTAATTACTTCGAAGCATTTTCCAGCATTCCACTTACGAGCCAAAAGCACTGACGCTCTTAGCTCCATCGCCCACAACCCACGGCACTACAAAGCAAACAATTCAGCGACAGCTTCAATCTTCGCTGAAGCATCTTACATATGAGGTAATCCCTCGTAGCTGCACTGCCTGCAACCAAGAAACGAAGCCCTAGTTCTACGCTGATACCTCTCAGCTGATTTCTTCACCACCACATCCACGCCCGCCGCTCCACCACGTCAACATACAGACGTATTCTTCAGCCCCGACGGAAAATCTCCACCAGAGACATTCTCCACCACGCCCGCCGCTTCACCACGTCAACATACAGACGCATTCTTCAGCCCTAAAGGAAAATCTTCACCAGAGGAACGCCCGCCGCCTCCACCACGACAACACAAAGACGTTGGACTGCACGAGTCGGACCATCTTCTCTTCCTGACATCGCATCAAGCTTCGCCCAATCATCATTACGAAGCCAGAGATCATTGCGACATCTCCGAACTAACGCTCCACCATTCACCGCATCTAAACCGTGCAAGAATCTCTCACCTTTATCTCGTCCTCGTATAATCCAGTACCATCTTGATTGCATATATTTTAACTTCCCTTTCCAACAACCACCTACTAATTGATTCCCCTGTTTACAGCAATGAATCCTTCCATCTCTTCTCACCCTTCCCCCACTGTAGCCCCGTCACCACCATACTCCAACACAGTCTCCACACATATTTTTCTCAATATAATGTGTCCAAAGCCCTCTCTGACTCGACATACCGACCCTATACACGAAGCCAAGCTACGTCTCCACCAACCATGCCTCCCCTTCTACTTCCAACTCTTCAGACAATTCAACTACTCACAACACCATGACAACTCAAAATCTCATTACAGTAATTCAGGACGAGAGAAGTTTACCACTTTTTAACGGTAGGAACATTCCTGTACACACCTTCCTCACTGAAGTTAACTCAGAAATACTACGTAGGAATGTCACAGACGACAAAACAAAGATATCCATTCTAACATCCAAAATTGACAAGAATAACACATTAGCTGGTGACGTCATTCAGTCTGACTTGTTTGAGGAAACTCATTCATTTGATACATTTGTAGAACATTTTAAAAGGTCATTTGTGGCTTTTGAGCCACTTGGAACACTTTCCCCCCTATAATCTCTTGCAAAAACGTATGATCATGGCCCACACACCACTAAAGAAAAGGCAGTCAAAATAGATTCAGCATTTAAGAGCAAACTCAGAGTCTCAAAAACTCAGACTGGGTCTCAAACAACACAATTTCATTAGATAACATAGTCTCCCTCATTGCATTATTTCGACTGCTCTCACAACTACACCCAGACACACTCCAAAAAGCCAGCACCATTACATTCACACCAGGAATCACATGAGGTGAATTCTCACGGAAATTCTCTGACACAGAACAAGCTATCATGCAGATACAAAGTTAGTCAGTACCCATAGCACCAACACATACGATAGCACAGGTCACACGATCCCCTCACATCACACGAGAGCACGACATACATCATGAACGCGACATCACTCTCGACAACGCTCTCCTTCAAGAACAAGACTGTTTTTTTTATATGCACTGTCACAAACCAGGACATCCCGTTAACACGTGTTATCACAGATACTCGTCACAACCGAACCGATACTGCGAGCATCATGGCATTTGCTTTCACACGACTGATCATTGCTGTGTCTTATTTGCACAAAAACACCATAGACAAGAATCCCCAGATAACCTTCCTACTAGACATTCACGTACCACATTTCCTGCTAGAGAGTCACGTAACACATCTCCTGCAAGGCATTCACACAACACATCTCCCTTGTGACCACAGGATACAAAGACTCGGTGCACGCCTAGGACAGTCACTCCATACAAAGATATTCCACTTGCAACCTTACCGGCACACACCCTGGATATCCCAGACATGTCTTCAGATTCCTTAACTTTCAGTGCTAAGTCTAGTAATACCAAAGTGAAAGTATTTCCCCAGTTAACATCATGACACTACACAGTTTCCACAGATTCCGCACTGAAACAAAATGTTTCACCATTTTGGACCCCCCCCCCGATGTCAACCTTTGCCATGTAGATGGTGTACCTTTCCCAATCATTGGTAAATTTTCTCTAGACATTAGTTTCAAAGATGAGTGCCTAGCCATTCCAGTTACCACCTACGTAGCTGACGTCCATTTTCCTGCTGATATCCTAATAGGCTTAACATTGATGAAGCAATATAATACCATCATTTACCCCGTTCAACATGGCATCATTTATGCTAATCACTTCTTCCCTGCATTGCCATCAGCAAATTCCCCTAAAATCAATCACATCAACGTGGACAAGCAGGCAAAATCTGATTTACACCAATTAATTCTAGCACAACTGCTCAAACTAATTCTGCTTCGTCACACGAGGATGCACCAGCGCTTAACTTAGATGGCACCGACACACACACACACATTCCCACGACTCTAACTCTTCCACTTCACTACCAGCTGTAGACATGCCTTCCAAGCGAAAAAAAAAATGCACTAACTCCTCCCGCATGTCAAAATCGGCAAAACTCAGGACAAGACGCCCTGCAAATAACATAAATGTTTACATTGTTTACATTTCTAACCACACCCCCACTTCGACGCTCTCCCCCAAACTCTCTGGAACCTATCGTATCTTTGGACATCAGTCAAAGAACAAAGTCAAAGAACTCAGTTTGCACAATTTTGCGAAGACCGTCTTGCAATCACAGAACCATAGTATTCCTGCAATAGAGTACCATCAACAATCCTCTCAACCAAAACCTCCAAATCCCCTTCCCCACTATAATCTTAGGAATCGAGCAACAGGTTCATAGAATGTATATTCTTGCCTAGGGGAATGGAAAAACAGTATCTACTTTCTGCATGTTCATACTATTGTTCACATTTCCTTATATTCATGAATATTTTAGTTACCACCATTGTTACACCATTTTGTGAATATGTCTTCATGCCCAGATCCTGCAATCAGGCCTGGTTTGCCTTGTGTTATTCTCTCTTCTATCTCTGTAGCACCAATATCACTGGGGTCAGTGATAGTATCGAACCAAGCCATGTTATAGTCAATATTTGCAACACTCCGATGACTTGCGCATCTTCGTAGCTGGGTCTCCCTTCGATACTGGCGTGCACGTGCGCGCACGCACAATATGCTACAAGATGTGGTTTCGACGGAAGCTGCGAATCTTCCCAGGGACTTCTGGACCAAGCTAACTGACGTTTATTGACTACACCCTTTTGGCAACAAGAGATTCTTGGCGTCTCAAGTCAAACCTCTATCCCAGCTGTGTCTCTGGGATCAGCCACCTGCATCGGTCGACGACGCTACCGACCGAAGCGACCCAACTTCTCAATATTCCTTATTGGCAACCCTTGTAAATATTTTGTATATGTATATGTTTTTGACAACCCTCCGAGCTTTCCTGAGGGCTTGCCATGCATGTAGTAGTTAGACCAAGAACAGAACAGAACTGATTAAAACCAAGAACTCGGCCTGAGTTTCTCTTCACCACCAATTCAAATGTAGAGAACACCCATTCTACACTCTGAAGTCCCAGCACTTTTTTATGAAGTAATGAAAGGAAGGCAAATACATATGTAACTTCAAACATCTCTTTATGTAATTTCACTACGGTAATTCAGGCACAAGGGGGCTGAATTCATATTGAGAATGGTAAAATGCATGCATGGTGATTGAAAATTATCATTATAAATTTTCCACTTTCAGACTACTACTTGTTGCCCTTCATTTCAATTAACATTCATGTAAAAAGCAGAAAATTGACAAATATGGAGAGGTGCAGTGAGCAATATATTATCCCAAAGAATGTAAACAATGGCTGTTACGTCATCAGTGCCCTAGCGGTGGAAAATGTAACTACGACACTGAAGAGCTTATCTACTATGAGTCACTTTTAAGATCATGCTTTTTGAATAAAAATCAAGACTAGAAATGTGCTTTTTAGTGTTCTAGCTTTTTCTAAGTTATATTTTCATACATGAAATAACAAAATATAAAGAAATCCAAAACCCTCTCAATTGACCTTTAAATAACTGTTGAAAGCTCCACATGTTTGTGCACAGTTGAATTTCAAACTTTGACTAATATTCTACCATATTCTACTTGTACCATGTTCTACTTGCTTTATTTTCATAATGTTTCAATACAACATTGTTCAACAGAGATGTATTGTGGTATACAAACCACGATTACAGTGCCACATATCAAGAGCTAGACATTACAAGGTAATAATCAACAGGACAGCAACAATAATGATAATCGGAGCAAAAATGCTAGATAACAGCTATTTTCGTAACCGTTTATGCAGTTTACCTGTTTATTGGTTTGAGGCGACAGATATGTTGGTCGGGCACATTGACCCAATCCTTGAGAGCACTGACGAGATTTTTGGCGCTCAGCAGTCCAAACCCGAAGTGAGGATTCACGAGAAGCCCGCGACCGTTTTTGGTCCAGCCGGAGTTGTGGAGAAGAGGACCTGCCAGGCTCGTCCACACCACTGCATGTTGAACGTCCCGCCAGGTCACATTGCTGCTGCACTCAAAAGAATTTTTGGGCAAGTGAGTTGTTTGAGTAGAAACGACTTAGGTTACAATATTTTATTTTTTGAATTTCCAAATGTCAAATCACCTTTGTGTCTTGTACTGAGAAGCTAAATGTCAAACTAAAAGAATTTAAACCTATATGAATATTATACATAATGGTGAATTGCCCTTAGGGAAGTCTAGAATGCTGTAAGCGAAGTCGTCTTCTGGCTTTTCAAATTCACAACATTTGACAAGAATTTTGAATGTGTGATGGGGGCTCTCACAAGCTTTAAGAATTATTCCTACCAAGCTCCCAGGCAGATTACCAATCCATCTTATCAATATCCGGGTAGATACAATCTCTTTGACACTACCACGACCTATATGGATGCCCTCTGGGCCTCGCCCACCCTGGGCAAATTCAGGGATGGCCCCGTGGGCAGGGTGAACGTCTAGGAGACGAAACGTGACCACAGTGTCTCAGCTGACGCTCAGTGATAGGTTTGTTTGTTTCATGTCTGCATCATTGAGTACGTCCTGATTTGAAACACGACCCTTCTCTGAGGCTGTGCTGAAGGAGTCTACATTTCACATCCATACAATAGGAAGACGGGGATCACAGAGGCCATGAAGACATATTTGGGTTTAAGAAGGAAACGGGAAAGAACTGGTTTACCAACATAGTGTTTAACGAATGGAATAGACTTAGTAGCCATGTAGCCAGCTCTGAAACAATTGATTGTTTTCAGAGATCAGATAGTATTTTGGATAGGGATAACAGGCTGTAAGAGGCACGGAACTGCCTGGTGTAGTCCTTATGATCTCTTGCAGTCTCCTCCATTCTTATGTCCTGTTCTGGAGAGGTTTATTCATACCTGCATCTTTCGCGTGCCGGAAAATAATCGTTAGCGTGCCAGGATTTGCACGCGAGCCAAGGGTTAGCCACCCCTTTACTAGAGCATCCATAAGTCTCATCATCGGCAAAGTCTACCAATAATTCAGGCATTATGATCATTGATGGCCAACATCATAAAACGTGTCATGCATAAACATTCAACATGTGAGTTCTGTACAGAAAAGAAAATTAAACGTGAACATCCACGAGGAAATATCTGGACAAGTATATGAAATGAAGGAATCCTATTCATGGGAGAGGACATGGACCCAGTAGAGTCAGAATTGTACTTTACGAAGTCAGGCTTAGGTACCTTAACTTACACTCTCTGGAAAGACGAAGTGTGTGGGGTGATCTAATAGAAGTATTCAAATGGGTCAAGGGCTTCAACAAGGATGATGCAAACAAAATCATCATATCAAGACAGAACTCGTTGTAATCGATTTGAATTTGACAAATTTAGATTTAAGAAGGAAATAGGCAAGAACTGGTTTACCAATAGAGTGATTAATCAAAGGAATAGAATTAGAAACCATGTAGTAGTGAGCTCTGAAACTATTGGTTGTTTTAAGAGAAGAGAAGATAAATTTATGGATGGGAATGGTAGGTGGTAATAGATATAGAGCTGCCTAGTGTAGGCCTTATGGTCTCTTTTAGTCTCCTCCGTTCTTATGTTTTTATGACTGCCATATGTTTTATATTATTTGATTATTTGTTTGTTATTTTTTGTTTGTTTATTATCATTTGCTTGGTTTTCATTTATTATTAATTATCTGTCAATTTATTATTACTATCTACCTGTTTGTTTATTATTTAACTACCTATGCATTTATTTTTTATTTATCATTTATATTATTATAATTTCATTTATTTTTCTTTTATCTATTTATCATTATTATATCTTTTCCGCATTCGACCTAGTTATGGACCAAAAGGTCTCCTGTCGGCATGCTCCTCCTTTGTAATTCTTTGATTGACTTAAGAGATTTTCACAGTCGTGGGAACTACTATCCATGCAAATGGAGGAAGGTAAATATCATTCAATATTACCGTAAAAAAAAAAAAAAAAAAAAAAAAAAAAAAAAAATGCAAAGCAGTGAGATTAAACAAAAATGAAAGAGGGAACGAATGGAACACACTTTTTTTTTTATTAGTTTAGATCCCGTTCTCAAATGCTGTATATCTATTTCTGAGTTCCTATGTGAGTTACTGACATAAATAAATGGGTGGGTGAGCTGTAAACAGTTCATTCTCAAGAGAAATATGTAATGAACACATACTCATAATCAAACATCATACGAGGACTTGGACTACCTACTTGGCCTCGAGGGAAAGAGCAACGATTCCTGCCGCAAGCGGGGCAGCAGCGGAGGTGCCCGTGAAGTCGGTGGTGCATGTTCCTCCGATGTCTGTGCTCACCTGCAATACAATGTACGTGTATATATATATATATATATATATATATATATATATTGTAACGTAATATTAGATATTACGTCATATGTGTAATTATGTTATAGAATTGTGTTCCTTTGTATTACATAACTATGTTCATATTTCTTGTCTATGTATGTATTGTAACAATGTTAAGCAGTAACGCCCGTCCACTATATGTAATCTTGCCTACGTGCGGAGAAAGGTGCGCACTCTTGTAGAACAAACAGACAAGCGAAATCCTGAATAGTTCGGAGCGCACAGATTTGACAGTTACTAAATAAATAGATTGTTCAAGCGAGTCGAGGGTCCTAAAACTACCCATGTTGATGTGTGTTAACTTACCCTCCTCCCCCCCTTTCACTCACTCGCACACTCACCCGGAAGTATCCCGCTTCCGGTCCAATGGTATATAAGCGGTGGAAATCGCTCACTCGTCGTCATTTTCCCACATATTGATCTCTTGATAAAAACTAGAAGGTTTAGATTCATGAGACGATTGGTGTGAAGTGATCACCCTTTTTGCCTACATTACGTGTCTGATATACATTGCATTACTTTACTTATATTTGTACTTATTACTTATTCTGATGCATGTTCCTGATCTCTTTGTACTTAGATAGTACCATATTGTATACTTATCTTATGTTTCTTATTTGAACGATAATTTCCATATTCTTATAATCATGTAACGGTCCCATTGACCCTACTGCCCATTCTCTTTTGTGTTGATTGCCTGTAAATATTTTCCATATTAATAATTTCGTTTACTAGTTTTATCGCTAGTTTAATATTCCTTTCCTGGAATCTTCTTTGTTACCTTTACTTCTAGTCTTACGAATTATCTAGGCCCTGACCAGATAGTTCAGTCCTACAGTGGCTTCTAGAAGTGAGCTGGTTCTTAAGAACTTATCCGTTATACGTAACGTATCTTCACAAACCAGCCAGCCCGTAACAATATATATATATATATATATATATATATATATATATATATATACTGACAAATACGGAGGTGAGGTGGCAAAATAAAACGAAGCTACAATATAGAGTTTTATTCAAAACCAGACGGTTCGACCTCTTGGGCCTTCCTCAGTGGACTGAAAATAGGAGAAGAATCAAAATCCATCAACAGCTTTCATTGTGATCTGACAACCCTGTGTGACCTCACCCCAGGCTCATTTTTCCACACTCGCCAACCACCAACTGTATGGACGTTTGTGCCCGCGAGAATTTGTAGTGTTTTCGGTGGCAATGTATGGAGCCTCCAAAGCTTTCCTTCCTTTTTTCAGGTTTCCTATGTAATATGTGTGCTTCCCTCTAGATCGGCAGATGATCTTCATTGATGTGAGCCACAAGCGCAGTTGATGTTCTGTCGTCTCTCCCATCCTGGGCCGGATTTACATGTTGCGGGGCCCTGTCAGGTTCATCCTCCATTAAAATATCGTCCCAATTTTCATGAAACGTGCTGTCAGTCACAGTGTCACTCGGCGCCTAGTCAGTCAGTTGATTACTTTTTTTTTTTTTTTTTTTTTTTTTTATAACGATACAAAAAAAAAAATAAAAAATAAAAAAAAAATACTATTGTGATGGAGTTGGCGCGGGGCCCTATGCCGCAGCCCTATTGGCTCTACCCTAAATCCTCTTGTGTAATCTTTTGTCCAGGCCGCGTCCTGTCTCACCGATGTAAGCCTTCTCACAACCTGCACAAATTTTTTTATATACAACGCTTTTATTTTCTTGTAAGTTTTCTGTTTTCTTGGTAAGCTCGCCAATTTTCTTTCCCGGTGATGTAGCTGTTGTTGTTTTTTTTTTTTTTTTTTTTTTTTTTTTTTTTTTTTTAGGAAATTACTATTTGTGCAAATTTAGTGTTAGGAACTGAAATGAATATTCTGTCATTGTTGGTGTTATCTGCAGGCGTTGTGTTCCTTTCCATATTTTTGATGGCTTAACGTTTCAATTGCCACCTCACTATACATACATACATACATATATATATATATATATATATATATATATATATATATATATATATATATATATATATACACACACACACACACGAGTCGAAGTGACAGCGAGTTTTGGAACTTCAGGAAAACTTCGAATTAGTAGGGAAGGGGAAAGCTCGTGGTGTAGTGGGAAGGTGAAGAAAAGGAGAAATGGAGGGATTACTGTGGAAAATGGAAGGAAATGAGGAAGGGCACGAACGGGCCCCGGAAGTCAGAAGGAATGTCAACAAAAGGGTTGCAGACGTGCAGGTGAATTCGAAAATATCTGTAAAGGCGTTAAAATTAGAAGTATAGATAAGAACAACACAATATAAAGTGGAAATAGTTATTTCCATGGATTTAATGAGGGAGGGGGTGACAACCTCCCCCGATTAGCAAGTCTAGAGGAAAAATTAGAGAAAATAAACGAACAGTGGGAGGTTAGGTTCAGCCAATTTACACGGATTACACAAAGAGTTGATAAATTGGAAGATCTAAAGAAGGAGAATCAAAACCTAAATAAAGAAATAGAAGAATTAAAAAGACAGTTAAAAGAAGTAAAAGATGAGAATGAGGAATTAAAGAATAATAATAAAGAGAATAAAAAGTCCATAGCAAAAGAGGTACAAGGTTGGAGGAAAGTCCAAGAGAACAACAAAATTGAATTTAGAGGAATAGTAAACCAACAGATGAAAGAACAAACTAAAGACACAGTTATTAAAGTGATGTGGGAGAAGGAGAATATAGAGACTTAGCGGATAAAAAGAAATGTATAATTATATTAGGGATGGAAGAGAAGCATAATCCAAATAGGACTACACGAGTAAAAGAGAAGGAAAAGGTAAACAAGATATTAGAAGTAGTTCAAGAGGATGAACAAGAAACATGGAAAGAAATTGAAGAAGTATATAGAATAGGGAAATACAATACAGATAAGACCAGACCAATTAAGGTTAAATTCAGGTCACAAATGACAGCAGAGAATATCTTAGCAAAAACAGGGAAACTAGCAAAAAGTGATCAGTATAAACAGGTATGGATAAAAAGAGAAATTAATAAAGAGGAAAGAGAGGATGAGAAAACAAAAAACTAGAAGCTAAGGAAAAAAAAACGAGAACAGAACAGTCAGAAAAAGAGAAATTCTATTTGAGAGTAATGAATATGAAAATGAGGAAATGGTTTATAGCAAAGAAAAACGGAAGGGAAGCAGAAAACACGATGGAAGTAACAGAAAATTAAAAGTGTCTTACACAAATATACAGTAGATGTCTTAATAACAGGCTTAACGAATCGAATGATTATCTGAAGGAAAAATAACTGGACATAATTGAATTGTAGAGGCAAAATTGAAAGGTCCACTGCCACCCAACAGTGTAGGACATGGTGCATATAATTATTGGATTAGAAAAAAAGAGTTAAAACAAGGGGGTACAGTTGTGTTCCTGACCAAGAAAGATATAAATGTGAGGAATGTCACATATGGAAAGAATACAGTAGAGATGATTATGATGGAAATGGAGGACAGGGATGGGAAGAGCAGGAAGTTTGTAGTAAATTATATGCCTCCTAAAACGGCTTCATGGGAAGAGAGAGAACACAAAAATATGTTAGAAGAAACAAGGATAACACTAAATAAGATAATGGAAGATGGAGGAAGAATAGTTATAATGGGTGACTTTATTTGTAGAGAAATATGCTGGGAAGAGATGATAGTGAAGGGTGGAGACGACCTATGGGGAAATGTAGTGCTACTTTCATGAAAAAGAAATGTACTACTTGATATGATTGTAGAACATACAATGGCCCAATGGATACAAGAGAATACTAGGTATAGAAATGAGGAAGACCCATCGAGACTGGACCTAATCATCACATCAGTACCTGGAATAGTGGACAAGATTGAATATAAGACACCAATAAGTAAAAGTGACCACATATTGGTTGAACTGGAACTAAATTAGGAAAATACATAGAAAAAAACGAACAATATAGAAAGGGAAGATTGATGTATGGAAAAACAAATTTTGATAAAATAAGAGAATTCTTTCAAAAAGCAGACTGGGAAAGGATACACAAGGAGGAAACAACAGTAGAAGAGAAATGGAATATTTTGACAAAAATTTATAAAGAAGGAGTGGAAAAGTATGTTCCAAGACAAAAACAAGAAAAAGGATATGTAAAGTGCTGGTACAACAAAAGATGTAGGGAGTTAAAAGACAAAAGGGATAAAGCTTGAATAAATGGAAAAAGACAAAAGACCTGAGAAATGGAAAATACATACTAGTTGTAGAAATGAATATGTACAAGTGTGCAGAGAAGAAAAGAGAAAATACGAAAAAGATGTCATAGAAAAATGTAAAGATCTACCAAAAACTATTTTACATATTTGTAAACAACAAGAATTAGAGAAACTACGACAAGGAGTTGAATACACGGAGTAAATAGTAATGGCAGAAATTATGAACAAGCATTTTAAATAGGTGTTTACGAGGGAGAACATACAATTTAGAGATGTCGAGTGGGAGGAGAAAGTCCCCCCTATGAAAGAGATAGAAGTAACAAGGAAAGAAATAATGAATCACTTGAGTAATCTCGATGTCAGAAAATCGCATGGACCAGATGGAAAAGAGCAAATATAGTACCAATATATAAAGGGGGAAACAAGGAAGACCCTACCAACTATAGACCGGTCTCTCTTACAAGTACGATAGCTAAAATTTGTGAAAGAATTTTCAAATTTAGATGGGGTAAAGCATTTGGAAAAAAACAAAAAACCGTACTAAATCCAAGGCAATTTGGATTTAGACAAGGACGATCATACGTCACAAACTTAATGTGTTTCTATTCAAAGCTAATAGATGCAATACACAAAAGAGATGGATGGGCTGATTGTTCATTTCTAGACCTGAAAAAAAGCTTTTGATAAGGTGCCACATAAGAAGTTGCTTAAGAAATTAGAAACTAAAGGAGGAATACAGGGCAAACTGCTGAAGTGGATGGAAGACTTTTGGCATGAAAGAAAAATAAGAGTGGTGATAAGAGACAAACACTCTAATTAGGATGAAGTGATTAGTGGGGTTCCACAAGGAACAGTTCTGGCCCCAATAACGTTTGCTATATATATTAATGATATGGATAAAGGAATTGAAAGTTATATGAGCTTTTTTGCGGACGATGCAAAATTGTTGAAAAAAGTGAACACTGTAGAAGATTGTGAGTCGCTGCAAAGTGATCTCAATAAAGTATGAGAATGGAGTAGGAAGTGGGAGATGGAATTCAATATTAAGAAGTGTAGTATAATGTAATTTGGAAGAAGCAAAACAAGAATAGTGGGATCATATAAATTGGGAAAGGAGGAAATTAAAAAAGTAGAAAATGAGAACTGGGAGTCATTATTATGAATAATATGTCCCCTGAGAAACATACAAACAAGATTTTTGGAGAAACTTATAATCTAATAAGAACAATCAAAGTGGCATTTACATTCCTGGACGAAGAAATGGTGAAAAATATACTAGTCACTTTGATAAGACCAAGATCGGAGTATGCAGCGACGACGTGGTCACCATGTAATTTTTTTATTTTTTTTTTAACAACAAGCCCCCGGCTGCGCCGGTCCGGCTACGCCGGGGGACTTGGCCTGCGGCGCTGCTCGCTCTTCTTCTTCTTCTTCTTCTTCTTCTTCTACTTCTTCTTCTTCTTCTTCTTTTTCGAGTTCTTCTTCTTCTTCTTTTTCGAGTTCTTCTTCTTCTTCTTCGAGTTCTTCTTCTTCTTCTTCTTCTTCTTCTTCGAGTTCTTCCTCGAGTTCTTCTTCGAGTTCTTCTTCTTCGAGTTCTTCTTCTTCTTCGAGTTCTTCTTCTTCTTCGAGTTCTTCTTCTTCTTCTTCTTCTTCTTCGAGTTTTTCGAGTTCTTCTTCTTCTTCTTCGAGTTCTTCTTCTTCTTCGAGTTCTTCTTCTTCTTCTTCGAGTTCTTCTTCTTCTTCTTCGAGTTCTTCTTCTTCTTCGAGTTCTTCTTCTTTGATTTTTTCTTCGAGTTCTTCTTTTTCGAGTTCTTCTTCGAGTTCTTCTTCTTCTTCGAGCTCTTCTTCGAGTTCTTCTTCTTCTTCGAGTTCTTCTTCGAGTTCTTCTTCGAGTTTTTCTTCTTCTTCGAATTCTTCTTCGAGTTCTTCTTCTTATTCCAAATGATACCTTTGGTAATCCCCATGATCCGATTTCCCCCCATGTTTTGTAAAATTCTTATAACCCGCAAAGTGATGTTTTTCGAACTCACACGTACTCTCTCGCAAAATTTCTCCGTCAAACAACTCGAGTTTTTCAAAAGCTTCGTCACTGTACTTGTACGATAACAATATCCGAAAAAACTCATAATATTGATAAATGAACAACGTGAATCAGATCAGTTCCAGTTGAAAACGTGAAACGAACTGAATAAACCCTTACACCTACCC
Organism: Oratosquilla oratoria; assembly: GCF_046742065.1. Lineage (NCBI taxonomy): Eukaryota > Metazoa > Arthropoda > Malacostraca > Stomatopoda > Squillidae > Oratosquilla > Oratosquilla oratoria. The sequence goes on from NC_134784.1 coordinate 60,078,753, forward strand.
AGGGTCCGGTGCGACCGTTTTGCCGGGTCTCGAGAAAAACTCGCAAACCGGAGAATTATTGTTTTTATTTAGTATAAAACTTGAAAGAATACAAAGAGCAATTACGAAATTGGCACCAACACTCTCAGAACTATCATATGAGGAGAGACTAACAAAATTTGAGCTACAGACATTAGAGCAAAGAAGAGAGGAGACTTGATAAATATTCATAGAATCATGAAAGGCATAGAAACTATTAATGGAGAGGATTAAAATGGGATAGTAGAGATACAAGAGGACACGGAAAGAAAATCAAGAAAGACAGTTATAGAAGAGACCTTAAGAAGAACAGCTTTCCCGACAGGGCAAAAGATGTTTGGAACGCGTTAGATAAAAATGTGGTGTGTGTAAAAATGATACACGAATTTAAAAACAGTCTAGATAAAACGAGATAAGAAGACGGGACACCACAAGCATAGCTCCCCTTCCAGTAAGATACAACTAGGTAAATACACACACACACTAGGTGGCGCGGTTGGTAGAGTTCCCGACTGTCACTACGGCGGTCCGGGTTTGAATCCTGCCCAGGGCTGAAATAATTTCAGTATCACTGCGCTTCGAGTCGTTACTCCAACTCTCGTGGGCGGGGAGTTGGGTGTGTGTGTGTGTGCGTGTAAGGTCATAGCATGACCCATAGATCAGTAATACGAGCTCTGAGCTCTCTTTTGGGAAGGAAATAGCTGTCGATCACGAGTCCAACACGTGATCCAAGGACCAAGGCGACCAAGGTGAATACACACACACACACACACACACACACACACACACACACACACACACACACACACACACACACACACACACACACACACACATACACACATGGATGAAGAAATGGAAAAGAAAATGCTAGTTACACTGATGAGACCAAAATACGCAGCGTCACTATGAACACTTTAAGAAAAAAGTGGATGCGGAAAGATACAACAGCGGGTCACTACGAGCATGGCTCTCTTCCCACAAAATACAACTAGGTAAATACAACTAGGTGCTGAATCGAAATATCATCACAGTTTTACCTACTACGCAAGGTTTAGGCACAAATTTGTAGAGCTTATTATATATTAAAGGACTAAATGAAATAACAGAGTTTGCCTGATCCTTTGTTTAGAGAAGATTGAATGAAAGAGGTATAAATCTAACTGATTAAAATGCACTCTTAACTGTTGTTTACAATTATGAAAACTACGTCTGTAACCTTTACATTTGTAGGCATTTTGTGAAGTCTCCTGGTGCAACATCCAGCAGTTGTCCTCTAACATACTAACATTCCATCTTTCTTGCTACCTTCTTTCCATCTCCTTTATGTCCTGGTGGAACCTTTGCCCCTGTTCTTCACTCACATCTCCTAAATTTTCTGGGAAATGGTCAAGATGCGCATGTAGAAAATGAACTTTGAGACTCGTGTTGCATCCCAAAGCCTTGAACTTTCCCAGGATTCTTCCTACGATATCCTTGTAGTCTGGGCTCTTGTTTCATAAGTCCCAGTTTAATATGCAGTGGTGGCAGTAGAACATTTTTAGGGTCCACTAAACTCTCTCGCAAGATATTCTTTGTCCCTGGTGTGAGTGAATCCCTACTAGGCCAACGTTCCTGAGTTCAATGCAGATTCCTCTCTCTACTGTCCCACTCACACAAAAAAGCATGGGAATTTCGTGTACCCTGCTTGCTGCCCCAGCAACATACATACAATCTTCAAATCACCACAGATCATCCAATTGTGATCTTTGTAATTGATCCTGTCTAAAAGAACCACCAAATTTTCATGGGACTCTTTCATGATCACCGAGTGTCCTGCAAGAATTGCTTTAAGATTTCTTTTCGGTGAATCAGTAACGATTCTCCATCCTTCATGGTTATAACATATACCGAGCTTTTCTACGAGTCCTTTCGGATCAATGCATTACACTAAGTCATTTTCCTGGTCAAAATAAGGGGCAAACGCTTTCTCACGATGATGTACCATGAGCTAACAGTTTCTTAGATGTCTTGAGCCTAAAAGCTCTGCTGATTCCTTTGCCAGTCCTAGATCCCTCACCAGATCATTTAGTTCACTCAGACCAAACAATTGAGGTTCATTGCTCTCATCTCCAAGGCAGAAATTTCATGCATTATCGCTGTGAGTTTCGGAGCTTGAACTTAGTTGTACATCACCTCCAAATAGTCTAGACTCTAGACTATTTGGAGGTGATGGGACTGGCACACCTGGACCATAAGGAATAGGTCGCAATGCTGATAGAAGATTCGGATAGGTAATATTTTTCCTTGTCTTCGAGCTATACCCTTGGACTTTGTATGTGCAGAAATAGCAATCATTACTGGTTTTTCTGCTCCCGCCATATCATTGGAACACCTAAGCGCATGGCCTTCTTCTCACCCTTTGTCCACTGCTTCAGTTCTTCCACACACATTGAACAAACTATATGAGGAGCCCAGTCCGTATCTTGGTCACCCAGCTTCACTCTAAAGTTTGCATAGTATGCTTCCTTGATGAAATCCGTAATATTTCTCTGTTGCTTCTTTACAACAAATTATCCACAGATATAACAGTAGCTATTCGGACTTATAAAGCAACCTCTAGAAGCCATTTTACATACTGAAAACGAAAAAAGAATTTCTAGCAAAAATAACAGGCTGAAATATGCAAATATAACATTAAGTAGTGAAAAGAATTGATGTGATACAGTAATTTTAGTCGTAATTTTGAAATCAGCGTGTATTAAAATATAAAATTCACCTATCAAATGGGAAACAATTTTTTGGTTGCAGGCCTGTAAGCTACAGTCCTCTTCAGTATTATGGACTATGGACTGCCGAGAAAAAACTACCACTCGCGCGGGATCGATAATTGTAGGAGGGGAAGAGATGTAACTATGAAAATGAAAAGATAGTTGTGTATGAAAGAGGGTTATTGCCACTGGGCTATTCTTAGGGATATTTATTGCGTAAAGTCATGGTTCAGGAGGGATGGGCTTGGAATTGGAGGCTGAAATCAATATCTGTAACTGTGATGTTGTTTTAGGTATATTTATTCAACAATAACTTCAACCAACAAAGTTGGAAATGGAGTAGGAGGCTTAGTCGTAGGGACAGACAGAAAAATTGGAAAGACTTTTAGTGGTGGGTAAACTAAAATGAGAAGATGCAGTAGGAGAGAAAGTTAGAAATGGAATTAATTTTAGTAGGAGAAAAAGCTTACGTAGATGTTTGTGCGTTTAGTCGTGATTTTGTTTGCAATATGATTGTGTGTGTATGCTACGCATAGAGGGTTGTTTCCTCTACATGGGTACACATTCAACTGGATAAATACTGGGCAAGGCATATCCTGATTCCTGCCGACGAAACAAACTTCCTGAAGTAGAGGAGCCATTTTGACGGCAGGAGGAGAACAGGTATTAGTATATATATTCAGCTGAGGTGTGCATATACATTAAAAATGCATATGAACATGTGTACAAATAAATAAAACTAAATTATAACCAGCGAGGACTAAACCCGGCCAGCCATAGCACGTCTACTGAGAATCTACTACCTTTACAGCTTGCCGCTGGATACAGACGGGCTCACGTCCGTAGTACTTAGTCAGACAGAACCCAGTACATCGCGGCACGTCTGGTCACGACCACTCAAAGCTGCCAAGAGGATACAATGTAAAAATGCGCTGCTGTACACGATTTTTCGTGTACACCGCCCGAGAGAGAGGCGCAGCTGACAGATAGTCTGTGCAGTGTGGTTTAGGTGTGATGTGTTGTATCAGGTGTTTGTGTTTGGCGCGCAGTCTTTCTAGGTGTCTCATGTGAACTTTGTGTTTGTATTGGTTGGGTGGACGGATGTTGGAAACTCGGTGTAAGGATTCAGTGGTTTTGAAGTCGCTCCATCGTGATCCCGTGATGAACATGACTGCAGCATTCTGAACCTTCTGATGGTCATAGTTGTTAGTGGGTCAAGTCAGCTGGCTCAATCCGGGGGACTGGCACAGAATAGGTCTGACAAGGGCTAAGTACAGTCGATGTTTGTTGGCCCAGCCCCCCAAACCCAAGTCTCTTGCCCACACCTCCAAAGCCACGACCCCACGAAATAAATACCCCTAATCGCCCGGTGGCAGAAGCCCTCTTTTATACATAACTACTATCTTTTCATTTTCATACAGACATCGCTTCCCCTCCTTCAACTACCGATCCCGCGCGAGCGAGTGGTCTGTCCTAGCAAGTCCACTAGTTCACTAGCAGTGACTCGCACAGCAGCGATACTGAAATTACTTCAGCCCTGGGCGGGATTCGAACTCGGACCACCGTAGTGGCGGTCGCGGACGCTATCACTGCGCCATGCGAGTCGTGTGTTCGTGTATTTTTACCTAGTTGTATCTTACGACAAGGGGAGCTACGCTCGTGTGTGTGTATGTATGTATGTATATATATATATATATATATATATATATATATATATATATTTCTGTAACAAGTTCTCTGAGGAAGGTTATAATAACCGAAACGTAAGAACAATAAATGTATTCTTAACCCATCTTCGTTTACCCTTCCCCACCTATCACTCTCTCATATATATATATATATATACATATATACATATATACATATATATATATATATATATATATGCGTAAGTAATCACTAGGAAAAGTAAATTAACGAAGCAGAGCGCTTTCGTATAATTACATCTTCAGTGCAGCTACAAAGAAGGAATTATAAAATGAAGAAACAGGGTACAGAATATATGACATAGTGAAGAGGGCATTCGGAGAGGTAGTGGAAGAGTACACGTGACGGACGTTTGAACCGTCCTGGTAACCAACAAGTATGGGACAACTGCTCATAATTTATATTATAATTTAAATAATTTTGAAATTTCATGAGAAATATAACTATCTAATTTGTACAAACATTGATGAAGATTAACATTTATCCCCTTACTAGATTTGATCAAACTGCATTCATTCAAATTTCTTTCTGTTATGTTGTTGTTGTATGTGATGACTTTAGCGTTATCCCAGTCAACTGGGTGGTTAAAATGGTTTATGTTGGGTGAATATACCGCTAGATTGGTTTCCCTCTCTAACGTATTTCTTATGTTGATTGATTCGTGTTATGAGTGTTTTAGCAGTCTGACCAACATAAAACTGATTACATGATTTACAAGGTATTTTGTACACACACCCTTTATCACTATTGACAGAATTATTGATGAGCAATTGTCTTACAGTGTTCTTATTGTTAAAAACTACACTGCACTGAATATGTAATAATACGAAAGCGCTCTGCTTCGTTAGTTTACTTTTCCTAGTGGTTACTTACGCATTTGTGAACACACGCTCCTAGTGTTTTTATTGCATATATATATATATATACATAAATACATATATATATATATATATATATATGTATATATATGTATATATGTGTATATATATACATATATACATATATACATATATAGATATACATATATATGTATATATATATATTTGTATATACATACATATATATATATGTACATATATATATATATATATATATATTATATATATAATGTATATATATATGTATATATATATTACAAAGGATTACAAAGGCGGAGCATGCCGACAGGAGACCCTTTGGTCCATATCTAGGTCGGATGCGAAAAAAAATCATAACAATAAAACAATAAATAAAAACTATAATAATGTAAATAAAAAATAAAATACATAAATAAATGCATAGGTATAGTTAAATAATAAACAAACAGGTAAATATTAAATAATAATAAATTGACATATAACTAATAATAAATCAAAATCAGACAGACACATGATAACAAAACAAAAACATATAATATCAAATAAATTATAATCATTACAGCATCTTGCTTAGGTGTTTATCTAAATGATTCTTAAAGCTTCGAACTGAACTACATTGCACTATCTGTGCAGGAAGCTTATTCCATTCATTAACTACACGGTTGGCAAAGTTGTTTCTACCTACTTCCAAATTGAATCTATTTCCGGACAGTTTGAGACCATTGTTTCTTGTCTGATTCTCATTCAATGTGAAAATTTTGTCACTTTTGATGTTATCAATTCCCTTTAGAATCTTAAAGACCTGTATCAAGTCACCTCTGAGTCTACGCTTTTTTAGGGAAAACAGATTCATATGTTCAAGTCAATTTTCGTATGATTTACTTTTTGATATTTGGAATCAGTTTTGTGGCTCGCCGTTGTACTTTTTCCAGTCTGTCAATGTCTTTATTGAGATTCGGTGACCATACAGAAACAGCATATTCCAAATGTGGACGAACTAACGATTTATATAGCTTGTTAATGAGTGATGGACTTTTGAAATCAAAAGATCGCGCAATCAGTCCTAGAATCTTATTTGCTTTCTCAGAGGCTGAAATACACTGCTTGGATGATTTGAGGTTGTTACTGATAATTACGCTGAGATCTTTTTCACTATCCACTTTTGTTAACTAATTTCCAAATAACTTGTAATCGTACTTATTGTTGTTTTTACCTATGTGCATTACCTTGCATTTACTTGTGTTAAATTTCATTAGCCACTTTTCAGACCATTGCTGTAACTTATCTAAATCTTCTTGAATATCTAATTGGTTTAAGTGATCATTTGCTATTCCGCACAATTTTGTATCATCAGCAAATTTGGAAACAGTAGATCTTAGTCCATGGTCTATATCATTTATATATACTATGAATAGAAGTGGCCCAAGAACGGAACCCTGAGAAACTCCATTTGTAACATTTTCCCATCTAGAAGTTTTTCCATTTAAAACAACTCTTTGTTTCCGACCATTCAACCAATTACTAGTCCAACTTAATAGGCTACCACTTATTCCGTGTAAAGCTAATTTAGTAAGTAGTCTTTCGTGTGGGACGGTATCAAAAGCTTTTGCAAAGTCTAGATATATTAAATCTATATTGTTTCTTTTGTCATAATTCGATATAACTGTGTTGTAGAATTCGAGTAAGTTAGTCACGCAAGAACGTTTCCTTCTGAAACCATGCTGGCTATCATTTATCAAACGGTTACTTTCTAAATGATGTTCGATAGCATCTCTGATGATAGTTTCCATTATTTTTCCTACGATTGAAGTCAAACTTATAGGCCTATAGTTATTTGGCTTCTTTTTGTCACCTTTTTTGAATATCGGAGTAACGTTAGCTAGCTTCCATTCAAATGGGACATCTCCGGATATAATGGATTTCTTGAAAATAATTTCTAATGGAACAACAATCTCATTTTTAATTTCCTTTAAGATTCTTGGATGCCAACCGTCAGGCCCTGGTGTTTTATTAACTTTGAGTTTATCTATACACCTTTTATTTTTTTATTTTGTTATATTTACCGTAGTGAGTAAGTTTACCCTAGACTTTTCACAGGTATCAGTTTGGAATTCACCTTGAGGTGTTTCGTTTACGAATACCGAGCTAAAATTGTTTAAGATATTACACATTCCTTCATTTGAATATTGAAGTTGACCGTCAGCAGATAATAGTGGACCAATGTGATTCGTAACAACCTTTTTATCTCTAATGTAAACTATAGAATTCTTTGGGATTCTCTTTGGATTTATCAGCGATATTCATTTCGTATTGTCGTTTTCTTTTTCTTATTGTCTTTTTTAAATCTCTCTGTATTGATACATAACTTTCATAGTCATTAGATGCACCCGAGTACTTATATTTCTTATAAGCCTGTCTCTTTTTAGCAATACTTTTTTCAGTTTCTTTGTCGAGCCACTTTGGGCGAGCCTGATTTGAGACGTCTGTCCTTAAAAGGAATGTAAGTTTGAATCATCTTAGTGAGCGTATTTTGAAATATTTCCCACATATGATCTACAGGTCTTTCATTTAATTTTGCCTCCCAGTCTGTAAGCTGAAGCTCCTGACGTAGTCCTATGAACTGAGCTTTACTGAAATCGGGTATTTTAGAAACACAAGTATCTATTCTAAAATTGTTTAGGAGTTTGAACCTAACTAAGTTGTGATCGCTATTTGCAACAGATTCACCGACTTCTACATCAGTTACCATGCTTTCGCGGCTAGTGATCAATAGATCGAGTAAGTTTCCATATCTTGTGGGCTCTTTTACATGCTGAACTAAGTAATTGTCACCAAGAAAATCAATCAAGCGACTACCTATATGGCCATGTTCAAGGGTCATCCAATCAATGTCAGTAAAATTGAAATCACCCATTATCAATAAATCCCGGTTGCAGAAACTAGACAGTTCTTGAAATAACAGTTTGTCGTCTGCTAATGATAATGTCTTTGGCCTATATATTACACCTATATTCATTTTTTGTCCATTTGTTTGGGTTAACTCAACCCACAAACTATCATATGCATCCTGTTTCACTTTCTCTAAAACACAAGCATGAACATTGTTTTTAACGTACAACAGAACACCCCCACCTTTCTTGTGGTTTCTATCCTGATGAAAGTGTTTAAATCCCACAATATTAAATTCAGCTTCGAACTCTGTACCATTTAACCATGTCTCAGTTATTCCTATCATATCGAGATTTTCGCTTTTGACATACGCCTGTATTTCTTGAATTTTTTTCCTAATACTACGAGCATTAAAGTACATGGTTTTAAGAAACTCGTGATTATTTCTTTTTGACACATTTTGAGTTTCAATATTATGTCTTACATATACAGTATATATATATATATATATACACATATATATACATATATATATATGTATATATATATATACACATACATATATATTCATACACACACACACACACACACACACACATATATATATATATATATATATATATAATTTTATGACAGTTGCATGCAGGGTTCGAACCCACTATACTCGGCTCTCCGTAAATTAACTATATGGCGCCCTAGACCACTACACCACAGAGACTATAATAGGGGTCTCGGGCGCCCTAGACCACTACACCACAGAGACTATAATAGGGGTCTAGGGCGCCATACAGGTAATTTACGGAGAGCCGAGTATAGCGGGTTCGAACCCTGCATGCAACTGTCATAAAAATTATCGGTTTGATGTCGCTGCCATTAACGCATTTCTCTCATATATATATATATATATATATATATATATATATATATATATATATATATATATACGTACATACATGAATGTATTCATATATATATATATATATATACATATATATACATATATACATGAATGTATTCATTATATATACATATGTATATATATATGTATATATATACATATACATATATATATATATATATATACATATATATATATACATATATATATATATAAATATATATATATATATGTGTGTGTGTGTGTGTGTGTGTGTATTCACTTGGTATTCACTTGGTATTTGGATCACGTGTTGGACTCGTGATCGACAGCTATTTCCCTCCTGGAAGAGAGCTCAGAGCTCGTAGGTCCGATCTATGGGTAATGCTATGACCTTGCACACACACACACACCCAACTCCCCGCCCACGAGAGTTGGAGTAACACCCCTCAGCGCTGCGATACTGATATTATTTCAGCCCCGGGCAAGGATCGAACCCGGACCTCCGTAGTGGCAGGCCAGAGCTCTAACCACAGCGCCATGAGCGTGTGTGTGTGTGTGTGTGTGTGTGTGAATACATACATATGAGTAAGTAACCACTAGGAAAAGTAAATTAACGAAGCAGAGCGCTTTTGTATAATTACATCTTCAGTGCAGATACAAAGAAGGAATTATAAAATGAAGAAACAAGGTACAGAATATATGAGAGACATGGTCAAGAGGGATTCGGAGAGGTAGTGGAAGAAATACACGTGACGTTTGAACCGTCCTGGTAACCAACAAATATGGGACAACAGCTCATAATTTATATTACAATTTAATTTTTTTTATTTAAATTGTAATATAAATTATGAGCAGTTGTCCCATACGGATCCATGACATAATACCTCCGCCCAAAATACCTCCAGCCAAAATCCCACACCCAAAATACCTCCGAAACTACCCATAATACCTCCATGCAAATGATAAGTGTTATAAGGACATTTGGGAATGATATTGTAAACAATACGTAGAGTATAGAATCCTTTAGAAAGTATCATTAGAGGACTTTTTCATTCAGGATTATGGTAGTATGGTAGATCAAAGGAATAATCAATTCTGTATAGAAATTGTTAATCAAAGGAAGCAGACAAAACAATTGATCAAAGGAATAATTAATTCTATATAGAAAATTTTAATCAAAGGAATCAGACAAAACAATGAAACGATATTCAGTTCACATGTTCAAATAAAATATTGTATTTTACCCTATATAATGTATTTTACCCTATATCAGTACCTGGTCGCCATCTGTAATGGCATATAGTAATTAAGCCGATTTTCAAAAATAAAATAGAATAAACAAATAAATAAAATGAAATAAGATACCTCTGACTCCAATTACTATTTGCCAATTACTATATGCCATTACAGATGGCGACCAGGTACTGATATTGGGTAAAATACATTATTTGATTTACCTTCTGATTTTAAGGACCATTGTATCCAATTTATTAAACAATTGCCTATGGGTGAACATGTGAACTGAAGTCGTTGTATTGTTTTGTCTGATTCCTTTCATTAAAATTTTCTATAGAGAATTAATAATTCCTTTGATCAATTGTTTTGTCTGATTCCTTTGATTAACAATTTCTATATAGAATTGATTATTTCTTTGATCTACCATACTACCATAATCCTGAATGAAAAAGTCCTCTAATGATACTTTCTATAGGATTCTATACTCTACATATTGTTTACAATATCATTCCCAAATGTCCTCATCATAACACTTATCATTTGCATGGATGATTTGAGATCGTTACTGATAATTACGCAGAGATCTTTTCCACTAACTTTTGTTAACGAATTTCCAAATATCTTGTAATCGTACTTACTGTTATTGTTACCTATGTGCATTACCTTGCATTTACTTGTGTTAAATTTCATTAGCCAATTTCAGACCATTGCTATAATTTATCTAAATCTTCATTCCGCAAATTATAATTATTCCCATAAACTTGATAATTTCAGATTATAACCTTCTAAGCAGTACAAACAGCACAATATGCATGGAGGTATTTTGGTCATTTTTGGAGGTATTCTGGGTGAAGGTATTTTGGGTGTGGGATTTGGGCCGGAGGTATTTTGGGTGGAGGTATTTTGGGCGCCTTCCGTCCCATACTTGTTGGTTACCAGGACGGTTCAAACGTCACGTGTATTTCTTCCACTATCTCTCCGAATGTCCTCTTCACCATGTCTCACTCAGTCATATATTCTATACCTTGTTTCTTCATTTTATAATTCCTTCTTTGTATCTGCACTGAAGATGTAATTATACGAAAGCGCTCTGCTTCGTTAGTTTACTCTTCCTAGTGGTTACTTACGCATTTGTGAACACACGTTCCTAGTGTTTTTATTGCATATATACATACGGATCCGGGACATAATCCCTCCCGGACACAATCCCCCCGGACAAAATACCTCCGGACAATATCTCTCCTGGACAGAATCCCTTCACAAAAGTGAGCAGGCTGGACAAAATCCCCCACATTATTGTATCAAAATTATTTGGAAACTATAAATGAATATGTAATTGATTGGTCATAAAATTCAATTATTTGTTACCTGTTGTAATCCTGAAGTCAAGATTAGTCATTAAAGACTTTATGGTGTTTATTGGCTATTCTTGAAAGTTCAAGACCTAACGATATTGGCTCAAGATCGGGAAAGAAGGAGTTCCATGGTCGCCGACCTTAGAGACATGGCACCTCGGTAAGGTAAGCTAAGATGTTAATTGCTTTGCACGTGATGGTATATAAGCGGAGTGCTGCTAATCTGTAGTCATACAGTTATCTGCAACCATGGAAGTTATTACTAGTGACAAAGGTGGTAAAACAACTATTGTTTGAAGGTCAAATGTACACTAATAAAAAGAGTACTAAGTCTACTTTTCGCTGGTAATGTTCTCAGCGTATTGCTTAAACATGCAAAGGTGCAATTGTCACAGATTTGAATATCTCTACACTCCTCACAGCCATCCAGCATCATCAGAGCTCACAGTTGCTACCAAGATCCGCTCCAACTTAAAAGTTCAGGCCTCCAACTCCAGAGTCACCCCATCACAGATCCTTGCTGACACCACTTCCATCCTTCCTGTGGGGGTACGTGCGGCACTTGGTGATAATGACAGCGTTCCAAGATGTTTCCCCCTGCCCCTGGATCAGTGAAGGACCTGGTTGTGGATGGTGACTTTGCCCGCACCATTGGCCCCAACCCTCAGCAGTTTCTGATCCATGACAACAACTCCTTCCCCAACCGCATCATAGTATTTGCATCTGACTCAGCCCTCCGCCATCTCTCTGCAGCAGATGTCTGGTACATGGATGGTACCTTCAACACCTCACCACCTGGTTTCAAGCAACTCTATGTTATCCATGACCAGCTTGGTGACTCTGCTGTCAGCTGCATCTATGCCCTCCTGTCAGACAAGTGTGAATGGACCTACATAGATGTCCTCACAGTTGTCATCGACCGCTGCACAGTCCTTGGATACCAGCCTGCTCCAACAACTACCATCACTGACTTTGAGCTTGCTGCCATCAATGCTACCAGAGCTGTCTTTGGTCATCACATAACAACCCATCTGTGTTTCTACCATCTGACACAGTGCACCTGGCGTAAGGTTCAAGATCTTGGCCTCGATTAGCTCTATCGTTTTTCAGAAGAAATCAAGTTGTTTGCTGGGATGTTGGATGGCCTCGCCTACCTGCCTGAAGATGATGCCCCCCTTGGCATGGAATATATCAAAGACAACACTCCTGATGGCCTGGAGCCACTTGTGGACTACTTTGATGCTACCTACGTCACTGGCACCTTCCGCAAGACTCAACCTCCTGTTGCTGCTGCTGATGGCTCTGTTCCACCATTCCGCCTCCGCCCAATTCCACCTATGTACCCTGCATCAATGTGGAATGTTCATGCTATCACCCTTGCTGATGGATCCAGGACCAACAACACCTCTGAAGCATGGAACAATGGCTTCACCCACCTTGTAGGCCATAAGCATCCAACCATCTTCCGCTTTATAGACAATATTCAGAAAGTGGCTGCAGATGTTGAAACAGCACTATACAAGGCAGACCGTGGCCAGCCTCCCAAGAAACGCATCCGCCGTGGAGCTAAGCAGAGTCAGGAAAGACTGCGTAAGCTTTGCCAAGATTACAACGATAGAAAAAAGACCATCCCAGATTTCCTCCGTGCCATAGGACACAGCATTCGCTTCTGAGTTGTATGCTATGTGCTAATTTATATACTTGTTTGAATAAATCATTTATGAATCTTTTTTTGCCTCACTACTACACCTTACATATATGAAAATATTATATATATTAAAATACATAAATAAACATATACAGTCAAATATTATATGAGAATATATATTAAAATACATTGATATATCAACAATATATAAATACATTAATATATCAAAATATGTGTAATTATGTTATAGAATTGTGTTCCTTTGTATTACATAACTATGTTCATATTTCTTGTCTATGTATGTATTGTAACAATGTTAAGCAGTAACGCCCGTCCACTATATGTAATCTTGTCTACGTGCGGAGAGAGGTGCGCACTCTTGTAGAACAAACAGACAAGCGAAATCCTGAATAGTTCGGAGCGCTCAGACTTGACAGTTACTAAATAAATAGATTGTTCAAGCGAGTCGAGGGTCCTAAAACTACCCATGTTGACGTGTTAACTTACCCTCCTCCCCCCCCTTCACTCACCCGCACCCTTAACCGGAAGTATCCGGCTTCCGGTCCAATGGTATATAAGCGGTGGAACTCGCTGACTCCTTGTCATATTCCCACATATTGATCTCTTGATAAAAACTAGAAGGTTTAGATTCATGAGACGATTGGTGTGAAGTGATCACCCTTTTTGCCTACATTACGTGTCTGATATACATTGCATTACTTTACTTATATTTGTACTTATTACTTATTCTGATGCATGTTCCTGATCTCTTTGTACTTAGATAGTACCATATTGCATACTTATCTTGTGTTTCTTATTTGAACGATAATTTCCATAATCGTGTAACGGTCCCATTGACCCTACTGCCCATTCTCTTTTGTGTTGATTGCCTGTAAATATTTTCCATTAATAATTTCGTTTACTAGTTTTATCGCTAGTTTAATATTCCTTTCCTGGAATCTTCTTTGTTACCTTTACTTCTAGTCTTACGAATTATCTAGGCCCTGACCAGATAGTTCAGTCCTACAGTGGCTTCTAGAAGTGCGCTGGTTCTTAAGCACTTAGACGTTATACGTAACGTCTCTTCAAATACCAGCAGCCCGTAACAAAGTGGCGACCCTGCCAGGATATTGGATCAGGTATTTAACACATTCTTATAGAGATGGATGATATAGTTCAAGAATTCGTTCAAAATCCCAAGGTAAGTTTCTTAAAGAAACAAACTAAAGACACTTTGATAGAAATAGGCAAGCACTTTGGAGTAGACATTGATACAAGTTTGCGAAAGAAAAAAATACTTCAGGAACTCGTTGAAAATCTGATCGAAGATGAGATCTTATCTCCAGAAGAGATTACAGCTATACAAATTCCTTCAAATAGGTTAGAAATAGAGGCACGACTAACCGAACTTAAGATTAAGGAGATTGAATTAAAGGTCAGGAGAGTAGAAATTGAGGAGGAAGCTAAACTGAAACAAATGAAAATTGAGGCAGAACTTAAAGCTAAAGAGGAGGAAACTAAACTGAAACAAATGCAAATTGAGGCAGAATTTAGAGCTAGAGAAGAGGAAGCTAAGGTGAAACAAGTAGCTAAAGAGGAGGAAACTAAACTGAAACAAATGCAAATTGAGGCAGAATTTAGAGCTAGAGAAGAGGAAGCTAAGGTGAAACAAGTAGCTAAAGAGGAGGAAACAAAACTGAAACAAATGCAAATTGAGGCAGAATTTAAAGCTAGAGAAGAGGAAACTAAAATCAAATTGGCAGAATTTAAAGCTAGAGAAGAGGAAGCTAAAGTGAAACAAGTAGAGTTAGAATTAAAGAAGACAGAAGTAGAAGCTAGGATTGTTGATAGACAACCCGTAGTTCAGGAAGGTCATATAGATATTTCCAAGTATGTAAAACTTTTACCCAAATTTTCAGAAGGAGAGCCAGAAATTTTTTCTTCAGTGGGAAAAATTGGCGCAACAGTTACAAATCCCTAAAGAAAATTGGCCATTAATCATTCAAACGCAATTTAAGGGTAAGGCTCAGCAAATTTATACTTCTCTTTCAGAAGCAGAAAGCGAGTATGATAATATGAAAGCTTGTATTTTAAAAGCTTATGAACTAATACCAGAGGCCTATAGACAGAAATTCCGTAATTATAGGAAGACACCTCAGTTAACATACGTAGAATATGCGGCTCAACAAGAGAGGTTATTCAATAGGTGGTGTTTGGCTAGTGAAACGGACACCTTAGATAGACTTAAACAGTTGATTTTATTGGAGCAGTTTAAGAATACCTTAGAGACAGATCTTAGGATTTTTATAGATGATCATGTTCCCGAAACTTTAACTAAAGCTGCTGTATTGGCTGATGAGTTCACACTAAATCATAAACCTAAGTCAAGACAAATGGAATCCCAAAAGTCAAAGTCACATATTCCAGATTCAACAAAATACTCTGATCCTTGGTCCCCAAAGAAACGCTTTGAAAATCAGTCTAGCCCATCACATTTCAGTTACAGGTCTGATTTCAATCAATATCCTCCAAACCAACCTTGGCAAAGAATGGAAAGGTTTAAGACTAATCCCCCTGTAACTTGTTCATATTGTAAACAGGTTGGCCATCACATTTCTAATTGCAGAAAGAGACTGACACCCTCATTCTCCAATAAGACACCAACTCTTGTAAGTAATATAAAATCAGATGATTCAAAATCCTCTATTCAGGATACACTACCAAAGAAGCCGGTATTGTCAAGTAATGTAGAACCCCCCTCATCAGATCATGATCCTTGTTTCAAACCATTTGTATCTTCAGGAACTATATCTCATAGTAGTAGTTCACAACAATATCCTATTTCCATACTCCGAGACACAGGAGCAAAGCAAAGTCTGATTTTAAATTCTGTCTTGCAGAATCTGGGTGAGTCATATACAGGTTATGATATATTGATAGAAGGAGTTGGAGGAATTATAAAATGTCCATTACATAATGTTTTCTTGCGGTCTGATTTAACAACCGGAATGGTTAAAGTAGCAGTAGTAGACTCTCTTCCCATAGTAGGAATATCCTTATTGTTGGCCAATGACATCGCTGGAAGCAAAGTCATTTCTCCCTTAATAACAAATAACCCTAAGACCTCAGTAGAACCTTCAGATAACTTACAGTTGTTTCCCGCTTGTGCTGTAACCAGATCTCAGTACAAGAAATCTGAAGAGGAGACTTATAATTTAGAATCCCTATTCTCCCAAACTGACCCATCTTCTTCTTCACCAGTTTCTCTATCTAGAGCAGAATTAATCAAAGAACAGAAGTCAGATCATTCTCTTAAAAATTTGTACGAGATTGTTTCATCTCCAGAAGAAGTTGAAAATATGTCACGAGGTTTCTATATAGAAAACGGAGTCCTAATGCGAAAATGGAGAGCATCCACCGCAACCGCTGACCAGCCATGGCAAGTAAGGAATCAAATAGTCCTCCCTCTTGGTTTCAGGAATAATGTTCTACGATTGGCTCATGATACTCCCTTAGCAGGTCACTTAGGGGTAAGAAAGACCTTGTTCAACATAACCCAACATTTCCATTGGCCCACGGTTGTCAAAGATGTTGCCCAATATTGTAAAACATGTCATACATGTCAACTTGTAGGTAAGCCCAACCAGAAAATTGTAGAAGCTCCACTCCATCCCATTCCTGTAATGGAAGAGCCATTTAAAAAAGTTCTTATTGACTGTGTAGGACCTTTACCTCCTTCAAGTAAAGGAAATCAGTACATTCTCACAATCATGTGTATGAGCACTCGTTTTCCAGAAGCCATTCCTTTGAAAAATGTTAAAGCTCAAAATATAATCAGAGAAATGTTGAAATATTTCACTATGGTAGGATTTCCTAAGAACATTCAAAGTGATCAAGGAAGTAATTTTCTTTCCAACAAGTTTAGAGAAACTCTTGTAACACTAGGTATAAATCATGTAACTTCCTCCGCCTATCATCCTCAATCACAAGGTGCTCTAGAGCGCTTTCACCAAACGCTCAAGACAATGTTAAGAATCTTCTGTGCTGAGAACACTCGAAATTGGGAAGACGGACTCCCCTTTTTGTTGTTCGCCACCCGAACAACAATTCAAGAAAGCCTTGGATTCAGCCCGTCAGAATTAGTCTTCGGTCATGAAGTCCGTGGTCCCCTAAAGATACTTCATGAACAATGGATGAAAGAAGAACCGCCAGTTCCTTCTTTGAAATACGTGTCCCAGGTCACCGAGAAGTTGTTAGAAGCTTGGAAGTTGGCAAGAGAGAACTTGACGAATGCTCAACAAGTAATGAAAGGTCGGTATGATAAAAATTCTAAACTTAGAACTTTCTCTCCAGGAGATCAAGTGTTACTTTATCTTCCCATACCAGGAGATCCATTGCAGGCTAAATACAAAGGACCCTATGAAGTCTTGTCCAGAGCCAGTGATCTCAACTACATAATCAAAACTCCAGACAGAAGAAAGAGTTCCCGTCTCTGTCACATAAATACCTTAAAACCTTATCATTCCAGAGATCCAATTCCAATTTGCAGCTCTACCACAATAAAATCGGAAGAGCCTCCTGATAACCTGCCTAATCCTCCTGAGATTCCCTTGGAAAACTCCCAGATACTACAAAATCTTCATTTATCTGAGAAACAAGATGTAGCAGAACCATTGACTGACCTGTTGAGAAAAGACCACGACTTCGTGTGGACGCCTACCTGTGAGACGGCCTTCAAAAACCTGAAGTCCCTTCTCACTAACGCACCAGTTCTAAGGGCACCCGACTTCCAACGACCCTTTCTTCTGCAAGTCGAAGCCAGCGACACCGGTATCGGTGCCGCCCTCTTGCAAGAACACAATGAAGTTCTTCACGCTATCGCCTACTACAGCAAGAAGCTGTCCCCTGCGCAGAAGAACTACTCAACAATTGAGAAGGAGACGCTCGCTTTGGTCCAGGCCCTTATCCACTTCGAAGTCTACCTGGGTTCCTCAACTACCATTCAAGTATATTCGGATCACAACCCCTTGAAGTTCCTACAGACTATGAAAAACAAGAATCCGAGACTTACACGTTGGAGTTTATTTCTCCAACCCTTTAATCTAACAATTCATCATATAAAAGGCGTCTTTAATGTTTTAGCCGACGTCCTTTCTAGAACATAGCTTTTCAACAGAAAGTGAAAAGCTTTCCCAAACGGTGGAGGTGTAACGTAATATTAGATATTACGTCATATGTGTAATTATGTTATAGAATTGTGTTCCTTTGTATTACATAACTATGTTCATATTTCTTGTCTATGTATGTATTGTAACAATGTTAAGCAGTAACGCCCGTCCACTATATGTAATCTTGTCTACGTGCGGAGAGAGGTGCGCACTCTTGTAGAACAAACAGACAAGCGAAATCCTGAATAGTTCGGAGCGCACAGATTTGACAGTTACTAAATAAATAGATTGTTCAAGCGAGTCGAGGGTCCTAAAACTACCCATGTTGACGTGTTAACTTACCCTCCTCCCCCCCCTTCACTCACCCGCACCCTTAACCGGAAGTATCCGGCTTCCGGTCCAATGGTATATAAGCGGTGGAACTCGCTGTCTCCTTGTCATATTCCCACATATTGATCTCTTGATAAAAACTAGAAGGTTTAGATTCATGAGACGATTGGTGTGAAGTGATCACCCTTTTTGCCTACATTACGTGTCTGATATACATTGCATTACTTTACTTATATTTGTACTTATTACTTATTATGATGCATGTTCCTGATCTCTTTGTACTTAGATAGTACCATATTGCATACTTATCTTGTGTTTCTTATTTGAACGATAATTTCCATAATCGTGTAACGGTCCCATTGACCCTACTGCCCATTCTCTTTTGTGTTGATTGCCTGTAAATATTTTCCATTAATAATTTCGTTTACTAGTTTTATCGCTAGTTTAATATTCCTTTCCTGGAATCTTCTTTGTTACCTTTACTTCTAGTCTTACGAATTATCTAGGCCCTGACCAGATAGTTCAGTCCTACAGTGGCTTCTAGAAGTGCGCTGGTTCTTAAGCACTTAGACGTTATACGTAACGTCTCTTCAAATACCAGCAGCCCGTAACAATATACTCTAGGAGGGATTCTGTCCAGGGGGGATACTGTCTTTGGGGAATTCTGTCCAGGAGGGATATTGTCCGGGGGGGGATTGTGTCCAGGAGGGATTATGTCCGGACACAACGGTGGGAACTATCGGTGGGTTAAGAGTAGATCACTGTGAGAAGGACTTACGATTTTCTGGTCGGTGTAGGCGCCGGAGGAATAGGCCGTGGCAAAGGTTGAGGGGCAGCTCTCGCCGTACCAGGGCACGGCGCGGGACTCAGACGCACTTCCTATGCTCAATGTGTATATGGAAGAGGCGTAGCCGTCGCAGCTGCAATCATCATTTTCTCCTCCATTTCCAGACGCCCACACATAGATTATGCCCTTGCCGTTGCGACCCTGACCAGCAGCATAGCCAGGATGGAGTAGTATGGTAAGGGAAGAGAAATAGGATGTGAGAAGGAGCAGTAAACTAATTTTCCCCTCTCCATATCATTCTCTCAAAGAGCCTACATCATCAAGCCTCCAACCCTAAATGTACTTTATCTCTCTCTCTCTCTCTCTCTCTCTCTCTCTCTCTCTCTCTCTCTCTCTCTCTCTCTCTCTCTCTCTGTCACTCACTCTCTCTCTCTCTCTCTCTCTCTCTCTTCTGTCACTCTCTCTCTCTTCTGTCACTCTCTCTCTCTATCACTCTCTCTGTCACTCACCCACTCACACTCTCTCTCTGTCACTCACTCTCTCTCTCTCTCTCTCTCTCTCTCTCTCTCTCTCTCTCTCTCTCTCTCTCTCTCTCTCCCTGAGGGATACCTGGATACCAAATTTGGTATTCAGGTAGTATTTAAAAACAATAATAACATTAAGAGCCTGTTAATTAAAAATTCTTCAAGAAGTAAAGAAGGTTGTATTTATAGCATACCATGTAAAAACTGTGATTCTATTTACATAGGCCGACATGAATATAGTATTAGAACGGGGCAATTGTCAAGTGGATTATTTGTCCACCAAAGGGATCATGGTCATAATAATGACTGGGGAAATTCTAAAGTAATTACTTATTGTAATAATATTGTAGAAAGAAGAATTATTGAATTTAGTTTCATAAAAAGAAATTTTGGAAATAATATGAACTTGAGTTTGGGTTTATTCAAATTGAACAATTTTATCATTGACAAGATTGTGTGTGATAATTTGTAACATGGGACCTTTCCGAATATCCTGTCTTCTTATGTAGATATTGTTTCTTTCTGTATTGAAATGTCTTAATAGACGAAAACGTTTAGTATCTGTTTTTTTTTTTTTTTCAATTTCCTGGTGGTTTCTGCAAAAATAGTTCATCACGGGTGTTTTGTGATTTCTTTGCATGTATGTATGTATATATATATATATATATACTTGAAAAAGCTGTAATAAGCGAAACGTCGTACAAATAAAGGCTCCGTCCTCACATGGCGTTTAACTCGTCAGTTTTGTCGGCAAATGCTACTTTCATGAAAAAAATACAGGGGTTGTTTGTACATACTTCTTTGATTCCTTTAAAGATGGCCTGAGTAGCTAGCGTGCCTGGACCTTCGACCCTCATGCCATTGTCGGAGGGTCCCCATGAACAGCTCACTACGTCCACCAGATTTTTGGCGTAGATTAGGGAGGAGCCTTCGATCCGGTCCGTCACAGTTCCGTCCAACATCCGGATACCTATAAATGCACACTACAGTGAAAAAATGTATATTTTATATAGACTACAAGGCGCGGGCTTCGCCCTCCCCGGGTTCGCCGGAGGCTTGGCTGCGCAAACAGCGGCCTACGGCCGCAGCTTTCCGCGCTCTAATCCCTCGTTTTCCCCTTCGGCCTCAGCCTCGGGGCGGAACCCAACACGGGATTCCTAGCACGAAGAAGAACGCGAGGAAGAACTCGAAGTAGAATGCGAAGAAGAATGCGAAGAAGAACGCGAAGAAGAATGCGAAGAAGAACGCGAAGAAAAACGCGAGGAAGAAGAAGAATACCACCTGACCCCGACTTACCCAAGCGCTTTTTCAAGAATATTTTTAGGACAAAGTGTCACCGTAATACCACCTGTCCCCGACTTCCACAGTTTATTTTTTTTTTTTTTTTTTTTTTAAGAAGAATACAAGCCGCGGGCTTCGCCCTCCCCGAATTCCCCGGGTGCTTGGCTGCGCAAACAGCGGCCTACGGCCGCAGCTTTCCGCGCCCTAATCCCTCGTTTTCCCCTTCGGCCTCGGCCTCGGGGCGGAACCCCAACACGGGATCCCCAGCACGAAGAAGAACGCAAAAAACCGCGAGGAAGAAGAACGCGAAGAAGAACACGAAGTAGAATGCGAAGAAGAACGCGAAGAATAATGCGAAGAAGAACGCGAAGAAGAACGCGAGGATGAAGAAGAATACCACCTGACCCCGACTTACCCAAGCGCTTTTTCAAGAATATTTTTAGGACAAAGTGTCACCGTAATACCACCTGTCCCCGACTTCCACAGCGTTTTTTTTTTTTTTTTTTTTTTTTAAAGAAGAATACAAGCCGCGGGCTTCGCCCTCCCCGAGGGTGCTTGGCTGCGCAAACAGCGGCCTACGGCCGCAGCTTTCCGCGCCCTAATCCCTCGTTTTTCCCTTCGGCCTCGGCCTCGGGGCTGAACCCCATCACGGGATTCCCAGCACGAAGAAGAACGCGAGGAAGAAGAACACGAAGTAGAATGAGAAGAAGAACGCGAAGAAGAAGAACGCGAAGAATAATGCGAAGAACAAGAAGAAGAACGCGAAGAAGAAGAACGCGAAGAATAATGCGAAGAACAAGAAGAAGAACGCGAAGAAGAAGAACGCGAAGAAGATGAAGAAGAAGAACGCGAAGAAGATGAAGAAGAAGAACGCGAAGAAGAAGAAGAATACCACTTGACCCCGACTTACCCAAGCGCTTTTTCAAGAATATTTTTAGGACAAAGTGTCACCGTAATACCACCTGTCCCCGACTTCCACAGCGTTTTTTTTTTTAGAAGAATATTTTTATTTAGACTTAGACAAGCACCCGGCTTCGCCGTCCACGGCTACGCCGTGGGTGCTTGGCCTGCGGCGCTGCTCGCCCCCCCCCCTTTGGGCTCCGCCCAGTGTTTATTCAATGGTATGTTTTGGTATCAAATAAAAGAGAAAATAATGTTAATTCTTATTCATCCTTAACATTATCATTACATTTTATGTTTTTTATAGGTTTTTCCGTGGAGGAGTACTTTCAACTTCGTCATCGTCGTCATCACTGTATCTTTTTCCTGACCTGATCCTTTCAAGCTCAGCTCGTATTTCCCTTACTTCTTCCTTGAGGGACAAAATTTCTGATTCGTCTCCACTGTTCTCATCTTCAGAATCGAAAGGCATAATCATGGCTACCGCTTCTTTTTCGGTGATCGAATAGGCAGTCTTTGGAATAACAGAGATTCCTTTCTGTGGTTCCTCTTCAGCTATTTTTAGGTCCTCGTTATCGGAAACAGTTAACAGTTCTGGTACGTTGATCGAACTCTGAAAGTTTTTCCCAACGAAAAGTTCTTTATACACACAGTTACGCGCAGGTTTATTTACATACTCGCCTCCCTCTTTTCTCAATCCTGTAAACACGAATAAAGAGTTCGAACTGGTAACCCGGGAGCACGCCACGTAAAGTTGGTCGTGCGCGAAGCACTGTGCTGAATCAAGTAGAAGACCACAACGGTTAAAAGTTTGTCCCTGAGACTTGTTTATTGTCATAGCGTAACACAGTTGGACGGGAAATTGTTTCCTTTTGAAAAGCACGGCAGTATCTGTTGACTCTAACGTTACTCTTGGAAGCAAAACTTGTTCTCCCCTATAAGTTCCTCCCAGAATCTTGCCTACAATAATGTTCTTCTGTAAATTAGTCACCATAACCCGGGTCCCGTTACATAACTTGGGTGGACAAATGTTTCGGATAACCATAATGATACTACCTATCTTTAACCTTAACTCGTGAAGAGGAAGGGAAGGACTCGTCATAGAATTGTAGACGGATGTCTGAACGTCCATTTCGTTATCAACTGAAGTATCTTCACTCCTATAAACCTTCTCTGGTTTGTCCGACTTATCGTATACCATCGAATTAATACAGTCAACGTCATCATTGGTAGGTGAAATAATAGCTCTTTCCTCGAAATAAGAAACGTTCAAAAAGTTATCCTTTAAGTTGTCGTAAACCTTCTCCACCAACTCTTCCCGATTCTTGACAATCACACCGAATCTAGGAGGAAATTTAATGTCCCCGCTTTCTCCGGCCCCCAAATCTAACATTTTTTTTTTTTAGCGAATTTCCTGTTTTCATGGTCGTTAGCTTTGAGTCTCACGTTTTCTGTTAGTTCCAACTTAATCAAATCATCCCAAAAGTAACTGGACTTTATACAGTATTCGAGTTCGTCATTTTTACCACCTCCTCTGATAACGGGGATAATCTGTCTAAAGTCTCCAGCACAAACGAAAACTATTCCTCCCATGAATCTGTTGACTTCCAGTATATCTCTCAACGTAATATCTAAGGCTGCAATCGTATTCCTGTTGACCATTACAGCTTCATCCCACACTATAACTGATGTCATCCTTAATAACCGTGCCATCTCAGAGTTCTTGATACCACATGAACGTACTTCATTGTATTCCATTAGTGGAATCTTGAACATGTTGTGAACCGTTCTACCTCCATGTAAAACTGTTGCAGCGATACCCGAGGACGCGACTGCCAAGGCTATCTTTCCCGTTGAACGAACTGTGTCCAGTATAATGTTTAGCACGAAAGATTTTCCTGTACCCCCAGGAGCGTCTAGGAAAAAGCCATTGTTACAGTCTTTTCTGGCCCCTTCTACGCGTGCCATCACGGTTTCGTATCAGAACCGCTGTTTCTCGTTTAGGAGAACCTTTTTACCTTCAACTTCTGCTAGCCTAACTTTGTTGTACGATTTCTCTCTACGGATGACATTTGTTGTCTTTTCTCCGTCTCTTGAAGGCGGTAAACCGTATTGAACTATTCTCCCACCTCCACAGTTCAAAACGTTTTCTTGTATATCGTCTATGGCGTCCAGATAAATTTCGTCATTGTACTCTGTTAATCCTCTGAAATAGAGGAAATCACTCCCAAACAGATATTTAGTTTCTTCCCAGATATTTGACTGATCCTCTAGGTCAGAAAACACCAGCATACTTGCATACGTTGATCTTAGCTGTTTTCTGTCGTTTGTGTGATTAATAATCTCCATGATTGTCTGTTTCCACGTTTCTTCATCGTTTAAGAGACCCATAGCTTTTACGGCTTCCCGAAAGGTTGGATGTGTTACCCCTTGACCTGTTCTAAGGTCTGTAAAAGATGTATGACCTCTTTTATGTGTTAGAAGTAGACGCATATAGAAGAGTTCAACAGTTTTACTTGTTACAGCCCGGATCCTTCCTAAAGAAGTTCTGGTCTTTCGTTCCGTTCATTTTCCCTTATTCTTTTCGTAGAAGAAAAAGTTTGGTACTTCATGGTAAAAGAGACTGGCAACGAATTCGTTTTGGGAACATAATTTGAAAAAGGACGTTAGTTGGGTGTCTTTAGAGACCTTATTATTGATGGTTTCCTTTGATGCATCTTTGTTGTAGAACACTTCATTTTCCCCTTCAAGGTGTAAATCTAGTGAAACGACAGGAGGGTGACTTTTGTGAATAGGGAACTTGAATATCTTCCAAGTAGCTTCATTCGCGTTAACGTAACGCGCCTCTTGGTAGTTTTTTACCTCGTTGACGATTTGATCGTTTTCTCCTGATTTCGTGAACAGAATACGGTCGCAACCTTTGTTAACGTACTTGGTAACGTATGCGATAGTTTTGATGGAATTTGAACATTCAACGTTGATGTGAGCGTTGTATTTAAGGCACAGATACGGATTATAAGGGACAACCCACGAATTATCTATTGTTACTTCCTCTCCTTTAATTTTCTTGGTAAAAGAATGTCCGCCTTCCCCTACGGCTCTTCTTTTGTAAAGAGGGTACCCGTTGTTTCCAAAGAGAAGATTGTCCCTGCAAGGTTTAGGGAAGCCTTTTCCACACAAATCCTTTCCGTTTACTGATTTTCCTTGACAACATGCTTGGACTCGTCGAAACCCTTGCAAGGACCATGGATCATGCATGTTGTAACAGTTTCGAATAACCTTGGCTCTTTTTCTTTGTCTTGTATTTCGGCTGAGATGATTCTTCCCACTAATTCTGCGTCAACACGATGTTCCATCCACAAAAGAATGTGAACGTGAGGGAGACCTCTTTTCTGCCATTCGGTGCTGTAAAGGTGAGCTTTTACGCGTCCAAAAATGTTCTTGTTGGTCAAATCATCCATGAGTTCGTCGACTTTCAACTTGAAGATTCTGCTGACTAAATCAGATCTATCGCCCCTATTTTTCGAAGTAGTATGGGAACCCGTCTGTTGTGCGGCTTCGCTCAGTTCTTCCCAGGCAGGATTCATGGTAAAAGTTATGAAAAAGTCAGGAGAACCATAGTTAGTGACGAACGCGAGTGCGTTCAGTTGACGCTGTTTCATGTATCTTGGGCCCCCAACGTATGTTGGAGGAATAACGATACGTTGTCCAGAATATTTACCGTCTTCACCCCGTAGAACATCTGATTATTCCTTTCTGATTATGCTCTATGTAAGATAACCTTGTAGACTCAACTTTTACGTAATTGTCAGCGTGACCTGACGTTGAATTATTGGCCTGACCTAACCCAGTGCAATTAGGGATAATTGTGCACCACGGGGGGATTGCCCACGCAATATATTTACGACTTCGGGCCGCTTCTAAACAATCAACATTCCGACCTCGACTACTGACAAGTCAAGGTCGCTCTCCTGGTGAACTTGACCAGTACGCCATGGAAGAACCCACCGGCTCAAGGAGCATCTTCTCTTCCAGCGAAGATGAAGACGACATTCCTAAGACTCTCCATCGCCATAAGCGCCTTTGGGGCGCTGCCCCTGTCTTATGCGCCCAAACCCTGTGGGATTTCCCGCAGGAGATGAACGAAGACCCCTCTTCGCCGACGGAACCCTGCCCGCAACAAGAAGGCCCGATAGCCAACCAGCCCGCCACCTCCCCATCAGCCGCGGATGCTACCAGCGCCGCCGTAGAGGAGAAAACACCGCCACCACGAAAATCATACGCTGCAGCAGCAGCCTCCCCTCCCGAGCCAACAGGGATGGTAGTTTTCAATAGGAGGAAACGCCAAACGAGGCCACGCCCAGAGATTGGCCCCTCTCGCTTCCCAGTCATCGTCAAACCAGCCGATGACCCCACCCGCTTTGCAAAACCGGGCTCCTGGAGACAGGCACAAATGATCAAGAACGCAATGGGACCAGTTGAAGCCATCCGACAAACGCCCTCCGGCCGACCGCAACAAACCTCTACGGATCCTGACAAGGATCCCGAAGACAGTTGTGGTAGGAGTTATCAAGGGTGTTCCCCTCGAAGAACACGCCGAGCGGCTCCTCAAAATAGACCTGGAGGCCCAAGACCTCCGGGTTGACTCAATCAAAAGATTGACAACCCGAGACGGCACCCCGACCGGGTCTGTACGCGTGGCCTTCCTTATGGCCTCCCTCCCTTCAGCCGTCAAGTTGGGATGTACACTCCACCAAGTGGTCGCATACATCGCCCCAGTCATAAGGCGCACCAAGTGCCAACTACTGGGACATTCAAAAGGAGAATGCCGGCGCAAGACCCCCAGATGTGCCCGATGCGGGAAATATCACCCTACCTTGGGCTGCCAGGAGCAGAGGCTTTTCTGCATCAACTGCTGCGGAAACCACTCCGCCGCATACCCCGACTGTCCGGAATTCTTCATAAGAAGAGTAGCGCACGAGGTGAAGAACGAAAACTTCATCCCGTTCTCAGAAGCCCTGTCTATTGCCAGGAAACGATGGAACAGCAACCTCAAAGGGGAAAAGTCCAGGGACAGAGACTTCGACACCCTCTCAAGGATTCGGAAGACCCCAGGGAAAAAGACGTCACGCCCAGACGAAGTGCCCCCCAGCGAGACCGCACCAAACTCCCCGCCTACTCACGATCCTACCAAACCACAATGCCAAAGGAATGCCCTCTACCAGCGCCTCACCCCCCCCCCCCACAACCAACGAAGAAGAACTCAAGAAAAACGAAGAAAGAAGAAGAAAGGCCGTAAGATCACCCCCACCACTGAAACCATGGAAACGACCCCAGGCATGGAACAGTCAAATGAGGAAGAAGTAGCAGCACCTAGCAGCCCCCCCCCCCCAACCTGGAGATCACCAACCCCACCACCAACAACCCGGCAGACCCTTCAAAACTCCATCGGGTGCATATCCACGACAGTTAAGGCTCTACAAAAGGACTTGTCTCGCTCGAATCCCCAAGCAGCACGCCTACTTGAAGGAATCTTCGTGATCCTGCATTCCATTGCCGAATTCACCCATCATGGCAGTGCTTAGACTAATGCAATGGAACTGCAGGGCCATTGGCACCGTCTGGGACCTCCTCGTGCAGCATCTCAGCGAGTACCGCTACGAAGTAGTTGCACTTCAATCCCTCCTCAAGAAGCCAGGAAAACTTCCGCCCCTGCCTGGGTACCACTACCCCCTCTTCTACACGACGAATGAAGCAGGTATGGCGCGTGTGGCCACATACATCTCCCGAGGTTCAGCTGCTCAAGAGGGACACCTGCCGGGCTTCGACCTCGACGAAGGATATAGGACGGTCACCTCCATTTCTGTTGAAGGAGACAGGACCTTGCACGTCCTCAACATTTACAACCCCGTGAAGACCCGGCCTTTTCGCATGGCTTGGGACGCCCTCTGGGACGAAAATTACGCCCACACCTCCTCCCAACATAACCTCCCAAATCGCTGATGCCGACGTGGTCCTACTAAACGACGGTAGCCACACCAGAATACCGGACATTGCAGGACACAGCAAGTCAGCCACTGACCTCTCCTTCGTCTCTTCCAACATCGCTGGTACAGCAGACTGGTCTACCCTCGATGACCCCATGTCCTCAGACCACCTCCCCATAGCCATCACCCTCCACCTCTCCCCCATCCTTCACCTTCCCCAGACGCAGGGCAAGCTCGACCTCAAAAGAGCGGATTGGAACGCATACCAGGCCTTCCTAAACAGCACGTCCTACCACCACGACGAGGATAACTCCATCGACGGGATAAATTAAGCTTTCACCACCACGATCCTCGCAGCAGCACGACACTCCATCCCCCTGGTCAAACCAGGAAACGGAAGAATGGGCCACCCATGGTGGACGGATGCATGCCTAAAAGCCGTGCAAGAAAAGAGAAGGACCTACCATCGGTACCTGAAAGAAAGGACAAAAGATGCCTTCGTCTCCATGAAGAAAGCCAACGCAGAGTGCAAGAGGACCATTGCCGGAGCAAAGCTGGACATCTGGAGAAAGAGTGAGGAGGACAGGATGGACCTTACGGCTGCTTGGAATAAACTTAAAACACTTAAAATGCGTTACAACCCCCCCAGCAGGAACCTCACTGATCCTGACGCAGGGATATTACGCACACCAGAAGAAAAGGCGGAGGGTTTCTTAAAACACTTCGCCAGAGCCAGCTCAACAAGAAGTCTCCCCAAAAACCAGAGAAGGGACCGCATGGAAAAGGAAGCCCACATAGACCTCTCCACCCCTAAGGGCAAGGACACCGATTTCACCCTACACGAACTACGGTGGACCCTGAGGGCATTTAGCGGAAACATGAAGTCCCCAGGCGCCGACCAGGTTACATATCCACTCCTGAGGAACCTCCCTCCCTGCATGCAAGAAGCCCTCCTCGCCCTCTTCAAGAAGTGCTGGAAAGAAGGTACTGCCCCCACGGCATGGAGGCACGCTGTCGTAATCCTTATCCCCAAAAGAGACAAAGCCAGCACCAAGATCGAAAACCACAGGCCAGTAGCCCTTACCTCACATATAGGTAAGGTCTACGAGAGGATCCTCCTTACCAGACTAAAAAACCACGTGGATTCCAAGGGAGCCCTCCCCAAACTCCAGGCGGGATTTAGGAAAGGAAGAAGCGTTGTGTATCACGTCGTGCGACTCTCTGAGCATATCAGAAGAGCCCAGAGACAAAAGAGGATCCTACACACTTTTTTTTTTTTTTTTTTTTTATAGCCAAGGCTTTCGACACGGTCTGGCACGCGAAGCTCCCCTTCAAAATGAAGGCCATAGGCGTGTCTCCAGCTATGTACACCTTCATCCGGTCTATCGAGGTGAGGAGAGAGGGTGTCTTCAGTAGAAGGACGCAGATCGACATAGGTGTCCCCCAAGGCTCAGTCGTGTCCCCCCTTCTATTCACACTCCTCCTAGCGGACGTGGGCAAAGGAGTACGGGATGATACGGTCGCCACCGCACACGCAGACGATATAGCCCTCTGGGGGAAGTCCAGGAACTCGGCTCGGCACAAGGCGGAACTCCGAAGGTTTCAAAATCAAGTAGACATCGTGGTGGCCCAATTCGACAGCCTAGGGTTCACACTCTCGGCAAAGAAGACTCTACATGCCAGTGCACCTGGCAGGTTACAACAGCGGCACATATCCGGGCTGGAACCGGATAAATATATGCGGTAGGTCAGTTGAACCAGAGAAATCCGTCCGCTACTTAGGAGTAACGTTCCAGAGAAACGGCCAATGGACTCTCCACATCCAGCAAGCCACCCTCAATACTCATGGAGCTTTAAGCCTAGTTCGAGCGATCTGAAAGGAACCCTGGGGGCAACACCGGGAAACTCTTATTCCCATCGTCCAAAGCCTCGTTCGCACAAGGCTCCTCTTCTCGGCCCCAGTACTACACGACCTACCCAGACAGAAGCTGCTCTGCATGGTAAGGGTAGAATGTCAAGCCCTACGTGTGGCACTCGGGCTTCCGAAGTCAGCACCACACGAACAAGTATACAACGAAGCTGGCATGCTACCTCTCTGGGCCCGGATCAGGAGGGATGCCTGCCGGTACCTCTTCGGTTCAGCAAGGGTACCCAATTCCACGGACGAGGAACTCTGTGAAGGATGGATCTCGGCACCGCACGGCGAGCCCACCCAGGGCCTGCCAGGTTCTGTTAAAGACCTGTGTCTCCGAGCTGGACTTCAACCTAGCGATCGTCGCTTCATCGCCCAGTGCCAAGTAGACCCCTTTCCCTCTGGGACCTCCTCCAGCCAGAGGTAAAGACGGACATACGAGGACTAGGGAAAAAAAAAACCCACACCTGCTGATCGCTCACACCAAGGGACTCCTAGCGAAGGAATTCGCAGAAGATTTCCGGATATACACCGATGGATCGGTTATGGAAGACGGCCGTACAGGTGCAGGTGTCTACCTGGAACCCACAGGAAAGACCATCGCCAGGAAAATAACGCCCACCACCATCCTTACAGCCCAGCAACTCGCCATACGAGAAGCCCTCCGGGAAATCTTCAACCTCCCCCACCCACCTCCAAGGGTCACAATCCTGACGGACTCTCGCTTGAGCCTAGAAGTGCTTCTGGGTGGCTACTTCGCCTCCAGACCAGAGCTTAGTGAAGAAATCCTTCGACTCTCGACCGAAATAGTGAAACTCGGCACTAGCCTCCTTTTCCAATGGGTACCCATCCACGTAGGACTCGAGGGAAACGAGAAAGCCGACAACGCGGCTAAATGGGGTGCATTAGGTCATGAGGATAGCGCCATGCTCGTCCCACCCTCGACTGGTGATGCCTATAAGAAAATCGACGCCGCTGCATGGAAACTATGGAGAGAGGAGTATGTGAATATTGCAGCTAGCCGAGGATGACCCACCACAACCGGCACTGAACCCACCCACAAAATTATACCTGCACTGCCTCCACATACCTTGGACATGGCATCCAGAATCTGGGTAAACCACTGGCGAACCCAACACACGGATACAGCATGCACATGCGGCAAGGAGCTAGTCTCTTTCAACCACTGCCTCTTCATCTGCCCCACCCTGGGGCACCACTTCCAGCACCTCAGGGACCTCCTGGGAGATCCAACTACAGCCCTGTACCGTCTCCGGGCAGGTAGCAATACGGAAGTCGGACAGGGACACCTGGCCCTTGCAGCAAAACTCACCTGTTCCTCCCCAGTAGGGTCCCTGTTGTAACTCTTCCACAAAACACCCCTGCCTCTAAGAAACCCGTCTCAATAGAATCCATGCTACACCCACCTACATCATCATGCCCTAATCATTAACCCAGGCAAGCTACAAGACACATTTTAATTAAAAGGCAGTCCCTTAATCGGCGAAGGCCGCTGGAACTCAATACAATAAAAACAATTTAAAAAAAAAAAAAAAAAAAAAAAAAAAAAAAACCTTAGCCACACCTGATACACTTTTAAACATGTGGTAGACGCAGTAGTGGGATTCAGCCGGTTCTTACCTATTCGCTAGAAC
Organism: Oratosquilla oratoria; assembly: GCF_046742065.1. Classification (NCBI taxonomy): domain Eukaryota; kingdom Metazoa; phylum Arthropoda; class Malacostraca; order Stomatopoda; family Squillidae; genus Oratosquilla; species Oratosquilla oratoria. Next base: position 60,110,637 of record NC_134784.1, read on the forward strand.
CAGCTCACGCAAATTTGTCAGTTCGGCGAACCGGCTAACTGGCGAACCGACTAGTTGCTCAGCTGGTCAGTGGTCTTCTGCATCTCATCCGATAAGTACCGGGACGGTATGTTTCGTAACTTTCGTTAGTGATTTATTGCATAGTTTATTTACACAAGTGGTTACCAGTTTTTTTCATGTATATAGTGCTTGGTTTCTCTGCATATTTGTGTTATTAAACTACATTTTATTATAATTATGGACATACATACATACACGCACTCTCATACACACTCCTTAGGCCTACCCACACAAACATGTTTGTTTATAAATAACACAAATGCATTGCACACATGCACACACATACTCATGTACATGTACACATATGCACACGTGTAAGCACATACATAGCCTACACATGCACACACTACCCCCACACAAACATGCGTCCGTAAAAAAATAAATACACCTGCACTAGGTTGCCCAAATCGAATTTTTTGATCATGAGACTAACTATAGGTTGGCACCCAGGTCTATACCCCATTTTTTTTTCCACCTGACAATTTTTCAGGTTTTTCGTATGTAAATATTTGAATATTTTTTACGTTTGGCAGCCAGAGATGCATTTTAAATATAATATTGTTAGTTTTCCATATTTCTAGTTAGAATATTTAATTGATAACAATAATATAAAGAAAATGTGGCTAAGAAGTGGTTGCAAATTAGTGGTTGCAAATTAGAACCGGCTGACGAAAAATTTGAATCCCACTACTGGGTAGACGGTATGATAAACTGGGCGAATATATTCGATAAATATTCTTAGGTGCTTCCTCATAGTAAGTAATACTGTTTGAGTTTATAATCCTGATACCCGTCTTGATAGGTGGTAATTCTGTTATATATACTAGTCATTGATACGTGAAGATGTGGGATCGGAGGTGTGGAAAATATTTAATCAATTACAGATGGACAAGGAAACTAGTAAAATTGGGAGGAAGAGTTTTCAAAGAAAAATATATCGATTAATGTGACATAAATCAAATACATTTCTGCACATCAAAGTAACTGTTTTAGGTGCATGAACAACCAGGGCAAGAGACACTTATCAATGATCAATCGTGGGACCACATAATAACAAAATGATTGCAAAACTCAACGTACCTTGGTGACACACAAATCAAACCACTTTAAATAAAATGTAATGTAACTGCACAGAAAGCTGCGTGATATGGCGCCCGGACAAAAGGTCCCCGGACAAAATGTCCTGAAATCTGTACCCCTGGGACAAAATGTCCCCAACGGCCTAGGTGGGTGGTCAAAATGTCCTCATTTTTTTTTTTTCTAAAAATTTGTCAGATGTGTTTTACTTTATTCCTTTATATGTTTTTGGTGAATTTTTGGTTTTTAACTTGATTTTTTGTTTTTTGTTTTTGTTTTTTAGGCATACAATATAAGTTCAATAAAGCTCATCGCCTCTGATGAGTGGTGCATGGATGGCACCTTCTCCGTCGCTCCTAGACTCTTCACCCAGCTCTACGTCATCCAGGGTCGCGTCGGTGAGGGCTACCTTCCACTGGCCTTTGCCTTGCTCCAGCGCAAGACACAGATCAGCTACGAGCAGGTTTTTCGTGTCTTGGAGAAGCACGGCTGCGACCCCGCCAGCGTCGTGGTGGACTTCGAGAGGCCTGTGGAGCTGGCCCTTCGGGTGGTGTTCGGAGAGCAGATCCAGGTCCGGTTCTGCTTTTACCACCTGAGCCAAACCATCTGGAGGCAGATCCAGGGCCTGGGCCTCAAGAACCTGTATGAAGAGGACCCCGAGTTCCGCCTCTTCTGTGGCCAGCTGGATGCCCTGGCGTTCCTACCCCCCGAGGACGTCAAGGCTGGCATGGCTCTTCTCCGGTCCACCATGCCCGACGATGCTGCTGACTTAGTGGAGTACTTTGACGCCACTTACGTCTCCGGGCAGCTCCGTCACCAGCGCAGAGACACCACCACCCCTGGAGTCATCAAGCCTATCCGCCTTCGCCGCAGTCCACCCATGTTCCCTGCTGACCGGTGGAACCAGCATCACGCTACGCTAGCCAACGAGCCACGCACCAACAACATCTGCGAGGGCTGGAATAACAAGTTCTCCAGCCTAGTTGGTCACGCGAATCCAACCGTCTGGAAGCTCATTGAGTGCCTCCAGGCGGAGGCAGCCGCCGTTGATGCAGTCCTCCTCCAGGATGACCGTGGTGTCCGTCAGAACAAGCGGTCGAAGCGGTGCTACATCGAGCTCAAGGTTCGCCTCTATAATCTGGTGACCGACTACAAGGAGGGCAGGAAGACCATCCCAGAGTTCCTGCGTGGTGGCCAGCCCAACGTCTAGGTTAAATACAATTGACATTGTATCTAGCTAAATACAATTGACATTTCTGAAACGCTTGCTTACACAATTGGCTCATAGATTGATGGGTTGGGTCGTGTATAAGATATTTAATAAAATATCAAATGTTATTGTACTTTGTGTTTATATATAGAGATTCTCCTGAATTTAAGGGTTGTTATAAAACCACAATTAACTATGACCCAAAATGTATAAACAGTTGATAAAAAACAATATTTGTTGAAAAAAAAATGGGGACATTTTGTCCTAAATATTGGGGACATTTTGTCCCGGGGGTGCAGATTTCAGGACATTTTGTCCGGGGACCTTTTGTCCTACATTCGCGTGATATCCCCCCATCGGACATTTAGTCTTCTGGACAATTAATCCTCCACTAATTTGTCTTCTGGCGATTAGTCTTCCCAAGAACTTGTTTTCAAGTTAAAATAGGATGATCAGCTTAAAACTTCAGTTATTATTATTTTATTATCAATTAGTGATTTAATATAACCATATATAAATGATAAATAAGATAAGAATAGGAGGATTAGAGACTCTAGGGTACATTGTATTACACGCCTGGTATGACGTATACCAAGTTGATTGATGTGCTGTTAAAATGAGGTGTATGTGTGATGGTGAATCAATTGCGTGAACGAGTTGTCCACATTTTTGTGGACTAGTCCAAGTTTGCAGTCTTGAGGACCAGTTGTCCGAAGACAAGTTATCCGTTCAGTATATCAGTGAGGAATGTGAAAATGAATATCTTGAGGTCAGGTCTCCCTATTGGAGGTGGTCTTCCAAGTACAAGGATGATCGGTTGACCTCAGGTCAAGAGTAGCAAACTCTGGAATAGCATTTATCATTTCCTTTCACATAAAATAGAAGGTAAAAATGTGTTTATCTTAACACATTATATACCTGACAGACTGAAATTCCCTTGCAAAGTAAGCCATGTTTTCTTAGAAGTGAAAATGTATCTGAAATCTAATAAGGGTTATGCACTCATAATAGACTTTATTTTAGGATAATATTGAAATTGGTGAACGAACGTTTCGGCCAAATATTTTGGCAAGGGTGGACGTTTCGGCCAATTAGTTTCTAAAGAAAATTTTGCTGTTCATTAACATATATACTGCGTATATGTGACCCACAGCTTGCCTGACTACTGATCACATTGCAGTAAGGATTTTTTTTTTTTTTTTTTTTGGGGGGGGGAGGTATAATCCGAAATTTTAAATTTCTTATATATATATATATATATATATATATATATATATATATATATATATATATATATATATATATATATATAAGTGACTCTCAGTGACTCTGACTCTCGTGCTGTTCACACCCTCCGCTCAGCGCTCCCTACGAGAAAGTAATACAACATGGCACATACCAGAAACAGCAACAGCTCCAAGAAACTTGAAGATATGGTGGAGAGTCTTGTGAAAGCAAGAGAAGAGGACAAACAGTTCCTGTTGTAAGCAAGGAAAGAAGACCAGCAGTTCCTAAGCGAGCTAAAAGCGATAGTTAAACAACAAAGGCAGGAGATACAAGATCTCAAATCGACTGTAGTTAATCTCCAAGCTAGAGTGGAAGACCTAGAGCAGTACACGAGGAGAGAAGATATCATCATCAGTGGTTTAAAGATTGCGAAAACGTATTCGGAAGCTGTGAAAGGTGATTCCGACTATAGTGTGGATAACAGTGGACAGAACATTGTAGAAAATCAAGTAACAAGGGAATACAGATCAGAGACACAGAGATATCAGCTTGCCATACACTGGGAAAAAGAAAACAGGACGGTACCCAAAATGTGATTGTGAGATTCGTATCAAGAAAGTCGAAGGTGAACGTGCTGAAAAACGCCAGAAATTGAAGGGGACGGGCATCTACGTGAATGAACACCTGGCAAAACGAACCGGAGAGATTGCCAAAACAGCACGCGACATGAGGAAACAAGGGAAGATTATCTCGACATGGACAAGAGACTGCAAGGTGTATATCAAGTGCAAGGATGAAAAAGTACATCAAGTAAGCAATCTTGAACAATTAGCTGAATTTCAATAGTTCACATTCCTTAATCTTCTAACACAAACATAACCATGAACACTACAACTAACTCAAAAACTAAAACAAACACAAAAAAACCCTGTTCTTCATGCCATACCCTTGTCCCTACCAATCACCTCAAATGTACATTATGCAAACATTTACATCATTTCATGTGTGCAAATATACCCGTAAATACTGCCAATAATAACCCCAATATTTTCAAAAACTGGTTCTGCACAGACTGCTCAAAAACATTTCCCTATCATGCCATCTCAAACACAGAAATTAATTTTTTGTTTTCCGCGCCAAATCTCGCATAAAAAAACACAGATGTATATACCGCCATTAAGAAGTATAAAAAATAGACAAAATATCAGAAAAGGAATTTTCGATATTTAATCACAATAATACCCAAATTGACCCCGAATTAAATTTCTACACAAAACTAACAAAAGACAGCGATTACTATACTGTAGTGATACACAATTTGACACAGTATTTCGTGATATCGATGGTTTCACACTAATTCACATTAATGCAAGGAGCCTAAACGCTAATTATCAGAAAATTGACTGTTATCTCAATTTACTCAATAAAAGCTTTGACGTTATAGTGATAAGCGAAACATGGATTGACCCAGGATGTCTAGTAAACTTCCTACAAGACTATACTCCCTACAGTGTTAATAGACAGATCCAAAAAGGCGGCGGAGTCTCTATCTTCATAGAAAAATAAATTTCATGCAAACTAATAAATCAGTCCACTAATTCGCATGAAAACCTATTTGATTGCGTAGCTGTTGAGATTTTCAGTAAAAAAAGAAAAGAAAAGAAAATACCGTCATAACAAGTATTTACAGAAAGCCAGGCACAAACATCAATGAGTTCACAAATATGATTGAAGAAATCATAACTCCATTTAGAAATAAAAACTTATATCTCTGTGGTAACTTCAACATAGATTTACTTAAGTATGAGACTCACGAACAAACAAGACACTTTACAGATATGATTTTCTCTTTAGGTATATATCCTTTGATAAATAAACCGACCCGAATAACAAATACAAGTGAAACAATGATAGATAACATTTTCACCAATATTGTAAACTCCGAGATTCATAGTGGTATCTTAATAAGTGATATAAGTGACCATCTACCGGTATTCACTATCAATCCAAAAGAAATCCACTGCATAACAAAACCCAGAATTGTACTAAAACGTAAAATAGACGAAAAAAGTATTGCAAAATTGAATCAATGCTTAAAAGAAGAAAATTGGGATCAGGTTTACGAGTCAGAAAATGCCAATCTATCATATAACGAATTTGTAAACATTATCATGAGTAATGTAAACAAATGCTGCCCAGAGAGAGAAGTAGAAATAAAACCATGTAACGTAAACTCAAAACCATGGTTTACAAACTGTCTTAAGAACGCGTGTCGAAAGAAAAACCAACTTTACAATAAATCTATTAAGTCCTTGACAGACGAAAACAAATACAAAGTGTACAAAAACAAACTGACAACAATTTTACGCAACTGCGAAAAAAAAATACTATGACACACTGCTTGAAAATTATAAAGGTAAATCAAAAAAGACATGGGAAGTAATAAACAACTTAACTAGACCCAAAAATAATAACACCGATGAATTTATAGACATTATTAAAAACGGAAAAACTAAAAAAGAAGTGGCAAACGAATTTAATGAATTTTTCTCCCGTGTAGGACCTAACCTCGCGAAACAAATAAAGACAACACACCAAACTTATGAGACCTTTTTGAAACACCGAATAAATAACACTATGTTTTTAAAACCCGTCACGGAAAACGAACTTATGAACACAGTAAAATCAATGCAGAACAAGAAATCATTCGATTGCACAGGAATCAATATGAACCTCGTAAAACAAATTATGCCTACCATCAAAAATAATTTTCTGACAATATGCAATAAATCATTTGAACAAGGAATATTTCCAGATGCAATGAAAATAGCAAAAGTAATACCGATATTCAAATCAGCCGACAAATCAAGTTATAATAACTATAGACCAATTTCACTATTACCACAGTTTTCCAAAATTCTTGAGAAGTTATTCACAATTCGCCTAGACTCATTTCTAAAAAAAAAAAATGACGTCATTTACCATAGTCAATATGGATTTCAACAAAATCTTTCAACGTCAACAGCAGTAATGGAATTAATTGAAGAGATAACTAACAATATAGAACAAAAGAAAAAGACAGCCGGCATATTTATTGATCTAAAAAAGGCACTTGGCACAGTAAATAATGAAATCCTAATTCGAAAGGCCGAATACTATGGGCTAAGAGGTAAAGTTAATGACTGGTTAAAAAAGTTATCTAAAAAACAGGAAACAATATGTAGCCATTGAGGAAGAAAGATCACATATTCTACCAGTTACATGCGGAGTACCTCAAGGTTCAGTTCTAGGACCCAAACTATTCTTACTATACATTAATGACATTACAAATGTATCCAACCTTATGAAATTTATACTGTTCGCCGACGATACCACCATTCTATGCTCCGATATAAATTCCGACAAACTGATCAAGACAATTAATGAAGGATTATGTCAGCTATCCAACTGGTTTTCATCCAATAAACTATCCTTAAACGTATCAAAAACTAACTACCTGCTTTTCTACAAAAATAATGAAAGCACTAAGCCGATCAAAATAAACAACGAAATTATTGAAAAAGCGTCCGTCAGTAAATTCCTAGGCGTGTATTTAGACGATCAACTTAATTGGAAACATCATATAAATCACGTGATAAATAAGATGTCCAAAACTTTAGGAATAATGCATAAAATGAGAAATATCCTCAATGAAAATACCCTACGTACCATTTACTGTAGTCTACTACTACCATACCTAAACTATTGTTCAGAAATTTTGGGTAATACTTATCAAACTAATCTTCAACGCACAATTACCTCTAAAAAAAAAAAAAAGGCACTGCGTATAATCTGCAATGTAGGTCGTTTAGAACATACAAACAATTTATTAAAAAAACTAAATCTACTGAAATTCAAGGACTTAATAAAGTACAAAACTGCCATTGTTATGCACCAAATCTACAATAAACAAATAAATGAAAACATATTGAAATTTTACTCAACTTACGAAAATCGCTTTGCGACTAGGCATACAAACGACTTCTTTAAAACTCAATACAGAACAACCAAAAAAAGGCCAATGCTTATCTATTATAGGTGTTAACACACGGAATAAACTTGAAAAGGAATACCTAAGACAAAATGTTGATCAACATTCAAACGATATTTAAAAAAGTCTTCAATCTATAAGTATTAGTATATTGAACATTTCAGGTCCATTTCATAATTGTATTCATGGAGAAACTGTCATGTACCGCCCAAGTCTGCCGCTCTTTTTTTTTTTTTTTCTTGTTCCTGCAGGTGACGGTGACCTGGATCCGAGCAGTAAGCAATTATCGTCTCGTCCCGTCAACAATCGAGCTGACCTCTCACCTCTCACCTGACACCCACAAGATGCGATGCTCGCACGTGACCCCGATTCCTGCGTGAAGTCGGAGTTACCGGGCGTCGTGTCGCATCTCACTGTGTATTTTTTCACTTTGTCTTTGGATCACGTGTTGGACTCGTGATCGACAGCTATTTCCCTCCTGTAAGAGAGCTCAGAGATCGTAGGTCCGATCTATGGGTAATGCTATGACCTTTCACACACACACACACCCAACTCCCCGCCCACGAGAGTCAGAGTAACGACTCGAAGCGCAGCGGTACCGAAATAATTTCGGCCCTGGGCAGGATTCGAACCTAGAACTGCGGGCCACTATCGTGGCAGTTCAGTGCTATACCAACTGCGCCACCAAGTTGTGTGTGTATATGTGTATGTATGTATGTGTGTACATATGTATATATGTGTATATATGTGTGTATATGTGCATGTATGTATCATACTAACATGTAAAAAAAAAAAAATCCTTAAAGGGAGAGCAACTCCCCATAAGCTTTGCTTCTCGCTCTCCCTTTTCAACAACTAATTTTGAAAAAAAAAATAAAAAATAAAATAATAATAATAATAATAATTGTATATATGTATGTCTAAATTGTATTTTATTTTGTTGAATAAACTAACTATATATATATATATATATATATATATATATATTGTCAGTGTATTTGGGCAGGAGTTTTTCTCTAATGCATGTTTCATTAAAAGTGATGGCTAGTTGTGCATTAATAATTTTTTTAATGGTATTTTCCATATACCTTATTAAGGATTTGTTTTCCTTAGGAAGGAAATTTATGACTTGGCTGTATGTAGTCATATTAGCTAGATCGCGATTTCGGGTTCAAGACCCTTCTTCAGTAGCTATAGGGATAAGAATTAATCCGAAGATTCTTTTTTTTCTTTTTTTTTTTTATTTTAGTCCCTGCGGAGCTAGCCGATTTCGGGACTGTCTTTAATTGCTTCTATGGCCGTAATATCTTATTTATTTATTAATTTAATTTTATATTTATTTATTTACCGGAGTGCGGAATTTTGTTATATTTGACCCGGCTGGAGGGGGTCATAGTAGGCCTCCCACGGGGGAAGAGCAGATTAGGCTGGCAGCCAGGATTATTTGGGATTTTCCGGCGTCTGATGTGCTGTTTGCCCTCAATTGGTCTAGGGCGGTGGAGGGATCTCCGAAGAGATTTCTTAAAACTTTAAAATGGTCCCTGAACTGTCTGCAAACGAAAAGGCAGTGATTGAAAGATACCTGTTCACTGCCACAGGTACAGAGAAGATTTAACAATTTGGTTCGCCAATGATTTACCCTTATTCTGGATATCATGGCTAAACATATAAGGGGGTACAGAGGGGAAGGTCGGGGTTTTTAATCCGTGACAGTTTGTTGTCGGCCATCCCCGAGCGATGGCAGTGGCGGTGAAGTCTGCCTCCCAGGTCTCCCAGATGGCTCTGTTGATCTTGTGCAGGGCGTCGCTGACCGTGAATTTGATGGAAATCATGTCCTCTTCAGGCGCCAGGGCGCCCTTCTTGGCTGCCCCATCCGCCTTTTCATTACCGTGCAACCCCACATGTGAGGGAACCATTGATATCTTATCTGAATATCTTTGTTGGAGGCCTCAGCAGTGAGGTGCAGTATTTCTTGCAAAATGTCTGGTTGCGAGTCGCATTGACAGCTCTGAAGTGCCTTAAGGCTGGCTCTTGAATCTGAGAGCACGGTGATGCAAGCTGGCGGATGGGGAAGAGCGAGAACTATTTTAATGGCTTCCCGAATGGCGATTAATTCGGCCGAGAAGATGGAGGTGGGGGGAAGCTTCACGGAGATGGACTCTTGTGTGTTTTCCAAGAATATCCCTGCGCCTGTGCGGCCATCCTCAAGCACAGAGCCATCCGTGTAGACAAGGAAGTCCTCCTTGTTACTCCGTCCTTATCATCTCCCTCACATGTGCTAGGAGAAGATGCGGACCGTCTTGGCATCTCAATCCCGGAATTTCTGAGACAACTGTTGGTGGTTTGAGTACCCAGGGGTGAAAGAGATCCACCTGACACTGGGAAACAAGTTGTCTCGCATCGGGAGGAAGCCCGGCTTTTATGCAGAGGTCCTTGACGGAGCCAGGCAGACCTTGAATGTGCGTCGTCTGTGAGGCCGGCAACCAATCCTCCCGGAGTTCCTCATCCGTAGAATTTGCAACTTTAGCACTGGTGAACAAGTATTTGCAGGCATCTTTCTTCAGTTGATACCAAAGAGGAAGAACACCTGCTTCATTATATACTTGTTCATGTGGAACTGATGCTGGCAAACCGAGACCCAGGCGGAGCGCTTGGCACTCCACTCTGGTTAATCTATACACTACCCCGGGGGAAGATCGTGCATGGCAGGAGATCCGAAGAGGAGTCGGGAGCGTACCAAACTCTTGACTATGGATATCAGTGTTTCCCTCCTTTGACCCCAGGGCTCTCGGCGGATGACTCGGACGAGATTTAGGGCTCGTCTAGCGTTTATTATGACCTGATTTATGTGGCTAGTCCATTTTCCGTCTCTCTGGAAGATGACCCCTAAATATCGAACTGCCTTAGCTGGGTATATGGGAGTTCCGTCCACTTTGATGTAATTCCAGTCAGGGCAGTCTCCTCTGTTGTAACCTATGCCGTGGACTGGCATGTAAACAGTCTTTGCTGCGGAAAGCATGAAGCCCATGTCGGTCAGTTGGGTCATTACCAGGTCAACCTGTCTCTGAAAGAGACGGAGTTCTGACTTGTGCTGGGCAGACAGAATCCTTTTTGGGCCGCCGGTGCCTGGCTTTCCTCCATAATGCTATTTCATCAGCATAGGCTGTGACGACAGTGTCCTTTCTCACTCCTTTTCCTACATCCCCAAGGAGCAATGCGAAGAGGAGCGGGGCAACTACGGAGCCCTGGGGGACTCCCATATCCAATGGTTGACGATCGGCTGAGGTGTCCTTTCCAGCGTACAACCATGGATCGAACCTGAAAGGAAGGACTGCACAAATTTGTACAGTCCCGGCGAAACTCCAATAGACTTGAGTTTTAGATAGCAGTTTACCGTGCCAGACGGTATCAAAAGCTTTTGGCAATATCTAAAAAGCACGTCTGTAGAATCCGCCTCTGTCTTTGGGCCCTACGTATATGTTCGGAGAGTCGGCACGATGTGGTCAGTGATGCTTCTCCCTTTTCTAAATCCGGCTTGAAGTTTTGGGAGGGCTTTCCTTATCTTCCACCTGGGACTTCAGTCGATTCAATACTATTCTCTCATAGAGCTTTCCCAGAATCTTTGCACATTCCGGACACACGAACATGGAGGAATCTTTTCAACGCAAGAGCATCTTCTCCTCCAGCGAGGACGAAGAAGATGATGAACACCCTGATGAACCTCATCGGCAAAAAAGACTAAAAGTCACCTACTCCAATGAAAGTGCTCAGCGGATGGAAGAGACCCCTTTCACAAAACTGCTGAACCGGATCCCCCCTGGAAGAAATGCAAAGGGGGACACTGCCCAAACTTCGGAACACAGCCTTCCTGACGCAGTTTCCATGGACAAGCATCCCGCTCCATCAACTCCAACAGACGCACCTACACCCTCAAATGCCTTAAAAGAGGCAGACAAGGAAGGTCAGTCGACCAGTTTGACATACGCCACTGTCGCCGCGTCAAACTGTAAGCCAAAGGAGGGAGGATGGCAGATTGTCTACAATCGCCGCCATCGTCCCAAAAAAAAAAAAAAAACCAACCCGCACATAGCCCGTCGAAGTTCCCAGTGATAATCAAACCCACGGAGAATCCGGCCCGATTCCTAAAGCTGGGGTCCTGGACGCAAGCACAGCTGATCAAGGAGACTGTGGGCCCAGTCGAAGGAATTCGACAAACTCCCTCTGGAGAATGGCTGATTAGCTGCTCATTGGCAAAACAGCAGGGACTGCTCCTACGCACCCCTGTCCTAAGAACGGACCGCCAAAAAAATCGAGATAATTACCAGAATCCCCAAGACAATCGTCGTGGGAGTAGTGAAGGGAGTTCCCATCGATGACGACGCGGAAAGCTTGCTCAAGAGAGACCTGGAGACCCAAGATCTTCCCGTCGATGATATCAAGAGGCTCATGTCAAAGGAGGGCGTACCAACAGGGTCAGTAAGAGTGGCATTTCTTGCTGACACCCTTCCCTCTACTCTCAGATTAGGATATTACCTTACACCAAGTTGTCCCCTACGTCGCTCCAGTAAAAAAGATGCACAAAGTGTCAACTCCTGGGGCACTCTAGGAAGGAGTGCCGACGCAAGGCACCTCGGTGCGCTAAATGCAGCAAAGGACATCCTACCCAGGACTGCAGTGAGCAGCAATTTCTCTGTGTAAATTGCATATACCTTATTAAGGATTTGTTTTCCTTAGGAAGGAAATTTATGACTTGGCTGTATGTAGTCATATTAGCTAGATCGCGATTTCGGGTTCAAGACCCTTCTTCAGTAGCTATAGGGATAAGAATTAATACGCCAATACGAGACAAAACGCCATTCGTCCAACTACGAGACAAAACGCCACATTCCGCCACAACACAAACCCGGAGGCTCCCTAGCACACGTGACATTTCGTCCCTGCCCGTAATACCAGGTGACCTCCCCCAGTGATTAGCAAGTATAGGAACTCTAGTATAAAACTTAGATCTTTACTAGAATCTTCGGATTAATTCTTATCCCTATAGCTACTGAAGAAGGGTCTTGAACCCGAAATCGCGATCTAGCTAATATGACTACATACAGCCAAGTCATAAATTTCCTTCCTAAGGAAAACAAATCCTTAATAAGGTATATGGAAAATACCATTAAGAAAATTATTAATGCACAACTAGCCATCACTTTTAATGAAACATGCATTAGAGAAAAACTCCTGCCCAAATACACTGACAATATTCCCTAAGAAAACTAGCCACCTTCTTATTAGAAACAGCCCCCTACAAGAGAGGAACTTCAGAAATCACATGTCATCTATAGGTTCAAATGTACACGAGGGAACTGTGAAGCCCTCCCATCCACCTATATTGGCATGACGACAATGAGGTTATCCCGTCGCCTCTCATACCACCTGACATCTGGAGCCCCTAAAAATCACTTAAGAGAAGCCCACGGCATAACACTAGCAAGAGAGACACTAGAGAAAAACACCGAGATTTTGGATTTATGTACTGACGATAGACGCCTCCCAATTTTAGAAGCGTTGTATATTAAAGAGTTGAGCCCAAACCTAAATGTACAAGCAGAAGACCTTAGAGCCCTTCCAAGCATGAGACAAACCGTTACAAATAAAAACATGAGACATAACACCACAAACGCCAATACGAGACAAAACGCCACTCGTCCAACTACGAGACAAAACGCCACATTCCGCCACAACACAAACCCGGAGGCTCCCTAGCACACGTGACATTTCGTCCCTGCCCGTAATACCAGGTGACCTCCCCCAGTGATTAGCAAGTATAGGAACTCTAGTATAAAACTTAGATCTTTACTAGAATCTTCGGATTAATTCTTATCCCTATAGCTACTGAAGAAGGGTCTTGAACCCGAAATCGCGATCTAGCTAATATGACTACATACAGCCAAGTCATAAATTTCCTTCCTAAGGAAAACAAATCCTTAATAAGGTATATGGAAAATACCATTAAGAAAATTATTAATGCACAACTAGCCATCACTTTTAATGAAACATATATATATATATGTATGTATATATGTATATATATGTATGTATATATAATTTACACTAAACTAAAATACTGTCTACTGGTCACAGTACAGAAAGTGGGATTTTTTTTTATATACTCCCAAAATTTAAATTTCTTTGCATATATAATTTACACTAAACTAAAGACTGACTACTGGTCACTGTGCAGTAAGCTTTTTTTTTATATACAATCCCAAAATTTAAATTTCTTTATAACAAAATAAAAGAATAATAAATATAATTTACACTAAACTAAAATACTGACTACTGGTCACAGTGCAGTAAAGGGGATTTTTTTTTTTATATAATCCCAAAATATAAATTTCTTTGCAAAAAAAAATAACAAATATAATTTACACTAAACTAAAAGACTGACTAATGGTCACAGTGCGGTAAGGGTGTTTTTTTTTTTTATATATAATCCCTTTTTCTTTTTTTTGCAAAAAAAGAAAAAAAAATACAAATAACAAATACAATTTACACTAAACTGAAATATATAAGCATTTACATAGGAGCTTAATTTTAACTTGATTTAATTAAGCATATGTATGAACTCACTTCCAACTCTGCTGAGCAGGAATCAAAGCCTATATCAGACGTCCTTTCTTAATGACTAACTCAGGTGTGAGTATCATTTTTGTGTGTATATATATGCCAAGATTTTGGCAGCCCGCCTCCTCGATGGAATCTTCGTGATCCTGAACACAGTACTGGACCTCTCCAACCATGGCTGCGCTTAGGATGCTACAGTGGAATTGTCGGGCAATCAACACTGCCCGCGACTTTACTAGTCCAACACCTCGCCGAGCACACCTACGATGTGGTTGCTCTACAATCACTAGTTCGTAAGCCTAGGCTACTCCCCTATCCACCATTTTACGAGACGGACGCAGACGGGGAAGTCCGTGTTGCCACGTACGTCACAAACGGACTCTCGTCTCAGCGCGGGACCCTTCCTGACAAGTTGGAGGAAGGATATGCGGTTGTCACTACTGTAAGTATGGAAAGCAATCAGGACATATCCATACTAAACTATTACAACCCCACCACAACTCGGCACTTCGACTGGCTGGCAAAGCTAACCGGACAGTGGGTCGTCCTTGGAGACTTTAATTGCCGAGACGCCCTGTGGGAAGATGGCTACCCCAACTCCTCACCAGCCATAGCCTCACAGCTGGATCTGGTTGATCTGGTCCTTCTCAACAACGGCAGTCACACCAGGATCCCTGATGTCTCGTCCCACAGTACGTCAGCCATTGATTTCTCCTTTGTGTCACCAAACCTAGCTGGAGCAACGGACTGGTCCCCCCCTGGATGACCCCCTTTCTTCAGACCATCTCCCCATACAAGTAACGATCCACCTGGCACCCACAACCTACCTACCTCCAGCAGGACAGCAGCTCAATCTCAATAAAGCAGATTGGAAGAAATACAAAGCATACCTCGCCAACTCCCAGTACTGTCCGGACCTCGCCAGAACATCGGATGATATCAATGCAGAATTTACTGAACTTCTGCTCATCGCAGCACGCCAAGCCATCCCACTGACGAGGGACCTCCAGGGAAGACGTGGACACCCCTGGTGGGCCCCTTCGTGCAAAGAAGCGGTTCAACGAAAACGACGAGCCTATCAACGCTTCATGGAGGAAGGCTCCGACGCCAGTCACAAGGCAATGAAACAAAGTAAGGCACAATGCAAAAAGATTATTGCACAAGCCAAACTACAGTACTGGGAAGACACCAAAGGGAAGGACGAAGACCTCGGTGCAGCCTGGAGGAAACTCAAGGTACTCAAGAGGCGTTACAACCCCCCCGACAGGAACCTGACCACCACAGACGGGAGAATCCTTCGCACACCTGAAGAAAAAGCCGAAGGATTCCTACACCACTTCGGGAACGTCAGTAGCACGGATCACCTACCAGAAGCACAGCAGAGCAGGCGCCGAGAAGAGGAAAGCCACATGGACCTCTCTCCTCCAAAGGGCTCGGACACCCACCTTACATTGTTTGAACTTCGCAGAGCCTTGAGGGTCACCCAGGGTTCCACGGCATCCCCGGGAGCTGACGAAATCACCTACCCCCTACTGAGACATCTCCCTCCTCCACTCCAGGACACCCTCCTGTCTATTTTTAACAAATATTGGGCAGAGGGAATAGTCCCGGGTGCCTGGAAAGTAGCCACGGTCACCCCAATCCCCAAAAAGAACAAGCCACGTCACATGGTGGCCAGCCACAGACCCATATCCCTCACCTCTCACGTCGGGAAAATCTACGAGAGGATGGTCTTAAATCGCCTCACTCACACCATCGAGACCAAGGGTGTACTCCCGAAGCTTCAAGCAGGATTCCGAAGACGAAGAAGCATCAATGACCACATCGTGCGACTCGCAGAACATGTCCGTAAGGCCCAGTGGCAGAAGAGGATTCTGCACACCTGTTTCCTGGATATCGCCCGAGCCTTCGACACCGTATGGCACGCCAAACTTCTGCTGAAGCTTAAATCTATCGGAGTCTCCCCAGCGTTGTATTCCTTCGTTCGCTCCTTTCTCTCCGGCCGCTCAATAGTAGTGCGCTGGAAGGGAGTCTTGAGCGGGCGAATGCCTGTCGACATGGGAGTTCCCCAAGGCCCAGTGGTAGCACCCACTCTCTTCGCCCTAATGTTAGCCGACATCGGGAAAGGGCTGAGGAAGGACACCACCATTACCGCCTATGCCGACGATATAGCCGTGTGGCGCCGATCAAGGCATAGACGTCCGAAGAAGGACTCTGCCCAACACAAGGCAGAACTCCGCCTCTTCCAGAGTCAAGTAGACAGTGTTGTCCGCCACCTCGAAAGCCTCGGCTTCCTACTCTCTCCAAATAAGACAGTGTACATGCCTGTGCACCTTCCTGGCTACAACAGAGGCCATTACCCATCCTGGAACGTCCTCAGCATCTGCGGCACAGAAGTGCCCCCCTCACCCTCAGTCAGATACCTGGGCGTCATCTTTCAAAAAGATGGTCGCTGGACTAGTCAGATCCAACAAGCCATAAATAATGCAAGACGTGCCCTCAACCTCATTAGGGCCGTCCGACACGAATCATGGGGGCAGCGGAGAGAAACACTCATCCACCTCACCCAGAGTCTAGTCCGCTCCCGGTTTCTGTTTGGCGCACAAGCTTTGCACGACCTGCCCATGTCGGCCATCCGTCGAATGGCTACGGTCGAGTGCCAAGCACTTAGGCTAGGACTCGGACTCCCGCAGTCTGTCCCTCAGGAGCAAGTATACTGTGAAGCCGGAATCCTCCCACTTTGGCATCGCCTGAAGAGAGAAACCTGCAAGTACCTCTTCAGCTCAGCGAGGGTACCTAACTCCACGGACACTGAACTAGGCGAAGGCTGGAACCCAGCCCCACCTACTGTGTCAGGACATGGTCTGGTCTCCTCTGTCTCCGGTCTATGTTCAAGAGCGGGAATAGAGCCAGCCGACCGCCTCCGTGCCCCCCAAGCCCAAATCGATCCATACCCACCCTGGATCATGAAGCCGCCGGAGGTACGAACCAATGTCCCTGGAGTAGCAAAAGAAGATCCCCCACATCAAATTGCCACCTGTACTCGAGAACTGCTGGCTAAGGAATACGCAGACGACTTCAAGATCTTCACAGACGGATCGGTACTCAGTGACGGCAGAACAGGAGCAGGACTGTTCTTCGAGACCACGCGAGAGCACTTCGAAGTAAAGCTCCCGCCCACCACCATCCTAACTGCCGAACTCGTCGCCATCAGAGAAGCTTTGAATAAAGTCAAAACTCTCCCCCGTTCCCCAACGCAAATAGTCATCCTATCGGACTCCCAGTCCAGCCTAAATGTAATACAGAGTGAGTACTGCAAAACAAGACCGGAAATCCTCAAGGAAATTTCTAATCCTTTCAGAAGAAATCGCACGACGCGGACTCTGTCTTCGTTTCCAGTGGGTGCCCTCCCATGTAGGCATCCATGGAAACGAGATGGCCGACCGAGCCGCCAAACGAGGGGCCCTAACCTCTGAAGAGGATTGCATCTCGCTCTGCTTTTCAACAAGTGATGCCAACAAAAAAATTGACCAAGCAACATGGGAGCTCTGGTCAGAGGAATATGCCGGGACTGCCGCTACCCGAGGCTGGCCCATCAAGACATGCAATAAGGGAACCCTCTGGACCCACCCTCATCCACTTCCAACCCACATTCTTCACCTCATCTCAAGAATCCGTGTCAACCACTGGAAAACCCGCTATCTGAAGACCGTCTGTGCCTGCGGGACGGAGCTGGTCTCTTTCCTCCACTGCTTATTCCTATGCCCCATCCTTCGTAACCACCTCCAATCGCTGCTGAACCTCCTTGGGAAGAACCCCCCCAAGAATGTTATATTCAATCACCGACCACCACAGCATCATCATGGCAGCCCACCTAATCTCCACCTCACCAGTTGGACACTTATTATAGCGCCACTGGCGCTCGACATCTTCCCGGAGACGAATTAGATATACTAGATGTAGACACACAGCTAATATTGAGAAACTAAAAGACAGTCCCTAAATCGGATCCCTCCGCTGGGACTAATTTAAAAAAAAAAAAAAAAAAAAAAAAAACAAAAAAAAAAAAAAAAGCGAGGGTCATTCAGTGTTGTAAGTTGATCAGTGGTGTATGTATTAGTTACTATGGAGTTAATCACTACTAAACGTGGTGGTCTGAAACTTTGTCTGGATGGTTTCATGTATACCAAGAAACATTGCTCTGCCACAGCTGATAAGTTAACGTGGCGATGTGTCAAACGTGATCCTCCTGTTAGATGCACAGGCATTGTTATAACCACCAAGGATCACCAGTCTCCCTTTGTACATATTGACCATTGCCATCCAGCTGACGTGGAGAAGTGCCGGCAAAGTATGAAGAGGAAAGCAACTACCAGCCTTGACAAACCAAGCCAGATCTTTATTTTTGCTAATGCCATTGTTGCTGATGCAGTGAAAGCTCGTTTACCAGCCGCTGATATATGCAAGCGTGTGCTGAGGAGGGCCCGTGCCAGTAACCGTCCCAAAGGGGTGTAGGACAGTTGCTCACCGGATAGTTGCTCACCGGACAGTTGCTCAACGGAGAAGTGACAAATAGGACATTTGCTCACCAAAGGATTATTTTTTACTTTTCTTGAACTTAATAACAAACAATGTAGAGGATTGTTTTTAGTTATATTGTATTATATATATACAGCAATAATACAGAAACAATATCGAAACTTTTAGTTTTTAATTCATTATAAAATCAAATACCAATTTCTTCCATCAATATATAGTAATGATCTTTTACTGGTCCAGTCTAATGGCGTGGCTAACTGTTCGTATGTATCTCTGTCATTTAATAAGTCGAAAATTTTACTTTCATAGTCTGAATTGACTCCTAACCTTAACACTTCTAGTTCATGAACTAGAAGTGTTAGGGTAAGTAGTCAATGAAACCCACTAAAAACAATGTATTAGATTATATTGTAGGGTTTGATAAGTTCTTGTCCTCTAACAATTATGATAAAGATTTACTTTATCTGTGCCAGGGGTATGCTGCAGGAAGTCAGTGCCTTCCTGACTTTCTAAATGCATTTGGCCACACCATTAGACTGGACTCTTGTAAACCACAAAGGACAATAAACTCACTTCAGCACTGCACCAGTTATAAAACTGTAATCACTATATGTTGATGGAAGAAATTGGTATTGAATTTTATAATTAATTAAAAACTAAAATATGAAAGTTTGTATATTGTTTGTGTATTATTGTTGTAATAAATTTCAATATAACAAAAAAATCCTGTATTATTGCTGTAATAAACTTCAATATAACTAAAAAATCATGTATATTATGTTATTAGGTTTGTATATTATTGCTGTAATAAACTTCAATATAACTAAAATAATCCTTTGGTGAGCAAATGTCCCATTTATCACTTGTTCGGTGAGCAACTGTCCGGTGAGCAATTGTCCGGTGAGCAACTGTCCTGTGAGTAATTGTCCGGTGAGCAACTGTCTGTACCCGGTCCCAAAGAGCCCCAGTCTCTTCATGAACTTATCATCAGTGGTGAATGGGCTGTGACAGCAGGCGACTCTCCAGTTCAGTTCCTCCTACATGAAAGTGGTCCCGATTCTGATGAACGTATCATCATCTTTGCCACAGAAGAACATCTCCAGCAGCTAGCAGTAGCAGATACTTGGTGCATGGATGGCAGCTTTGCCACGGCCACGTCAGTCTTCATGCAACTGTATGTTCTCCAGGGAAGAGTTGATGGTGTTTTCCTACCCCTCGTCTATGCCCTTCTTCAACGGAAGACTCAGTCCAGCTACGAAATCTTGCTCAGGGTTCTTGTCTTCAGGACAATTAGTCCTCCACTAATTAGTCTTCTGACAATTAGTCTTCCTTTGAAAAATAAATGGGGACATTTAGTCTTCCCAGTAACTTGTTTTCAAATTAGAATAAGATAATCAGCTTAAAACTTCATTTATTATTATTATTTTATTATCAATTGGTGATTTAATATAACCATATATAAATGATAAATAAGATAAGAATAGGAGGATTAGAGACTCTAGGGTACATTGTATTACACGCCTGGTATGGCGTATACCATGTTGATTGATGTGCTGTTAAAATGAGGTGTATGTGTGATGGTGAATCAATTGCGTGAACTAGTTGTTCAAGTTTGCAGTTTTGCGGACCAGTTGTCCGAAGACGAGTTATCCGTTCAGTATATCAGTGAGGAATGTGAAAATGAATATCTTGAGGTCAGGTCTCCCTATTGGAGGTGGTCTTCCAAGTACAAGGATGATCGGTTGACCTCAGGTCAAGAGTAACAAACTTTGGAATAACATTAATCATTTCCTTTCACATAGAATAGAAGGTAAAAAATGTGTATATCTTAACACATTATATAACTGACAGACTGAAATTCCCTTGCAAAGCAAAACCATGTTTTCTTAGAAGTGAAAATGTATCTGAAATCCAATAAAGGTTATGCACTCATAATAGACTTTATTTTAGGATAATTGTGAAATTACTTTGTGAAGTCACAATATCTTAAAATAAGATAGAAAATTCTCTTCTGTAACCAAAGAAGCTGAAATAAGACATCACTTAAAAGCGGTACATATGAATGGGACCGAAACGTCCGGGGTCGACAGTTTCATTAGGCCTAAACGACCGCACACGTTGGGCTTGAGCTTTCAACTTCTCTGGGCCACGGAGGTGACCCGACCTTGGACGTTTCGGCCTCATGAAATTGTCAACCCTGGATGTTTCGGCCCCATTCATATACACCACTCTTAAGTCATGTCTTATTTCAACTTATTTGGCACCAAAAGGATTTTTTTTTATTATATTCATTCATAAGTGAATAAAAATAAAGAAAATATTAATGATAAATTAACCAAAGTAGTTATGTTGGTGCTTCAAAAATAAATAGAAATAATTATTGGCATTTTGCTATTCTAAATTTGAAGTAGACATCAGAAGACTAAATGTCCAATTTTAGAAGACTAACTAGTGGAAGACCAGTTGTCCAGAAGACTAATTGTCAGAAGACTAAATGTCCTACATCCGCTTGAAGAGCATGGTTGTGATCCTTCCCATATCATCATTGACTTTGAGCGAGCAGTGTTTGGTTCGCATGTCCAGATCCAGTACTGTTTTAACCATCTAGCTCAGGCGACCCGGAGGAAGATCTAGACCCTAGGTCTCACCAACCTGTACAAGTCAGATGAAGAATTTCGCCTTTTTTGTGGCATGCTAGATGCTCTAGCCCTTCTGCCACCCTCTGAGGTGCTGGAAGGTATGCAGTACCTCAAGGACACACAACCTGATGAAGCAGATGAACTTGTCACGTACTTTGATGAGACCTATGTCACCGGCAAGCTGAAGCAGCATATTTGGCGATCTGCCAGTGACCGTGTAGGCAGTGTTGCACCCATCACCATTCGCCGTGTTCCTCCAACGTTTCCGCCCGAACTCTGGAACATGCATGAAGTCACTTTGGATAATCAACCACGTACCAACAACATCAGCGAGGGCTGGAACAACAAGTTTTCATCCCTTATTGGCCACCATCATCCATTCATCTGGAAGTTAGAAGAGTGACTGAAAGCCGAATGTGCCAGAGTCACCACAGTGTTGCTCCGGGCAGATATGGGTGTCCGGCCAAGGAATCGTACCAAGAAGGTGTACATGGAGCTTCAGTCTCGGCTACGCAACCTTTGTGAAGATAGGGTCTCTGACAAGAAGACCATTCCTCAGTTCCTCAGAGGGGTTAGTCATAACATTCGTGGTGGGCAGCCGAACATCTAAACATGGACAAACTCTGATGCAGAAATGGTGAACAATATTGTGACTTTGCATACCCCTATTTTGTTCAATTATGTTGGTTCCTTGTATGCTGGCTACTTCCAAACATTTTTTACAGATCTTGTCGGGTTCATGTATCAGAAGTTCCGCATTTTCCCAGTCTATCAGGTGGTGGTGACATCATGGCGGACATCGTAACGGTGTTCTCGTATCCGGTTTTTCAGATCGTGTGATGTTTCCCCAATGTAGGATGTGAAAAATTGAAGTCATGTAAGTGATTATCAATTACAATTTGGAACACCTCCGTTTGTATTACAAAAGCGGATTAAAAGAAGTCATTAATTTGTAATTGCAATTTTACTTTTGCACCACCTTTTTCTCTCAAACAGAGATCAGAGAAAATACACAAATAATTATATATTTAATAGATAGATAAATGTACCATGTATATACTGGGGGCTTACATCCACCTTTGGTGATTTCAGGTAGGGGCTTATGTTCAGGGGGGCTCTTGTCCGTCCATGGAAAATGTTGACGCGTTTTGAAGGTGGCTGAGAAGGAGATTATCCTCTTTGATGTCCTTCTTGCAGGACCACCACCTCTCACTGATCCCACTCATATATATTTTACAGAAATGGGTAGATAGACGGTATAAAATTGGACAAAAAGAATGTGCAAAGATACGCATATTACTATCACTGTCTGTGGCCCTATTCAGCGTGATTTATGGATTATGGATTACCTATGGAGATATCTGTAAAAAAAAATACACACACACATACATATACCAAAGGCTTTATCCCCCTACACGGGGGGTAGCCAAAAAGAAAAAGGCATAGAAAACACTCCCACCCATTCCATTTCCTATATATTTCACTCCCCTCCACCCTCCTCCCTCCCTCTTATCTTGGCACCCCTTGGATGACTGGTCATCCCTGCATCCTGTCAACTGCCCTGGGTCAGAAGCAGTGTCGCAAGACAGCACATCCACAGCAAGGCCGCTTCATAAATTCGGCGACCCCCCCTCTCCGTCCCCTCATGCAGAAAAGGAGAAGACGGGGAGAAATCCCTTCTGGCTGCGTCAATTTTTTTTTCTCATACATACTTCCTCACCCCCCATCCCCCACCCACTCCCCCTGATGCATCACAGCCTCATCTATACACAACCCCTCTCCATTCATCCCTATCTTCTGTCCTCTCCCGTCCTTCCTCCACAGACATTCCTCTCATTTGTAATGCCCCTTTCACCCCATCCATCCATCTCATCCTAGGACGCCCCCTCATATTCACTCCTTCCACCTCCGCCTTCCACACTTCTTTTACTAATCTTTCTTCACGCATTCTTTCCATGTGACCAAACCACCCCAATACTCTTTCATCAACCCTATCTCGCAGTTCCCTTTCCACCCCTGTTCTCCTCCTCACCTCCTCATTTCTCACTCTATCCAGCCTAGTAACCCCTATCATACTTCTAAGATATTTCATCTCAAACACATTCAAACTCCTTCTCTCTTCCTCTCTCATGCTCCATGTTTCTGCCCCGTACAATGCTGTTTGCACAATCACTCCTTCACATAACCTCCTCTTAGCATCCTTTCCCAGATGTCTATTTCTCATTACACTTTTCAATCCACCAAGGCATTTACTCGCTTCTCTCAATCTACATTCTACCTCCACCCCCACTCCTCCCTTTCCTGCCACATTCGCACCCAAGTATCTAAAACTATCCACTTCCTCCAGTCTTTCACCCTTAATGCTAACTTCCAGCCTGCTGTCACTCTCTCCCCCTTGTACATCTCATCACCTTAATTTTACCCATATTTATCTTCAGCTTCCTTCTTTTACACACCTTCTCAAACTCTGTCACTAACTTCCTCAATCCCTCCTCTGATCCTGCTACAAGCGCAGTGTCGTCAGCAAACAACAACTGGCTCACCTCCCACTTTTCTCCATTTTCTTTAATCATCTCCAACCCCTGACCCACTACCCTTGCATTCACCTCTCGCACCACCCCATCCATGTAAAGATTGAACAGCCAGGGCGACATAACACACCCCTGACGAAGTCCCACCTTTACACACACAAAAAAATAGTAGTGTATAAAAGTCAGCTATTGTCGGTAAGCGCATTTTAGGGTCAATTCTAAGGGTGACGATCGTGGCAGGAGGAATGGGCAGGAAACCCGGGGGGCGATGCCTGCATCTGAAGCAACCAAAAGTGGAGAAAATAGTAGGAGGCGTAAAGGTAAAATAAATGGGAGGTAAATTGAAATAAGATGTAGTATGAGAATAAGTTAGAAAGAAAGCGAATTTTAGCCGAAGAAAAATACGTGTAGATGTTTGTGCGTAGGATGTGGTTATGCTCGTGGGAACTGTGTGTATGTTTTCCACAAGATGTGAGTAGGATTCACTTCTCGCATGTGCTTCCGAAAGAGACTGGCCCCTTCCGGGGCAGGGCAGTACTGACAAGTCAGCGGCGGGCGGCTCTCTAAAGGGAGAAAAGGGTTGGCCCCCAGCGAGACAAAGTGTAATTGACCGTAGTATAGCAGCGGGCGGCTCCCACGAAGGAAGGAGATAGAGCTGGCCCGTGACGGGGCAGAGCGATGCTGACAGTTAAGCAGTGGTGGGCGGCTCCCTAAAGAAGGAGGTTATACATTATTAATAAAGGTTTATTGTATAAAAAATGTACAGAGATATATACATTAATATACAATGCTGGCAGCAGCCCGCCAGTGAGGGAGTTATCGTGCCCTAGTGGGTGGAAGGTGAGGGCGTGGAGAGCTCAGGGAGGAGGGGGCGCCGCCCTGAGCACTGGAGCCACAGGAGGTGAATTCGGCTACGAACTTCTCGGCCTCCTGGTGTGGGTGCGGGTGGGCAGCGGGGTGAGGCGGGACGGCATTCACGCTTTTCCACAGCAGTCTTAGAGACCTGTAGTGGCTGAAGGAGGCTCACCACTCCAACCACTTGGCCTCCCTGGCCTTCAGGGACACCTCCCATGCGCGGGCTACCACGTCCTGAAGTAGTCTCAAGTTGGTGGGGTTGGGGCGTCTCTTGTAGAGCTTCCTGTGGATGTTCACTCCGTGGTTATGCTCCCGCACCTCCTCGTTGTAGAACCACCAGTCAGGCCGATGGCGACGGCTCGGGGCTTTCCTGGGGATGACTGCGTCAGCAGCCCTCTCAATAGCAGCAGTCAGGTCCCTCTCCCGCTGGTGAAGTTTCACGGGTGGCTGGTAGGCGGCTCACCATTCGTCGAGGGAGGCCTGGAAACTGGCCCAGTCTGCTCTCCCGATGTTTCAACGTGGAGAGGGAGTGGGGGCACTGGGAGGGTGGTGAGAGTGGCGAAGTGGTCGCTGGTAAGGGTAGGATGTACCCGCCATGTAGTACCGGCGGCCAGGTCGCTCGAGGCGAGAGTGAGGTCAAGCCTCCCCCCCCCCCCGGGTGTGGGTAGCCTCCCCTGTGTTGAGGAGGCGGATATGGGGAATATCCTCGAGTTAAACACCATATGAGGACGGAGCCTTTATTTGTACGACGTTTCGATTATTACAACTTTTTTCAAGAACAAGTTGAGATAATTAATTAATAAAGGTTTATTGTATAAAATATGTACAGATATATACATTAATATACAATGCGGGCAACGGGAGTTATCGTGCCCTAGTGGGTGGAAGGTGAGGGTGTTGGGAGGTCAGCGAGGAGGGGGCGCCGCCCTGAGCACCCCAAGCATCACGTCCATGGGCGTGTGGCGGACAAGGAGGGCAGCTCTCGTTGCCCGACTGCTGAGGAGGCTGCCTTCTGCAGGGTGAGTGGGGGCCTGCGGCGTTGATCGGAGGGCCTCCGTGGCCGGGCAGGACAGTAGGTAGTGCAGCGGCGGGTGGCGGCTGTTCCTTCCGCAGTGATCGCACTGTTGCCCCTGGAAGCCGTCGTACAGCTCCTCACTGGTGCAGTAGTCCAGCCTGACTCTCTGGGCTGTTGATGGAAGGCGCCCAACGTCTGATAGTCGGTGGTGGCGGCGTACCAAGCTGCTTGTCTTTTTGTTCCTTCTAACTGCCGGTGAGTCTGGTGGGCGCGATGGGCTGCGGCACGCCTGGCTCGCGCCTTCACGTACGACAGACTAGGTGGAACGTGCCTGGTCACGTGGGGGGCGCCAGCGGCTCTTCTTGCAGCAACGTCGGCGGACTCATTACCTCGCACGCCCACGTGACTGGGCATCCAGTGCATCCTTACCCGACGTCCCTATGCGGCAAGGCTCTGCACGCTGCCCAGGATGGCGGTGACGAGTCCCAAGTTGAGATACACATGCTTGAGATTAAATATGAGGAATGGAGGGAACGGGGAAAGAAGGAAGTAGGGGGGGAAGGAAGAGGAGGAGGAGAAGGGGGATTGAATACTGGGAGAGCTTGAGAAGGCTGGCCCAAACGTCCCATCTGATGGACTGGAAGAATGCAGAGCTGCTGATACAAGAACCCGACAAGATTCGCAGGAAGTGTTTGGAAGCAGCGACCATTCAAGGAGCTTCCAGCTGGTGTCGTTGGCTCCTGTATATGCTGTACACCAGAAGCGGGATGCCCCCGACCTGCAGCTCTAGTGCCAGGACCTCCACTTCCTCCCTGCAGTGGACTGGGGCGGATACTCTGCGGTGAGGGATGGTGTTCCTCACCAGCGCCGTACAGCCGCAGGTGTTCTCTATGGCAGGGAGCGAGTGAAGGGAATAACCCGCCACCCTCCACTCAAAGCCGGCACGCGTCAAGGTCTCCTGGAGCAGCACCACGTCAAGGTTTTCCGCGAAGATAGCCTGCAGTACTTGGTGCCTCTTAGGTCGGAGACCTTGCATGTTCCACTGCAGGACTTGGAGCCTGGGAGGGCCAGCAAGCTGGTCCTCGTCGGCGTCTGCCTCAGCGCATCGACTCTCCATTCTGGTGGTTGGGGTCGGCTGGGTGGAGGGAGCGGGGGTGCGTGTCCCTCAGGTCGGGGGTGGCTGGAAACCACACTCTGTGAGGACTGAGACAGTCTCCTGTAGAAGCTCGCTCAGGGTCTCCTGCTTGTTGATGTCGTGGTTGGGGTTGGTGAGCAGCTTCACCAGAAGTTGCATCATCCTTGCCACGATACAGCTGACGACTGTGCGTGTTTCCTCGCTCATGATGCGTGACAGGCCGTGGGAAGGGTCGGTTCGGTCCATGGAGGGTCTCCTCAACGACGTCGCTGGCGGGAGGGGTCCGTGCACCCCCACCTGGTTTGCGAGGTCCGGCTCCGCCGCGCCGGGCCGAGGGGCTGGCCGAAGGAGCGCGGCCGCCAGTTTCCAAGACTGCGGCCCGCGGCTGCTGCTCCCGGCTCCGCGTCCTGGGTTGGCGATGGGGTGTGTGATCCCTAGGGGCCAGTCGGTTAATCCCTTCCTCCGGCTCTGGCGCGGTCTGGGCGGGGGGGGGGGGGCGTGGAGGCCTGCCGCCGACCCCACGCTGACCTGGTTGGTGGTGGTGCAGGCTGAAAGGCTTGCTGACGCTGCTGCTGCGGCTTCGGCTGGCTACGTGGCGGGTGCTGGTGCTTGGTATCCTGGTGCCGTGGTGCTCCAGCGACGAAGTTCTGCTGTTGCTGCGACTGGCTGCGTGATGTCCTCGAGCGGCGTCGCTGCTGCCATCGCGGAGGCCCCTGGGGCTGCCGCTGTTGCTGCCGTTGCGGTGCCCCTGGCGCTGCCGCTGTTGCTGCTGGGGTTGCTAGGGAAAACTGGGGAGCCTGCGGAGCCTCTCGGGGCACCGGGGGTTCCAGGCATGATGCCTATTTCCGCAGTTGGAGCATTTTGCGGAGGTGGTCTGATTGGCTTTGTGCCTTGTGATGAAATCCTCCGTCGGGTGTGGCAAGCTGCACACGCCACATCTGGCGGCGTATTCACACCTTACCTGGAGGTGATTGTATCTCTGGCATTTATAGCATCTCACCGGTCCCCCCGACGAGGGCGCAGAGAGTACCTCCCCCAACAGCCGAGGTCCAGTTTGGGGGGGGGGGGGCGGCTGTCCCTCCAACACCACCAGCACTTGCCTTGTGGCGAGCTTATCCGCGCGGGAGCGCAGTCGCTCGGCTGAGATCATCTTTGGGTGAGCCTCTACCGCTTCCAGGGGCAGGTCCAATGGGTAGCGCTCCAGTACTACCTTGTGCCGTCTCAAATTGGGGTTGAGGAGAATCACAGTGTTCCCCTCCTCAGCGAGGCGGCGGAGGAGTACTGCGGAGGCCTCGCCCCTGGCCTTGAGGATGTTTTCACCCTGAGGGTTGAGTCTCACCTCCATTTTCAGGCTGGGGTTCTCCCTCTCGAAAGCAGTGATGGCCTGGTAGGCGCTGTCGTGGTCCCCTAGGTAGCCCAGTTTGAACTTTGGCCTTGGAGGAAGCTGGTGGCGGGCTCTGCGGTTTCTGACGACGGTGGTCCATCCCTGGCCTTCGTCGTCGCCTGGTCGCTCCTCGTCACTCCTGAGGAACTGTTCAAGTAGGGCGTCGTCGTCCGCGTTGCTCGGGATGCCTTCCGATGAGGAGGGCGCGTCGTTGTTGCTGTCTATTATCAGTGAGGAAGAGTCGCTGCTGCTCTCCTCTGGCAGGGAGGGCGCGTAGCTGCTACTAGGCCTGACTCGGGCCGCCTTCTAGGGCGTGAAGAGCTCTTCCGAGGCCTCTGTGGGAAAATATTCCCTGCCCTTCTTCCCGATACTTGTAGTCACTAACTCCTTCACTCTAGCCATTAGGGTGTGCGATGACAGATGAAAACCACAGCACTAAATAAATAAAGTAACTTCACTGTGCCCACTACACACACATTATTGGGTGGGTGTTTCCTTCTTCAATGGGTGTTTCCTTCTTCGTAGTACACAAGACAGGACACATCCCATTGGAGATGTTCACTTTCCAAAATCACGACGTCTGTGCGTGTGTGAGGTTATACAATTGGGTTGGTAGGCTTATATACTAGTCGAGAAATACATGTGGGGGCGTGGGGAGGCAGGCATATCAACACGTGATCAAGTTGATTCCCGGTCAAGTTTGCGCGTCAAATGGTGGATTCAGACAGTGATCATAATATACGTATCATCGTACAACATTCTTTTTTCCGAAAGCGGGATCTACAGTTCATCTTACCAATATGTTAGAATATTTAACTTGTTTGGACATAAAGATGAAAAGGCACCACACAAAATTGTGATCAATATAGCCTGTCTATATATCAATGGATTTTTCCCCCTTAGAAGGGATGTCAAAAAGCAAGTACCCATTCTTACCACTAGTCTTGTACCACTTCTTTGAATATATATTTCCATTTTCGCCTCTGTCCCCTGTGGTAGGGGGAAGAAAGAATGCTACCACTCGGGTCGTATTGGCAGCTAAAACGGGACGGAGTGATGGGACTAGGTATCCTGCTCTCTATAACCCTCAGGGGTACATTCCTACGAGAAGTCAAGTCAAAACTATGATGAAAACTAGAAAGGGGAGGTGGGTTGAGCAGGAGGGGCACCATGCTGAAGTGGATGGGACTTTCTAGTAGGGTAGAAGATACGAACAAAGGAAATTCCTTAAAGTGGAAAGGCGTTACAAGTGGAGTACCAGAGGGGTCAATGGTAGCGCTATATAAACAGCTCATAAGAACACCGGTTAACTACGCATCCGCAGTGTGTTTTTCAAGAAAAGAAAATACAAAACTAAGACATAAGGATGATGGCATGCTAGATATACAAATAAAACAACGGACATCAAAGCCCTCCTCATAGAACTGCAGATGAAAATATTACACAATAAATTCTCAACAACAACCCTCGAACCCACCCACCTTTTACATAGAACACTGGAGTCTACTACAGTGATTCATGAAATTTACCCACCTCCAACACGGGCGTTGAAGGCCACACCGACGCCACATTTGCTGTTGTTGGCGGCCATGGCTACTGCGCCCGCGCATCTAGTCCCATGCGAGTTGATCATTCCAAGGTGGTTTGAGGGAAAAGGATCCTCGTCGTCGTCGTTCATGTCGTAGCTAATGGATGCGTCCTACAAGATAAATAAAGTACATTCAAATCTCATAAAAACATTCCCCGTATGGTGTATTGATTACATATTTTATGCAGGAAATATTTTAGGGGCTTTAGTGACATTCCTATGGATCAAATCAATCTACATTCTTTTATCAATAGACTAGTCTTCACTCAAAAGTGAACGTTGATGACTTTTGACAACTACTACCACTCCGTGATGCTCCCTTCCTAAAACCTTTTCTTTACCACCTCGACTGAATCAACTTCTTCAGTGCAATATTGTCCCAAAGGATAGAAATGATGGATGTTTAAGAGAAAATGCTAAAAATACAGGCATCAATTATAACTAAATACCTTGACAATGTTGCACATTTTCATGAAGATCATTCATACCTACAGCAGGACAACAGGTGTAAGGTAACTTAACCATAGCAGTTTAGACACGTAGGATGCACACATTATAATCAGCGGAACTTTGTGTTAGAGCCATGACAATAATATTTGACATTAGGATTGAAAAATACAAAATCTACGCACATCTTTCAATTAACGAAGAAAGAAATGTGCATTGTTATTCACACCCTTTTTGTAAGAAGTAACATACAATGGACAACAAAGTCTGACAAACGCTCTTGAACCTGCATATTGAAAATATGTAGCTCAGGTAGCATATTCTTAAAAAAAAGGGGAGAAAGCATTTAAAAGCAAAATACTACATTATCTGATTATTTCTATTTCACACTAGAAACTGTAAATTGTGGGAATGCATAACTTAACCCCGTTTCTCTACATACTATTACGGATAAGTGAGAGAGGTAGAGGGCTCATAGAGGTGTAGAATATAGATGTATTGGTATGATATGCATACTACCCCCCCCCCCTCCATTAACACAACAAATTTAGCATGTAGAGGAATGTGGTTCATTAAATTTTATTATTTAGAAGGACCTAAAGCTACCCTATTTTGTATTTCTATTGAACATTATTCATATTATAGAAAAGAAACCTAGATAAGCCTTCTATTTCATGTTTTTTTTTTCTTATTCCTTTTAATCCCTTGTATTTCCGCTCACATTTGTAGCTGCATCATTCAGTTTTAAGCCCAATGGCACAGAGATTCAGAGAAGTTCGACCAGTTGTCAAAGGAGCCTCTTATTCATGAAAACACTAAACAAAATGCAACTGATGACGCTTTTTGTTTGTGCCTACGTAATTCCTGACGAGGTCTTCATGGTTCCACTCTATGCCGTCGTCCAGGATGAGAACCCTAACGCCAAGACCGGAGAACCCCTGGTGCCACACGGGGAGCACCATCAGGTCGAGCTTCGGCAGGTCGTTCCTCGTTCGCGTGTCAATCTACACGGGAACAGAGAACAGATTAGTCAGAACTTAGTATTTTTGTGCTGGTGCGTGTGCACTAGTAATTTCCTAAAATATTGTAATATACAAGATAAACGTTGTTCTTGTGTTCCTTTGTGCATGTGTGTGTGTGTATGTCTGCGTGTGCGTGCGTGAATTTCCCTATTGCATTTAACTATGTAGTATACAGGAAAGGAGCTACGTTCGTGGGATCTTGTCCCATATTCTCCTAGTTTTTAATTCATGTATGGATCCAGTTTGGCGGAATCATCATTTAGGCTATTCATTAAGTTTACATACCTGTATGCAAAATTGTATTCTCATTCTTTGAGCATCTGGTAATTTTGTTCTCATGAATCATCAATACCACACACTTCCCATTCCTCCCAGTTGACCTCTTTGCAATGAAAGTCTCCCACATGAACGATATTCTCGTTTTGTTTGATAGTATTTTTCGAGGAAAACTATGCCTGACTTTTCCTGGTGATCAGTTTCATTTCAAACTCTTGTTTTTGGACTACGCTATCATGCTGACCATTCTATTTGGTCTTTTGGCTATACTTTTCAGACAAAATACCTCAGCCTTTCCCTCACTTAGGTTCATTTCTTATACCGTTGTCTTGATCCTGACAACAAATATCACTCCACCCCACCATTCTATCTTTTCTGTCTTGCCTCTAAATGAAGTGCTTATTATTTTCCAAGTGCAAAATGTTAATTATCAAACAGTAATTTTTTTCCAACCTGGGCAAAAGTACGCTATCTATATTTGCATTTACTCATTTTAATTCCTGACTTCTTCCCTTTTTTTTATGTTGTTTCCTTAGTCTGATTCAAAACTCAAAGCTCAAAACTAAAAAAAAAAAAAAAAAAAAAAAAAAAAAAAAAAAAAAAAAAAAAAAAAAAAAAAAAAAAAAAAAAAAAAAAAATCTGGCTTTATGATAAATTTTCCTTTGTTTATT
>NC_134784.1:60147957-60182957 GCF_046742065.1 Oratosquilla oratoria
CTCCCAACTCCCTTTTCATCCCCGTTCTCTTCCTAACCTCCTCATTTCTCATTCTATCCAGCAGGCACCTCATTTCAAATACCTTCAAACTCCTACACTCTTCCTCTCTTATGTTCCATGTTTTTACTTCATACAGTGCTGTTGGCACAGTCATTCCTTCATACAATCTCCTCTTAGTATCCATTCCAAAATGTCTATTTCTCATTACACTATTTAATCCACCAAGGCATTTACTCGCTTCTCTCAATCTACATTCTACCTCCACTTCCATTCCTCCCTTTCCTGCCACATCCGCACTCAAGTATCTAAAACTATCCACTTTTTCCAGTCTCTCTCCTTTAATACTCACAGTCTGTTGCTACTCTCTCCCCTTGTACATCTCATCATCTTACTTTTACTCAAATTTATCTTCAACGTCCTTCTTTCACACACCTTCCCAAACTCTGTCACTAAATTCTCAATCCCTCCTCTGATCATGCTACAAGCGTAGTGTCGTCAGCAAACAATAACTGGCTTATCTCCTACTTTTCTCCATTTTCTTAACCATCTCCAATTCTCGACCCATTACTCTTGCATTGACAGCCAGGGTGATATAATGCATCCCTGACGAAGTCCCACCTCTACCTCAAACCACACACTCTCTCCATTTCTCATTCTAACACAGGCTCTACTACTCTCGTAAAAACTCTTGACTGCTATTAACAGGTTTCCTCCTATCCCATATATCTGCAATACCTCTCACTTGACTTCTCGTAGGAATGTACCTCTTAGGGTTACAGAGAATAGGATGCCTAGTCCCATCACTCCGTCCCGTTTTAGTCGCCTTTACGACCCGAGTGGTTAGACTCGGTGGCAGTATGTTTTCTTCCATCTACCACAGGGGACAGAGGCGAAAATTGAAATATATACTCAAAGAAGTGGTACAGTACAGTATTAAGAGGTGGGCGCAGCATAACGAAGAGACAGTCGCAGTACAATGAAGTAGTATAATTTCTCTATCTGCAGAGATTTCCTCTAACATAGAGAAAATGACGTGTGAATCTGGTGTGTAGGGGCGCCCCCACATAGTGCCTAAAGTACTGGCTGCATGCTACTGCGGAAATTATACTGCACAATAATATGCAGCCAATACTCCAGACGGTGTGGTGGGAAGGGGGGGGGGAGCGATGTACCTTTGCATCCCTCGTAAGTCTACGTGTGAGGTGGTGCGCATCCTCGGTGTGCTCAGCCGGGTGGTCACTCTTCACCATCCGATAAACGTCGTCGAATCCAGCAACCTGTAAAAAACAACAGGTTGGTGCAAAATCAAACATGCTTCCTACTCCTAGTGAACAAGGAGGATGTTCAATGACTTCTAGCCCAACCATGGGCATCTGGAGGATTTTTTAACGGTAAATGTACACCTATCGTCTTAACATAAAATCTAGTTTCACAATCTATTCTTTATAACCATAACATTTTACATGCTTACATATATCTCAAATTGTCGAGTAGGTGAATTATATAACTGAGTGTTTGAATAACTTTCACACAACCCTCCAACATATTTTCCCGAGGCTGGGGGCGGGTGGGGGGGTGTCTAGCCAATCCGGACGCTCAAATAACATATAAGAACATAAGAAATAAAGCGAAGTACAGTGGCTTGCAATATAGCGCTGTGTTGTACAATAGATGTCTCTACCAGGTTTTTGTAATCGTGTGTGTGTGTATTTACCTAGTTGTATTTACCTAGTTGTATTTTACGGGAAGGGGAGCTATGCTCGTGGGGTCCCGTCTTCATATCTCATTTTATCTAAACTATTTTTAAATTCATGTATTGTTTTTGCACACACCACTTTCTCATCTAACTTGTTCCAACTGTCTATTACTCTGTGAGGAAAGCTGTTCTTTTTCAAATCTCTTCTATAGCTGTCTTTTTTTATTTTCTTTCCGTGTCCTCTTGTATTTCTGTCATCCCATTTTATCAGATTCTCTCTATCAGTAATTTCTATGCCTTTCATGATTCTGTAAATAGCTATCAAATCTCCTCTCTCTCTTCTTTGCTCTAGTGTCTGTAGTTCAAGTTTTTCTAGTCTCTCTTCATATGATAGTTTTGAGAGTGTTGGTGCCAATTTTGTAATTGCTTTTGTATTCTTTCAAGTTTTTTATACATTTTTTTGTACTTGGTGACCATATCGTTGCTGCATATTCCAATCTTGGTCTTATCAGGGTGATTAGGATTTTCTTCACCATTTCTTCATCCAGGTATGTAAATGCAACTTTGATTGTTCTTATTAAATTATAAGTTTCTCCAAAAATCTTATTTATATGTTTCTCAGGTGACATATTATTCATAACAATGACTCCCAGGTCCTTCTCATTTTCTACTTTTTTTATTCCTTCTTCTCCCAATTTATATGCTCTTGTTATTCTGTTTTTACTTTTTCCAAATTCCATTATACTACACTTTTTTGTATTGAACTCCATCTCCCACTTCCTACTCCATTCCTGTACTTTATTTAGATCTCTCTGTAGTGATTCACAATCTTCTTCAGTTTTCACTCTTTTCAGTAGTTTTGCATCATCTGCAAAGAAGCTCATATAGCTTTCAATTCCTTCATCCATATCATTAATATATATAGCAAACATTATTGGGGCCAGAACTGTTCCCTGCGGAACACCGCTTATTACTTCATCCCATTTTGAGTGCTGGTTTCTTATCACTACTCTCATTTTTCTTTCTTGCAAAAAGTCTTCCATCCAATTTAGTAGTTTGCCCTGTATTCCTCCTTCAGTTTTTAATTTCTTAAGCAACTTCTTATGTGGTACTTTGTCAAAAGCTTTCTTTAGGTCTAAAAATGCACAGTCCGCCCATCCATCTCTTTCTTGTATTATATCTATTAGCCTTGAATAGAAACATTAAATTGGTGACGCATGATCGTCCTTGTCTGAATCCAAATTGCCTTGGATTTAACACTTTGTTTTTTTGGCCTTCGGCAAAGCTCGCTTCGCTCGCGGGGCGCTTCGCGCCCTGGGCTTCGCCCACTTTTTGGACAACAATGGTATTTTTATTCAACAACATCTTTACAATCCCTTTGCTTCTTTGATGATGGAGGCGAAGACGACCCATTTTCCTCGGCGATTTTGTCGTCTCGGGTAACTTCTTCGTCCTCTGAAGACCGTTTTCTCTTCGGTGATCTGCTGTCTTCATCGTCGCTTTGCCGCTTTATCGTCTCTTTGATTTCAAACAACGCTTGGTTGCTGTCGTCGATTCTCTTCTTCAAATAAGCAAACATCTCTTTAACACTTTCCGGAGATGTGGCTTCTTTGTCCTCTCCTTTACTTACAGCTTCTTCCTCTTCAACATCATCGCGCATGACCCAATCTGGCATTATCATTTTGATGGATTCCTCTTCCGTAATATTGTGGATATCTTTTGGGATATCTTTTGTTTCGAGTTCGACTTCTTCTTCTTCAAAAAGAGTTTTATTCTCGACAGCGTCTCTCGATGGCTCCTCATCGACAACAACGGTCTCGTCTTCAATGAACAACTCCTTATATACCCTATTGTGAGCTGGCCTCTGTACAATACCTTCGTCCCCTTTGCGCCATCCTGTGTAATATATCAACGCATCCCAACTGGTAACTCGTGAACATGCCACATATAGTTGTCCGTGAGCAAAACATTGGACAGAATCAAGTAGTAGCCCACACCGCTCAAAAGTTTGCCCTTGACTCTTGTTAATCGTCATGGCATAACTTAGTTTGACCGGAAACTGTTTACGTTTGAAGTGAATTGGTGTGTCCTGTGATTCCAATACTATACGGGGTATTAGCATTTGTTCACCTCAGTAACTGCCTCCAAGTATCTTGCCGACTATTACATTTTTCTTCAAGTTGGTTACCATTATTCGAGTGCCATTACAAAGCCTAGGAGGACAAATATTTCGGATAATCATCAGAATGCTTCCTACTTTTACCTTCAGAGCGTGTAGGGGCAACGATGGGCTTGTCATCGCGTTGAAAACTGATGCCTGAACATCAGTTTCCTCTTCCACTGGTGTGTCAACACTATAGTAGATCCGTTCCTTTTCTTTATTGCTCTCATGTATCATCTGGTTGACACTGTCGACATCATCGTTTGTGGGTGAGACTATTGCTCTTTTTTCAAAGTAAGACATGTTCAAGTGGTTTTCCTCAAACTCATCGTAAACTTTTGACACCAACTCGTCTCGTGAGTGTGCCCGTACACCAAAATCCTTCTCAAAAAAGATGTCACCGTCTTTATGGGTGCCAATAGCTAGAAGCTGTTTCGCAAACTTTTTATTTTTAACATCACCCTTCTTAAGGCGTACATTTTCTGTCAATTCAAGCTTTGTTAGCCCCTCCCACATGTAGCTCGACTTGATGCAATAAGCGAGTTCCTCCGCCTTGCCTCCGCCTCTTATAACTGGCAGGATTTGTCGAAAATCGCCTGCGCAGACAAACGCTTTCCCTCCCATAAACTTGTCGTTCTCCATAATGTCTCGCAGAGTAATATCTAACGACGTTAACATGATTTTATTGGCCACTATAAGGCAAGTTTCTTGTAGTAATCTTGCCATTTCTGTGTTTTTCTTAACACTACACGCTCTTATTTCATCATGTTCCATCAATGGTATCTTGAACATGTTGTGGGCCGTTCTTCCTCCTGAAAGAACCGTAGCTGCAATCCCAGAGGAAGCAACAGCTAAGGCAATCTTTCCTTGAGAACGAAAAGTATCCAACAAAAGATTCAAAACAAACGATTTCCCGGTGCCTCCAGCAGCTTCAACAAATATACCGTTGTTGTTATAAAGATACCCCTTTTCCACTCGCTTCATAACAGTCTCATAAACATTTCGTTGCTTGTCATTTAGAAGCTTCATCTTTTCCCTTCATCTTTTTCCCTTCTGATGACATTAGATGACCGTATGCCACCTCTAGAAGCCGGCAATCCGTATTGCGTAATCGATCCTCCACCGCAATTCCACACGTGTTGTTGAATGTTGTCTAAAGCATCCAGATAGATTTCATCGTTGTACTCTGTCAATTTAGCCTTGTGTAAGTAATCGCTGGAAAAGTAGTCTTTAACTTCTTCCCATATACCGGACTGGTCCTCAAGATCTGAAAAGACTAACATACTCGCGTAAGTTTCTCGAAGTTGATTTCTGTCATTGGTGTGGTTGATGATGTCTAAAATCGTCTCTTTCCAAGTTTCTTCATCACTCAGTAACCCTAACGCTTTAACGGCTTCTCTATTTGTCCCGTACATGACTCCGTCAATAGTGCGAAGGTCTTCAAACGATTTTGGGCCCTTCTTATGTGTAAGCAGGAGCCTCAGGTAGAACAGTTCTACTGTCTTGGTGGTTACAGCGCGAATGCGTCCCAAACTACTGTATACGTACGCCCAAGGCGTTCCTCCCAAATAGCCTTTTGTGCATCATAAACGTAATGAAAGGGCAATTGGCTGTAATACAATGTCGCTGCAAACTCATCTTTCTTGCATAATTTAAAAAAGGCGGTTAACTGAGTGTCTTTTTGTACCTTAGAAGTGAGCTCTTTCTCTGACACTTTTTCACTATAGAACACCGAATTTTCACCCTCTAAGTGTATATCCAACGGAAATACCGGAGGAGAAGACTTATGGATATCAAATTTGAATATTTTCCACGTTGCCTCATTGGCGTTGATGTAACGTGCTTCTTGGAAGTTCTTGACTTCGTTCACATCATTTTCTCCCGAAGTTTTTGTAAACAGTATTCGATCAGAACCTTTATTGACATACTTGGTCACATAAGCGATTGCTTTAATCGAGTTGGAGCATTCTACGTTGATATGCGCGTCGTATTTCACGCAGAGGAAGGGGTTATAAGGAACAACCCATGAATTGTCTATAGTTTTGATCCCGTCTTTCAATTTTAACTGAAAAGAGTGTCCCCCTTCTCCAATCGAACGTCTAATATACTCCGGGTAACCGTTGTTTCCAAACAATAGGTCATTTCTGCATGTTTTAGGGAATCCTTTAGCACACTGGCCGGGTTATGAGCTCTTTCCGTGGCAACACACCTGAGACTCATCATAGCCTTTGCAAGGACCATGTATCATACAACGTGTTACTGTCTCGTACAGCCTAGGCTCCTTCTCTTTATCAGGTATCTCCGCTCTTATTACCTGTGAAACTGTGTCTGCAGTTACACGAACCGCCATCCAAAGTAATATATGGGCATGAGGTAAACCACGTTTCTACCATTCAACGCTGTAAAGATACGCCTTAACAGGCCCAAAGGCATTTTTTCGAGTCAAATCATCGATCAGACTATCCAATTTCAACTTGAAGACCCTGCTCACAATATCTGGGCGGTCGTACGGCTGTGTTCCCGGCCCGTTGAATTTATCTAACACTTCCGTGAGATCTGGCCATTTTGGGTTCATACTAAACGTAATGAAATAGTCGGGAGAACCATAAGGGTTGATTCACACTATCGGTCCGGTCGCGCTCCACTCCCGCTACGCTCTCGGTCCGGTCCAATATTGTCTCATTAATTTCAATGGAAGCATTCACACTGGCGCTCTCGCTCCAGTCTCGCTCCGGTCACGGTTCCGTCAAAAGATATTTTTACTGGAGCGAGACTGGACCGTGAGCGCCAGTGTGAACTCAGTGGCCACGGTCCTGCTCCACTCCAGTCGAGATTCAGCCTTCATATAAGCAAGTAGTGTTACCCTCTGTCCTACCAAACCATGGATAATCCAAAGGAAACACCACAATGGGATCATGAGAAAGTTAGAAAAATGATAAAAATACATTTTCTTTTTATTTATCACTGATACAATGACAATGCGTACAGCGAGGATATTCATAAGCACCAACTGAATACAATATAACCTACAAAACTTACTTTAATTTTGTGGATTTAGATGAAATGCTAATAGAATTGGTCAAAAGGTAAACCAGAGCTGTATGACCTGACTTCGCTGCACTACAGTGATAATGTTTGCATACTTATCATATTGCCAAGGTACCAAGAGAAAAAAATACACATTATTAACCGAAGAAAGAAATTCCATATGGATAATAACAACCTATTATCCACTGCGGAAATGCATCTCCTTAGCTCACTCAACAAATATTCCTACACAAGTTTGTTTGTCTACTTATATTTTATCATTTTGCCAAGGCATTGAAACCAGCTGGGGAGCTGAAATAATCTTTCAGTGTTTCTCTCGCGCCAAAAGCCTCCTTTGTAGCATTTCCCCCTCTTCCTCTCATTGGACGTACTGTGTTTGATGGAGGCATGACAACAGTATCTGGTAATGCAACAGCATTTGGGTGTATCAGATTGTGAAGTATGCATGTTGTTGTAATGATTGCATTAGCGTTAGAAGGCATAGCTTTAAGTTTCCTTAAATATATTCTGAAGGTTTGCACTAGAATACCAAATGTGCACTCAACTATCCTCCTGGCTCTAGATAATCTATAATTAAAAATCCTCTTCTCTATCTTATGTTCAGTCTGTGAACATGGGTAGGGCCTCATCAAATTTCTCTTCAGCGGGAAAGCCTCATCTCCCACTATAACGTATGGTGCAAGCACATCAGTGCCAGGAAGTGCAGCATCTTCTTGTACATTTCAAGTCATCCTCAATTTTGGATAGTATTTTCTCAAATGTTCCTTTGTTCATTCTGAAATAGCTGTGGAATTTACTCTCATCATCAATAAGACGAGG
The DNA here is from genome assembly GCF_046742065.1 of Oratosquilla oratoria. NCBI lineage: Eukaryota > Metazoa > Arthropoda > Malacostraca > Stomatopoda > Squillidae > Oratosquilla > Oratosquilla oratoria. The sequence goes on from NC_134784.1 coordinate 60,155,682, forward strand.
ATACAGAGTATGAAATTCTCCTTCAGTCTTCCTATCTTGCAACATAGGATGAACCCACAATCTCTTTCTTTTTCTATTTTGTTTTCCTTCTTCTTCTTCATCAAGTGCAATAGCGAATATTGCCAACTCGGCGTTAGAAAAGTCACACTTCCTTCGTAACTGATGGTAAGACTTCTACTGGTATCGAGGGAGGGGCGATGACGGGAGCGAGAGCAGACCGAGTATGGAGCGTGACCGGACCGATAGTGTGAATCAACCCTAAGCTGTCACATATGCTAAAGCATCCTGCTGGCGCTGCTTCATATACCTTGGACCTCCTACAAATGTTGGAGGAAGCACAATCCTTTGCCCTGTGTTGTTTTTATCGCTTACTCGTAAAAGATCTATCCTCTCTTTACGTATGTTGGTGTGGTTGTGTTCTAAAAATAGCAACCTACTTGTCTCGATTTTCACATAGTTATCGATGACAAACTGTTGAAAAAGCCGTCGTCCTCTTAAAATGTAATTGAAAACCCCTTCTCTTTCCATATAAAGCGCCGAATAGTACATCAACGCTGAAAGCCTCTTACTGCTTTCTTTCTTTTCCATTTTAAAACTGTAGCCTCTGTCTCCATTAGGTAACAACAATGGATATTGGAAGATATCGTAAAAGAAATTGGTCGAATGCATCATTCTAAGAGCAAACTTTGATTCGGGGAGAGGAGATGCGATTGTAACTCTTAAGTATCCTTTTCTGGCCCCAGATTGACTATAGCCCCAACCTGACAGGAAGCTGTTGGTAGATGGTAGACGCCTTTGTGCTCTTTTGTTGTAACCTTTTCTGCAGTTTGCAAACTTATTGTCATGTCTGGTATCGTCTTCCTCTTTTCAATGTAAGTCTGAATCAACTTCTTTGCTGTTTTTATCTCTTCTAACATACCCTTCAGGGAGACGTTGTTGTTTGTCAAGTAATCGTAAAGTTGCTCGATAATGTTTTCGTTCCTTAACAACTCAGCAGTTTCCCGCCGTCTTCGTTTAACGGTTTCATCACACACCTCTTTTCCTTTGTGTCTATTACCGGTGTAGCGTTCAAATCTATCACATCGTAACTTTATCTGCTGTTCTTTATCATGGTAAAAGTACAAATCGAGAAAATTCTCCGAAGACTTCCAAAACGGCCTATCCGGTTTGTCATTTTGTTGCTCTGCTAACAAACTTGGCTTCATTAGGCCCAATCTGTGGTAAATTTTGCCTTGGATTTTGTAACACATTGCCGACTCACTTTTATCATTTAACGAACCTGAAGTTGCAAAGGAAGTAAAACAGATGTTGTTAAACGCTACAATGTTTTTGAGAAAGTAATTTGAAAGCGGAGAACTACCGTCGTAAAGCCCCTCAATGCTATCCCCCAGTTTTGTCAATGCTAGTGTTTTCATGGGAGTTTTTCCTCCGTTGCAGCATATGGTCTTACGTTCTCGTTTAAATAATAACGCTTGACACACCTTACACCTAAACGCGCCTAAATCACCAACCGAGTGTGTCGGCACTTTAATTTCAACGGACTCTGTCATGTAGCCACAATACGATAACGCCAACCGCTCCTTCATCTCTAGGAACTCAGGCTTTTTGCCAAGGTTTTTACGTTCTTGCCGCATTTTGTCTATCCTTTCAAATGCTCCAGATGAAACATCCGAGTTGGCTATAGAAGCTAAGAAGTTATCCCTCTTCATGAACTTCACCTGCTGCATTATAGCTTCCTTACGTTTTTTCTCCTCTGCTCTCTTAACTTTGTCTGCTTGAATCTCCTCTTTTGTTCGTTTTCTACGTCTCAGTGGGTTACTTTTTGTTGCTGCTCTCATTTCTGCTTTAGTTTCCTTCAGGGTTAGCTTTATCTCCTCCAGTGTGTTATCAGCATCTAACGGAAGTGGCTCTGGTGTCACGACATCAGTTGATAAGCTTGAGGTCACTGGGCCAGTTATGACATCTGTAGAAGGGCCTCTGTCTTTTTTTTTCACTTCAACCGTAGAAGAGCTACTGTCTTTTTCTTTCACTTCACTTACAGGCTTTGGGTTTTGTTGGCATGCTCTTTTTATGGCATACTTTTTTGCTTTGTCTAGCCTCCTTTGAGATTGAAAAGTTCTCTGCAAATAGTGTTTCTGGTACTCTGTGTGATCAGATTTACCTCCATGCTTAGTGAAACTTTTATAACCGGCAAAATAGTGTTTTTCGAACCCCTCTGTTCTCTCTTTAGGTATTTCACCAACGTAAACCTCCAAGGAATCTAAAACCCCATCACTATAATCGTAATGTTTATCTTCACTTAACTTCTTATTGAACGTCCAAAGCTTTCGTTGAAACACTTTTATAATTTCTTTTACATTTGAGACCTTAGTTTGTTGATATAGATGTGGGAACTTGGACATGTGTTAATTTTTCATCATTTGGTTCAGTTTCTTATTGGTGTTTAACTGTCCTTTAGTGAACTTTTTTTCTCTCGTAATCCACCCCCAGAAGTGACGGTTCCTCTGCATCTTTAACTTTGACGAATCTTTACCCATCTTCCTGCGCAATATTTAACACAACCCACATAGTAAAACGGTTCAAACCTTGCACACCCGAGAAACGTGGATAAACCCTTACACCCAACCGGGCCCGAGCGTGTGACCGTTTTGCCACGGTCCGAGATAAGGGAGCATTATTTTCTTTTTATATAGATATTTTACCCATCTACTTTTGATAATTCTTTCACAAATTTTTGCTATTGTACTTGTTAGAGAGACTGGTCTATAGTTGGTAGGTTCTTCTTTATTTCCTCCTTTATATATAGGTACTATATTTGCTTTTTTCCAGTCTTCTGGAACTTTTCCTTCTTTCAAGGAACTATTTAGTATGCTATGTATTTTGTCTGCCAGTTCATTCCTGCATTCTTTCAGTATCCAGTTTGCTATTTCATCTGGTCCATGCGATTTTCTGACATCAAGATTACTCAAGTGTGTTAATATTTCATTCTTTGTTACTTCTATTTCTTCCATAGGGGGGACTTTCTCTTTCCATTCGTTCTCTTCAGGTTGTATGTTCTCCCTTGTAAACACTGATTTAAAATGTTTGTTCATAATTTCCGCCATTTCCATTTCCTCAGTGTATTCAACTCCCTCTTGTCTTAATTTCTCCAAGTCTTGTTTGTTTTTCAGTTTATTGTTTACAAATCTGTAGAATAGTTTTGGTTGATCTTTACACTTTTCTATGATATCTTTTTCATATTTTCTCTTTTCCTCTCTGCACGTTTGTACATATTCATTTCTATAACAGTTATATATTTTCCATTTTTCAGGTTTTCTGTCTTTTTTTCATCTGGTCCAGGCTTTGTCTCTTTTGTCTTTTAACTCCCTACAACTTTTGTTGTACCAGCATTTTACATATTCTTTTTCTGGTTTTTGTCTTGGGACATACTTTTCCACTCCTTTTTTGTAAATTTTTGTCAAAATATTCCATTTCTATCTACTGTTGTTTCTTCGTTGTATATTTCTTCCCAGTTTTCATTTTGAAAGAATTCTCTTATTTTATCAAAGTTTGTTTTTTCATACATCATTCTTCCTTTTCTATATTGTTCATTTCTTTTCATATATTTTTCTTCATTAAGTTCCAGTTCAATCAATATGTGGTCACTTTTACTTATTGGTGTTTTATATTCAATTTTGTCCACTATTCTAGGTTCGGGTGTAATTATTAGGTCTAGTCTCGATGGCTCTTCTTCATTTCTATACCTAGTGTTCTCCTGTATCCATTGTGTCATTGTATGGTCAGTAACCATCTCAAGTAGAGCGTTTCCCCATGAGCCGTCTCCACCCTTTACTGTCATTTCTTCCCAGCAGATTTCTTTGCAATTAAAGTCGCCCATCATAACTATTTTCCCTCCCTCTTCCATTATCTTGTTTAATGTTATCTTTGTGTTCTCTAACATACTTTTATGTTTACTCTCTTCCCATGAGGCTGTTTTCGGGGGCACATAATTTATCACAAACTTTCTGCTCTTCTTATCTCTGTCTTCTACTTCCATCATTATCATCTCTACTGTATTCTTTCCATATGTGACACACTTCACGTTTATATCCTTCTTAGTCAGGAACATAACTCCACCCCCTTCCTTTTTCACTCTGTTTCTAATCCAATAATTATATGCATCATGTCCTACACTGTTGGGTGGTAGTGGACCTTTTAATTTTGTTTCTACAATTCCCATTATGTCTAGTTCTTTTTCTTTCAAATAATCATTCAGCTCATTCAATCCTGTTATTAATCCATCTATATTTGTGTAAGACACTCTTAGTTTTCTCCCACTTCCATTGTGTTCTCTGTTTCCCTTTTGTTTTTCTCTTGTATGTCGACTTTCTTTAGTTTCATATTCACTACTCTCCAATAGAATCTCTCTTTTTCTGACTCCGTTCTTATCTCGTTTTTTTCCTTAGCTTCAAGTCTTTTCTGTTTTTCTTCCTCTCTTTCCTCTTTATTCATTTCCCTTTTTATCCATACCGTTTTATATTGTTCACTTGTTGCTAGTTTCCCTGTTTTGGATAAGATATTCTCAGCCGTAGTTTGTGACCTGAATTTAATCTTAATTGGTCTGGTCTTGTCTGTACTATATTTCTCTAACCTGAATTTCTCTTCGATTTGTTTCATTATTTCTGGTTCATCTTCCTGAACTAATTCTAGTAAATTTCTTACTTTTTCATTTTCCTCTTTGATTCTTGTGGTTCTATCTGGGTTATGTTTCCCTTCCATTCCTAATATAATTATACATTTCTTTCTGTCTGCTAAGTCTCTTACTATATTCTCCTTCTGTCTCATCACTTTAATAACTGAGTTTTCAGTTTGTTCATTCATTTGCTGTCTGATTATGTCAGTGAATGCAACTTTGCTATTTTCTTGGATTTTTTCCAACCCTCCTTGTTCTCCTTATTATTCTCCTTTAAGACTTTATTCTCTTCTTTTACTTCTTTTAACTGATTTTTTAATTCTTCAATTTCCTTAGTTAAGTTTTTGTTCGACTTCTCTAGTTCTTCCAAATTTTCTACCCTCCGTATAATGTTGTTAACATGACCGAACCTACGCTCCAAGTCCTCGATCATCTTATCGACCTTCTCTTCTAGTCTTGTCAGTCGGGGGGGGGGGGGGGTTGTGTCCCCCCCACCCTCTTTAAATCCCTGGAAAATATTCTCATCACTTTCTACTGTATTGCTCCTATCTATACTTCTAATCTTTACATTTTTATTAGACATTTCATCGTCGCTCAGCTGGTCGGGGGGCCGTTTGTTTACCTTTCGCCTGTCTGCCTGGGCCAAGTCCTCTCCTTCCTCATTTCCTTCCATTTCCCTCAGCAATCCCTCCCCTTCTCCTCTTTCCCTACTTTCCTACTACCCCACGAGCAATTTCCCCCACCCTGTAAATACAATAGGCACTTCTCTTTGCGTTGGGATCCACGAAACTTCAATTTTCTTCAGAACGTCTTCTAAGCCATCCGTTCGTTGAAGTGTGTGTGTTTACCTAGTTGTACCTTACGGGGAGGGGAGCTACGCTCGTAGTGTCTCGCCTTTGTGTCTCGCAGTGTTTAGTTTGCTCTTAAATACGTGTATGGTTTTTGGACACACAATTGTTTCGCTCAGCTTGTTCTAAATGTCCACCACACTGTGGAAAACTGTTTTTCGTCTAATCTCTTTTATAACTATCATTTTTGATTTTCTTTCCATGTCTTCTTGTGTTTCTCTTGTTCCAATTTAGTAAGTCCTGTCTATCAAATATTTCTGTGTCTTTCATGATTTTATAGATGGTCAGTAGCTCGCCTCTCTCTCTTCTTTGTTCCAAAGTCGGTAATTTCAATTTAGCCAGTCTCTCTTCATATGGCACGTTTGAAAGTTCTGGGGCCATTTGCGTGGTTTCTCTGGATTCTTTCAAATTTCTTTATATTCTTTTTGGTACTGGGTGACCATAATGTCGCAGCATACTCCAGTCTAGGCCATATTAATGAGACTAATATTTTTTTTTAAATAATTTCTTCGTCCAAATAGATAAACGACAATTTTATTGATCATAGCAAGTTATAGGATTCTCCGACAATTTTGTTTATTTGATTAGAGGACAAGTCGTTTGAGATAATTACTCCTAGGTCTTTTTCAGATCCCCCTCTCTTTATTTCCTTCGTTCCAATTGTATATTGTCCTGATATTCTTTTTTTTTCCGAACTCCATTATGCTACATTTCTTAATGCTGAAGTCCACTTCCCACTTTTGACTCCATTATTAAAACGTGTTCAGGTCTCTCTGTAGCGATTCGTAGTCCGTTTCGGTTTTCACTTTCCTCAACAATTTAGCGTCATCTGCAAAGAAGTTCATGTAACATTCCACATCATCATCCATGTCACTCACATAAATAGCGAACATTATTGGAGCCTATACAGATCCTTGCGGGATTCCACTAATTACTCGTACTTCCTTCCAACCTGAATACTTTTCTCTGGGTACTACTCTCATTTTTCTACCATTCAGGAAGTCCTCCATCAAGTTTAGTAGGTTGTCTTGTATTCCTCCTATGATTTCCATTTTTTTTTTTTTTAATATTTTGTGTGGTACTTTGTCAAAGTCTTTTTTGTAAGTCTAGGAAAGCACAGTCAGCCCATCCATCCCTTTCTTGTATTATATCTATAAGTTTTGAGTAAAAACAAATTAAATTTGTAACACATGATCTTCCCTGTCTGAATCCAAATTGTCTCGGGTTTATTATATTGTTTTCTTCCAGGTGTTTTACACATCTATTCTTGACAATTTTCTCACAAATTTTGGCTACAGTGCTTGTTAGGGAGACCGGTCTATAGTCAGTTGGTTCTTCCTTGTTTCCTCCTTTATATATTGGTACAATGTTGGCATTTTTCCAGTCTTTTGGTATTTTTCCTTCTTTGAGTGAGCAACTTATTATGTTATATATTTTGTCCATTAGTTCTTCTTTACATTCTTTTAGTATCCAATTTGCAATTCCGTCTGGGCCGTGCGATTTCCTGATGTCAAGGTTCGTTAATTGATCCATTATTTCTTTTTATGTTATTATTATTTCCCTCATGGGGGGGAGATCGCATTTCGTTTCCTTCGTCCCAATGCTGTTCTTTTTCTCTAGTGAAAACTGACCTGAAGTGATTGTTCATGACTTCGGCCATTTCTAGATCTTCTGTGTATTCTGTGTTTCCGTGTCATAGTTTCACCATTTCCTGTTTATTTTTAAGTTTACTATTCACATATCTATAGAATAGTTTGGGTTCGTCTTTACATTTTTCTATAATGTCTTTTTCATAGTTTCTTTTTTCCTTTCTACGCACTTTTACAAATTCATTTCTATAGTTTATATGTATTTGCCATTTTCCATTTTTTTTTTTAATATTTTCTCTATCTTATCCAAGCTTTGTCTATTCTATCTTTCGCCTCGCTGCATCTTCTGTTGAACCCGTATTTAATGTACATCCTCTCTTAGTGCGCACCTATTCACTCCTTCATTGTAGATTTCCATCAAAATCGCCCATTTCTCCTCCACTTTTATCTCTTTAATGTAGAGGGTTTTTTTCCCCAATTTGCATTTTGAATTTTTTTTTTCCAAAGTCCGTTTTGTTGTACATCAGTTTTCCTTTTCTGTACTTTTCCTTTCTCTCCATATATATTTCTTCCTTTAGTTCAGCCTCTATTAGCATGTGGTCACAATTTCCAAATGCAATTTCAGGTTCTGTTGTAAATACTAAATCCAGTCTCTTCATTACTTCTGTGTCTGGTATTTTCATTGACCCATTGTGTCATTGTATATTCCATGATCATATCCAGTAATACATTTCCCCATAGGTTCTTTCCACCCTTCAGTCATTTCCTCCCCACAGATTTCTTTGTAGTTAAAGTCCCCTATAAGTACCAGGTGTATTGACCTAGTTTTACCTAGTTGTATTTTACGGGAAGAGAGCTATGCTCGTAGTAACCCGCTTTTGTATCTTTCCGCATCCAGTTTGTTCTTAAAGTCATGTATAGTTTTAGGACTCGCTGTTTCCTCATTCAATTTGTTCCAGATATATATCACTCTGTGTGGGAAGCTGTTCTTTTTCAGACCTCTTCTGTAACTGTCCTTCTAAAGTTTCTTTTCGTGTCCTCTTGTTTTTCTTCTGTTCCACTTTAGTAAATCATCTCTCTCAAGAATTTCCATCCCTTTCATAATTCTGTAGATGGTTAGCAAATCACCTCTTTCTCTTCTTTGTTCCAGGGTTGGTAGATTTAATTTATCCAATCTTTGTTCGTATGTCAAATTGGAGAGTGTTGGCGCCATCTTTGTCGTTGCTCTTTGAATTCTTTCTAGTTTATATATTTTTTTGGAACTAGGTGACCATAGTGTCGCAGCGTATTCCAATTTTGGTCTTATCAGTGTAACTAGTATTTTCTTCGCCATTTCTTCATCCATGTAATCAAAGGCTACTTTCGTTGATCTTAATAAGGCGAAAGTTTCTCCGACCAATTTATTGACGTGTTTGTCTGGTATCATGTCATTTGAGATAGTTACTCCTAGGTCCCTTTCCGAGTTTACTTTTTTTTTTTTTTTTTTTTCACTTCTTTTGTACCATTTTTATATTGACATGTTATTCTATTTTTTTTTTTTCCAAATTCCATTATGCTACATTTCTTTATGTTGAAGTTCACTTCCAGAATTTGTCCAGGTCTTGAAAATATTTGCAGTCTTCCTCTGTAGTTACTCTCTTGAGTAGTTTCGCATCATCTGCAAAGAAGTTCATATAACACTCCACACCTTCATCCATGTAATTTATATAAATAGCAAACATTATCGGAGCCAATACAAAGCCTTGAGGGACTCCCCTTATCAGATCTTCCCAATTTGAGTTCTTGTCTCTTAGTACCACCCTCATTTTTCTTCCGTTCAAGAAATCTTTCATCCATTCCAATAACTTCCTTGTATTCCACCTATTATTTCAAATTTTCTTAGTAGCTTTTTGTGTGGTACTTTGTGAAAAGCCATTTGTAAGTCCAAGAAAGCACAATCTGCTCATCCGTCTCTTTCTTGCATTATTTCTATTAATCTTGAGTAAAAGCATATTAAGTTTATGGTACATGATCTTCCTCTTCTAAAACCAAATTGTTTTGGATTTAGTATTTTGTTCTCTTACAAGTATTTAATCCATTTTTTCCTAAAAAAAAATCGCATATTTTTGCTACTGTGCTTCTAAGGGATACCGGTCTATAGTTTGTTTGATTTTCTTTGGTACAATATTTGCATTTTTCCAATCTTGTGGTACTTTTCTTTCTTTGAGTGAGAAGTCAATTATCTTGTGTATTATGTCCGTTAGTTATTCTCTTAATATCCAGTTTTCAATTCCATCAGGCCCGTGTGACTTTCTAACGTCATTTTATTTTTCCTTATTTCTTTCTGTGTCGCCGTTATTTTGTTCATTTTGGGGGATCTTTCTCAATGTCCTTCATTCCAAATTTGTGAGCTTTTAATTGTAAACACAGATCTAAAATGCCTGATCATAACTTCAGCCATTTCTACGTCATCTCTATATTCTTTATTTCCTTCTTGCAGTTTCACTATTTCGTGTTTGTCTTTTAGTTTATCATTTACATATCTGTAAAATAGTTTAGGTTGGTCTTTGGATTTATCTATTATATCTTTTCCGTAGTTTCTTTTTCCTCCCTTTCGTATATCTACATATTCGTTTCTCAGTTTGATGTACGTTTGCCATTTGGTCATTTTTTATCTTTTTTCCATCTTTTCCAGACTTTGTCTCTTCTATCTCTAACATCACTACACTTTTTGTTATACCAGCATTTTATGTAAACCCTTTTTTGTTTCTTCTTAGGTACATATTTATCTGTTCCCTCCTTGTATTTTTTTTTAAACATGTTCCATTTCTCTTCCATTTTTGTTTCTTCATTTGAAAAAAAAAAAAATCCCAGTTTACGTTTTGCAAAGTCCGTTTTGTTGTACATTAATCTTCCTTCTATGTGTTTCTCATTTTTTCTCACATCATTTTGTTCTTTAAGTTCGAACTTTATCAGTATGTGGTCACTCTTCCCAATTGGTGTCTTGTAATTCACTTTGTCCACAATTTCAGGCTCAGAAGTGAATATCAAGTCTGGTCTCGACGGTTCTTCATTGTTTCTATATTTGGTATTTTCTTTGACCCATTGAGTCAATGTATAATCAATGGTCAAATCCAGTAGAATGTTGCCCCCGAGTTCTCCACCTTTTATTGTCATTTCTTCCCAATTTATTTCTTTTGCGTTAAAGTCACCCATAATTACTATGTTTCCTCCATCTATCAGGGCCTCAGATAATTCGTTCTTTTTGTCTTCCAGTAATTCTGAATGATCGCTATCAGACTAAGCCTGTGTTTTGGGGGCCACATATACTACTATAAATTTTCTGTTTTTCATAATACTATTTTCAACTTTAATCGTGATCATATCCACATTCTCTTTACCTTCTGTTATCTTTATCACATTTAAGCCCTTTCTAGTCAATAACATGACTCCTCCCCCATGTTTATCCGTTCTATTTTTCAACCAATGGTTGTATAGACCTTGTCCCACCATACTTGATGATATAGGACCTTTCAATTTTGTCTCCACAATTCTCATTGTGTCTGGTTTCTCTATTAACAAATAGTCGTTTAATTCATTTATCCCAAAAATCACATCGTCCATATTTGTGTATGCCACTTTAAATTTTTTCTTTTCTTCTCTTTTTTGGTTTATGTTTCCTTTTTTCTGATGTACCATTTTCTTAGCCTCAGATCCAGTACTCTCTCTCTCTCTCTCTCAAAAAAAAAAAAAAAAAAAAAAAAAATCGTTTTTTTCGGTCTCCTGTGTGTGATTCACTCTTGGATCACGTATGGATTCGTGATCTACAGTTATTTCCTTCCCGGAAGAGAGCTCAGAGGTCATATATAACCGATGTATGGGTAATGCTGTAACCTTACACGCACACACACACACCTAACTCCCCACCCACGAGAGTTGGATTAACGACTCGCAGCGCAGCGATACTGAAATTATTTCAGCCCTGGGCGGGAATCGAATCCGGACCGCCGCAGTGGCGACCGTGAACGCTACCACCGCGCCATCGAGTCATGGTAGAGTGTGTGTGTGTGTGTGTGTGTGTGCGCGCGCGCGTGTGCCCGCGCATACATATGTGCATGTGATGGATGGTATGGGAGATGAGAGGGGTGGGTGGGTGTGTTGGCTGTTTTAATTTAAATCGAAACCAAAACATTGTCAAACTTAGACAAAATTAAAGAATATTTTCGTACTCTTTACATGTATTCATCGAAAGACATTGTTTAGTGTCTAACAGCAACATTGTATAATTTTTTCTCTAGGATAAAATCAAGACAGCTGAATCACATATGGTCCTCGTGATGACGTCATTGAACCTGGCACTGATTTTAATTGCGCAGGTGTGCTTTTACTCCACAAGTGTGCGCATGTGCCTTGCTGATGTCGCGATGCCTATACTGTCCCAAAACCGACTTAAAACTGACCAACAACGAAAAAAAAAAAAAAGATTCGACAGGAAATATAGATTAATATATTCATTTAATTCATACTTCCTCTGCAAGAAATGCAGGTGATGAATTGATACATTCAAATATCATTTGCTTTATTTTTGATAAGATGTTTCTTTGGTGAAAACACACTGAGAGAATATACGTACCACATTTTTTGTAACCAAAATGTATTTCTCTCTATGTTAATTATACATTGCAAATATTGAACATGAATTTAAAACATTTCCCCAAGAGTTTGGAAGTTACTTAATATATTAATTTTTTGCAGAATGGTTATGCATTAGAACGAAATTTTGCCATGTCTACGAGTACCGTATATTGCCGATACTCCAATCATTAAGATAAGGTGTCATTTATTGTTCTATATCCATTAGCTAGCTAATTGTAAACGATTAAATGACACCTTAATATTCTTTGTGATTTGAGAAACTTTTTCTCACAAGAGGTTTGGCGCTTGTAATTTCTTTCGATCTGTAAACCTGAAAATCAATTTGGTCACTGCTTTTTGTATCTCTTCAATTTTGTTTGTGTGTTTAACTTTATACGGAGACCAGACCACCGCTGCATATCCTAAATCTAGGGCGGATAAGGAGTTCTATGATTTTCATCATCACCAATTTCAATGTTGATTGCGAGGTACCTTGCGTTCTCTAGTTTTCAGCGCTCGTACCCTTGATATCTCAGAAATACAATACAAAGATATGAAAAGGATTAGTGATACAACCCTTGCTGAGAAATTATTAGATATATTCAATTACTGAACAAAGGTACTTTTTTATTTCAAATTAGAAATGTCATTTAGTAAAATACAATGAATGCACATTATGCTTTCTCATGGTAAATATACAATACCATTGCACTGGGTATCATGTCTCGTACCCCAAATTTTAAGGTTTCGTAATCCTTCCTTCGGAGTACAGGTACCCCAGGTTAAGAACCACTGCTGTAGATCCATGTACATACATATATATATATATATATATATATATATATATATATATATATATATATATATATATATGTATATATATACCTGTATATATATATATATATATATATATATATATATATATATATATATGTGTGTGTGTGTGTGTGTGTGTGTGTTTACCTAGTTGTATTTACCTAGTATCATACGGCTCGTGTGACCCGTCTCTGTATCTCTCAGCATCAAGTTTTTTCTTAAAATCCTGAATAGTGTTTGCACACACTGTTTCTTTGTCTAATTTGTTCCAAGTATCTATCACTCTGTGTGGAAAGTTATTTTTTTAGATCTCTTCTGTAATTATCTTTTTTTTTTTATTTTCGTGTCCTCTTGTTTTTCCATTTCAATAAGTCATTCTTATCTAAGATTTCCATTCCCTTCATAATTCTATAGATTGTTAGTAAGTCTCCCCTTTCCCTTCTTTGTTCCAGAGTTAGTAATTCTAATTTGGACAGTCTTTGTTCATGTGTCATTTTGGAAAGAGTTGGTGCCAGTTTTGTAAAAACAAAATATCGAGAGATTATAAAATTGGTACAACGCGCTATTTTCACAGAAATACACATGCGCATGCGCATGTGTATATACCACTATTGGTCGTTCGAAGAAGAGCTCTCTATCCACAGGGTTCGATTTGCAAACACTCAATCGAACTTACAACATTTGGCACTTCAATCGCTCGCTATGTCATCCTCAAGGACACTGCCGTTAAAGTCCAAATTCGTCATCACTAACAAGAGCGTCACGATCATTCGTCACTATCTTCAGTATCAACCACAATTACACCTTTTCTAACAATTTTTTCGTCGTGAAAAAAAAAAAAAAAAAAAAAATCTGGAAGATGTTTGGCAGTAGAGTCCCAAATGTTCTTCGTCATGATCTGGCTATCATTTTTGTTTTTATTCTATTTTTTTTTATTCTATCACTCCTTATTGTTAACCATCATTCACACTAAGAATACTAACTGCTTCTAGATCAGTTAAAGTCGTGGTATAAGTGAAATACTAAACAATTAGCAACAACAGTTTCTAGACGATGGCCTGGTTCTTAGTTTTCCTAGTAAGGTTTAACGTCATTCTTGTCTTTTTTTCATGTCCTTTCTTATTGTTTCTCTCGTCTCTCTACCTTATGTTGTGTTGTTTTTCTTGTCTTGTTTTTCTTTTCTTGTCTTGTCTTTCCTTGTCTTATTTTCCGTTTTGCATTACCTTGTCTTGTCCTGTCTTCTTATTTTTCGTCTTGCATTACCTTGTCTTGTCTTGTCTTTTCCCGTCTTGCCTTGTCTTGTCTTGGTTTGGAAGTACTAAATGTGATCAGGGCCAACTTGGTAGTCCACTACTACCATCTGCTACTTCTCTGCTGGTAATAGCAGGTGCGCGTTGGATAGGAAGTTCGACTGGGAAGCCTCGAAGCAACCTGACCAGATGGCTCTTGAGGGACTTTGATTTTCTATGAGTTCCCATTCAGCATTTTCCTACTGCACCTTGGGCCGAGACGAGGAGAGTATTGGGATGCTGTACCCATTGCTGAGGGTGTGAGCTTCACTATTAGGTTCTCCAACATAAACCAAGGCATGCTCGGTTGCTGAACGGGTTAGGGCAGGGCATCATTACTTGTGATGAAGGTCAAAGGGACGGCGGTTCTAGTCCCACCACCGGTGAAGTTGAAATAATAACATTGTTTACTTAATTTCACGCTCCAAACGACAACCAGTCGTTAAACCACACCATCAGTATCTTCCATTTACATTCTTATTCATTCATACAAGGAAAACCTGGAAGATATCTCTGATCAATCTACTTGTTCGTTCAGTCTGTCTGCCCTCAATGAGTAAAATTTTTCCTTAGTATGTGACAGTCTTAGGTATGTCACTGTATTGAAAAGGTTCACCTTGGTACAGTGCCACGACCAGAAAATTTATATATATATATATATATATATATATATATATATATAGATATATATATATATATATATATATATATATATATATATAACGACAAAGATAATGATAACAAAAGAAGATAAACAGATAAGGAAAGTCTAACTCCTTCCAACAACACATTCTTCGGTGTCTCTTGTTTCGATTGCTCTCCTGTGGCGTGGCAGACACGGGCGGTCCCATTATTCAGCGATCACTCCAGGGAGTTGCAAGGGTAAGGAAGAGGGGAACTGCATTTCGACTGGTGTCTCTGTCAATGAAGCCCCGCACCCCCACCCTACCCCTATCCTGCTATTGCAGGTCAAGGTCTATCCAGCAACTATATATATATATATATATATATATATATATATATATACATATATATACATGTATATATATGTATATATATATGTATATATGTATATATACATTATATATATGTATATATATATATATATATATAGTATATATCTATGTATATATACATTATATATATATGTATGTATATATATACATATATATATATGTATATATACATTATATATGTATGTATATATATATATATATATACACATATATATATATGTATATATATATATATACATTATATATATATATATATATATATATATATATATATATCAAGGACTACTATTACACAGGACGTACGCACCCAGATCCCTGGTTCCGCTAGCGGAGGCCATTGCTTTCTTTGTAACCTAACATTTTATATTGGACAAATATATCAAAACTAGAAACCTAATATTGTATATAGGACAAATATATCAACTATTGACTTATTCAATGCAGTATAAGTTAATATAAACTTTTATAGTGATATAAGAAACTATTTTTAAGGCACTGTTATGCTTTGAAATGCCAATTTTACCCGGACTTAACAGGTATTATCGGCTGAAAGAAACCTGCACAGCGAAGCTATAGCGATAATCCCATACCACACTCCTGGTCATATGGCCATTTCCCGAAGGTTGAGTGTGGTTTGAATTTTCCGCCAAAATCATCGGAAATTTAAAATTCCCGGCTCTGTGCAGGCATGCGCATTGTCGACCCCACCTCCCCCTCCCTATCCCCTCCCTTCTTACCCGGCTAGCTCGAGCCGGACGTCGCGTCACTTAGCATCGCGGAACCAGACGAGTCGGTCACTCCACAACCCACCTTCTTTTCATGCCGGTAAGTCTGGTTCCTGCTCGTGCTCGTGTGTTCTCGTAGGGAGCCCTACCTGTTCTCCTGCAGTTTTTCCCCTTCGGTGTTGTGTCCAGACACCTTTGGGACACCCCTTCTATGATTATCATTATTCTATTTTCAGACCAAACGCTTGTGTGTGGAATCCGGCTGCACAGCCAGGATCTCGTCAGACGGCCACCACGACCTCTGCTCCCGCCATGCCCCTTGTTTCTCACAAGCTGGCTTTAACCCCCTAGCCTGCGTTGTGTGCAAAGCGCGGGTTGAGGAGATTCGTGCTGCTCCTCCCAAAACCCGTTCCAAGCTAGCCGCCCTCGAACTTCTTCGGGAGGCATGGCGCAGAGCTCGGAAATTGAAATCCGCTCACGACCCCCCCCCCCTGGTGTGGGCGGATCCGGCGTTAGGCGTGGAATTGGGCCTCGTTCGCCCTCGCCATCCGTCTCCCTATGTCTCCGAGACTTCCGTTGGTGGACAACCTGGGCCTCTCGGAGTACAAGGGGACGAGTCTGATGTTGCGGAGTATGGTGTCCCCGAGCGTCCTCAGGCCTCTCGGCAGCCCCATACATCCGACCATCAAGGGTCCTTAAAACCCTTACGGCTTGCTTTGTCAAGCACCCCCACGAACTCGTCTTCCTCCCTAGTTCACTCACGTGAACCCGGCAGGAAATCTTGCTCGAAAAAGAGGTCTGCCTCACCGAGGTCCAGGACGCTCAGCTTGTCCCCACCCTCCACAGCCTCTCCCCCCAACTCACCCTCCCTTCCTCGCTCTCCTTTTCCTCGCCGTAAATCCCACAAGGGCAGGGAGCCGGGGGACGAAACGAGGGGAGAGGGAACTCTGGCTGCCCAAGTGGCTGCCCTCCTTCCGTCCCGGATAGGCCCCGTCCTTGAATCGGCCCTATCACATTATCCGGCCTTTCAGGCCGCGCAAATCATAACGCACCCCTCTCCAGAGCAACCTCCTATTGAACCTACGGCTCTAGCCCCCCCTCCCACTCTCCCTCCTGGTCCTTCCCTCCGCCCCTCCGTGCCGGCGACAGGTATAGGACTAGAAGGCCCCTCTCAGGAGGAACCCCCCAATCAGACGTCCGTCGGGTTGGACGGGGTGGAGGACCACTACAGTTCTTCTTTACCTTATCCTCCTACCATGACGGACTCTGAGTTCACCCCTTCTCATGGTGTGACCTTCCCCGGTCCTGGGAGTACTCGTTTGGAGAAGATCACAAGCTAGTGGCCTGGTCTCCCGACTACTCGCTATTGGAGGGCTGGAGGAGGAGAGATGACGTTATCCTAAAGTGGGCCAACGACGCGGAGGGGGCTAAGGTTCTATATAAGATTCGACCCCTCTCCGCCCCGGCCTCCACGCCCTCCAGGATTTCCACCTCTAACACTCTGGACGCATTAGGTGCTCTCCTGGAGAACCCTCGTTTAAACCCTGATGGGCATATGTTTGTCGACAGGTCGGGGGACTCACCGGCGGTAGCACTCTCCCCAAACGCCTGGTTCCCGCAGGAGAAAGGGGAGAAAGCCTTAGACATCCCTGCTCTCGAGCGGGCCCAAGACCAACCCAAGACGGTTCCTCCTCGACGGCATATCCCTTCATCATTCCCCGTCGTCCTGCCACCACCCTTCGCGCCGGAGGGCCTGCGCGATTGCTTGTGGCACTCGGGCAGGGACCCCGCCCTCCCCCATCAACTTAGTGAACCAGAGGCTAAGTTGCTGACGACGGAGGCCTCGACCAGACAAGACCTTGCCTCTACCATCTCGACCGTCACGGCAATGGCGATGATGAGGAACTGGCTGACGACGCTCGCCACGAGCTTTGAGGACTTCCCGCGGGAAGAATTGAGGTGAGTGGGATATTTCAATCTATAGAGGGTCCAGACCTGTCCTGGCGAGAGACGCTCAGGTAGCGTCTTCACCCAGGACGGAGCCTCTTGACTAGCGCCCGAGGACGAGGTCGTTCGGAAACGACCTCGGCTTCGCATATGTTATACGTTCTACAATTGAGCGATGTGACTTTATTACACCCTCCGGGGATCGGGATCCTTCTCGCCCTACTAATTTGATTCGCGTGTTTTCTGTATGCAGAGACACCCTGGCGGCACTCTCTACCGTGGCAGAGGGTACAGCCAACATGGCGTCATCAGCCCTACCCCCAGCAGCGAGGGCCTTCACCGCGGCTCGTCCGGCAGCTCGTCAGTCTGCAGCGCGGTCGGCCCCGGAGATAGCTCGCCGGGGCGTGGTGAGAGCAGCTCCCCTTTCCCGTGGTCTGTTCGACCAGGAAGCGACAGACCGCGTCTTCGCTACGGTCCCGACCGTCATCCAGATCCAACAACCCTCCCAACCGGAGATTCCAGGACTTCCTTCGGAGACACGCGATAGTGACCATCTCCGCTAGCACAGTTCTGGACTTCCTGTCTTGGCTAGCTGACACCACCAACAGGGCACCGGAAGGCCGACCCGGGCCATGCCCCCCACGCCCACAACATCAGAGGCCTCGCGGCATCGCTGGCGTTTCTCCGCACCCACTCTGTGGAACGGGTGCAGGACCTCGGGGGCTGGGCATCAGCAACTTCCTTCAGGACACGGTATCTCTACCACTCGATCACCCCTGTCCCATGTGTCGCCATGGGAACGGCTCCACCCCTCTTCGCAAAAGAAGGGGGGGCAAAGGGCGACCGAGGGGTAGGGGAAGGCCCAGGAACCGCTGAGCAAGATACAATATTCTACATAGAATTTATGCACTATGTGAATTGTACAATATTATTTTTATAAAAAATAAATAAATAAATGAATATATATATATATATTGATATTGATATCGATATAAGTAAAAAAAAAAAAAAAACAGGTCGAAATGGACATGACTTCTCCTATTCAACTTAAGCTAATCTATAGTCATGATGGTCAAGAACTTTACCATGTTGAAATTAATTTCAACGCTCACTGTGACTCAGGTCGAAATGACCATGACTTTTCCTATTCAACTTGAGCTAATCTACAGTCATGATGGTCGAGAATTTTACCATGTTGAAATTAATTTCGACGCTCACCGTGACTCAGGTGGAAATGGACATGACTTTTCCTATTCAACTTGAGCTAATCTACAGTCATGATGGTCGAGAATTTTACCATGTTAAAATTGATTTCGACGCTCACTGTGACTTAGGTCGAAATGACCATGACTTTTCCTATTCAACTTAAGCTAATCTGTAGTCATGATGGTCAAGAATTTTACCATGTTAAACTAATTCAACGCCCACTGTGACTCAGGTCGACATGAACATGACTTTTCCTATTCAACTTAATTTAATCTACAGTCATGATGGTCGAGAATTTTACCATGTTAAAATTAATTTCGACGCTCACTGTGACTTAGGTCGAAATGACCATGACTTTTCCTATTCAACTTAAGCTAATCTGTAGTCATGATGGTCAAGAATTTTACCATGTTAAACTAATTCAACGCCCACTGTGACTCAGGTCGACATGAACATGACTTTTCCTATTCAACTTAATTTAATCTACAGTCATGATGGTCGAGAATTTTACCATGTTAAAATTAATTTCGACGCTCACTGTGACTTAGGTCGAAATGACCATGACTTTTCCTATTCAACTTAAGCTAATCTGTAGTCATGATGGTCAAGAATTTTACCATGTTAAACTAATTCAACGCCCACTGTGACTCAGGTCGACATGAACATGACTTTTCCTATTCAACTTAATTTAATCTACAGTCATGATGGTCGAGAATTTTACCATGTTAAAATTAATTTCGACGCTCACTGTGACTTAGGTCGAAATGACCATGACTTTTCCTATTCAACTTAAGCTAATCTGTAGTCATGATGGTCAAGAATTTTACCATGTTAAACTAATTCAACGCCCACTGTGACTCAGGTCAACATGAACATGACTTTTCCTATTCAACTTAATTTAATCTACAGTCATGATGGTCGAGAATTTTACCATGTTAAAATTAATTTCGACGCTCACTGTGACTTGGGTCGAAATGAACATGACTTTTCCTATTCAACTTAATTTAATCTACAGTCATGATGGTCCAGAATTTTACCATGTCAAAATTTATTTCAACGCTCACTGTGACTCAGTGATGTCACGGTATGATGACGTCATTGTGATAAATTGACGTCACCATGTAGTCCTATGACGTCAATTTGTGTCCCTGTGACGTCACGAGACGATCCTATGGCGCCATGATCAATCCGGTGACGTCACAGTATAATCACATGATGTCACTAGGTATTAAACATATAGAAGTCCGCTTGTGGGTGATGAGACGTCACAAATTGCCATAGCACACTATTGGATGAAGACGCTCGCCACGGGCTTCGAGAACTTCCCGCGGGAAGACTTGGGGTGAGTTGGATACATACCGAGGGTCCAGGCCCGTCTTCGTGGGAGACGCTCAGGGAACGTCTTCACCCAGGACGAAGCCTCTTGACTAACGCCCACGGACGAGGTCGCTCGGAAACGAACTTGGCCTCGCATACTCCCTTTCGGTTTCTCGCTTACCCCGAGGATCTTCACGAAACTAGTGAGAGTGGTAGGCGTACGTTGGACGGAAGCAAGCGTCTCCACACTCATGTTCCTAGACGGCTAGTTGATGCATTTGCCCACCGGGGAGGGTGCATCGGCCGACATCTCAATGGCTCTGAGTGTGTTGGCGGACGTGGAGTTCGGGGTGGACTGGGACGGGTCTGCCCTTGCTCCCACACAGACTTTATTGGCTCGGGATTGAGTGGGACACAGTCAGCGTCCTTCGGGTGCTCCCCTGCGCCAAAAGAGCGTGCTTCTCTCACACGTCCTCCCTCCTTCGGTGGCGGGGGCCTCAACTTCGCGACCCCGGCCCTTCCACTGAGCCGCTTGGGGCGCCGACGGCTGGTACGGGAGGTCGACAGGAGCATACTGCTTCTCCCGCGTGACCTGCCCGGGCCGATACCCTCAGCACTCCACAGGTTGTTGCGTCCCTGGCTTCGGTCGGGGGCCCTACGCCGGTCGCTGGAGTTTCTCCGCACCCACTCTGTGGAGCGGGTGCGGGACCTAGGGACTGGACATCGACGACTCCCTTGGGGACACGGTGTCTCTACCACTCAGTCGCCCCTGTCCCATGTGTCGCCATGGAAACGGCTCCACCCCTCTCATCTCAAAAAAGTGGAGGGGGCAAAGGGCGACCGAGGAGTGGGGAGGGGCCAGGAACCGTTGAACAGGATACAAATTTCGTATAATTTACGCATTGTGTGAACAGTGCAATGTTGTGCATGTCACATTCTTCGGCGTGGGTACTTGACGTTTCTGTCTCCCCTCTACTGAGTGATAAAATGAATAAGTCTCCCATAGGAAAGACACACGTAATAACGGTTTGATTCAGGCTTCACCTCTCCTCCCACCTGTCCTCGTCTCATGCATAGCTTCGCTGTGCAGGTTTCTTTCAGCCGATAATATTTCTTTGTCGCGGCTCGTGCCGCTTAAATTCTTCTTATCGGCTTAAGAAACCTGCACAGATTTAGGGTCCCTCCCTCCTCCCACAGGCGAAGCCTTCATTTCTCATTGAAGTGACGCGACGTCCGGCTCGAGCTAGCCGGGTAAGAAGGGAGGGGATAGGGAGGGGGAGGTGGGGTCGACAATGCGCATGCCTGCACAGAGCCGGGAATTTTAAATTTCCGATGATTTTGGCGGAAAATTCAAACCACACTCAACCTTCGGGAAATGGCCATATGACCAGGAGTGTGGTATGGGATTATCGCTATAGCTTCGCTGTGCAGGTTTCTTAAGCCGATAAGAAGAATTTAAGCGGCACGAGCCGCGACAAAGAAATATTATTGTACGAGGTTAGTGGTCACCAGGGTTGGCGATTTTTTTTTTTTTTATCTTAAAAAAAAAAAAAAAAAAAAAAAAAAAAAAAAAAAAAAAAAAAAAAAAAAAAAAAAAAAATCGATTTTTTATTTATTTAAAATATCACCAGAAACCAGTTGGCAAGGAGGTGAGATTACTGAAAAAAATCGTAGCAACCATGAACAGTACAACCAAAACAAAACCGGGCGTTTCTGTTGGATCATCATCTCCTTAAGGTCCAACGGCATTGGCTGGTGTGTTTACGGGCAGTGTGCCACCGAATGTGAGTAAGCACTGTCCAAGCAGATCAAAGTCTTGGACATTAAATAACATGAAAAAATAAAGATCTATACTTACAAAATAAGAACTCTCTCAGAAGAACACAGGCTGGAGAGTTTAATGGAAGAACTAGACAACATCAAGTGGAACATCGTAGGACTGAGCGAAGTCCGAAGAGCGGAAGAAAAGCTGATACAATTACAAGATGGTCACCACCTGTTCTTCTATAGAGGTAAGGTCAAAGAAAGATCTAGTGGAGTAGGATTCTTGATAAACCGAGAGGTTGCTGGTAACGTAGTCAAGTTCAGTAGTTTATCGGACAGGGTAGCTTAAATTGTGATTAGGCTGTGTAAAAGATACACTCTAAAAATAGTTCAAGTTTATGTACCAACTTCACTGAGTTTAGACGATGAAATTGAGTTCTTCTATGGTGATTTAAGTCAGGTAATAGATTAAGAAAAAAGTAAGTACACGTTGGTTAGGCGACTTTAATACTAAAATGGGGAAGAAGATGGGAGATGAGACGTGCATTGGTAAATTTGGAGTAGGTGAAAGAAATGACAGAGGTGAGATGTTAGTCAATTTTGCAGAAAACTACTACATGAGGATAATGAACACTTTCTTCCAAAAGCGTGTAGGTCGTAACTGGACGTGGAGAACTCCAAATGGAACAACAAAGAACGAAATAGACTTCATATTAGATGAGAGCAAAAGCGTTAGCAATGTTACGGTGATAAATAAAGTCAGCATAGGTAGTGACCATAGAATGGTAGGTTGCACAGCTAAATACAATTTCAGAACAGAGAGAAATAAACTAGTTTTAAAAAAGAAAATAAGCCTTGCGAAGGTTAAGGATAATAATAAGAAATTTCAGTTAGAAATTAAAAACAGATTCGAAGCTCTAAGAACTAACGAGGACACAGTGGAAGATGTTAATTTGAATTTAGTGAATACCATTAGGGAATCGGCAGAGAAAGTAGGAAGTACAACAAACATTAGATAAAACAAATACTCCAAACCTACAAATGACCTAATTAAAAGAAGAAGGGCCATGCAGATTAAAAGCAGGAGAGACGAAATAGAAAGAGTAGAACTAAATAAGCTTATCAACAAAAGGCAGAGATCAGAGAAAAGAAAGAGAAACATGGATGAAATAGAGGAAACTATTCGGAAAGGTAAAATTATTAAAGGGACCGAGCGCAGACATGTTTTAGGAAGACAGCAAATTATATGTTTGAAAGATAGAAATGGAGAAATAATTAAATGTAGAGACAGAATGGTAAAAAGAGTAGAAGAATATTACCAACAGCTTTACTCGTCGAAGACCGTAGCTGAGTCAGTAAATTCATGTGTAGACGTCAGTAGTGTACCAAAGATTACAAAGGAAGAAGTAGAATTTACTCTAAAAACATGAAACGAGGAAAAGCACCCGGGGAAGATGGTATATCGATAGATCTGTGGAAAGACGAAGGGAAATTAGTTCATATCAAATAAGCCCACTTGTACACCCAGTGCTTACGTCAGGAAAGCGTTCCTGAATCATGGTGCAATGCTATAGTGATTTTGCTTCATAAAAAAGGAGACAAGAAGGACCAAAGTAACTATCGACCGATCAGCTTGCTATCAGATGTATATAAAGTATTCTCCAAGATCCTTACAAATAGACTAAGTCAAGTTTTAGATGGAAACCGAGAGAACAGGCAGGCTTTAGGAGCGGATATTCGACTCTAGACCATTGCAGGCGATAAACCAACTAATCGAGAAAACGACAGAATACAATATACCTCTCTATTTAGCTTTTGTAGATTACGAGAAGGCCCTTGACTCGGTAGAACAAATAGCAATACTAAACTCGCTACGCAAACAGGGTACAAACGAACATATCGTAAGAGTTTTAGAAAAGATTTATGCGAAAGGTACCGCTATAATTCGACTACATAAAGATACAGAAAATATCAAGATCGAGACGAGAAAGGAGTACGGCAAGGCGATACAATTTCACCTAAATTATTTACAGCTTGTTTGGAAGATATTCTCAGAAGGTTGAGTTGGAAAAAAAAAAAAAAAGGTTTGAAGATCAATGGCGAATATTTGAACCACCTAAGATTTGCGGATGACATTATCCTTCTTTCAGAAATAGCTGAAGACTTGCAAGATATGTTGAGTGATCTAAACAAGGAAAGTCTCCAAGTATGTTCAAATATTAACAAGAGTAAAACCAAAGTAATGTTCAACACGAAAGTTCAAAGTAAAGATATTATATTGAAGGTGAGTCTTGATGAAGTTGAAGAGTATAATTATTTAGGCCAGATGGTGAAAGTGACGAAAGATCATGATAATGAAATAAAAAGACGCATTACAATTGGTTGGAAAGTGTTTGGCAAGTATAATAAAATCCTGAGAGGCTCTCTACCTTTAAGTTTGAAACGTAAAGTTTACAATCAATGCAATAATCTACGGGTGTGAGACTTGGAAACTGATGAAGACGATGGAAACAAAGCTATACACTGCACAGAGGAGAATGGAGAGATCAATGATGGGAATAACACCGAGAGACCGAAAGAGAGCAAGTTGGGTGAGAGAGCGGACTAAAGTGAAAAATACTGTGGAGGTAGTAAAAGAGAGGAAGTGGAATTGGGCGGGTATGTTAGTGCGAACGACTGATGAGCGATGGAGCAAGTGTGTTACTGAGTGGACGTCGCAAGATAGGAAGCGTGGAAGAAGACCAGACAGAAGGTGGAGAGAGGAGACCAAGAAGTTTGCAGGGCTGACGTGGCAGAGGATGGCACGGTCGTGCGATTCATGGAATGCTATGAAGGAGGCTTTTGTTCAGCAGTGGACTCAGGATGGCTGATTTGATATATATATATATATATAAATATATATATATATATATATATATATATATATATATATATATATGCGTGTGTGTGTGTGTGTGTGTGTGTGTGTGTGTGTGTGCGTGTGTATGTGTGTGTATTCACCATGGTCTTTGGATCACGTGTTGGACTCGTGATCGACAGCTATTTCCCTCCCGGAAGAGAGCTCAGAGCTCATAAATGACCGATCTATGGGTAATGCTCTGATCTTACACGCACACACCCACAACTCCCCGCCCACGAGAGTTGGCGTAACGACTCGCAGCGCATTAATACTGAATTTATTGCAGCCCTGGGCAGGATTGTGTGTGTGTGTGTGCGTGTGTACGTATATATGCATATATTATATATATTATATATATGTATATATATATATATATACATATATATATATATATATATATGTATATATATACATATGTGTATATATATATATATATATATATATATACATATATATATATATGTATATATATACATATGTATATATATATATCTATATATATATATATATATATATATATATATAGGTATATTCAGTAAAGTAAATTTCCACAGGAATCAAGGACTAATCAGGAATGGATGGCAGAAATCATGATGATGTGGACAAATGAAGAAAGCCCAGAATATGATCAAAGAACGATATGCTGACACATGTGAAGAAACCAAAAGGACATGTAAGACAGTAGCTACAAGAGAAATGTAAGGAAGCGGGACAATTAGATAGATCAAATCCAAAAAGAATATAAAGCTAGTGGTGGGACGATACCAGAATGATTCCGATACTGCTCCAAACTTCCGATTCCTATAGAAGTCCAAGTCCGATAACTGCAATGGCTATAATTCACGGTTATTTCCAGGCCCTGCAATTAGTTTGGAAAACAAATACTTTATGAACAAAGTACACTTGTTAATAATCTATCGGAATCGGAAACTTAGGGCAGTAACGGGACTCTTATCGGAATCGTTACATAATTTCATATCGTCCCATCACTAGTATAAACTAATGGATGAATTAACTGGTAACATAGATAAGCATATCATCAAGGATACTAATGCAAATGTAGGAATGTAAAGAAAGTACTGATATGGGGATATCATATGAAAATGCTCTATAGCGATGATAATGAAGCCAGAAATTACAGAAGAAATTTGGGTCCCTAGTTAACGATAGTGTTGAAGAAAATAAAGATTAAATCAGGGAGAGCTATAAAGGAGGATGGGGCAGTCGTGAAAATATTAGATAAATCCCACGACAAATGAAAAAGAATAGTTTATTGCATTTCACAAGATAGCTGAAAATATGAACCGTGAAAGACAGAGACCAAAAAAATCATTATGACTCAGATAATGAAGTGAATAAGAAATGAGCTGGAAGAGAAAGCAGATCAAAAAGACTATCAATTTTGTAAATTAAAGGGAACTGAGAATGGCACCAATGACCGAAGGTGATAAAGAGGGCGTTTTTTTTATTTTTTTATGAGGACCACTGATACACATACGAAATTTAATGAATAGCTAAGACCGTGTATATTAGCCTCTAGGATTTTCTTTCTAATGAATAAAATCGTCTGGCATAAGCCATAGTGAGATATGGTATATACTCTGCGTGGTTGTGGTTTAACATCATAAGTAAAGTTGGAAACATTTTCCTTTATTTACCTGGATTTACCGAAGTCCAAACTCCCACACGAGGATTCAAGTCACCAAAGCCATTACCGATGTTTGGATGAACCTGAGGGAAATCAACCCTTCGCAGACGTCAACCCAAGAACAGATTTAAAACCACGAGAAGTCTTGAGTGACATTTTCGCTCGATCATAACTTAGAACAAAAATTCCCACTTTTCTCTATATCCTTTTTCATCTTTAAAATGCGCAGTTTAGAGAAGTGCTATTTCCTTGGTCAAGTGATAAGGAGTTCCCTCGCCTTTCATCCCACAAGAGTGAGGATGGTCACGATTTCAGTTCGATACTTGTGCATTAGTTTGATAGAATTATATAGTAAGTATTCTTCAGAAGAAGAGTAATCGCTACGCGATGGAAGTTTGAAACATATGAGAACTGCACTGTACTGTACCTGGCCGAAAAAATCATAGCCCAGGTCCTGGGCGAGCGTCCTCGCGAGGCGCTCTCCGCCAGGAACGTGCACCAGCCACTCATTGAGGTACCTCTTGGTGTGTTCGTCGCCAGCGTGGTTGTGTCCCTTCCATCGATTCCTTTCTCTCTTCTCCTCTTTTTTACCTCCTGCGTCTCCCGTAGACCAATCACCCCCATCTATGATACTCATTTTGTTTGTGTTCGGCACTTTTTTCTTTTTGTCTCTGAACATTTCCTTAGGGTAACTCTGCGCATTAGGCCCGTACTGCAATTTTTCTTTGGTTCCCAGAACTTCGACGAATATCTGGTCATCACCC
Source organism: Oratosquilla oratoria (assembly GCF_046742065.1). Lineage (NCBI taxonomy): Eukaryota > Metazoa > Arthropoda > Malacostraca > Stomatopoda > Squillidae > Oratosquilla > Oratosquilla oratoria. Next base: position 60,182,796 of record NC_134784.1, read on the forward strand.
CTCGGGTTGGTTGGGTTTAGCCACTCGGGTTGCTCAACAGGGTCATCAAACACAACATCCAGGTCCTTCTTCCCTGCAGACGCGGTTTTATCGACAGGGACTTCATGAGCAAACAATTCACTAAGAATCTTCTTCAAGTATTCGAAGTCACGATTGTTTCGT
>NC_134784.1:60187957-60267957 GCF_046742065.1 Oratosquilla oratoria
GGTAGGAAACAAACCAATAGACGGAGTGATTGGGAAGTATGGAGTTCCAGGTAAAAATTGTAGTGGTGAATTGATGGTGGAGATGTGTCTTGAAAGACAGTTGATGATAGCAAATACACTGTTTAGGAAGAAATTCAAGCATAAGTACACATAGGAAAGGGTGTTGGATGGAAGGGTGGCAGATAGTGTTAATGGACTATATAGTGGTGACCAGGAGTATGGTAGGAAGAGTTAAGGATGTACATGTACTAAGGGGAGAGAATGGAGGGGAATATCAGATCATTTTCTGGTGGAAGGTAAATTGAGAGTGGAGAATAGATGGAGAAAGAGGAAAAGGGCAGAAGGTAGGGAGGTACTTAGAGTGAACTGCTTAAATGAGAAAGAAAAGGAGGAGTATAAGAAGCTGAAAGAGGAGTGGGAGGTAGTGAAGGATAGAGTAGAACTAGGAGTGGAGGAGGAATGGGGATGGTTCAAAGTGAGAGTCATAAGCTGTGCAAAGATGGTGTGTGGAACAAGGAGGGCGGGAGGAAATAGAAAGAAGGGTAGTGAGTGGTGGGATGAGGAAGCAAAGAAGGGTGTAGAAGAGAAGAAGCAGGCTTTCATAGATTGGCTACAAATTAGGATGAGGGAATCATATGAGAGGTACAAAGTAAAGAGAAGGGAAGTTAAGCATAAGATAAAGGAAGCAAAGAGGAGAGCAGATGTGAAATGGGGTAAGAGTATGACAGAAAATTTTGAAAGTAATAAAAAGATGTTTTGGAAAGAAATTAAAAGAGGAAGAGGAGGTGAATCAAGTAGAGAAGAAAAAGTAAAAGGTGCAGATGGAGAGATGATAATGGAAGAGAAGGCAGTGAGAGGAAGGTAGGCAGAGTATTTTAGGGAGTTGCTAAATGTGAAGGAGGATAGGGAGGGAAAGGTGAGGAAAATGGAGGAGAAATAGGGAAAGATAAAGTGAAAGCAGCTGTTAAGATGATGAGAGCAGGTAAGGCACCTGGGTTGGATGGATGCCATGCAGAATGTCTAAAGAAAGGTGGTACAGTTATGGTGGACTGGCTGGTGAGGTTATTTAATGTTTGCTGGAGAGCGGGTAGAGTGCCGGAGGACTGGAGGAGTGCCTGTATCGTTCCGCTTTACAAGGGAAAGGGGGACAAGTGTGAGAGTACTAGTTTCAGAGGGAGCTTGAGTGTAGTTGGGAAGGTTTACGGGAGGGTCTTGATTGAGAAGATTAGGAGAGGAACAGAGGGAGTAATTGGTGAGGAACAGTGTGGTTTTAGGACAAGTAGGGGTTGTGTAGACCAGATCTTTGTGGTAAGACAGATATGTGAGAAAGCTATAGGAAAATGTAAGGATGTTTTTTGGGCTTTTATGGATTTGGAAAAGGCTTATGACAGGGTAGACAGGAAGGCACTGTGAGAGGTACTGCAGATATATGGGATAGGAGGAAAGCTGTTAAGAGCAGTCAAGATTTTTTATGAGAGTAGTAGAGTAGTTTGTGTTAGGATTAGAATGAATGGTTGTTGATGTTGTTGTCGTCGTTCCCTAGACTGTCTGTCCGAGCAGACCCGTCTCCCCAAGGAATGCCACAGCCGAAACTGGGTTTTCCCACAAATCCTTTATAGAGTGTATGTTGTGTTGTTTGCGTGCATGATTGTGTATAATTCAGTCTTCCATTATGTGTTGTATGATATGGGGTGAAGTGTTACATCCTGGGTAGCTGTTCACAATGCGGTCATCCAGCCTCTTCGGGTAACTTAGAAGTGCTGGGTGGTGGCCGCACCGCAGTCTGGCCAGGTGGACTCTGTCCTTTTGTGGGAGAGAGGATTCAGAAGGGTGGATATCAGGGGGTCTGGCATGCAGCAGTGTGTTGTCTTTCAGTGTGTTAATGGAGCGATGAGTGATATGATTATGAATATGTTTCCGGAGGCTGGTATTTGGTGGTTGTGGAGGAAGAGAAGAGTATCTGTGTGTGATAAAGGTCTTTGGGTGTTGTTTTAATGTTTCTTGGTGTGTGTGGGTGTTCTGCCAGGTAGTGTAGCGGGTGTGATGTGTTTGTGGTGGCTGCGGCAAGTGTTTGTGTGCCTCTCATGTCGAGGTGGTCCTTGACTTTGAGGACTTTTGTCTCATGGTGTAAATGGTCTGTAGGTGTTGTATTTGTGCAGCCTGTAATTGTTTTTAGGGCTTTGTTTTGTATGATTTGAAGGGTGTTGTGGTGTGTCTCACTGAGATTAGGAGCCCATGCAGGATTCGCATAATTCATCACTGAGAGTATGCATTGTTTGTATATTGTTGTATTAGTTTCTTTGTTTTGTCCAAATGTTGTTCCAGTGATTGACTTAAGTGCGTTAAGTCTAAGTGTGCATTTGTTTTTTATGTTTGTGATGTGTTGTTTGAAAGACATGGATGTATTGTATGTTACACCAAGAATTTTCGGTGTGTTTGTGTGTGGTATTAGAGTGTTGTTGATATAGAGATGTGGTATGTATGTGTTCTTTTGTCCAGTTGGTGAGAAGTGTTGCTGTAGATTTGGTTGGAGCTATTTTGAGTCTGTTTGTGATGAACCATGTGTTGAGTGTATCAAGGTATGGCTGGATTATTTCTGCAGCTTTGTCTGTGTTATGATGTGTGCATGTGATTGTTATATTGTCTGCATAAGAAGAGATTTGTATTTCTGAGGTGTCTGGTGTGGGTATGTCATGCATGTATAGATTAAAGAGCATGGGGGATAGAACAGAGCCCTGTGGTACTCCATTCTTAATGTTTCTGATGTGCGGTGATTGGCCATTATATGACACATAAGCATTCCTACCTGCCAGATAATTGGCCAGCCATCTTTTCGTGTTATGGTGCATGTCTGTGTTATATATTTTATTTGTTAGGTTGTGGCAGGGGATAGCATCAAAAGCTTTACTAATGTCTAATGTTATAAGAAATGTTCTGTGGTGGGGCCTATCTGAATTGATGCCATCTAAAATTGTTTGTGTGAGGTTTATCAGAAGAGTGTTTGTGGAGTGTAGTGGCCTAAAACCGTGTTGTGAGTCAGCAAGGGGAATATGTGGTGTGACAAGTTGAAGTATTAGGCGTTCAATGACTTTGGAGGGGGTGCAGAGAAGTGTGATTGGGCGGTGTGATGTTGGGATTGTTGGGTCTTTGTTCGGTTTTGGAATGGTGATTATTTACCATGCTTCCAGATGTCGGGTATAGTGTTGTGTGAATAGCTGTAGTTCACAATGTTTGTGAGTGCGTGTATACCTTGTGGTCCAATGTGTTTTAGGTGAATGTTACTTATGTTATCAGGGCCACAGGCAGATGAGTGCTTGAGATTATGTATTACAGTAGACCCTCGTTTTACGCGGATTTTTTATGCGCGGTTTTGAATTTACGCGGATTTTTGGGTGAAGGATTTTTGGCGGTGAAGGATTTGCAGATATGGAGGAAGAAGAGGTTCGGGAACTGGTTCGTGGCCATGCAGTTGAGCTGTCTGAGGAGGAACTGGTGGAACTCATCCAGTCGGCCAGTGAGGAGGAGGAGGAGAAGGGCAATGTTGAAGAAGAAAGCCAGCCACAGGAAGGATTAACTTTGGACTCATTGGCAACCTTGATACGACAGGCCTCCGCTCTCAAGGCTGCCATTTATGAGACTGACACATCCATGGTGAGGGCAATTGCGGCGCAGAATGGCATCGACAGTGTTATGGCGCCCTACAAAGCCGTTTTGCAGGACATGAAAAAGCGCCAAGTACAATTGCCCATCACCATGTTTTTACAGAAACGTGGTGGTCCAGCTAATTCTGATGCCGAGTCCAACTAGACTGCTACCTAGACTACTACCCCTTCTACATATATTCATTTCATGCACTGTTTTTTCTTGTTCTTTTGTTTGTATTGTATTGTTTTCCTATTTTTCTATTGTATTATTTTGTTCAATATGGCAATTCATTGTGGAAATAAAATTATTAGGGTTCTAATGATTGTTTTGGTATATCTCCTTCAGTGGCGGAATTTTACGCGGATTTTCGTTTTACGCGGGGGTTCCCGGTCCCTAACCCCCGCGTAAAACGAGGGTCTACTGTATATGTTTTGTCTGTCTATGAAGGGTGTATAGTCTGAGTCTATGGGAAAATCTTTCTTACGTCGAATAGTGCGTCAGTTGTCAGGGTGAGAAGTGAGATGGCTTGTCTGTGCAAAATTATTTATGAGTGTGTTTGCTTGTTGTCTGTTTGAGGGTAGATTGTCTGTTGGTGTGATTATTGCTGCGTGTGAGCGTGTTGTGTTACTGTTGGATAGTGTAATGCTGTTGAGTGTTTTGTACAATTTGCTGGTGTTTGTTTTGTGATCAAGTGTATTGATAAAGTTTTGCCAAATTTGTGTTTTTTGTTCATGTATTCTATTGGCAATCACAGTGTTTAGTGTTTGTATTTGGTCTGCTATGTTTTGAGGGATAGGTGTGGGGGTATTGTGTTTAAGTGTGTCTCATTGTCTGATGAGGCCTTGGATTTCTGGTGTGAAGTTGGGGTTGTGTGATTTTCTGTTGCCTCTAGGGATGTATCTCTTGTCTGCGTTTTGTATGATTGTAAAGTGTGCACAGCGTTGTTTATGTTTGTGATTGGTGTACTGTTAAGTGTTATAAAATGTTGTTCTCTTTTACTGAAGAGAGTGAATGGTTTGAGGTAAAGGTGGGACTTCATCAGGGATGTGTTATGTCGCCCTGGCTGTTCAATCTATACATGGATGTGGTGGTGCGAGAGGTGAATGCAAGGGTGGTAGGTCAGGGGTTGGAGATGGTTAAAGAAAATGGAGAAAAGAGGGAAATAAGCCAGTTGTCGTTTGCTGATGTCACTGCGCTTGTAGCAGGATCAGAGGATGGATTGAGGAGGTTAGTGACAGAGTTTAAGAAGGTGTGCAAAAAAAGGAAGCTGAAGATAAATGTGGGCAAAAGTAAGGTGATGAGATGTACAAGGGGAGAGAGTGACAGCATGCTGGAGGTGAGCATTAAGGGTGAAAGACTGGAGGAAGTGGATAAGTTTTTACTTGGGTGCGAATGTGGCAGGAAAGGGAGGAGTAGGGGTGGAGGTAGAATGTAGATTGAGAGAAGCAAGTAAATGCCTTGATGGATTAAAAATTGTAATGAGAAATAGACATCTGGGAATGGATGCTAAGAGGAGGTTATATGAAGGAGTGATTGTGCCAACAGCACTGTATGGGGCAGAAACATGGTACATAAAAGAGGAAGAGAGAAGGAGTTTGAATGTGTTTGAGATGAAATGTCTGAGAAGTGTGATAGGGGTTACTAGGCTAGATAAAGTGAGAAATGAGGAGGTGAGGAGGAGAACAGGGGTGGAAAGGGAGTTGGGAGATAGGATTGATGAAAGGGTATTAGGATGGTTTGGACACATGGAAAGAATGAGTGAAGAAAGATTAGTAAAAGAGGTGTGGAAGGCAAAGGTGGAAGGAGTGAATATGAGGGGGCATCCTAGGATGAGATGGATGGATGGGGTGAAAGGGGCATTACAAAAGAAAGGAATGTCTGTTGAGGAAGGATGGGAGAGGATAGAAGATAGGGGTGAATAGAGAAGGGTTGTGTATGGATGATGCTGTGATATATAAGGGGGAGTGGGTGGGGGATGGAGGGTGAGGAAATATGTATGATAAATAATTTGATGCAGCCCGAGGGGATTTCTCCCTGTCTTCTTTTCTGCATGAGGGGACGGAGATGGGGGGATCGCCGAATTAATGAAGCGACCTTGCTGTGGATGTGCTGTGTCTTGCGACACTGCCTCTGACCCAGGGCAGTGGACAAGATGCAGGGATGACCCGTCATCCAGGAGGTGCCAAGATGAGAGGGAGGGAGAAGGGTGGAGGGGAGTGGAATATGTAAGGGATGGAATGGGTGGGAGTGGTTTCTATGCCTTTTTCTTTTTGGCTACTCCCCATGTAAGAGGGAAAAGAGCCTTTGGTATATGTATGTATGTACATTTTTTAAACCAAAAGTCCAAAGTTTATCAATAAATAAAACTTACATTCCTTGGACTCAGTCCCAGACCATCATTTGAGTCCAGGTATATAAAAGTGGCTGGAAATTTTCCATACATACATATTTTGCCATCATAAATATTATGTCCTTGTTGAGTAACATAAATAACCATTTGGTAAGTTCTTCACATTAGAATACCTGGATAGTAAGAAACCAAAGCTTTCATTGTCTCTCTGAGTTCCTGCACTTGATCTTTATACCAATTTCATCTCACAAAAGTTAAATACTTCTACAGTTCTCCATCAGCTTTTAAAACTTGTCTGCAATTATGTACATTTATTTGTATACTAGAGTGACTGCATAGCAGACAATACTTTAAGGACATGAGAACAATTTAGCCTCACCGTGGAGCACTTTACTGAGTGGTGCTTCCTACCAAACTCCAAAATATTCCACTCAGTAGTATTTTACCAAATACTTAAGTAGAGTTCACATATGTGAATATCAAATAAATTTTTGGTACAAGGAAAGCAGAGAGTGAAGGATTGGTGGAGAAAGAGGAAAAGGGCAGAAGGTAGGGAGGTTGCTTAGCTTAAAATAAACTACTTAAATGAGAAAGAAAAGGAGAAGGAATACAAGAAGCTGAGAGAAGAGTGGGAGGGAGTGAAGGATAGAGTAGAACTAGGAGTGGAGGAGGAATGAGGATGGTTCAAGGAGGGAGTTACAAGGTATGCAAAGATGGTGTGTGAAACAAGGAGGACAGGAGGAAATAGAAGGAAGGGTAGTGAGTGTTGGGATGAGGAGGCAAAGAAGGTAGTAGAAGAGAAGAAGCAAGCATTCACAGATTGGTTACAAAATAGGGTGAGAGAATCATATGAGAGGTACAAAGAAAAGAGAAAAGAAGTAAAGCATAAGATAAAGGGGGCAAAGAGGAGAGCAGATGTGAAATGGTGTTAGAGTATGACAAAAATTTTAAAGAAGTAAAAAGACGTTTTGGAAAGAAATTAAAAGAGGAAGAGGAGGCAAATCAAATAGAGAAGGTAAAAGGTGCAGATGGAGAGATGATAATGGAAGAGACAGCAGTAAGAGGAAGATGAGCAGAGTATTTTAGGGAGTTGTTAAATGTGAAGGAGGATAGGGAGGGAAGGGTAGTTGCAGTAGAAAGCACTAAGAAAATGACAGTGATGAGTGAGGAAAATGGAGGAGAAATAAGGAAAGATACAATGAAGGTAGTTGTTAAGATGATGAGAGCAGGTAAGGCACATGGGTTGGATGGGTGTCATGCTGAATGTCTAAAAAAGAGAGGTATATTGATGGTGGACTGGCTGGTGAGGTTATTTAATGTTTGTTTAAGAGAGGGTAGAGTGCCAGAGGACTGGAGTAGTGCCTGTATAGTTGCACTGTACAAGGGAAAAGGGGACAGGTGTGAGTGTAGTAGTTTCAGAGGGACCAGTTTGTTAAGTATAGTTGGGAAGACTTATGGGAGGGTTTTGATTGAGAGGATTGGGAGAGGAACAGAGGGTGAGGAACAGTGTGGGTTTAGGGTAGTGTGGGTTTAGGGCAGGTAGGGGTTGTGTGAATTAGATTTTTGTGGTAAGACATATGTGAGAAAGCTTTAGGAAAAGGTAAGGATTTTTGGGGGGACTTTTTGGATTTGGAAAAGGCTTATGACAGGGTAGACAGGAAGGCACTGTGGGAGGTATTACAGATATATGGGATAGGAGAAAAGCTGTTAAGAGCAGTCAAGAATATTTAAGAGAGTAGTAGAGCCTGTGTTAGAATGAGATATGGATAGAGTGGTTTGAGGTAAAGTTGGGATTTCATTAGGGATGTATTATGTTGCTTTGGCTTTTCAATTTATACATGGATGGGGTGGTGCAAGAGGTAAATGCAAGGGTCAGGGATTAGAGATAGTTAAAGAAAATGGAGAAAAAAGGGAGATAAGCCAGTTGTTGCTTGCTGATGACACTGCACTTATGGCAGGATCAAAGGAGGATTTGAAGAAGTTGTTGATGGAGTGTGGGAGGGTGTGCAAAAGAAGGAAGTTGAAAATAAATGTGGGTAAAAGTAAGGTGATGAGATGTACAAGGGAAGAAAGTGGCAGCAGACTGGAAGTGAGTATTAAGGGAGAGAGACTGGAGGAAATGGATAGTTTTAGATACTTGGGTGTGAACGTGGTGGGAAAGGGAGGAGTGGAGGTGAGGGTAGAATATGGATTGAGAGAAGCAAGTAAATACCTTGGGGGATTAAAAAATGTAATGAGAAATAGACATTTGGGAATGGATGCTAAGAGGAGATTGTATGAAGGAATGATTGTACCAACAGCACTGTATGGGGTAGAAACATGGAACATAAGAGAGGAAGAGAGAAGGTGTTTGAGATGATGTGTCTGAGAAGTATGATAGGGGTTACTAGGCTGGATAGAGTGAGAAATGAGGAGGTGAGGAGAGCAGGGGTGGAAAGGGAGTTGGGAGATAGGGTTGATGAAAGAGTATTGGGATGGTTTGAAGACATGGAAAGAATGAGTGACGAAACATTGGTAAAAGAGGTGTGAAAGGCAGAGGTGGATGGAGTGAACCTGTGGGGGCAACCACGGATGAGATGGATGGATGGATGGGGTAAAAGGAGCATTGAGAATGAGGAGAATGTCTGTTGAGGAAGGACAGAAGATAGGGGTGAATGGAGAATGGTTGTGTATGGATGATGCTGTGATGCATGAAAGGGAGTGGGTGGGGAATGGGGGGGGGGTGAAGGAGTATGTGTGAAAAATAATTTGATGCAGCCCGAAGGGATTTCTTCCTGTCTTCTCTTTTTCTGCATGAGTGGACAGAGAGGGAAGGTCACTGATTAAATTGAGCAGCCTTGCTGTGGATGTGCTGTGCCTTGTGACACTGCTTCTGACCAAGGGCAATGGGCAAGATGCAGGGATGACCCATCATCCAGGAGGAGCCAAGATAAGAGGGAGGGAGGGAGGGAGGTGAATAGGGGTGTGGAGTGTGTGGGGATGGAATGGATGGGAGTGGATTTTATGCCTTTAATTTTTTGGCTACCTCACTTGTAAGGGGGAAAAAGCCTTTGGTATATGCATTTACCTAGTTGTATTTTGCAGGAGAGCTATGCTTGTAGTGACCCGCAGTTGTATCTTTCTGCATCCAGTTCTTTCTTAAACTCATGTATAATTTTAGCACTCACTGTTTCCTCTTTCAGTTTGTTCCATGTATTACTCTGTGTGAAAAGCTGTTTTTTCTTTTTAGATCTCTTCTGTAACTGTCTTAAGTTTCTTCTCGTGTCCTCTTGTATTTCTTCTGTCCCATTTTAGTAGGTCATCCCTATCAAGAATTTCCATCACTTTCATAATTCTGTAGATGGTTAACAAATTACCTCCTTCTCTTCTTTGTTCCAGGGTTTACAAGTTAATTTTTCCAATCTTTGTTCATCTGTCAACTTGCAAAGTGTTGGTACCATCTTTGTCACTGCTCTTTGAATTCTTTCTAGTGTCTTAACGGTTTTTTTCTTTTTTTTTTTTAGGTGTCCATAGAAATGCTGCATATTCCAGTTTTGGTCTGACCACTGTAACTGGTATCTTCTTTATCATTTCCTCATCTAAGTAGTCAAAGGCCACTTTCATTGATTTTAATAGGTTATAAGTTGCGACACTGCTTCTGACTCAGGGCAGTGGACAAGAGGCAGGGATGACCCATCATCCAGGAGGTGCCAAGATAAGAGGGAGGGAAGAGGGTGGAGGGGAGTGGAGTACGTAGGGGATGGAATGGGTGGGAGTGGTTTCTATGCCTTTTTCTTTTGGCTACCTTCTGTGTACGGGGAGGAAAAGCCTTTGGTATATGTATGTACAAGTTTCTCCAACTATTTTGTTAACTCGTTTGTCTGGTGTCATGTCATTTGAGATAATTACTCCTATGACCCTTTCTAAGTTTACTTTTATAACTTCTTTTGTGCCAATTTTATATTGACCCGATATTCTATTTTTGCATATCTACCCAATTTGAGTTCTTATCTCTAATTACCACCCTCATATTTCTTCCGTTCAAGAAATCTTTCATCCATTCCAATAATTTTCTTTGTATTCCACCTATTGTTTCAATTTTTTTAGTAGCTTTATGTGTGGTACTTTGTCAAAAGCCTTTTGTAAGTTCAAGAAGGCACAGTCTGCCAAATTATCTCCTTGTATTATTTCTATTAATCTTGAGTAAAAGCATATTAATTTTGTAGTACATGATCTTCCACTTCTAAATCCAAATTGTTTGGGGCTTAGTATGTTGTTCTCTTCCAAGTGTTTAATCCATTTATTTTTAATAACTCTCACATATTTTTGCAATTGTGCTTGTAAGGGACACCGGTCTATAGTTTGTTGGGTTTTCTTTATCTCCTCCTTTGTATATTGGTACAATGTTTGCACTTTTCCAATCTTGTGGCACCCTTCTTTTTTTGAGTGAGAAGTCAATTATCTTGTGTATTTTATCAGTAAATTCATCTACACACTCTCTCAATATCCAGTTCGCTATTCCATCAGGTCCATATGACTTTCTGATGTCAGGGTTCTTTATTAGGTCCCTTATTTCTGTGTCACCATTTTTTCTTTTATTTTGAGGGATCCTTCTCGCTGCCCTTCATCCCACATTTGTGAGCTTTCAATTGTAAATACACTCATGCCTCGATTTAACGGACTAAAAGGGGGGAACACCAGTCCGATATACCCGATTGTCCGAAGTTTCCGATACTACTGTATTTTAACGATTATGTTAGGAAAAATGAGGAATGAATACAGTACGGTACTTTTACTTAAGCACACTATCCAATCTGTTAGTGTAAATACCTGGGATCTGGCCCAAAATTTTCACCCCAAGAGTACCAAGTCCAAAATTTTCATCAACCGAATACTTCAGCGAATATTGGGTAAGTTGTTCCTTTAGTTTACGAATATCAGACACAGTTTGTTTCTTTACTCTATATCCTCTTCCATACGGTGCTGCCTACGTAGGCGGCATGAGGAGCAAGTGGATACGCGAGGCTGCCATATCGGCGTCTTGATTATATTTATTGTAGTTGCCCCTACGTAATGACATACTCTCTAAACTGTCTTCATCACATTTTCTATGGTTATCAAAATTCACAGTTGAAAGAGAGAACGATTGATATAAGCAGTGACTATTTTCTATTATGCGAGTATTATGACGCAACATCATACGTCTGGCAGCTAATGCTGCCCGCGAGATTTTGGCACGGAGTGAAGTGGATATTCATCACACACCTGCTTCACCGACACTCCACTTTCCAACTTTTTAATCAACTCAAGCTTCTGTGATACTGTTAAATCGACTCTTTTCCTCTTTACAGGATGTACAGGTGCCATGGTTAAAAAAAATGTTGAATTATTTCACAAACACACAAAACAGGGAAAAAAAGGTCGAAAAACACGGACCAAACAGCTCAATGTGTTCCGGCACAGTTGTAAACAAAGCGACCATAGGTCATCTGGCAGTCAACTGCGGAAACATCAGACCGCGTCCGGTCGCTCCGGAAGCTACAGATTTTGTCCGTTGCACCCGAAATCCGTTAAATCGAGGTATGAGTGTACAGATTTAAAGTGTCTGGTCATTACTTCAGCCATTTCTACATCTTCTATATATTCTTTGTTTCCTTTATGAAAACTACGGTTTAACATTTCAGAAATTACATTTGAGAACTTACTGGTCACACTTGTTTCAACCAGTGTAGATTCTCTAAATGTAGATGCTTTAGAAATTCTAAAATTCTTGAAGGCCTTCTGAACTGAAGACGTGATTCATTGTTTAGAGGTTAAAAAGAAGTCCTTCTTCATCCTGAGCTCAGGGTAATCAGATCACTGTTCCGACATTAGTGCACACAGTGTTCCAAGGGACTCTTACGAGTTCGTAAAGAGCTCAGAAGGCCATGGGTTAATATTTACTTTAAGGAATTTCTCAAAGTTAATTCCCGATTTATTAAACCAAAATTGTTACATTGATTTTATAAACAAAATAAAGAGGAGGGGAGTTTAATTGTATCTTATTTAAAGTTACGATAGGCGTGGTTCAAAGTTTCAGGAAAGGCTCCTGAATCAAAGAAAATAACACTTTGAGGGAAAGTTTCCCGTACTAAGGTAAACACTAAAATTCCCAATAACAATTACCACAACCTCTCCGACAACAAAAAGAAAGTACTTAATGAATACAACACTATCAAGCAAAATTTACAATAACCTTTTAAGAGCTAGAGACCTCACTTGGTCCCTAGAGGATAGCACAGTCTAACGAGGTCTCAAAGAGGTAGGTTCTGGAGCGACACACTCATTTTCTGAAGAAATAACCTCCTCCAAGTTTGAGTCCTCTTCAAAGGGCTCCAACTCGCTAGCCTGCAAAATAGGAATGTAACTCAGCATGGGGCTCTAGAGGGATTAAAAGTCTAATGTTAACTTTGATAGTTTCCATCGGGCTTAATGACAGAGACCAAGACCATGTGGTACACATGGTCTTGGTCAGGAAAAGTTTCAACTACATGAACTAAGGGCCAGAAGGGTCTGGTTTTGAAAGGCAGTTTTAAAAAAGTAATGTCACCCTTTTCCCAGCTTCTAGAACTGTGGTGCACAGCTCTATCCCTTTCCCTTAAGCTGACCAAGTACTCTGTCAGTCATCGTTTCTTAAACTCTTCATAAAAATAATCCCTACAATTCATGACTAAGTTAAGAAGAGAAGGATAGTCTTCTCCTGATTCCCATTCAGGGACTTGTTTCCAAGTTGCCGAACATCAAGGAAGGAATGGTCCTTCCTATAAGGAAATGATTAGGGGTAATAACACCTACTTCGTTCTCACAGGAACGATAAGAGGTCTATTGTTCAAAAATTTTTGAACATCGGACAAAAGAGTGGTAATCTCTGCCAGGGAAGGAACAGACCTGCCCAATACCTTATAGAGACATTGTTTCACTGTCTGAATCAACCTTTCCCATGTGGCAGCATAAACAGGGATGGTTCTATGCTGAACAGGGGAAGTTTTAAACTTCTCTTCAAATTCAGAAAATGATAGAAGTTGTCCAATAATACTTCCCACTTATATAAAGGATTTGGCATTATCAGAATAAACTACTGAAGGAATTCCATCTGTTAGTAAATCTAATGAAAGCCAAAATGAACTCAGCAGTGGGCATAGAATCCACAACTTCCAAATGGACAGTTCTCGTATTAAAACAAGTAAATATCAAAATATAAGCCTTGACTTCATCTCCATTTCTGTCTCTAACCCATAAATGCCCCATGTAATCCACACCAGTATAGGCAAAAGGCACACTTAAATCTACTCTAGAGGCAGGTAAAGAGGAAGGAGAAAGATAGTTAACAGCACGGGAATTATATTTCTTACAAACTATAACCCTTCAAAATGTTTAAAACAGCTTGTCTGGCTTTAGAGATCCAGAATCCATGCATGCGAAGGAAATTAAGAGTAGCTTGCAGTCCCATGTGCATTACTTGGCAATGAGCAAATAATATCAAGAGTTTAGTCAAATGATGGGATTTGGACAAAAAAAGGGGATTCACTACCTCATATGTTCTTGTCAATTCTGCCCTTGGACCTATGAAACCATTCTTGTCCATGAACAAGTTCAGTGGCAATTCTAGGGGGGTTGGGGGGGGGGGGTGCAGCCCATGGCCCCCCCCAGTTTTTCAGCTGGCCCCCAGATTGGCCCCCCTAGTTTTTTTGCATATCCTATTTTTTAATTATATATATATATATTATATATATATATATACATATATATATATATATATATATATACATATATATGTATATATATATAATACTGATAACTCACTTTCGGAGAAGAATAAGCGAAAGTATAAGATCTGTATATTTCGATCACTAACTGTGATCCTCTTCAGCAGATGTGAATTACAGAGTAGAGAACAATATGTATTTATACAGAATTAGTGAGGTAAGCAGGAAGGGATGGGGGCTCAGGTCACGTGTCCAGCGTTGCGTGGACCTTGGTGGATTTTGTCCACTGCTAATGTAGAAGGTAACATTTTATTCATTGCAAATGAAGATATACAATCTGGTGACCACTGACCATAAGAAATATTATAATTTGGAAAATTATTTATCAAAGAGGATTCTACCATTTTTCTTCTGAAACTGCATTTAGATTTGTAAATTATTTCAGCATCATCCCAATTTATCTGATGGTTTTTGTTGGCGACATGCTGAAATACAAAGGAATTTTCCTGCCCATATTTTACAGAGTTCTTGTGTTCTTTGACCCTGGTGGTAAGGTCTCTACCCGTTTGTCCCCAATATACATCCTTGCAATCTAAACAAGGTAACTTAAAAACTCCTAGATTTGTATTACTCTTGGATCTATGATGTATATTGACAACTTTACTGAACAAGTTGTTAGGATAATTGAAGATAAAATTTACTTTTTCTTTTGGTAACAAATGAGACAGATCATTGATTGATTTATTATAAGGTAATTTTATGCAACTATTATCCTACTTATGATTCATGGCAGAATGAGAATCTGATTTGTAAAAACTAATTTTGGCCTTACTAAGGGCTTTTTGTAAAAACCATGGCCCCACAGTTTTTCAGTTGGCCCTCCCACTTTCATAGTCCTAGAATCGCCACTGAACAAGTTCATTTGACTTACTAAAGGAGGTATGTCATTAGTATTGGAGTTCTGTAAATAAGCCATTTCAGTAGGGAAGGAATCCCTTTGCATTATACCCATCAAATAATTAGAAACGACCTTAACTGAGTCAGCATTAGACTGCTTAAACAAAAAGACAGCCTTAAAGATCAAAGAAGTGTGATGTAAAAGTGTGATGAAGAAAGCTTTAAGACATCAATTAGAGGAGGAGTGTCAACTTGCACAACAGCCGCATTGACAATGTCTCCCTTGATGCTGGAGGGAATACATCCCAAGTGACCCTTCGGCCATGTATGAGGTCCATAAACCCAATCAAATTTTTCCTTGAACACCTTAGCACCGCAAGGTTTGGTTATAAAATCAGCCATATTATGTTCAGAGGGAACATAGGTAAAGGAAATAGGAGTATACTTAGCTTTGAAATTTTCCTAAAGATTGGAAATTTCCTTCAATCTATTATTAACAAATATATTCTTCTTAGGAGCTTTGTTGGTCAAGATCCAAGAAAGAGCAACTTGACTATCAACAAGGAGTACAACAGAATCAACCAGTGGGGGAGACACCAGTCCTTCCACAAAAATAGTTTTGAGGCATTTTAAAGATAGTAAAGCTGCCATAAGCTTCAAAGAAGGTAATGTTCTTTGTTTAATAGGAGCCACCTTGACCTTGGCAAGTAGAAGAGAGCCATTAGACTCCCTTAACTCTCTTCTTTCTTGCCCTACATAGATGGCACATCCATAGGCTTCCTTAGAAGCATCAGCAAAAACAAATAACTTAAGGGGAGATTCAGAACACAAAGTTTTCCTTTTAAAGAACAAGTCATTAACCTCCCTAAAGTTTTTGCATAACTTCTTCCATCTTGTAAGCAACTTGCTATCCAATTTCAAATCCCAATGTACCATTTTCTGGCACATCTCTCTAATGAGAATTTTTCCTTGTAATAACACAGGAGAAAAAAGACGTAATGGATCAAATATAGAAGCCAAAGAAGACAAAACTTGTCTTTTGGTTGAGGCATCTTTGTTAAGGGATACATCCTTGATTCTTAAGGTATCATAATTTTTATTATAAATATATCCCAACACCTTTACCTCTTCCTTATTGCAAATGAATTCTTGTTCAAGAACAGAAAGAACAGAAGTCTGGTTGCATGTCCACTCCCAGAGAGGTAAACCTCCATTAAGCATGATCTCATTAATCCTCTCGACCATAGCAGGGAGGGAACAAAATTCATTAGTAGTGTAGACCAGATTGTCTACATACAATTTATCCTTAATTAAGGAGGCAGTTAGAGTGTCGGGCTGCATGGAAAGATGATGTTGTATAATGAAGTTCAGAATGAAGGGAGAGCAGATGAAACAAAAAATGATAGTATGATATCTGTAAGGAATATATTGGTCGTTAATCCTCCTAAAGAAACAGAACCTATTACGATCACCCTCATCCTTCAAACGGATCTGCAAGAAGGCTTTCATAATATCTGCTAAAATGACAAAATTGTTGGTTCTGAAGTACAACAAGAGAGAGAGGAGGTTGTTCATCAAATCAACTCCTGGGAATGCAGCTTCATTTAAGGAAGGGGCTTTTCCTATTTTGAGAGAGCAGTTGAAAACAGGTCTTATTTTAGAGGTGGCAAGATCATCATTCTTGAGCACATGTCTATGGGGTATAAAAATTTGGCCAGGGACTCTTTTAGTAACTGGTTCAATAATACCCAAGGTCTCTTGGTGGTCAAACACAGCTTCATACTCTTCCCTAAGGCCCCTTTGCTCAAGCTTGTCATAGACCTTTTGAGCCACTGCCGAGGCTATCTTTAGATTTGAGGGAACAAGGTGCACCAAATCCTTTTTCCACAGGATCTTTACATAATAGTGCCCATCCTCAAAGGAAATGGACTGTTTAAATTTATCAACTTCCAAAGCATCAATGTCAGGGGTTTGTTCTTCTTTAATGCCAATGTTTTCTAAAGAATAAGAATTATCAAGACCATACTCTACATTAGAGTTAACAAAGACTTCCTGCAAGGGATCAAATTGTAAACTTACTGGTTCTAAACAGAAATTGACAAGTAACTTTTCTTTGCCTAACCTTTTGGGAGGAAAGTATTTAACAGTCCTTTTAGACTGAGTATGGGAAACTTCCTTCTCAGGTTTCTTTAGAGAAATTCCATTGGCCTTTAAAGAATAATTGTGGAAAATAAGAGAATCCCCATTGAATTCCTCAATACAATTTAACAAATTGACTCCAAGGTCAGATTCAGGATTTATCCCCAAAGGTTCCTCCTTAAATTTGAAACTATCAGAATTTTGTACTTCATTAGAGGGCATTTCAGAAACCCCCTTTATCATTCTCCTTATATAGAAAGGTTTCACACTAGGAGGGATATATTGAACCCCGGTCCCATATGGAATGAATCCATCACCAAGTTTAATAACCTTGCAGGATGGGCTACCATATAAGGGGGCTCTCTCAATAGAAAACTGCTGAAAGTTTTGCAGAATGTCATTTCCAATGATGCCTAAAACCTTCAGCTGATCTCCCTTCACCTTGGGAAAACTAGGGGAAACATATAATTCATATTGTTCATACTTTGAAGTACAGAGGATAATGAAGGAATTTGTATGGACAAGTTGAACCCCTCTACTGCAAAAAACAAACTAAACAGTTTTAACCCAAAGGGGAGTTTGAGATTTGCAGCATAATTAAAACCCCTTTTATTCATTAGAGGTAAACCAAATGAAGAAACCAACTTGTCCATAGGAGGACTTAAACAAGGTCCTACTCTGTCCTCCAAGAATTCCTTGTTAATAATGGAAAACTGAGCTCCAGTATCTAATAGGAAGAGACATTAGGCAGTTCTCTTGCCTCTGCTAACAGGAAGGGAAACCAAAAGAACAATTGAATCTGATAAACCATGGAAATTAAACATTTTCCTTTCGGAAAGAGGTAACTTGTTAGCCATAGGACACATGGCTTCATGGTGCTCGGATTTGTTACACACAAAACATTTATAAGGAAGAGCAGCCTTTAACCCGGGGTATTCCAAAGAGTCATGTCCATGATTCAAACATAGGTCACACAGTCCTAATTAAGTTGCTCTAGCTTTTCTGTGTTCAAGGGAAATATAGGAAGAACACTTTGAACTTGCATGGTCAGAAGTGGGGCAAAATCTACATCTGAAGATAGACTTCTTAACGGAATCTGGTTTGACCTTAAATGAGCGACTAACTCCTTTGCTAGAATCAACAGGTTTTTTGAAGGAATTTTCCTTAAGGCAAAGGAGCTGGTAGCATCACTTCATCTGGGTTTGACATTAAGGTCATCAGATCCCATTTTAAGTCTTACTAAAACAGATTGATAAACTTCTTTAAGTTGATTAAAATTGGGGTACAGTAAACTTCCACTTATCCGAACTCCAAGGGGGATTAGAAATGTCCGATTAACTGAAATGTTTGGTTAATCCGACTTTTTCATTCCCGTAGAGTTTTATGCGGTAATGTCAGCTGCAAGATTCGTACATGTAAACTTAACATACACATGGAAATGCTTATAATAGTTCATAAACAGATTCCATAGAGTATAAAGGAAATAAATCATGCAACCAATATTGAAATGTATTTGTAATAGTTTTCATTTATCTTAGCACTTAACCTAAATTTCACTTTGTATCACTTGTCATTACTCAACATCCATGTCCAAGTGGACATCAGAAGCAACATCAACGGGTGGAGGTGAATCTGGGTCAGGTGTGGCAGATGATGTCGAGTGAGGTGGGGAGGGGGGTGGCAGGTCAGGACGAGTAGAAGGACCAGGTTTAGGGTCACCAATGATGTCGACATTCACATTTCTCCTTTCGTCTTCCACTCTGGCAGCATTTGCAGCTTTCTTTACTTTAGCCAGCTTATCCCAAAACATATCACGGATGTCTGCCTGTTTGATGTGCTCCTTGCGACGTGTCTCAAACTGCGCGTACTGGGACCTTAACTTGAACAAATCTTGGGCTGAAAAGCATGAGGGTTGTTCATAGAATGTGATGATATCTTGGAACTTGGTGTCTATCTGGTGCCACGATTGTTTCTCAGCCTGCTCTGACTCCTCTTCATCATCAGACTCTTCATCATCATCATTATCTTTCTTTGCCTTTGGATTCATTACAAAATCAATTAGCTCCCTGTCGGTGTTGACTTTTGTTACTGGCAGCAATTCATCAGCGGTAGCCCATTTCTCTAGATCTTCGTCTGACAGTTTGCACACTGGGTGATTTGAAGGTGCATCTGCCAACACTTCTCTGATGGCCTGGAGATTAGACTGCTCCCCTGTTGCATCGTTGAATCCCTCAAAATCGTAGGTACAAGCGAGTGTTTCTACTTCAGGCCACATCTTTCTCCAGGATCTGATCAAAGTGATAGGCTTAACCAAATCCCAGGAATGGGCAATTGCTTTGAGAGCCTCGTAGATATTGAAGCTTTTCTGGAAGTCTGTTATGGGACCATCATATCTCACACACCGCCTACTGAAAGCAGTCTTGTAGTTTTTCTTCAGAGCTTGCAACACACCCTGGTCCATAGGCTGGATAAGAGATGTGACATTGGGAGGGAGGTAGACTACAAAAATGTTTCCATTCCTCAGTTGTTGTTGTTGTTGTCGTTCCCTAGACTGTCTGTCCGAGCAGTCCCGTCTCCCCAATGAAGGCCACAGCCGAAACTGGGTTTTCCCACAAATCCTTTATAGAGTGTATGTTGTGTTGTTTGCGTGCATGATTGTGTATAATGCAGTCTTCCATTATGTGTTGTATGGTATGGGGTGAAGTGTTACATCCTGGGCAGCTGTTCACAACACGGTCGTCCAGCCTCTTCTGGTAGCTTAGAAGTGCTGGGTGGTGACCGCATCGCAGTCTGGCCAAGTGGACTCTGTCCTTACGTGGGAGAGAGGATTCAGAAGGGTGGATATCAGGGGGTCTGGCATGCAGCAGTGTGTTGTCTTTCAGTGTGTTAATGGAGCGGTGAGTGATTCCATTCCTCAGTTCATCTTCATGGGGGTGAGCACGACAGTTGTCCAGTAATAAAACCACTTTTGTATCTTCTGGGGCACCAATAGATTTTAGATGCTCTTTAACAGCTGGAACAAAATGGTGATGAAACCAATTATGGAAAATTATTTTATCCATCCATGCACTGCCCTGAGAGTCGTAGATAACTGGTAAATGTACAACATTCTTAAAACACCTAGGCCTCCGGTACTTACCCACACAAAGCAACTTGAGTTTATGGGTACCAGCTGCATTCCCACAGGCCAAGATAGTTATACGTTCCTTATTTTTTTTTTAAGCCAATTGGCACTTTCTCAGTAGGACCAGCTAGGGTAGAGTCAGGCATCATGCGGAAGTACAGGCCACTTTCGTCAGCATTATAAACAAACTCGCGGGTGAGATTGTGTTCACGGCATAGTTCTTTAAAAATGGCGCCGAATTCCTATGATGCAGCTGCATTAGCTGACCGCCTCTCACCACACACATCAAGCCTCCTGATACCATAATGTTTCTTAAATCTGCTCACCCACCCTTTACTGAAAGTACACTGTGTTTCTATATTCATCTCCTCTTTAAATTTTTTGGCCTGCTCAATAAGAAGTTGACCAGTAACAGGATGACCTTCACTTCGCTGGTTAACAAACCATTCATATAACACTTTGTCTATATCTGGGACTAATGATGCTGTTAGTCTTATGTTTTTCTGAAACTTTAGCGAGATCACAGTTTAATACAGTATCCATCAGTTTCTTTTTTTGCTTTAATATATCATAAAGTTGTATGGGCAATATTATACTGCTCCTGGAGGGTGGCCCTACTGACACCATCTTGCATTTTTTGGCAGATTTCTAGTTTCTGTTTCAAAGAAAGTACCACTCACTTCCTCTTCATCACCTTGGATAACGTAGGTTTCGGTGTAGCCATGATCGTAGCCTGTTGAATCACTGTTGTACGAGGAAAATAATGATTAAAGGAGAGCTTGTGATACGGTATCGTCACCGAGAGGACTCACGAATGTATGTACCGCCAAACAGCCGATCAGGTGTAAACATGGAGTGTGCTGCCACCGTGTGAGCACTTGGTGTTTGAATGTTCGGTTGAGATCCAAATACGTTTGGTTGAAGCGATGGCTACCGTATTGAGAAAATGTTCGGTTAATGCGATTATTCGGTTAAAACGCGTTTGGATAAGCACGAGTTTACTGTAATTTGAATTAATCACCCGAGAAAATTGAATCAAGAAAAAATTTAGGTAATTTATTTAAAATTAACTTGCTAATCAAAAAGAGGCCCTCGCTTCCAGCCTTAGTAAAGTCAACTCCAATCCCCTTAAGGTCTTGTAGTTTAAAATCTACAGACCTAATGTAACTTTCTAGGTCCTTCAACTTGGAGACCTCAGGTGCATTAGTAATAGAATTTAACACCTTGTCTAAGATCTCCTCCTTATTGAAAAGCAAATCATCAAGAAGAAGGAACACAGTATCATAATTAGAATCATCCACTGGTAAATTCTCCACTAAGTGAAAAGCCTCCCCTCTGATATACCCTTTTAAATAAATTAATTTCTGGCAAAAGGACAAAAGGTAGGGAGGTACTTAGAGTGAACTC
This sequence comes from Oratosquilla oratoria, assembly GCF_046742065.1. Lineage (NCBI taxonomy): Eukaryota > Metazoa > Arthropoda > Malacostraca > Stomatopoda > Squillidae > Oratosquilla > Oratosquilla oratoria. Next base: position 60,209,244 of record NC_134784.1, read on the forward strand.
TTTAAATGAAAATGAAAAGGAGAAGGAGTACAAGAAGAAGCTGAGGGAGAAGTGGGAGGGAGTGAAGGATAGAGTAGAGCTAGGAGTGGAGGAGGAATGGGGATGGTTCAAGGAGGGAGTCACAAAGTGTGCAAAGATGGTGTGTGGAACAAGAAGGACAGGAGGAAATAGAAGGAAGGGTAGTGAATGGTGGGATGAGGAAACAAAGAAGGTTGTAGAAGAGAAGAAGCGAGCTTTCACAGACTGGTTACAAAATAGGACGAGGGAGTCATATGAGAGTTACAAAGAAAAGAGAAGTAAAGCAAAAAGTAAAGGAGGCAAAGAGGAGAGCAGATGTGAAATGGGGTAAGAGTATGACAGAAAATTTTGAAAGTAATGAAAAGATGTTTTGGAAAGAAATTAAGAGAGGAAGAGGAGGTAAATCAAGTAGAGAAGAAAAGGTAAATGGTGCAGATGGAGAGATGATAATGGAAGAGAAGGCAGTAAGGGGAAGATGGGCAGAATATTTTAGGGAGTTGCTAAATGTGAAGGAGGATAGGGAGGGAAAGATAGCTGCAGTGGGAAATGCTAAGAAAATGACCATGATGAGTGAGGAAAATGGAGGAGAAATAAGAAAGGATGAAGTGAAGGCAGTGGTTAAGATGATGAAAGCAGGTAAGGCACCTGGTCTGGATGGATGCCATGCAGAATGTCTAAAAAAAGGAGGTACAGTGATGGTGGACTGGCTGGTGAGGTTATTTAATGTTTAGAGAGGGTAGAGTGCCGAGGGACTGGAGGAGTGCCTGTATAGTTCCACTTTACAAGGGAAAAGGGGACAAGTGTGAATGTAGTAGTTTCAGAGGGATTAGCTTGTTAAGTGTAGTTGGGAAGGCTTATGGGAGGATCTTGATTGAGAGGATTAGGAGAAGAACAGAGGGAGTAATTGGTGGGGAACAGTGTGGATTTAGGATGGGTAGGGGTTGTGTAGATCAGATTTTTGTGGTGAGACAGATATGTGAGAAAGCTATAGGAAAGGGGAAGGATGTTTTTTGGCTTTTTATGGATCTGGAAAAGGCTTAAAATAGGGTAGACAGAAAGGCACTGTGGGAGGTTTTGCAGATATACGAGATAGGAGGAAAGCTTCTAGGAGCTGTCAAGAGTTACGAGAGTAGTAGAGCTTGTGTCAGGATTAGAAATGGAGAGAGTGAGTGGTTCGAGGTAAAAGTGGGACTTCGTCAGGGATGCATTATGTCGCCCTGGCTGTTCAACTTGCACATGGATGGGGTAGTGCGAGAGATAAATGCAAGGGTGGTGGGTCAGGGATTGGAGATGGTTAAAGAAAATGGAGAAAAGTGGGAGGTGAGCCAGCTGTTGTTTGCGGACGACACTGCACTTGTAGCAGGATCAGAGAAGGGATAGAGGAAGTTGGTGACAGAGTTTGGGAGAGTGTGTGATAGAAGAAAGCTGAAGATAAATGTGGGTAAAAGTAAGGTGGGGGAAAAGAATACTGCCACCAAGTTATTCCACTTGGATCGTAAGAGGCGAGAAGAAAGGGACAGGGGCATTCCTAAAAGAAAAAGCAAAGGCATAAGAGGGTGTGGGAGTTTTCCGACCAGCACCCTAAGGTTTGGGTCTTTTAATGTGCGTGGATGTGGTACAGATGAGAGTAAAAGGGAAGAGATAGATAGTATGTTTGTAAGAAGAAAGATGGATGTGTTGACTTTGAGTGAAACTAAGTTGAAAGGGAAGGGTGAGTGTAAGTTTGGGAGTGTAAGTGGGAGGTTATCAGGCGTGATGCGAGGGCGAGGGAGGGAAGGGGTGGCTATTCTAGTAAGTGAGGAGATAGGTAAACGTGTAATGGAGTGGAAGGAGGTTTCCTCAAGGATAATGTGGATGAAGGTGAAACTGGGAAAGGAGATGTGGGTCTTTGTAAGTGCATATGGACCTGGCAGTGAGAAGAGTGTAGAAGAAAGGGAGCCCTTTTGGATAGATTTAAATGAGTGCATAGAGGATTTAGGGAGAAATGTCAATGTAATAGTATTGGGAGACCTTAATGCTAGAGTAGGAAATGGTCCGATTGATGGAATAGTTGGGAAATGTGGAGTTCCAGGAAAGAATCGTAGTGGAGAGTTGATGGTGGAAATGTGTCTAGAGAGTTGATGATAGCAAATACGGTGTTTCGGAAGAAAGTCAAGCATAAGTACACATGGGAGAGGGTGGTGGATGGAAGGGTGGTAGATAGAGCATTAATGGATTTTGTAGTGGTAAATAGGATTATGATAGGAAGAGTTAAGGATGTACATGTGCTAAGGGGAGAGGGTGGGGGAATATCAGATTATTTTTTGGTGGAAGGTAAGTTGAGAGTGGAGGATAGATGGAGAAAGAGGAAAGGGACAAAAGGTAGGGAGGTACTTAGAGTGAACTCTTTAAATGAAAAGGAAAAGGAGAAGGAGTACAAGAAGAAGCTGAAGGAGGAGTGGGAGGGAGTGAGGGATAGAGTAGAGCTAGGTGTGGAGGAGGAGTGGGGATGGTTCAAGGAGGGAGTCACAAAGTGTGCAAGGATGGTGTGTGGAACAAGAAGGACAGGAAGAAACAGAAGGAAGGGTAGTAAATGATGGGATGAGGAAACAAAGAAGGTTGTAGAAGAGAAGAAGTGAGCTTTCACAGACTGGTTACAAAATAGGACGAGGGAGTCATATGAGAGGTACAAAGAAAAGAAAAGAGAAGTAAAGCAAAAAGTAAAGGAGGCAAAGAGGAGAGCAGATGTGAAATGGGGTAAGAGTATGACAGAAAATTTTGAAAGTAATAAAAAGATGTTTTGGAAAGAAATTAAGAGAGGAAGAGGCGAATCAAGTAGAGAAGAAAAGGTAAATGGTGCAGATGGAGAGATGATAATGGAAGAGAAGGCAGTAAGGGGAAAATGGGCAGAAGATTTTAGGGAGTTGCTGAATGAGAAGGAGGATAGGGAGGGAAAGATAGTTGCAGTGGGAAATGCTAAGAAAATGACCGTGATGAGTGAAGAAAATGGAGGAGAAATAAGGAAGGATGAAGTGAAGGCAGTGGTTAAGATGATGAAAGCAGGTAAGGCACCTGGTCTGGATGGATGCCATGCAGAATGTCTAAAAAAAGGAGGTACAGTGATGGTGGACTGGCTGGTGAGGTTATTTAATGTTTGCTGGAGAGAGGGTAGAGTGCCAGAGGACTGGAGGAGTGCCTGTATAGTTCCACTTTACAAGGGAAAAGGGGACAAGTGTGAATGTAGTAGTTTCAGAGGGATTAGCTTGTTAAGTGTAGCTGGGAAGGCCTATGGGAGGATCTTGATTGAGAGGATTAGGAGAAGAACAGAGGGAGTAATTGGTGAGGAACAGTGTTGATTTAGGATGGGTAGGGATTGTGTAGATCAGATCTTTGTGGTAAGACAGTGTTATCATAGTCACCCCCTGGTGCTAATTACATTCTCTATTTTTGCGATGCTCTCGGATCAGGAGCAGTGCTTAGCTAGTGTTTATATACAGACGCGAATTCACGGTCTGATATTAAAGTGTTTTAGATAAAATGTATCTAGAGATACGTTTATTCTTGTGAGATTTACGGTGCTCTAGTTACGTAAGAATTTATAGAAATACGTATTGTAGTTGCTTTTGATGTATGATCCATGTACAGTGTGTATTTTACGATATTGAATGTATCGTTAGGATGATGCCAAGAGTATTGGAACCATGGTGCCAACTCAAACGCTAAAACAAGGGAGGCATTGTTCAGGCCTCTCTCTTTCTGTGTATAAAGCAAGGCGGACGTGCAAGTCCTTTCATGGGTATAAAATGGTAGGGAAAATAAGAATCGGGAGAATTAAGGAGGATAAATAATGGTGAAATACACAGAGGGAGAGTAGCAATAATTACTGGTGAGTTACGATTGTATGTCTTGTAAGGATTAAGGTGAATTAAAGTGATTAATTAGGATCCAATTTTCCTCAGCGTTTGTAGGAGCAGAGAGGCTTGTTGAATGTTATATAAGTATGAACAGGATTGTGGAATTTATATATGAGTAGGACTTAATGATTTGTGTCTTTGATTATATTTACAATAAGTGGAGAGATGAGATGCTGAAATACCTACCTCATATGTGTTGAGAGTGTACGAGTTAAATAATAAATGTATGCATTTAGTTCTGTACTGTTAGGCTTATTCAATATAGGTATAGAGAAAATTACCTAATATCTTTTTGTGTCCTCTGTTCCTTATGATAATTAATGTGGGATGATGATTTTTCCTAACTGAAAGGGGATAAGATATATTTACAGAAGGAAGTGTGAAGAAGGAAATGAAATAGATATCCGTTTATTGTCACTCCACCTGTAAGGGATGAGGCAAGATCTGTTATTGTCCTCCTAGATCCTTTATTTACTAACTAATTGCTTTAAGGTTAGAGGTGGTCACGTGACAGTTGGGGGCCCCAGTTCCGGGATCCAGAACCAGACAAGGAAGCCACAACTAGTGCTTCTCCCACACAGGAACACCGGCCAGATACAGTCGCAAGTAAGAATTACACATGTAGGAACCCCCAGAGTAAACTCCCAAGGACAGAGGTACGTTGAAAAATTTAATTAAGTGAAAATGCGAATATAAAGTGAAATATATTCTGTATACAATGGCTACGTACAGCGACCAAGTAGAAATGGGTAGTGACCACAGTGATGAAGTGGAAGTGCATGAACAGAATGTGGAAATAGATGAAATAGTTATGAGTAAAGCCGTGCACGAATTTGTGAAAAATCCCGATATGCATAATTTGTACCAGCTTAAGGTAGACGACTTGCACAAGTTAGCGGAGGTATATGACATTACTGTGTCAGACGCTCTCAAGGGTGATTTGCAGAAACAAATCATGACAGCCTTGGTCAGGAAGGAAGTTCTTGGCGGAATTAGTGGGAATGAGTCAGAGAAAGAAGAAGGGCAGTTAAGTGGCAATGTAGAGTCGGATAAATGTGACTGGTGAGTGCAAGTTGAGATAGAGAAAATCCGAGCAGATAAGGAATTAAAATTAAAGGAGATGGAAAACAAAATAAGATTAAAAGAGATAGAAGTCTTTGGTGCACAAGGAGGAAGAAACGCAGGAGGCGGAGGAGATGATAGGGTCAGTCAGTTACCCGAATTTATAGAAGGAGAGGCAGAAGACTTCTTTATCCAGTTCGAAAAACTGGCCACCATCAGAAAATGGGAGAGAGCGGATTGGGCGATGTTGGTCCAAGCGAGATTCACGGGAAAAGCGAGGGAGGCCTTTGCAGGTTTATCATTACATGATTCAGTCCGATACCACAGAGTGAAGGAGGCTGTGCTCAAGACAAGTGAGATGACACCTGAAGTATATAGGAGGAAACTCAGAAATATGAAGAAGACAGATGGACAGACATATGGCGAGTTGGCCAGGGAGAGTACCATGCGATTCGAACGGTGGTGCAAATCGGAGAGAGTAGAAGACTTTGAGGACCTGAAACAGTTGATGTTGTTGGAACACTTTACAGAGATGGCGCACCCTGATATCAGGTATGAAATCTGTAGGAGTCGGATTAAGAATATAACGGATGCAGCACAGTTAGCGGATGAATTGACTGTTATGCGGAAGATGTGTACAGGGCAAGTGAGCCACAAGCCAGTTGGAATAAGGAATGTGGGACATGTTTATGGAAGGAATGACCAAAGAGTAGGCCACTTTGATTATAGGCAGGACCATTACAACCCCCAGAGATCACAACCTCATTATGTTCCGCAGTATCAAGAGAGAAGTAAACCTAGGAACCCACCCCAGTATAACCCTATGAGGCAGCAGAATTTTAACGGTTATGTGAACAGGCAGGAAAGGTCACATGTGAAATGTTACGGATGTGGAGAGAGTGGTCATGTGCAGTATCAGTGTAGGAAAGTGTCCAAATCTGCTGGATTGACTGTGGCATGGAGGAAACCACAAGTGAGCTTGGATGTAGAACCTAAGAGGAAGGAGAAAATTGTGGATAGTTTCCAACCGTTCATAACAGAAGGAACGATATCATTACCTGGAGGATCAAAGAAACAAATAAAAATCCTAAGGGATACAGGGGCGAATCTGAGTCTAGTCCTCCGAGAGACATTGGATTGGACCGAAAGTTCATATACCGGTGAAGAGGCTAGAATAAGAGTTGTGGTTGCAGGAACGAATACCCCATTGCATTATGTAGAAATAGACACAGGATACGTTAGTGGCAAGGTGAAAGTAGGAGTCCGTGAAGAACTCCCTATAAATGGCGTGGATATGCTTTTGGGCAATGATTTAGCTGGAGATAAGGTGGTCCCAGAGCCAATAATGATTGCTAAACCCCTCGGGAATGTGAAGGATGGGAATGTCGATGTGCAAGGTGAAGGAGATGTCTTAGATATTGGAATCCAGAAGAAGGTCCAAAGTGACTGTGGAAATGGAGAAGGAACTACAGTTGCAGGGAGTAAGGAATCTCTGAGCGGAGGTGAAGTAAATGCAAGTGAGGAGAGTGCGGATGATGGAAGTATCCAAAGAATTTACCCAGCTTGTGTAGTGACCAGAGCCATGATGAGGGATAAGGAAACTAACGATGAGGATATGGGTTTAGGTGATATATTTGATGAGGAAAGGGGACATAAGCCTGTGAAAGATGAAAGTGTGGAGATGAAATTAGAGATATCCCCTGATTTCAATGTTGGCAGGAAGGAACTTATCGAGGCCCAGCGCAATGATCCTACTTTGAAGGAATGCTTTGGAGAAGCAAATAGAAATGGCGTGTCTGATGATAGTTCTACTGGATTCTATCTTCACGACCATGTATTGATGAGGAAGTGGAGATCTGCGAGTGTACCCGCAACAGAACATTGGGAAATGAAAATGCAGATAGTGGTACCGAAGAAATATAGGCATACATTGATAGCCTTGTCTCATGAGTCTAGTTTGGCAGGACATCTAGGAGTGAGGAAAACGGCAGGGAAACTGTTGGCTCATTTCTATTGGCCAAGCCTGAAGAGAGATGTTGCAGAGTTCTATAAAACTTGCGACGTGTGCCAGAGAGTGGGTAAACCGAATCAAGTGATCCCACGAGCACCATTGCAGCCCATACCAGCATTTTGCAAGCCGTTCAGCAAAATAGTGATAGACTGCATGGGACCTTTGCCGAGAACTAGGAGAGGAAATTCCTATTTACTGACAATAATGTGTGTAGCCACGAGATTCCCAGAAGCTATTCCACTAAGGAGCATTCATGCCAAGAGTATAGTGAGAGAGTTGGTTAAATACTTCTCTTGGGTAGGACTCCCAGAGGTGATACAATCCGACAGAGGAAGTAACTTCACTTCCGGCATGTTCAGGAAGATATTGAAGGGCTTGCATATTGAACAGAAGTTGGCAAGTGCATACCATCCACAATCACAAGGTAGCTTGGAGAGATTCCACCAAACTCTTAAGAACATTCTGAGAGTATACTGTGTGGATCTTGGTATAGATTGGGATGAGGGAGTCCCACTAGCTTTATTTGCGGTCAGAGATGCAGTACAGGAATCGACTGGATTCAGTCCATTCGAACTAGTGTACGGCCATGATGTGAGAGGTCCTTTGAGCATGATGAAAGAGAAGTGGCTCGGCAAGAGTGATGACCCACATTTGTTAACGTATGTATCAGGATTCAAGAGTAGATTGATGAAGGCGAAGGAACTGGTCGCAGAGAATCTGAAGAATGCAAAACAGGAGATGAAGAAGTGGTATGACAAAAAGGCAAGAGTGAGAGAATTCAAACCAGGTGACAGAGTTTTGGTGTTATTACCTATCCAAGGGGATCCCTTGAAGGCAAGATATTGTGGTCCATGGACAGTTGAGAAGAAGGTAGGAGAGCTGAACTACATAGTCAACACTCCTGGTAGGCAGAAGAAGAACCAGTTGTGCCATGTAAACATGATCAAACCATATCATGGAAGGGAAGAGGAGAAGACGGAAGTACCCGAGGAGATGACTGAGTTGAGTTGCGGCGTGGTGAATGCAGAACAAGAAATGGATGATGGAGAGGAGGAGAAATTCAGCAGGTGCGAGGAGAAGAACTTGGAGAACTCGATGGTGTTAGAGAACCTAGGAGCTAAGCTGAATCATCTGAGCAGTGAAAGGAGAGATGATATCATCCATGAGATACATAAGTGTGGAACCTTATTTTCGGATACTCCGAGAAGATGTACTGTGGTGGAACATGATGTCGATGTAGGTGATGCCAGGCCGATAAAGCAACACCCATACCGAGTGAATCCAAAGAAAAGGGAAATTATGAAAAAGGAGGTCCAGTATATGTTGGAAAATGGATTAATTGAGGAAAGTAACAGTGCGTGGAGTTCCCCGTGTGTGTTAGTGCAGAAGGCAGGTAGTGATTCGTACAGGTTCTGTACAGACTTTCGGAAAGTGAACCAAGTGACTAAGAGTGATTCTTACCCGATACCAAGGTTGGATGACTGTATCGATTGTGTGGGAAAGGCGAAGTTTGTCAGTAAGCTAGATATGTTGAAAGGGTACTGGCAAATAGGTTTGACGGAGAGGGCCAGAGAAATCTCTGCCTTCGCGACAATGGATGGCTTGTATCAGTACCGGGTGATGCCATTTGGTATGAGGAACAGTGGGAGCACGTTCCAAAGATTGATTAACAAGGTGTTGGCAGGAGTGACTGGGTGTGCAGTCTATATCGACGATATCGTCATATATTCTGAAACTTGGGAAGACCATGTAGAGCAAATTTCAAATGTCTTCCAGAGACTGAATGATGCCAACTTGACAGTGAATCTAGTTAAGAGTGATTTTGCAAAGGCAAAGGTTGAATACTTAGGATACATGGTAGGCCAAGGTGAAATACAACCCGTTGATGCCAAGGTGAAGAGTATCAACGATTGTCCCGCTCCTAAGAACCGTAGAGAGTTGTTACGATTCTTAGGCATGAGCGGTTACTATAGGAGGTTCTGTAGGAATTTTTCCACAGTAGCTTTACCATTGACTAGGCTGTTGTCAAAGGGTACCAAGTTTGTGTGGGATACACATTGTGAGGAGGCTTTCACAACTATAAAAAGGATGTTAATGAGTGACCCTATACTTGTCACTCCTGATTTTGAGAGACCGTTCAAATTGTATGTGGATGTGAGCAACGTTGGCGTAGGGGGAATTTTAGTTCGGGAGAAAGAGGATATCGACCACCCGATATGCTACTTTTCAAAGAAATTCCTCCCTTATCAGAGAAACTACAGTACAGTTGAGAAGGAGACCTTAGCCTTGATCCTTAGTTTGAGTCATTTTGACATATACTTGAGAGGGTCCGGATATCCTGTTTCGGTGTTTACTGATCATAACCCCCTGGTATTTTTACATAAGATGAAGAATGATAACCAACGGTTAACTCGATGGCGTTTGATGCTTCAGGACTACAATCTGATAATACGGCATGTCAAGGGAGCGAATAATATCCTGGCGGATACTCTGTCCTGTCTTCCTTCTCCAACATGAGTCAATCCAAGGGTCGCCTCATGTCTTGAAGGGGGAGGGTGTTACCATAGTCACCCCCTGGTGCTAATTACATTCTCTATTTTTGCGATGCTCTCGGATCAGGAGCAGTGCTTAGCTAGTGTTTATATACAGACGCGAATTCACGGTCTGATATTAAAGTGTTTTAGATAAAATGTATCTAGAGATACGTTTATTCTTGTGAGATTTACGGTGCTCTAGTTACGTAAGAATCTATAGAAATACGTATTGTAGTTGCTTTTGATGTATGATCCATGTACGGTGTGTATTTTACGATATTGAATGTATCGTTAGGATGATGCCAAGAGTATTGGAACCATGGTGCCAACTCAAACGCTAAAACAAGGGAGGCATTGTTCAGGCCTCTCTCTTTCTGTGTATAAAGCAAGGCGGACGTGCAAGTCCTTTCGTGGGTATAAAATGGTAGGGAAAATAAGAATCGGGAGAATTAAGGAGGATAAATAATGGTGAAATACACAGAGGGAGAGTAGCAATAATTACTGGTGAGTTATGATTGTATGTCTTGTAAGGATTAAGGTGAATTAAAGTGATTAACTAGGATCCAATTTTCCTCAGCGTTTGTAGGAGCAGAGAGGCTTGTTGAATGTTATATAAGTATGAACAGGATTGTGGAATTTATAGATGAGTAGGACTTAATGATTTGTGTCTTTGATTATATTTACAATAAGTGGAGAGATGAGATGCTGAAATACCTACCTCATATGTGTTGAGAGTGTGAGTTAAATAATAAATGTATGCATTTAGTTCTGTACTGTTAGGCTTATTCAATATAGGTATAGAGAAAATTACCTAATATCTTTTTGTGTCCTCCGTTCCTTATGATAATTAATGTGGGATGATGATTTTTCCTAACTGAAAGGGGATAAGATATATTTACAGAAGGAAGTGTGAAGAAGGAAATGAAATAGATATCTGTTTATTGTCACTCCACCTTTAAGGGATGAGGCAAGATCTGTTATTGTCCTCCTAGATCCTTTATTTACTAACTAATTGCTTTAAGGTTAGAGGTGGTCACGTGACAACAGATATGTGAGAAAGCTATAGGAAAGGGGAAGGATGTTTTTTGGGCTTTTATAGATCTGGAAAAGGTTTACAACAGGGTAGACAGAAAGGCACTGTGGGAGGTTTTGCGGATATATGAGATAGGAGGTAAGCTTCTAGCTGTCAAGAGTTTTTATGATAGTAGTAGAGCTTGTGTCAGGATTAGAAATGGAGAGAGTGAGTGGTTTGAGGTAAAGGTGGGACTTCGTCAAGCATGTGTTATGTCACCCTGGCTGTTCAACTTATACATGGATGGGGTAGTGCGAGAGGTAAATGCAAGGGTAGTGGGTCAGGGATTGGAGATGGTTAAAGAAAATGGAGAAAAGTGGGAGGTGAGCCAGCTGTTGTTTGTGGACGACACTGCGCTTGTGGCAGAATCAGAGGAGGGATTGAGGAAGTTGGTGACAGAGTTTGGGAGAGTATGTGATAGAAGAAAGCTAAAGATAAATGTGGGTAAAAGTAAGGTGATGAGATGTACAAGGGGTGAAAGTGGCAGTAGACTGAAAGTGAGCATTAAGGGAGAGCGACTGGAGGAAGTGGATAGTTTTAGATGCTTGGGTGCAAATGTGGCAGGAAAAGGTGGAGTGAAGGTGGAGGTAGAATGTAGATTGAGAGAAGCGAGTAAATGCTTTGGTGGATTAAAGAGTGTAATGAGAAATAGACATTTGGGAATGGATGCTAAGAGGAGACTGTATGAAGGAGTGATTGTGCCAACAGCACTGTATGGGGCAGAAACATGGAACATAAGAGAGGAAGAGAGAAGGAGTTTGAATGTGTTTGAGATGAGGTGTCTGAGAAGTATGATGGGGGTTACTAGGCTAGTGAGAAATGAGGAGGTGAGGAGTAGAACAGGAGTGGAAAGGGAGTTGGGAGATAGGGTATTAGGATGGTTTGGACACATGGAAAGAATGAGTGAAGACTAGTAAAAGAGGTATGGAAGGCAGATGTGGAGGGAGTGAACATGAGGGAACGTCCTAGGATGAGGTGGATGGATGGGGTGAATGAATGAATGAATTGGGATTTATCTAGCGTCGCAACATTAATGGTCATTGACGTCGTAGTATTTATGATTAAGGAAAGGAAGTGGTAAAAAGCTCAAGAAATAAATAAAATAAAAAAGATTGAAATCTAAAGATCATTGAGAAGATCAATAGCACTAAGAAAATCAAAAATAGAATTTATATTGCAGTTATATCCCAGAACATTTCGAAGGGACAGATCTCCATCTCTGTGTTTTGACAAATATTGTTGTCTTTCTTCATCATAACTGGGGCATTCCACCATAATGTGTCTAATGGTCATAGAAACAAGGCAATCATTACAAAATGGAGGAGGACTGCCCTCCATAAGAAAGCCATGGGATAATCTAGAGTGACCAATCCTCAACCGGCAAAGGGTTACTTCCTGTTTTCTGTTCAGCAATGTATAAGACCAAGGATGAATAGTATCAGTAATCTCTCTCATCTTGTTACCAGCCTCAAGATCCCATTGGAACTGCCAGAGAGATGAGATCTCGGCTTTGATTAGAGGGATATAATCTTCATAAGGTATAGGCCGTAAGCAAGGTAAGGGTGAGAGAGCGGCTTCCTTGGCCAATTTATCGGCCTGTTCATTTCCTGGTACTCCGACATGTGCTGGAACCCAGCAGAAGTTTATTTCATTACCTCGACTCTCAATTAAAAAAAGCCATTCTAAGATCTTTAAAACTATTGGGTGCCTTGAGTTGAATTGTTCTAGAGACTGCGAGACACTCTTTGAGTCACTAAAAATTGTAAAACATTTGCCTCTCTTTTACATGGAGGATATAATCTCCACTGCGGACAGTATTCCCGTCAGTTCGGCGGTGAAATTAGATGCTGTATCAGGCAAGGTGCCCTTACAATTAAAATCATTTGAGAATATTCCAAAACCAACGCCAGCGCTAGTTTTGGAGCCACCAGTAAAAACAAACACAGAGGGTTGGTGGCTAAAAGAATGTTCTAAAAAGGCATTGCGTAGTTCGTAATCCTTGAAATCACGCTTACAACCGTTAAAATATTTACAGAAAGATACTGTGGGTAGTCTCCATGGCGGAACAACCGAATATTTAAAAGGGAGGATGGGAATCTTGGGAAGATTCATGTCCTCTAAAATCCTTTTCATCTGGTGGATAAAAGGCTTTGGAAGTCTGGGGTGATTGTTGAAACAAGTGCTGTTAAAATCTGTTTGAGCTGTTCTAAAAGCGAGAGAGTTGGGAAGCCTCTGCAATCTATGCTAGTATCTAATAAATGAGGTTTGGCGAATAAAATCTAATGACATTTCCCCTGCATCAACTAATAGACTTGGTATTGGGGAAGACTTGAATGCACCTGTGGCCAAACGAACTCCACTGTGGTGTATCGTATCTAAACTTTTTAGTCTGGATGGAGTGGTCGATGAGTAAAACTCGCATCCATACGATAGTTTTGATAAAATAAGGAATGATGTAACCGTAAAATTGTTCTGCGGTCACGCCCCATGAGGTATGTGCTAAAACTTTTAAAATTTGCATTGTCTCTAGACATCGTGTCTTCAGGGTTTTCAGGTAGGGTACCCAAGAAAGGTGCTTATCAAAAATAAGTCCTAAAAACCTGGTTTCGTCAACACAGGGAATCTGGTCATCCTTTAACCAAATGGTAGGGTCAGGATACAGACTTCTTAGTCGGCAGAAATGTATGACGACAGTTTTGCTGGGTGAAAATTTAAAACCATTATTATCGGCCCATGAAACTATTTTATTGATGCAGAGTTGTAGTTTTCTTTCAGCTATTGCCATGTTACTAGCTCTAAAAGAAATGGAGAGGTCGTCTACAAAAAGGGTGGCAAGTATATCAGGAGGAATCACAGATGTCACCCCATTTATAGCTATACTAAAGAGAGTGACACTGAGAACACACCCCTGAGGTACACCTTCTTCCTGTTGTCTTATTTCAGATATGATGTTCCCAACTCTTACTCTAAAAACACGATTTGCTAAAAAGTTCTTGATGAAAAAGGCCATTTCTCCTCGAATGCCAATAGCATGTACAGCCTTAAGAATACCATGCTTCCATGTGGTATCATATGCTTTCTCTAAGTCAAAGAAAACACTGATATGATGTTGCTTAGAGACAAAGGCTTTACAAATTAAAGATTCTAGTCGAAGTAAGGCATCAGCAGTGGAGTGCATGCGACGGAAACCACAGATACCAGACTAGTCGTGCATTGACCATTTTTTCTAAAATTTTGCACATGCAGCATGTGAGGGCAATAGGACGGTAATTTGATGGAATTGAACCATCTTTATTAGGCTTAAGAAAAGGTAAAATTATACCCATTTCCCAAATACTGGGAAACGAATGTTCAAACCACATCCTATTAAGAAGTGCAAGAATAAAACCTTTAGTTACTGGAGATATATGTTTCAACATGGCATATGTAATGTCGTCAGGACCTGGAGAAGTATCACTGCAGGAGTTCAAAGCTGAATCGTATTCCTTTTCAGTGAAAGGGAGGTTATAGGATTCTTCATGAGGGGCAGTGAAGTCAAGATTTCGTTGTTGCTCTCTCATTCGGTATTGATATCCAGGAGAGCTGTTGTCTGGTTTAGATATATTAGCAAAATGATTTGCTAAGGCATTACTGACGTCTTTAGGGTCAAAGACCAAAGAGCCATCTAATTTTAAAACAGGTGGAGGGCTAATGGTGTATTTCCCCGATATTTTTCTCAAGTTTTTCCAAACGATCGATGCCGGTGTTCTATAGTTGAATGATGATACAAATTTAGCCCAAGACTGATGCTTTGCTTCTTTGATGGTACGTTGAAGTAATGCCCTGCTTTTACGATAAGCAACTAAATTCTCATCATTTCTATGGCGATGTAATCTAGTCAGAGCTCTTCGTGTTGCTCTATGTAGATTTCGTATGGTGTCAGACCACCATGGTACAGGGCGTCTCCTAAACTTTCCAGATGACTTTGGGATGGAATTAATGCCAGCAGTGTAGAGTGTGTCATTTAAGTACTCCAGTACAGCTTCTACTGAAGAAAAACTATCAATACTGTTCTGGACAGTGCTCAATTCTTCAAACTTGGTCCAGTCGGCTTTTTCAGTGCACCAGCGAGGAATGCCATCTGTAGGAGCACCTTCCTGTGTATACAATGCAGTGGGATAGTGATCACTGCTTCGTAAGTCATCAAGGACTTTCCATTCAAAGTCCAAAGCACAATTTGAGCTGCAGATCGATAAATCTATACATGATGTAGAGCCAGTCTGAATGTGATAATGAGTAGGTTCACCAGTATTTAAAACAGTAATGTCCTCCTGCTCCAAAATAGATGAAATTAGATTTCCTTTCTGATTTGAGGTAACATCGCCCCATAATGGGTGATGAGCATTAAAGTCACCCATAATGATGAATGGCTGAGGTAACTGTTGAATAAGATTCAACAGACTATCTTTGGTTATATTAGTACTTGGTGGTAGATAGAGGGAGCAGACTGTATATCTGCGATTCAAGCCGGCTTGTATCGCGACAGCTTGCAATCGAGATTGAAGAGGGATGGGAACATGAGGTATATCTTTACGGATATACAACATGCTTCCCCCATGGATACCAATATCTGGATCATATGTAGTACAGTATGCTTTGAAGTCTTTAGGGCATGGGGTGAATGAGTCTAACATTATTTCTTGTAAGGAAATAATATTAGGTTGCTGGTCATGGATTAGCAGTTTCAATTCCTCATACTTGGCTCTTAGTCCCTGACAATTCCATTAGAGCAGAGTGAATTTATCTATGGTTCAGGGAATGTCGGGAGGTGTTGTTACCCGACTTCTTGGTCTTAGATTGTGGGATTGAATGGACCTCTGCTTTAACTGGAAGTTTTGGTGGTTTAGATGATTGAATTCCAGGTTTAATTTTAGGAGGACCTTCTTTAGGTCTACCAGAGGTGGTAGAACTTCCCTGTGGCCCTATAGGTACAGGGGGAGGGATTACTTTCTCTATAGGTACAGAAGGATCTCCTGTTGATCCTTCTAGGTTGAGGGAAAGGTTTCCCACTCCCCTCTCAGGGGTGGGAAGAGGGCCACTATCTGGGCCCTTGGGTGATGGTGTAGGGCCTCCCATGGCCCCAATATGGGAACAGTTGTTAGATGGCATTTTGGATACAGCTGTTGTTGAATCTCTATTCTTAATTTTGCCACTTGGGCAATCCAAAGAGTCTGAACTTCGTGTTCGCTTATTGCGAGTTAGTTGGTCAACTGATCGGTTGGTGGATTGTTTGTACTTTATCTGGTGTGACTGATCGGTCTCCATTTTATCCATATTAGGTTGTGTTTTAGTGGTGAGGTGGCCTGTAGGCTGAAATTTGTTACCAAGGGCTTCTGAGTATGTCTTAGTATTAAGTTTTAATGGATCAATCACTTTTCTTCTTGCTTCAGAGTAGCTAATATGTTCTCTGACCTTTATATTTAGGATTTGTTTTTCTAGTATATATTTTTCACGAGATCTAGAGGAAGTTGGGTGTTCTTCATGACAATTAAAACATTTCGATGTTTTCGTACATTCTCCATGTTCGCTTTCACTGCAACTGACACAAATCGGTGGTGTTCCTGCTAATTTCTTGCGACATGTGGTGAATGTATGACCAAACATTTGGCAGTGGTAACATCTTCTTGGTGAAGGTATATATGGTCTAACCTTCAGTTTATACCAAGCAGCAGATATTGATGATGGAAGATTAAGTAGGTCAAATGTTAAGATTATTAGAGGTTGGTCTACATGAGTGCCATTTTCTTTTCGTTTCATCCGGCGAACACTTGAAACGTGCTGGGATTTCAACTCTGTTAAGAGTTTTTCTTCAGAAAACCTCAGCAGTTCCTTGGAGTAGACAGCTCCTCTACACTGGTTGAGTGTCTTGTGGGGGGTATAATCTGCCTCATGCCCAGCAACTTTTCCAATGTTCTGCAATTTTGAGCTCTCTTCTGGAGAGTTAACCTCTATCAGAAGTGATCCACTACTTTGGGGGATGATTTTGGGTTCCCTGCCAATACATTGGATAATTTCTCTATGGACATCAAAAATGTCTAAAGAGTCAATAGGGTTGTCATTGGGCATGGATAAAGTTAAATATTTATTATATTGGGACTCAAAAATCCCAGGCAAAACTTCCAATTGTCCTCGTGGATTAGTTAGAGGGGGGAAAGACTTTTCTTTATTTCTATTTTTCCGCTGTGGTTTAGCGGAATAGGGTTCCAGTGTGATGAAAGACTGTGGACTTTCATCTCTAGAACCAGTAGAGGCCTTGCTCATATCCTTGGTCATGCATAGGTCGTCAGCGTTAGGAGATTTCTCTCTTTAGGGTTTGTCTTGACCTTACTGGGGGCGGTTCCCCAGTCAGGTGGTTATGAGGCAAACTATGTTTGGGGCACCTTTTCTAGCCCCCTCCCCATGTGGGGTGAGCAGAGTGGATCCTGAGTAGGGCTGCTCAGTCATGTGGGTAGCTACTGAACCGTGCTGTTGCCTCGATCCCAATACAAGAGCGATTTATCTTGCCCACACCGCCTATGTGTAGTTCGTGACTAGAGGCTTCCAGAGATCACCTTCTCCTGCCCCCATCGTCACTAGCCATCGCCATAGGGCTTTCTTTTGCCGCTACTGAGAGGGGTGGCTGAAAATTAGGTCGGAGGGATGGAACAGCAAGCGGAAGAGAAGAGAGGAGTGGAAAAATAAGTTTAAGAGGAAGCCCCGTGTGGGGAAACAAGAGCCCCGCCCATGGATCGGCATTAGTCGCCTCTTACGACACGCAGCCGACGTGGCGGGGGCTATATTCTATACTACACCCCCTAGCCCCAGGGGGAGGATGGGGTGAAGGGGGCTTTGGGGAAGAGGGGAATGTCTGTTGAGGAAGGACGGGAGAGGATAGAAGACAGGGGTGAATGGAGAATGGTTGTATATGGATGATGTTGTGATGCATGAGGTGGAATGGGTGGGGGATGGGGGGGGAGGTAGTATGTGTGAGCAAAATTTGACGCAGCCCGAAGGGATTTCTCTCCGTCTTCTCCTTTTATGTAATGGGGGGATGGAGAGGGGGGGTCGCCGATTTAATGAAGCGGCCTTGCTGTGGATGTGCTGTGTCTGGTGACACTGCTTCTGACCCAGGGCAGTGGACAGGGTGCAGGGATGACCCATCATCCAGGAGGTGCTAAGATGAGAGGGAGGGGGGAGGGGTTGGAGTGTATTCAGGGATGGAATGGGTGGAAATGATTTTATGCCTTTTCCTTTTTGGCTACCTCCCTTGAAAGGGGGAAAAAGCCTTGATATATGTATGTATGTATGTAGTCAGATTGGGAATACCAGCAATGGCATTCTGAAAACCCTTTTTAAAATTGAAGTAGGCAAAGGGATTGTGAGAATTGCTCTCAAAGTGTTGAAGAACAATAGGAGGGAGGGGAAGTTTTACTGAATCAACTCCAGTGGATTTGCTAGAATCACCAACCTTAGAACCTTGGACTCCCCTTAATCATTGTCTCCGTTCCTTGAAAGGAGACAATTCTAGGAGAACAGACAGGTGGTAATCCCTGGAATTTTCCATATCTTCATCCTTTCTTTATTGAGGGAATACCGTATTTTCCGGCATATAGTGCGCGACTTTTTTCCATTGGAAGGGCCTAAAAATGGGGGGGGGGGTGCATTATCCGGTGGTGCGCATTATCTACGGCCTACGATAAAAATTCTGCGGCTGTGTAATTTTTTTCACAACAACGTGACGATGTTGGCCGTCACAAAGTCGGAACGGCACACTTCTCCGTGACGTTCAGTGAGAACAAGAAGAACAGCCATGGTGACATGAAAGAATACGCCAGCATGGGCTATATAAATATTTGGTACAGGTACTTATCTATCGAATCTTATTTTTCATGTTTAAATAGGCCTAAACACCATGAAACATTATCAATATTCATAATATTTGCCCATGTTCACAGCATCCTAGTATGAATTTTTATGTTGGCTTTGTTGCTTCACTTTAGGTATGGTACAAATTCCGTTGCGGCCGTTCATAAACTCGTGTCAAACACCTGACTACAACACCCTCTTTCGGGAGTTATATTAACTAAACGTTACGTCGATGACTGTCCTATTTCATCACTGTCATTGCAGGTTCAAAGCTAAAATGAAACAGTCTGTAGTTTGTTTCAGTATTAAATAAAAAATGGTAAAGACGAATTATTTCCTCAAGATATAAAATGAACATTTTCTGTAAAAATCCCGAAATTTTTCTGTATATTTTACTTTCAATAAACTTTTTTTAGATCATATTTCCTACAAACTATTTAAGCTACAAAGTAATAAGGGACCAACGCACAACATGAGTCATATACCAGTACATGTAATTCTGACTTTTTTCTTAGTTGTGTCCTGATTGATGCCTAAACTGACACTTAGTTTAGTGACAAATCAACAGATTTCCCAGCGGTGGCTCTAGCCAATGAAAAATACTTCTCCATGTAACCTCGTTAACAAGAAATTAATCGCCGTTATTTCCTTGGTTTATTTTTACTAACATTAATTATCGTAGTCTATGCAAATATTTGGGATCCGTAAAACAGCACTGGTACCAACATCATGAACGTTGGCCGTTTTAGCTCACCCGGAATATGCTAAATCAGGGCCGAGATTGACAGTTCTATTGCCAATCTAGCCTACACTAAACACCCTCTTGCGAGAGTTTGTTAAACTAAACGTCACTTTAGTAAAGACACTTATGAACCGAAATATAGTTTGTTGCTGCATGGCGATAAAAACTTGTACACGGTGATAAAAACTTGTAAGATGAATTATTCCCTCGGGATAGTATATTACAATTTTTCTGTAAAAATCCGAAATTTTTCATGTACATTTTGTATTCAATAAACTTTTCATGGCTCAAATTTCCCACGAAACAATGGACCAACGCAAGCAGGAGTCGCATACATGCAGTTCACGAGCTTTAGCCACCAGTGACTTTTCCTGGCATGCGCGTTATACGCCAGTGCGCGCTATCTGTGTACTGAGATAACGAAGTGCATGGGTGCACATTATAACCCGATGCGCATTTTAAGCCGGAAAATACGGTAATAAGTAAATGTCATCATCAAACATTTGAATTTCTGTGAGGAAATTTTCAATTTGGGATAACAGAATCAAGGAGACACACATAAAGTGTCAAGTTTTGAATTTTTTAATGCCTTAAGGTCCTTAGTCATTAAACATTTCTTATGGGCTCTTTGTCTTTGGACTTTTTTTAAGTCCTCAGACTCAGAAAATGGCTTTTTGTCACTAGCCATTTGAAACAACAACCCAAACAAAGACTCGTCCCCAATTCAAAAGTATACAACTGTCGTACCGAAAACTGTCTTATACACCAACCAATAAGACAGATCTTTGAGTAATTTCACCAAGAGATAACTTAAATGGAAAAGAACAGACAAAGCAAGGGAAACCATGATTAGAAACCATAGAGGCCACCAAGTTCAATACAACAATTTGATAAACTTCATAAAAGAATATGGGAATAATAAGTGCCCCCACAGTGCCGGTTACTTTCCATCAAAGGGAAAATAAGGTCCTCAAACGAGGAAATGACCAAGTTCTGAACAAACTCGAAATGATAGAATATCAGGAGGCCGGCCCTCGTAACTACCTGTCATAACTTTAAATGAAGCGCTAGATTGTAGCTTACGACAAAGGGGGGGGAATAAAGTTGAAGTCAAAACTGACTGCAAATAAATTAAATTAAATTCAAACACTGTAGATTAAATTCTCATATCAAAGAAGATTAAATTGACTACATTTAGAGAAGATTAAACCTATGAAAACTACGGTTTAACATTTCAGAAATTACATTTGAGAACTTACTGGTCACCTTTGTTTTAACCAGCGTAAATTCTCTAAATGTAGATGCTTTAGAAATTCTAAAATTCTTGAAGGCCTTCTGAACCAAAGATGTGATCCCTTGGTTACAGGTTTCCAAAAAAGAAGGCCACAGGTTAATATTTACTTTAAGTAATTTCTCAAAGTTAATTCCCGATTTATTAAACCAAAATTGTTACATAGATTTAATAAACAAAATAAAGAGGAGGAGGGGAGTTTAATTGTATCTTATTTAAAGTTATGACAGGCATGGTTTGAAGTTTCAGGAAAGGCTCCTGAATTGAAGAAAATAACACTTTGTGGTAATTATTATTGGGAACATTAGTGAATTGAATTGAATTTATAAAGTTTGTGGCTATTTGCCACGTGCCAGAGCCAAAGGCCATTCAGCGCATATATGTCAACCAGTTATCTATACATTAAAATACTAATATACAATCTATTTTAGTTATAAAATCATAAAAGTTATTCTATATATTTAAAATATGTAGATGCTATTTTTCACATTCATAACAAGTAAGGTTTACTTCTCTACTCATCTACAACAAACAGAAGTATATCCTAATCATTCACAACAAACATAAACTATATAATTAAATATCATCAAATAAATTCGTCTCTTTTAAAAATTTGCAAACCTTTCCTACAGGGGCATCCATTCCTAAAATACTTGTTAGCGGTTTATTGGCTAAACTGAATTTTCTTCTTTGATCAGAATAGAGAGGACATTCAGTAAGTATATGCCTCACTGTGATGTTAATATTACAATTGGAGCACTGGGGGACCTGTCTCTCTGCTCCACTAGTTAGGAGGTACTTGTGGGTTAGGTATATGTGCCCTATATGTAGGCGTGTTAAAACTATGCTGGACCTTCTGTCCATCCCTGTATAGGTCCAGGAGCTGACAGAAGATCTGATTGACTTAAGTTTAAAATTGTTGTTCGTGTTGGACCATTGGTCCTGCCACCTGATCCTACAGTATGATCTAATAAAAAATGTTAGGTCTTCGCAGGGAACCTTTAAAGAGCGGGAACCCGAAGTGGAAGCTGCCTGTTTGGCAGCTGTATCAGCTTGCTCATTTCCACGAATTCCCACGTGTGAAGGAACCCAGCAGAACTTTATGTCAACTTGTTTTCGAGAGTGCAGGAGGACCAGCCAATTCTGCACCTCTTGGATAAGTTGATTAGAGGGTATCAATCCTTGTAGCGCTGTCAATGCACTTTGGGAATCACAATAAATAATATATGAATCCTCATTTCTGCTTGTGTTAAAAATAAGTTTTAGACAGCTATAGATGGCATAAATTTTTGCATTAAAAATTGAGAATTGATTGGGAAGGCTCTTTTTAATTATTTTTTCTCCAAGGATGATAGCACATCCAGTTCCGGTAGCCGTTTTTGACCCATCAGTGTATACAGCAATCGAGTTTTTGTGTTCAGAAATATGGGCTAAGAAGTTACTTTTCAGTTGAGCACTTGAGTTGATCTTTTTGCTTTCTTCCATTTGGCAAATGCTTATAGGTGGCCTACACCACGGAGGGTATTTTGCAAAAGTGATTTCCATAACTAGAGGAGGAATAAGGTTTACCTCTCTTGTACTATTGTTTAATCTCACTTCAAGGGGCTTAGGCAAAGTAGGTTTAGTGGGTGCTCTGTCAATAGGTTGTTTTATATACTTGTAGTTTGGATTAGAATTTGTAGTTAGTGCTCGACATATATCTGAGACCCTATTCTTCCCTTCGAATGGAAAGAGGGGGAAAACCAGAGTCCACATAAAGACTTTCAACAGGAGAAGTCTTCAAAGCCCCAGTACAAATACATAGCGCCATGTTGTGTACTACATCCAGTTTTTTCAATAGTGTCTTACATGCTGAGGCATAAACCTGAGAGCCATAATCAATCTTACTTAGGCATATGGCTTGATATAATCTTAATAGTGTAGTACACCCAGCTCCAAAATTCATGCCACTAACAACTTTAAGAATGTTACATCGTTGTTTGACATTAACTGCTGTCTCATTTATACGGTCAGCAAAAGTAAAATTTTTGTCAAAAACAATTCCTAAATATTTAACTTTGTCTTCATATATTATAATTGAGTCTTCTAAAAATAATGTTGGGATTACTTCCCTTTTTTGTGTTCTACAAAAGTGTATAGCTTTAGTTTTTTCGGTAGAGAATTTAAATCCTTTATTATTTGCCCATTTAGTAGCAGAATTAATTGCATTCTGAATTTTGATACAGGCTTTAACTGCAGTAGATTTACTACATATAAAAACAATATCATCTGCAAATGCTTGGCCAATTACTCCGACAGGGAGTTGTTCAAGTAATCCATTAATGGCAACACTAAAGAAGGTTGGGCTAAGGACACTTCCTTGTGGAATACCTTCTTCCTGTAGATATTCTGATGATAGGGTAGAGCCTATTCGCACTTTTAAATATCGATTTGATAAAAAAATCTTTGGCAAAGTTAAACATATTGCCACCGATATTCCAATCTGCTAGCTGTTTTAAAATACTGGCTCTCCAGGTAGTGTCAAAAGCTTTTTCCAAATCGAAGAACACTGCAATGGTCTGATTTCGGATTGCAAAAGCATTTTGTATCTCACGTGTGAGATATAATAGGGGATCCAAAGTACTTCTGTTTTTGCGGAAGCCATACTGCCTCTCTGATAATAAATTCTTTGATTCTAGGAGCCACACCAACTGAATATTCACCATTCGTTCATAGATCTTAAAAATACAGCTGGTAAGAGCTATAGGCCTGTAACTTTTGGGATCACTAGGGTCTTTTCCAGGTTTCAAAAGTGGAACTATAACAGAGTTTTTCCACAACTTATAAGAGGTTCCTGAACACCAAAATTCATTAAAAACATCAATAAAGAATTTTTTAGACTCCCGGGGTAGATGGGAAATCATTGCATATGTGATATCATCTTCTCCAGGTGCTGTTGGTGAAGATAAAGATAAGGCATGTTCAAATTCAATGATGTTAAATGGAGTGTTATATGCCTCAGCATTAGTGCAAGCAGGCGGAGTAACTACTGTTGTGTTCCTTATACTGTGGAATTCAGGGGAGTAGTGACTGGCACTTGAGATATTTGAGTAGTGCTGTGCAAATGCCTCTGCCACTTCTCTTGTATCTGATATAACAACTAAGTTGATTTTTAGAATGGGCAGGGGGGAGGAGGAAAATTTCCCTGATAGTTTGCATATTCTGTCCCAAACTAAAATAAGTGGGGAATTATACTTTAATTCTGATATGTATCTTATGAAAGTCTCTCTCCTTTCTTCTTTGAAAATTTGCTTTTGTTTAGCAAGGTTTATCTTATATATTAACCTGTTTATCAGGATTGGACGTCTTCGATAACATTTGTAACAGGCTCTAGTAATTTTTCTGCTCAAGGCACAATTACTATTCCACCATGGTATCAGTGGACGTCGAGGTTTCCCTGTTGTTTTGGGAATTGACAGCATAGCTCCTCCAGTCATTATACTAGTTAGATATTCGTATGCAGCTGAAGGACTAGGGAAATCATTAGCTTTACGAGTGACTTTGGTGGATCTTTCATAGTGTTGCCAATTTGCTTCCTTTGTCTTCCATTTGGGCAAACATGGGGAGGGTATATTTTGGACATACTTAAGATGTATGGGAAAGTGGTCACTTCCATAGGGATTATCATCCACTGACCACTGATAATCTAATCTTAAAGATGATGAGCATGTTGTAAGATCAATTGCAGAATTGGAGTTTTGGACTACATCAAACCTTGTGGGGGGAACCATCGTTCATTAAAACTATATCATTATAGTCTAGTAGTTCTTCAATTAAATGTCCATGATGGTCGCATCTATTTTCTCCCCATAATGTATGCTTTGCATTAAAATCCCCCATTAAAATGAAAAGTTGAGGTAGTTGGTTTAAAAGTGATTGTAAATCGTTAACTTCTAATTGCCTTGGATTACCATCTCTGTCCACTAATCGAGATTCTAAGTCAGGTTCTAGATATAGGGAGCACAAAGTGATCCATTTATTAATGAAGATTTGTGTTGCACAAGCTTGTAGTATCGTGTTTAATTGTACAGCTTTTTGTGGTAATGACTTGGTCAAAATAATACTTGTGCCACCATGAGCACGTTCACCTACAGGAGGTGGAGATTTGTAGAATGTAAAGTTGTGTCCACAGTTGGGTATAACATTGCCCAGTTTAGTTTCTTGTAGACAAATGGCGGCTAAATTATGTTCTTTAAAAAGAACCCAGATCTGTTCTCTATTTGAATGGAAACCTCGCATGTTCCATTGACATAGGGCCATTATTTGTTATTGGATGGTTTTTTATTTGGTTTTCCAGGTATGGAATGGTTTGTTTTGGGAAGATTCGGTTTATGTTTTGTAGAGGAATATGACAGGTTCTCGAGAGTTCTGCTATTTCCTTTCTTTGGTGTCCACCATGATGTGAAGATTTAGTTGATGGTGAGGGAGTACGGGGTCTCTTTTGTCTTTGAGGCTCCATCTCCACATCTTGCACCTGAGCTGTACGAGTTGCTTTGATCAAGGTGTCATTCTGGGAGTTATCCAGATCAGGTGGTAAAGCTGTCTGAGAGGTCTTTCGTGAGGCCTGAGAAGTTCCCTGGAGAGGGGTTTTGGTCAAGGGGTTATTCTGGGAATTACCCAGATCAGGCGGCAAAGCTGCCTGGGGGGGTCTTTAGTGAGGCCTGAGAAGTTCCTTGGAGAGGGGTTTTGATCAATGGGTCATTCTGGGAATTACCCAGATCAGGCAGTAAAGCTGTCTGGGAGGTCTTTAGTAAGGCCTGAGAAGTCCCCTGGAGAGGGGTTTTGATCAAGATGTCATTCTGGGAATTACCCAGATCAGGCAGTATAGCTGCCTGAGAGGCCTTCTGAGAGGCCTTTGGAGTCCCCTGGAGAGGGTACGAAGGAGCTTTCCGAGATGAAGTCTGAGAAGTTGAATGCACTTCAAGATCAGAGGGGGAAGACTGAAGTTTTGGATTGGGACTGGATTTTATAGGTTGATTCTTAATTGAATTTCCATTTTTTAGAACATCACTATATTGAGGTCTACTGAACAGAAGTCTTTTTGCCTGGCCAATGCTTAGATGTTCTGCTTGAGCTTTCTCTATAGCTGCTTTTTCCTCTTTAAATGACTCACATTCTTTACATCTAGCACTATGATTTCCCTTACAATTTATACATAATGTAGGATTACAACAATCATCTTCATGTTTTTGTAATGAACAGGTTGCACATAGCTGATCTTTTGTGCATACCTTTGATGAGTGACCATAGCCAAAACACTTGAAGCATTGTAGTGGTCTATGCTTAAAAGTTCTGACATGAAATCTTTCTCTGTCAATGTATATATATTCTGGAACTTGATCATTTTTAAATGTAAAAATAATAATTTTTGACTTTGGTATCTTGAAAAATTTCCAAATTTTATCATCACACATTTCAAGTAGTTCCTCATCAGACAGGTCATATAAATCTTGACTGAAAACTACTCCCTTGGCATAACTAAAATTATAGTGTGGTTTGACCTCTTTTATTATATCTGTGTTTTTAAGTTTAGAAATCATGTGCCCTTGTCTATAAGACCTTGTAGAAACCAAAAATCTGTTCTTTCCGAACCTGGTAATATCAGAGTTGTTAATTGTTCCTACCATTGATCTCAAATGTTTTTTGAAATGGAAGATATTACAAAATTCTGAATTTGTTGAAACAATTAGCCACCTGGCAGGTAGAGGTGTCCTCTCAGCACTTCTTTCTGTTGTTTCCTCATTAACTCTATCTGGATAAAATAAGTCCACATTAATATTGTGGGGAACTTTTTGAATTAAATTGCATTCTAAGCTCTCCGAAGATGTATGCTTAAAAGCATTAACGGCATCCTTATGAGAAGCAAATTCTATCCATATTCTCCAAGATTCAAAATTTCTAGTTTCACAATACTTTATAACTTTAATTTCTCCGAACTTTCCAAACACCTCCAAAAATTTGGAACAATTCAAGTCTGAGGAGAGAGAATTAATATAAAGAATTCTTTCGTCTCCATTTGGTACAGTACATGGCAGGTTATCTTCAGGTTTTTTAGGAGCTCCTACTCCTGGGGTGGCAATATTAGGAGAGGGATCGGGGGGTTTAGGAGGAGGATCAGGTGGTGGTGGGGGTTTAGAATGTAAAGCGTCAACAGCCGCCATGATCGTATATATTTATAAGCCACACCATATATTGAGAAGGAAGGATCAGTACATAAAAGAAGATACTGCAGTTGGCTGATGCCTCAAGCAATAAAAGAAAAGTCTCTGCAGAGTTGGGAAGTTCCAGAAACGACTATTTACACATGCAGGGTCTCGGAGGCGAGTTAGAGACTTTGTCAACCCAGAAGTTTGTCCTCTTTTGTTTTGTCCCATTTAGGATGGGTCCGGCGTAGTCACTCTGCATGTGTACTGGCTAGGGAGAAAGGAAGTCGGTAGCCTAGTAGTAAGTACCTGCCTCGCAAACATGCATTCCCCAGTCGGTGAGCTTTCGGCCCTCGCAGGGAGTAGTGACCTCGCGGTATACATCCCCACTTGACTGGGTTCAGACATGTAGCTTGGGAGGCACCAAGATACCAGAACCTTCCTTAACAAGTATTAGAGAAAGATGGTGAAAAAGGAGAGTAGGGTAGCAAATATGAAGGATAGGGATAGGGGTGTTCACAAAGGAAAAGGGTGAGGGACCCCCTATCTATTCACTACCCTAAAAAAGACCCAGTTTTTGTCTGGTAACTCAGGGCTGACCTCTCCAGTATGGTTGCACCTGGCTGGCACAGCTCAGCCCATCCTTACTACATGCAAGCCCCCCCACTACATCAAAGTACTGGGCCTCGGGGGGGTTGGGAACATTAGTGCTTACCTCGGTTCAGGAACTTTCCCTCAAAGTATCAATTTCTTTCGATTCAGGAGCCTTTCCTGAAACTTTGAACCACTCCTATCATAACTTTAAATACATACATACATATACCAAGGGTTTTTCCCCCTTACAAGGGAGGTAGCCAAAAAGGAAAAGGCAAAAATTCATTTCCAACCATTCCATCCCTGAATTCACTCTACACCCCTCCACCCTCCCTCTCATCTTAGCACCTCCTGGATGACAGGTCATCCCTGCACCTTGTCCACTGCCCTGGTGGACAAGGTGCAGGGATGATGATTAGAATTCCTCTCCCTTTTATTTATTGAATCTATGAAGTAATTTTGGTTTAAAAATTGGGAACTTTGAGAATTTGCTTAAGGTAAAAGTTAACCCATGGCTTCAAGCTTTTTTTTTTCGAACACGTAAGAGTACCGCTGAATATGGCCACTTTTGTCAGCCTGAACAGAACACCCAGAGCTCTGGTACCAGTCTGACCACTCTTGAAACCAGCTGGCAAGGGACCTTCTTACGTCTTCACATAAGAAGCCTTCAAGTTCTACATTATTTCAGACCAATAGTCTGAGAACGCTACCAAGTAAGTTCTCAGATATTCTTTTATTTGCTAAACCATAATTACCATAGGTTTAATTTTCTCAGACAATTGTTTAATTCTTTCAAACTTAGTCAATTTTCTCTAATTTGAGAATTTAATATTTAATATTTTAATTTAATTTCTCTTTTGCAGTCAATTTCGACTTTGAATTATTTCCCCCCTTATGTTGTAAGCCGCTATCTAGCGCTTTATTTAAAGTTACGATAGGTGGTTACGAGGTCCAGTTTCCTGATGTTTTTTCATACCTAGTTTGTTCGGATTCTTGGTAATTTCCTCATTTGAGGCCCTTATTTTCTCTTTGAGGGAAAGTTACTGGCACAAGGGGGGACTATTATACCCATATTCTTCCGAAGTTTATCAAATTATTCTTTGAAATTGGTGGTCTCTATTGCTTAAAATCGGGGTTTCCCTTGCCTTATCTGCTCTTTATGCTCCTTACAGTTTAAAAAAAATTGTATTTATATATTATCTTGATGAAATTTCTCAAAGATAAATCTTATCGGTTGGACTATAAAATAGTTTTCGGTACGATAGTCGTACACTTTGAGTTGGGGTTGTTGTTTCAAAATGGCTAGCGACGAAAAGTCGTTTTCTGAGTCCGAGGACTTAAAAAAAGTCCTAAGACAAAGAGCCCATAAAAAGGGTCTTATCTCAAAGGACATAAAAGCTCTTAAAATTTTTTAACTCCAATCTTTATTACTAATAGTCCCTGACGGCATATTATGTCAGATTGAAAATTTCCTAACAGAAATACAAAATTCTGATGAAGATATTTACTTGTTACTCCCTGAAGAAGGAAGGGACGAGGACATGGAAAAGTCCAGGGTTTACCACCTGTCTGTCCTTCTAGAATTGTCTCCTTTTAAGGGACGGAGACAAGAATTAAAGGGAGTTCTTGACTCTAAAGTTGATGAATCTAGCAGGTCCACTGGAGTTCAGTCTATAAAACTTCCTCTCCCTCCTATTGTTCTTCAACACTTTGAGAACAATTTACACAATCCCTTTGCCTATTTCAATTTTAAAAAGGGTTTTCTGAATGCCATTGCTGGTATCCCCAATCTGACCAATAGTCTGAAATTAATTTAAAGGGATATCTCAGAGGGGAGGCTTTTCACTTAGTGGAGAATTTACCAGTGGATGATTCAAACTATGACACTGCGTTCCTTCTTCTTGATGAGTTGTTTTTTAATAAGGAGGAAATCCTGGACAAAGTGTTGATTTCTATTATTAATCCACCTGAGGTCTCCAAGTTAAAGGACCTAGAACGTTACACTAGGTCTGTTGATTCCAAACTACAAGACCTTAAGGGAATTGGCGTTGACTTTACTAAGGCTGGAAGCAACGGCCTCCTTTTGATCAGTAAATTAATTCTAAATAAATTGCCTAAATTTTTCTTGATTGAATTGTCTCAGGTGATTGATTCAAATCACCCCAATTTTAATCAGCTTAAAAAAGTTTATCAATCAGTTTTAGTTAGACTTAAAATGGGATCTGATGACCTCAGTGTCAAACCCAAACGAAGTGATACTACCAGCTCCCTTGCCTTCAAGGAAAATTCCTTGAAAAAACCTGTTGATTCTAGCAAGGGAGTTAGTCACTCCTTTAAGGTCAATCCAGATTCAATTAAGAAGTCTATTTACAGACGTAGATTTTGCCCTGCTTCCGACCATGCAAGTTCAAAGTGTTCTTCCTTTATTTCTCTTGAAAACAGAAAAGCTAGAGCAGCTCAATTAGGACTCTGCAACAGATGTTTGAATGACATGGCTCTTTGGAATGCCACGAGTTAAAGGCCGCTCTGCCTTATAAATGTTTTGTGTGTAACAAACCTGAGCACCATGGAGCCATGTGTCCTATGGCTAATAAGTTGCCTATTTCCGAAGGGAAAATGTATAATTTCCATTCGTTATCAGATTCGATTGTTCCTTTGGTTTCCCTTCCAGTCAGCAGAGGCAAGACAACTACACAATGTCTCTTTTTATTAGACACTGGAGCCCAGTTTTCTATCATTAACAAGGAATTGGTGGAGGACAGAGTTGGACCTTGTTTAAGTCCTCCTATGGAAAGGTTGGTTTCTTCATTTGGTTTACCTCTAATGAATAAAAGGGGTTTTAATTACACTACAAACTTAAAACTCCCCTCCAGGATGAATCTGTTTAGTTTGTTTTTTGCAACTGAAGGATTCAACTTGTCCATACAAATTCCTTCATTATCCTCTATACTCCAAAGTATGACCGATCATGAATTTTATGTTTCCCCTAGTTTTCCCAAGTTGAAGGGAGATCAATTGAAAGTTTCAGGCATCATTGAAAATGACATTCTTCAAAACTTTCAACTATTCTCATTAGAGAGTGCCCCCTTATATGGTAGTCCGTCTTGCAAGGTTATTAACCCTGCTCAGGTAAAGCTTTTTTGGGGAAACACCTCAGGTAAAGCGGGGTCTGACACACCCCAAACACAAAAAATACAATAAAAATACTTTCACTGCATTTAGTGACATAGAAATCAAAACATATGTACTTCAACTTATCTTCTTCCATTTACATGCTTGAAAGTGACTATAATTGTTAGAAATATTTTTTAATGAAAATTACAAAGAAAAAAAAATTATGAAAAATAAGGTATTGCTGACTTTAGAGGGTACTTGACTGAAAACAGGAAATGTGAAGCGGTTGGTCATCATCATTTTGTAGAGACCAATGTCCCAACTATCTTTAAGGAAAAACAGAGCTACAACAAATGAATAATAAATGTGTTTCAAAAAAACATAAAATCTGAAAAAATCGGAGGTAATTTTTTTTTACCCCAAACACAAAAAATACAAAATAATATTTCAACTGCATTTAGTGTCATAGAAATCAAAACATATGTACTTCAACTTATCTTCTTCCATTTACATGCTTGAAAGTGATTATACATACATATACCAAGGCTTTTTTCCCCTTCCAAGGGAGGTAGCCAAAAAGGTAAAGGCATAAAAACACTCCCACCCATTTCATCCCTAAATACACTCCACACCCCTCCCACCCTTCCTCTTATCTGAGCACCTCCTGGATGACGGGTCATCCCTGCACCCCGCCCACCACCCTGGGTCAGAAGCAGTGTCGCAAGACACAGTACATCCACAGCAAGGCCGCTTCATTTAATCGGCGACCCCCCCTCTCCGTCCCCCTTTGCATATAAGGCGAGGACGGGGAGAAATCCCTTCGGGCTGCGTCAAATTTACTCACACATACTACCCCCCCCCCCCAACCCACCCCCGCCCATTCCTCCTCATGCAGTCACATCATCATCCATATACAACCATTCTCCACTCACCTCTGTCTTCCGTCCTCTCCCTTCCTTCCTCAACAGACATTCCCCTCTTCCCCAAAGCCCCCTTCACCCCATCCATCCACCTCATCCTAGGACGTCCCCTCATGTTCACTCCCTCCACATCTGCCTTCCATACCTCTTTTACTAGTCTTTCTTCACTCATTCTTTCCATGTGTCCAAACCATCCTAATACTCTTTCATCAACCCTATCTCCCAAATCCTTTTTCACCCCTGTTCTCCTCCTCACCTCCTCATTTCTCACTCTATCCAGCCTAGTAACCCCCACCATACTTCTCAGACACCTCATCTCAAACACATTCAAACTCCTTCTCTCTTCTTCTCTTATGTTCCACGTTTCTGCCCCATACAGTGCTGTTGGCACAATCACTCCTTCATACAGTCTCCTCTTCGCATCCATTCCCAAATGTCTATTCCTCATTACACTCTTTAAACCACCAAGGCATTTACTCGCTTCTCTCAATCTACATTCTACCTCCACCTTCACTCCACCTTTTCCTGCTACACTTGCACCCAAGTATCTAAAACTATCCACTTCCTCCAGTCGCTCTCCCTTAATGTTCACTTCCAGTCTACTGCCACTTTCACCCCTTGTACATCTCATCACCTTACTTTTACCCACATTTATCTTTAGCTTTCTTCTATCACATACTCTCCCAAACTCTGCCACCAGCTTCCTCAATCCCTCCTCTGACCCTGCCACAAGCGCAGTGTCGTCCGCAAACAACAGCTGGCTCACCTCCCACTTTTCTCCATTTTCTTTAACCATCTCCAGTCCCTGACTCACTACCCTAGCATTCACCTCTTGCACCACCCCATCCATGTATAAATTGAACAGCCAGGGCGACATAACGCATCCTTGACGAAGTCCCACCTTTACTTCAAACCACTCACTCTCTCCATTTCTAATCCTAACACATGCTCTACTACTCTCATAAAAACTCTTGACAGCTCCCAAAAGCTTTCCTTCTATCCCATAAATCTGCATAACCTCCCACAGTGCCTTTCTGTCTACCCTATCATAAGCCTTTTCCAGATCCATAAAAGCCCAAAAAACATCCTTCCCCTTTCCTATAGCTTTCTCACATATCTGTCTTACCACAAAGATCTGATCTACACAACCTCTACCCATCCTAAATCCACACTGTTCCTCACCAATTACTCCTTCTGTTCCTCTCCTAATCCTCTCAATTAAAATCCTCCCATAAGCCTTCCCTACTACACTCAACAGGCTAATCCCTCTGAAATTACTACATTCACACTTGTCCCCTTTTCCCTTGTAAAGAGGAACTATACAGGCACTACTCCAGTCCTCCGGTACTCTACCCTCTCTCCAGCAAACATTAAATAACCTCACCAACCAGTCCACCATCACTGAACCTCCCTTTTTCAGACATTCTGCATGACATCCATCCAGACCAGGTGCCTTATCTGCTTTCATCATCTTTACAACTGCCTTCACCTCATCCTTCCTTATTTCTCCTCCATTCTCCTCATTCATCACTCTCATTTTCTTCGCATTTCCCACTGCAGCTATCTTTCCTTCCCTATCCTCCTTCACATTCAGCAACTCCCTAAAATATTCTGCCCATCTTCCCCTCACTGCCATCTCTTCCAATATCAACTCTCCATCTGTACCTTTTACCTTTTCTTCTCTACTTGATTCGCCTCCTCTTCCTCTCTTATTGATTATAATTGTTAGAAATATTTTTTTAATGAAAATTACAAAAAAATGATGAAAAGTAAGGTATTGCTGACTTTAGAGGGTACTTGACTGAAAACAGGAAACGTGAAGCGGTTGGTCATCATCATTTTGTAGAGACCAATGTCCCAACTATCTTAAGAAAAGTAGAGCCACAACAAATGAATAATAAATGTGTTTCATAAACCATAAAATCTGAAAAAAATTGGAGGTAATTATTTTGACTTTGTGATACTGAAGAATCTAATTGCAGTCATTGCAGATGGGGGTTGAATGTTCCTGACACACTGGTCTTTTGCAGTGTTGGCAATAGTTACCCAGAATAACGACAAACAGATAAAAAAAATATACAGGTAAACGTCGACTTACGATGGTCGCGACTTACGATTGTTCGACTTTACGATGACGACGACGACGATATGATAATTTAACCCCTTCCATACGGTGCCGCACACGTAGGCGTCTTGATTATATTTATTGTAGTCGCCCCTGTGTTTTTACATTCTCTCAAATGTGCCCTAAATCCCATTCTCTGTGGTTTTCAAAATTCGCGGGTGAAAGAGAGAACGATCGATATAAGCGGTGACTATATTTTATGATGCGAGTATTATTACGTCACGTCGTACGGCTGGCATTGGCTGCTGCCCGCGAGATTTAAGTCCGTACTGAAAATACATATTATAGTGTTTGAATATGGTAAAAAGGATAAAAATAATTAAATAAACTACTGTACATGTTTAATAGGCTATATTCAGTATCTCTGGTGGTTAATATACAGGTAGGCTAGGTACAGTGACCACGGAACAGAGTGGGGATCGACTTACGATGAGATCGTCTTACGATGGCTCTATCGAAACCTAATGCCATCGTAAGTCGACGTTTACCTGTATATATATATATTGATAATGAACATAAAACTATGATTCCCTAGTCAACACAATTACGATGCATTCCAAATAATACCATCACCATCGAAAACAAACAAAATTCAACATATCAGTCATAAAAAATGATAAAAAAGAAGAAATTCTTATTTACCCATAAGTATAAATGATAAAACATTTATATGACATGAAAAAAACTCAGGTAAAGTGGGGTCTAACAAACCCCACGCTACTCACACCTAAGTTAAAGTGGGGTCTGACGGGCTCAAAAGCTCTATAAAGCTTACATAGAGCAAGATTCAGGAATGACCCTATCACCCTCTTAAACTACTCCACTCGTCAAGAAGGTATAGGGGAGAACATATCTATATGCAATATATTAGTATATTAAAAGTAAAAAACAAAAAAGCATGGGATCTGTCTGACCCCACTTTACCTAAGACAGGTTAAACTTGCTGATGGTTTCATCCCATACGGGACTGGGGTTCAATATATCCCTCCTGGTGAGAAACCTTTCTACTTAAAGAGAATTATAAAAGGGGTTTCTGAAATGCCCTCTAATGAAGTACTAAATTTTGATAACTTCAAATATAAGGAGAAACCTTTGAGGATAAATCCCGAATCTGATCTTAGAGTCGATTTGTTAAATTGTATTGAAAACTACTATGGAGATTCTCTTATTTTTCATAATTCTCCTTTCAAGGTCAATGGAATTTCTCTAAAGAAACCTGAGAAGGAAACTTCCTTTACTCAGTCTAAAAGGACTGTTAAATACTTTCCTCCCAAAAGGTTAGGCAAGGATAAGTTACTAATTAATTTCTACCTAGAACATGTAAGTTTATAATTTGATCCTTTGCAGGAAGTCTTTGTTAACTCTAATGTAGAATATGGTCTTGATAATTTTTATTCTTTAGAATCCATTGGCATCAAAGAACAAACCCCTGATATTGATGCTTTGGAAATTGATAAATTCAAACAGTCCATTTCTTTCAAAGATGGACACTATTATGTGATGATCCCATGGAAAAAGGATCTTAAGATTGCCTTGGCAGTGGCACAAAGGGTCTATAACAAACTTGAGCAAAGGGGTCTTAGGGAGGAGTATGAAGCTGTGTTTGACCAGCAAGAGGCCTTGGGTATTATTGAACCAGTTACTAAAAAAGTTCCTGGCCAATATTTCATACCACATAGACATGTACTCAAGAATGATGATCTTGCCACCTCTAAAATAAGACCTGTTTTCAACTGTTCACTCAAAATAGGAAAAGCTCCTTCCTTAAATGAAGCTGCATTTCAGGGAGTTGATTTGATGAATAAACTCCCCTCTCTTTTGTTGTACTTCAAAACCAACAATTATGTCATTTTGGGTGATGTTATGAAAGCCTTCTTGCAGATCCGATTGAAGGATGAGGGTGATCGTAATAGGTTCTGTTTCTTTAGGAGGATTAACAACCAATATATTCCTTACAGATATAATACT
The DNA here is from genome assembly GCF_046742065.1 of Oratosquilla oratoria. Lineage (NCBI taxonomy): Eukaryota > Metazoa > Arthropoda > Malacostraca > Stomatopoda > Squillidae > Oratosquilla > Oratosquilla oratoria. Next base: position 60,244,654 of record NC_134784.1, read on the forward strand.
ATCATTTTTTGTTTCATCTGCCCTTCATTCTGAACTTAATTATACAACACCATCTTTCCATGCAGCCTGACACTCTAACTGCCTCCTTAATTAAAGATAAATTCTATGTAGATAAGCTGATCTACACTACTGATGAATTTCGTTCCCTCCCTGCTATGGTCGAGAGGATTAATGAGATCATGCTCAATGGAGGTTTACCTCTCAGGGAGTGGACATGCAACAAAGATTCTGCTCTTCGACTTCTTGAACAAGAAGTCATTTGCAATAAAGAAGAGGTAAAGGTGTTGGGATATATATATATAATAAGAATTATGATACCTTGAGAATCAAGGATGTTTCCCTTAACAGAGATGCCTCAACCAAAAGGCAAGTTTTGTCTTCTTTGGCTTCTATATTTGATCCGTTAGGTCTTTTTTCTCCTGTGTTGTTACAAGGAAAAATTCTCATTAGAGAGATGTGCCAAAAAATGGTGGATTGGGACTGGAAATTGGATAGTGAATTGCTTGCAAGATGGAAAAAGTTATGTGAAAACTTTAGGGAGGTTAATGACTTATCCTTTAAAAGGAAAACTTTCTGCTCTGAATCTCCCATTAAATTATTTGTTTTTGCTGATGCTTCTAAGGAAGCCTATGGATGTGCCATCTATGTAGGGCAAGAAAGAAGAGAGTTAAGGGAGTCTAATGGCTCTCTTCTATTTGCCAAGGTCAAGGTGGCTCCTATTAAACAAAGAACATTACCTTCTTTGGAACTTATGGCAGCTTTACTATCAATAAGATGCCTCAAAACTATTTTTGAGGAAGGACTGGTGTCTGCCCCACTGGTTGAATCTGTAGTGCTCCTTGTTGATAGTCAAGTTGCCCTTTCTTGGATCCTGACCAACAAGGCTCCAAGGAAGAATATATTTGTCAATAATAGACTGAAGGAAATTTCCAATCTTTTGGAAATTTTCAAGGCCAAGCATATGCCTATTTCTTTTACTTATGTTCCTTCTGAACATAATATGGCCGATTTCCTAACTAAACCTTGCAGGTGCTAAGGTGTTCAAAGAAAAATTCAATTGGTGGGTTTATGGACCAGAAAGGTTGTTATTGCCACCACATACATGGCCGAAGGGTCACTTGGGATGTATTCCCTCCAGCATCAAGGGAGACATTGTCAATGCAGCTGTTGTCCAAGTTGATGCTCCTCCTCTAATTGATGTTAAAAAGTTTTCTTCTTACAGCAAACTTTTGCATCACACTTCTTTGATTTTTAAGGCTGTCTTTTTGTTTAAGAAGTCTAATGTTGACCCAGTTAAGGCCGCTTCTAATTATTTGATGGGAATAATGCAAAGGGATTCCTTCCCTGCTGAATTGACTTGTTTACAAAACTCCAATACCAATGACATACCTCCTGTAGTGAGTCAAATGAACTTGTTCTTGGACAAGAATGGTTTGATAAGGTCCAAGGGCAGAATTGACAAGAACATTGAGCTCAAATATACATACATACATACATACATATATCATACATATACCAAGGCTTTTTCCCCCTTACAAGGGAGGTAGCCAAAAAGGAAAAGGCATAAAATCATTCCCACCCATTTCATCCCTGAATACACTGCACACCCTCCCTCTTATCTTAGCACCTCCTGGATGACGGGTCATCCCTGCACCTTGTCCACTGCCCTGGGTCAGAAGCAGTGTCGCAAGACACAGCACATCCACAGCAAGGCTGCTTCATTAAATCGGCGATCTCCCCCTTTCCGTCCTCCCATGCATAAAAGGAAAAGACGGGGAGAAACCCCTTTGGGCTGCGTCAAATTTTGCTCACACATAACTACCTCACCCCCCATCCCCCCTCCCATTCCCCTTTTTTGGTCCAAATCTCATCACTTGACCAAAATGTTAATATTTTTTGCACATTGCCAAGTTTTGCACATGGGACTTCAAGCTACACTTAATTTCCTTCGCATGCATGGATTGTGGATCTTTAAAGGTCAGATATCAACAGATACTTTTTAAAAGCATACAAATAAAGTTTTTACCTATTACAGAAGAATTTATTCTGAAAATTCACTTTTAATTGCGCCTCGCATACCACTTTTCCGAAGTCTAGATATTCAGAATAACAATGTTGTTTGTTTGGCAACTGTGACGTCACGAACGCGGAATTCCCCGAACCTTTCCCGAAGCGCACGGGCGGAATGTTTCGAATAGCAGACGACGCAATGAAATGAAGACAAAACTGTTTTTTGCCGAATTTGATAAGATGTAGATGGTGGAATTATATAGAATACTGTCAGTATGTTTTTTTATGTACATTGAACTGTAAATACAAAAAGTTATGGAAGTCTTGATATCTGACCTTTAGGTCAGATATCAAGACTTCCATAACTGACAGTATTCTATATAATTCCACCATCTACATCTTATCAAATTTGGCAAAAAACAGTTTTGTCTTCATTTCATTGCGTCGTCTGCTATTCGAAACATTCCGCCCGTGCGCTTCTGGAAAGGTTCGGGGAATTCCGCGTTCGTGACGTCACAGTTGCCAAACAAACAATATTGTTATTCTGAATATCTAGACTTCGGAAAAGTGGTATGCGAGGCGCAATTAAAAGTGAATTTTCTGAATAAATTCTTCTGTAATAGGTAAAAACTTTATTTGTATGCTTTTAAAAAGTACTTTTTCGATGATTTTTAGTGAATGGTATATCTGACCTTTAAGGCCAGACAAGCTGTTTTAAACATTTTGAAGGGTTGTATAGTTTGTAGGAAATACAATTCCCATGCGGTTAATTATCCTTCTCCTTCCTCTTTACCTGCCTCTAGAGTGAATCTACCGTATTTTCCGGCTTAAAATGCGCATCGGGTTATAATGCGCACCCATGCACTTCGTTATCTCAGTACACAGATAGCGCGCACCAATGTATAACGCCCATGCCAGGAAAAGTCACTGGTGGCTAAAGCTCGTGAACTGCATGTATGCGACTCCTGCTTGCGTTGGTCCATTGTTTTGTGGGAAATTTGAGCCATGAAAAGTTTATTGAATACAAAATGTACATGAAAAATTTCGGATTTTTACAGAAAAATTGTAATTTACTATCCTGAGGGAATAATTCATCTTACAAGTTTTTATCACCGTGTTCAAGTTTTATCACCGTGTACAAGTTTTTATCGCCATGCAGCAACTATGTTTCGGTTCATAAGTGTCTTTACTGAAGTGACGTTTAGTTTAACAAACTCTCGCAAGAGGGTGTTTAGTGTAGGCTAGATTGGCAATAGAACTGTCAATATCGGCCCTGATCTCGCGTATTCCGGGTGAGCTAAAACGGCCAACGTTCATGATGTTGGTACCAGTGCTGTTTTACGGATCCCAAATATTTGCATAGACTACGATAATTAATGTTAGTAAAAATAAACCAATGGAATAACGGCGATTAATTAGTTAGTATCATGTGAACGAGGTTACATAGAGAGGTATTTTTCATTGGCTAGAGCCACCGCTGGGAAATCTGTTGATTTGTCACTAAATTAAGTGTCAGTTTAGGCATCAATCAGCACACAACTAAGAAAAAGTCAGAACTACATGTACTGGTATATGACTCATGTTGTGCATTGGTCCCTTATTACTTTGTAGCTTAAATAGTTTGTAGGAAATATGATCTAAAAAAAAGTTTATTGGAAGTAAAATATACAAAAAAAAAAAAAAAATCGGGATTTTTACAGAAAATTTTCATGTTATATCTTGAGGAAATAATTCGTCTTTACAATTTTTTATTTAATACTGAAACAAACTACAGACTGTTTCATTTTAGCTTTGAACCTACAATGACAGTGGTGAAATAGGACAGTCTCTCATCGAGGTGACGTTTAGTTAATATAACTCCCGAAAGAGGGTGTTGTAGTCAGATGTTTGACACGAGTTTATGAACGGCCGCAACGTAATTTGTACCGTACCTAAAGTGAAGCAACAAAGCCAACATAAAAATTCAAACTAGTATGCTGTGAACATGGGCAAATATCATGAATATTGATCATGTTTCATGGTGTTTAGGCCTATTTAAACATGAAAAATAAGATTCGATAGATACCTACCTATACCAAATATTTATATAGCCCATGCTGGCGTATTCTTTCATGTCACTATGGCTGTTCTTCTTGTTCTCACTGAACGTCACGGAGAAGTGTGCCGTCCCGACTTTGTGACGGCCAACATCGTCACGTTGTTGTGAAAAAAATTACACACACAGCCGCATAATTTTTATCGTAGGCCATAGATAATGAGCACCACCGGATAACGCGCACCCCCCATTTTTAGGCCCTTCCAACAGAAAAAAGCCGCGCACTATACGCCGGAAAATACGGTAAGTGTGCCCTTTGCCCATACTGGTGTGGATTACACGGGGCATTTATGGGTTAGAGACAGGAATGGAGATAAGGTAAAAGCTTATATTTTGATATTTACTTGTTTCAATACTAGAGCTGTTCATTTGGAAGTTGTGGATACTATGTCCACTGCTGAGTTCATTTTGGCTTTTGTTAGGTTTGCTAACAGATATGGAATTCCTTCAGTAGTTTATTCTGACAATGCTAAATCCTTCATACAAGCAGGAAGTGTTATTGAACAACTTTTGTCATCTTCTGAATTTGAAGAGAAGTTTAAAACTTCCCGTGTTCAGCATAGAACCATCCCTGTTTATGCTGCATGGTATGGTGCCACTTGGGAAAGGTTAATTCAGACAGTGAAACAATGTCTCTATAAGGTATTGGGTAGGTCTGTTCCTTCCCTGGCTGAGATTACCACTCTTTTGTCCGATGTTCAAAATTTTTTGAACAATAGACCACTTACATATCGTTCCTGTGAAAATGAGGTAGATGTCATTACCCCAAATCATTTCCTTATTGGAAGGACCATTCCTTCCTTGATGTTTGGAGATTTGGAACAAGTCCCTGAATGGGAATCAGGAGAAGACTATCCTTCTCTTCTTAACTTAGTCATGGACTGTAGGGATTATTTTTATGAAGACTTTACAAAACAATGGCTGAGAGTACTTTGTCAGCTTAAGGGAAAGGGATAGAGCTGCCTACCACAGTTCTAGAAGCTGGGAAAAAGGTGACATTGCTTTTTTAAAACTGCCTTTCAAGACCAGACCCTTCTGGCCCTCAGTTCGGGTTATTGAGACCTTCCCTGACCAAGACCATGTGATACTTACTGTCTCTGTCATTAGCCCCTTCGATACAATGACGCCTACGTAGGCGTCATGAGGAGCAAGTGGGTACACGAGGATGCCGATGTCAGCGTATTGATTATATATATTGTAGTTATACCTGCGTGACCCCCATACTCTGTAAACTGGCTTCATCATATTTTCTATGGTTATCAAAATTCACGGGTGAAAGAGAACGAGCAATATACAGCGGTAACTTTATTTTTTATAATGCGAGTATTATGACGCAACATCGCACGTCTGGCAGCTAATGCTGCCCGCGAGATTTTGGCCAGGAGTGAAGGGGTTAAGCCCGGTGGATACTCTATCAAAGTCAACGTTAGACTTTTAATCCGTCTAGGACTCCATGCTGAGTTACATTCCCATCATGAGAATGAATCCCCTGGGGATCCTATTTTGCAGTCGGAGCCTTCTGAATAGGCCTCTAACTTGGAGGAGGCTATTTTTTTGGAAAATGACTGTGTCACTCCAGAACCTTCCTCCATGAGACCTTCTCATAAGACTGCGCTAGCCTCTAGAGATCAAGTAAGGTCTGTAGCACTTAAAGGGTTAATGTAAATTTTCCTCGAAAGTGTTGTATTTATTAAATAAAACACTTTCTTTTCTGTTGTTGGTGAGGTTGTGGTAATTATTATTGGGAACATTAGTACTTACCTCGGTTTGGGAACTTTCCCTCAAAGTATTAATTTCTTTTGATTCAGGAGCTTTTCCTGAAACTTCGAACCACTCCTACCGTAACTTTAAATAAGATACAATTAAAACTCCCCTCCCTTCTATTTATTGAATCTATGAAGTAATTTTGGTTTAAAAATCGGGAAACTTTGAGAATTTGCTTAAGGTAAAAGTTAACCCATGGCTTCAAGCTTTTTTTTTTTAACACATAAGAGTCCCGCCAAATACGGCCACTATCATCGGCCTGAACAGAACACCCAGAGCTCTGGTAGTCTGACCACTCTTGAAACCAGTCAGCCAGCAAGGGACCTTTTTATGTCTTCACATAAGAAGCCTTCAAGTTCTACATTATTTTAGACCAATAGTCTGAGAACGCTACCAAGTAAGTTCTCAGACATTTTTGTATTTGATTGTATAAGACCTTTCAGTTTTGTCTCCACAATTTTCATTATGTCTGGTTTCTCTATTGACAAATAGTTATCTAATTCATTTATTCCAGAAATCACACCATCCATGTTTGTAGATGCCACTTTTAATTTTTTCTTTTCTTCTTTTTTTTTTTGGTTTGTTTCCATTTTTCTAATGTACCATTTTCTCAGTCTCAGATCCAGTACTCTCCAAAAAAAAATCATTTTCTTCAGTCTCCGATCTTTTCTTGCTTTTTACTTAGCTTCATTTCTTAGTGCCCTGTCTTTCTCTATTTCCTCTTTGTTCATTTCCTTTTTTATCCACACATTTTTGTAATTTTTACTGTTTGCTAGTTTTGCCACTTTTGACAGTATTTCTTCAGCTATCATTTGAGTCCTTAGTTTGATTTTCATTGGCCTGTAATTTTTTCTTTTGAGTATGTACTCATCATATCCACATCGTTGATTTCCTTCTCCAAATCCTGCCCCTTGTCCTGTACCACTTTCAGTATCTCCTTCGCAATCTCTTTCTTTTCTTTTTCTCTTTGGTATTTGTGTACATACATACATACATACATACATACACCAGAGGCTTTTCCCCCCTTACACAGGATGTAGCCAAAAAGAAAAAGGCATAGAAATCACTCCCACCCATTTCATTTCCCATATATTCCACTCCCCTCCACCCTCCTTCCTATCTTGGCACCTCCTGGATGACGGGTCATCCCTACATCCTGTCCACTGCCCTGGGTTAGAAGCAGTGTCGCAAGACACAGCACATCCACAGCAAGGCCGCTTCATAAATTCGGCGACCCCCCCCCCCTCTCCATCCCCTCATGCAGAAAAGGAGATGGGGAGAAATCCCTTCGGGCTGTGTCAAATTTTTTCTCATACATACTTCCTCACCCCCCATCCCCCACCCACTCCCCCTGATGCATCACAGCCTCATCTATACACAACACTTCTCCATTTACCCCAATCTTCTATCCTCCTGTCCTTCCTCTACAGACATTCCTCTCTTTTGTAAAGCCCCTTTCACCCCATCCATCCATCTCATCCTAGGATGCCCCCTCATATTCACTCCCTCCACCTCCGCCTTCCACATTTCTTTTACTAATCTTTCTTCACTCATTCTTTCCATGTGTCCAAACCATCCTAATACTCTTTCATCAACCCTATCTCCCAGCTCCTTTTCCACCCCTGTTCTCCTCCTCACCTCCTCATTTCTCACTCTATCTAGCCTAGTAACCCCTATCCCCTATCATACTTCTCAGACATTTCATCTCAAACACATTCAAACTCCTTCTCTCTTCCTCTCTCATGTTCCATGTTTCTGCCCCATACATTGCTGTTCACACAATCACTCCTTCATATAACCTCCTCTTAGCATCCATTCCCAGATGTCTATTTCTCATTACACTTTTTAATCCACCAAGGCATTTGCTTGCTTCTCTCAATCTACATTCTACCTCCACCCCCATTCCTGTCACATTCGCACCCAAGTACAGTATATGAAACTATCCACTTCCTCCAGTTTCTCACCCTTAATGCTTACTTCCAGCCTACTGTCACTCTCTCCCTTTGTACATCTCATCACCTTATTTTTGCCCACATTTATCTTCAGTTTCCTTCTTTCACACACCTTCTCAAACTTTGTCACTAACTTCCTCAATCCCTCCTCTGATCCTGCTACAAGTGCAGCATCAGCAAACAACAACTGGCTCACCTCCCATTTTTCTCCATTTTCTTTAATCAACTCCAACCCCTGACCCACTACCCTTGCATTCACCTCTCACACCACCCCATCCATGTAAAGATTGAACAGCCAGGGCGACATAACACACCCCTGATGAAGTCCCACCTTTATCTCAAACCATTCACTCTCCATTTCTAATCCTAACACAAGCTCTACTACTCTCATAAAAACTCTTGACTGCTCTTAACAGCTTTCCTCCTATCCCATATATCTGCAGTACCTCCCACAGTGCCTTCCTGTCTACCCTGTCGTAAGCCTTTTCCAGAACCATAAAAGCCCAAATAATATCCTTATCTTTTCCTATAGCTTTCTCACATATCTGTCTTACCACAAAAATCTGATCTACACATCCCCTACCTGTCCTAACACCACACTGTCTTACCTCTCTTCCTCTCCCAATCCTCTCAATCAAGAAGGTTTTGTATGTTTATCTAAGGCAGCAAGCAAATTGATAATAAATGCAATTGGGAAACATATACATGGTACAAGAATGGGAATCCCCAGACAGCCAGCGGGATAACCTGTCTGTGTCCCCGTCTTCGAGTGTATAATTGTAAGGTTCAAGCTGTTTGTAGACAGCTTACTGAAGAAGACCAAGTCGGTCGAAACGTATAAGCAATAAAGAAGTTCCTGCCCATCATCACTTGTTCTTCCTTCACCCACAAGGGGGGGTCGCCGATTTAATGAAGCAGCCTTGCTGTGGATGTGCTGTGTCTTGCGACACTGCTTCTGACCCAGGGCAGTGGACAAGGTGCAGGGATGACCCGTCATTCAGGAGGTGCTAAGATAAGAGGGAGGGTGGAGGGGTGTGGAGTGTATTCAGGGATGGAATGGGTGGGAATGATTTTATGCCTTTTTCTTTTTGGCTACCCCCTTTGTAAGGGGGAAAAAGCCTTGGTATATATATGTATGTATATATATATATATATATATATATATATATATATATATATATATATATATATATATATATATATATATATATATATATATATATTATTTTTCCTTTTTTTTCAAACTCTTTTCTCAATTTTGCATTTTCATTCCTGAATCTATTGTACAATAATAATATAATATATGACTGCTCTTCCCCATTGAGTATTGGTAGACAAAGGAATCTACAACATCAGCTTTCATCAGCAGTAACTCTAGCCTAGCTGGTGTCTCCTCTCTTCTTATTTTTGTTGGTTCTGTAATTCATTTTGTCATCAAACTGTCTATTGCTATGCTTAGTATGGTATTACCCCATAATACTACATTTCTATTTGCTTCCCAGTCTTCTCAGTTTACCTCCCCACAGTTGAGGTCACCTAATAGAACCATATCATCACTCCTTTCAATTTCTTTCTTCAACTGTGTTCATATGTATAATATCTCTTGGTAATCTTCAGCCCAAGCTCTTATCTTAGGGGATATATACATCACAGCAAATTTTCTGATCTTTCCTTCTATTTCCACTTTTATATCTATTAAAGTCTTTTCTTCTCCCAGTACCACATCAACCACCTTTAAATTTTTCTTCACTATCACCATCACACCTCCCTTTCTTTTGTCTCTCCCTTTTCAATATATTTTTGAGAAGTAAAGTAGTGCCTTCCTTGAATCCATGTTGGTTTGAGGTGGACAGATTAGTTAAGTTCTTTTTTGAATCAGTCTTTCCATCAACTTAGATATGGTTTGTAGGATGCTGGTGTTTCTGGTAGTTTGTTTAGTATGGGGATGATATGTTATTATTTTTTTTTTTCAGATTGTTGGAATTCAGTTGTACAACCAGGAGTGGTTAAAATAGTCAAGATCTTTACTGCATTTGGGCTAAAGTGTTTTAGATGGATGTTTGAGATCTTATCTGGGCTATCCATGTGGTAGTTTTTAATTTTCTTTAATGCTACTTCCATATTGGAGAAGGAAGAAGTGATATTTGTGACTAGTTTGATTTTTCATATTTCTTTAGTTAATTTCCATATTTCTAAACTCACAAGATATCAAAATTTGTCTGAAATAAATTAAAGTGAATATCATAGGACATTATGAGGTTAACTCAGTACAATATATAAGATAAATCACACTTACCAGCTACAACCACAGTGCCCATGTCCTGGGTTCGAACAACCACACTTACATCAGCTGTGGTGTGACCTGGTGTTGGGAGCACTTCCACATTCTTGTCTATCTTGTATGGTTCACCTGAAAGACAAACATAATCATAAACTGGACCCATGGTGAATCAAAGGACCTTTTCCCCTTTGTAATGGAAAGCCAAATCAAAGTATACACCCACACCACACCCAACCCACACCTTCCTAACACCCATTCATTACCCTTCTCATCTTAAGACTTCATGAAAAAAGAGTCATCCCTGTACCTTAGTACAATGTATGTGTCAGAGGCAATGCAGCAAGACACAGCTGAGCCTGACAATTGGACTTGGTTTACCCCTCTGCTTCATTATGATTACCCTTCCTCATCCACTCAAAAAATTTATGAAGACATGATGAATAACTTTTTGGGCTGCATCATTTCTTCATCTATTACAACTACACTTCATTCATCTCTATGTTTTACAATGTCTCTACCTTGTTCATAAGATATTTTTCATGTATCTTGTGCTGTCTTTACCTTATCCATCTACCTCATTCTTAGTCTTCCTCTCAAGCATAGGCATAGATTCTAAGGGTGATTAAAGGGATATATTTCTCATATCTCCTATTTACCTGTCTTCACATAAACACTTCATTTTTTATTATGCATGAGGAGGGCATACAATTTCTCATTAGCTACCTTTCTCTTTCCCACATGTAGGCATCACAGCACTACTTCCATGTGCTATTTTCATCCACATGACCCCTGACCCTAGAGAGTTGCATCCCTTCTCTGTGCTTTTCCCATTGACACTATGTCTTTGCACCATTTCCTCCTTGGGGGGTATCTGTACCTAATAAATCTTATTTTAGTTTTTCTATAGCCCTACATTTCTTATTATAGTTTTTCGTGTATCTTAGACTATATCTTAAGCATGAAATTTTGACCATGATCCATTTGAAGTATATCATGGCATACAAGACATCATATGTGAACACTGCATGATGCATCACATGACAGGCCAAACCCTTCCTTCATATTAATATGACCTTCAGCCAATACATCAAAGATCTGAAAGTGAAAATTCACAAAAAATAAACATATCAAAATCAGTTGCAAGCATGGGCTTTAGGCAGCAAAAGGAAACTCAAATTGCAATCTACAAACTATTCTTGAGAACCACACATTTCATTCCTTCTGTTTTTCTTGTTTTCATGAATTCTTTACAACCTACATTAAAAAAATTCCCCAAAGCTATTAATTTTTTTTTCTCCTAAATTATATCTGCACTACCAGTACAAATTCATTTCTTGGCTCTATATCTCCTTTGTCCCCTGAAATTTGAGTATTATGTGATCACTTTTCCCTATAGGTCATATAACATTTTACAGAGCTGGGCGCATTCCTTGGTGCATTACACTTTAGTTTGGCCATGGTTAGCACTCCCAAACTATTAAAGCAATATAGTTGCCAGTATAGTATGTGGCCTACAAAATTTTTCTTTGGCCTACCAGACTTATTTCGGTATGAACCTGTCTCTTAAGCTTTAATAGTTTGGGAGCACTAATTGCAGCCAAACTAAAGTGGAATGCACCAAGGAATGCACCCAGCTCTGACATTTTAAAGAATCAGTGACATGCATACTGTAGTTAACCTCTTACTCTTGAAATAAGCACACCATTTAGGTCCACAAGAGCCACTAAAGTTGGGTGATATATGATTTTTGGTTGAATTATAATAAAAAGTTAATATTCTTTCCTTCTTACCAACATAAGTTTATTAAACCCTTTGAGTAATGACAGGGTTTCTTCCAGCAGCCAAAATATACAAGATGACACCACTCCTGAGTGTGATTAGATAGGCTTTAGCAATTTAAATTATAATAAAAGGTTAATATTCTTTCTTTCTTACCAATATAAGTTTATCAAACCCTTTGAGTAATGATAGGGTTTCTTCCAGCAGCCAAAATATACAAGATGACACCACTCCTGAATGTGTTTAGATAGGTTTTAGCAATTTAGATAGTAAGGTGTCTTCCCCTCTATTTAATGAAACTGCTTGCTAGTAGCCAAAATGATTATACAAGATATCCCTTCAAAATTGGTTAAATCAAGAAATAAGATTAAAATTTATCATAATATCAATAATAACATATATGACAGTATGTTCATTATCTACAGCACAAACAATATCACAGATAAAGTAATATAAACATGAACCAGATAATTATTACTGTTTCCTCAAATTTCAATGCCTGGAAACCTACATACATACATATACCAAGGCTTTTTCCCCCTTCCAAGGGAGGTAGCCAAAAAGGGAAAGGCATAAAAACACTCCCACCCATTTCATCCCCAAAGACACTCCACACCCCTCCCACCCTCCCTCTCATCTGAGCACCTCCTGGATGACGGGTCATCCCTGCACCCTGCCCACCGCCCTGGGTCAGAAGCAGTGTCGCAAGACACAGCACATCCATGAGGTGTCTGAGAAGTATGGTGGGGGTTACTAGGCTGGATAGAGTGAGAAATGAGGAGGTGAGGAGGAGAACAGGGGTGAAAAAGGATTTGGGAGATAGGGTTGATGAAAGAATATTAGGATGGTTTGGACACATGGAAAGAATGAGTGAAGAAAGACTAGTAAAAGAGGTATGGAAGGCAGATGTGGGGGGAGTGAACATGAGGGGACGTCCTAGGATGAGGTGGATGGATGGGGTGAAGGGGGCTTTGGGGAAGAGGGGAATGTCTGTTGAGGAAGGAAGGGAGAGGACGGAAGACAGAGGTGAGTGGAGAATGGTTGTATATGGATGATGTTGTGATTGCATGAGGAGGAATGGGCGGGAGGGTGGGGTAGTATGTGTGAGTAAATTTTGACGCAGCCCGAAGGGATTTCTCCCCGTCCTCTCCTTATATGCAAGGGGGGACGGAGAGGGGGGGTTGCCGATTAAATGAAGCGGCCTGGTAACCTACATCCTGAAAATGGCTGGCAACAAATCTTGGGTCAGCCAATAAATCTCTTAGGGAGGAAACTTTGGATTGCTGCCCGAGTTGTATCAGTGTAGGACATTTTTTTATATCACCAGCTAATAGTAGTATGAGGAAGGGCACAGTCATTTATCAGCTATGCTTATTTGAAAAGGTGGAATACAGCTGAAATTGAAAGATCTTGGCCCCAATCTGGAGATCATATGTCTGCCCCTGAGAACTACACCTCCAGATGGTTAATCACTTCAATACAAGTCAAATTCTCACGTGCAGCATTGGCTGCCATATGTATGATCCATCACACTACTCACATTATAAGATATAAAGTCACTGCTGTATTACTCCTTCTCTTTTACTCTGAGTAATAATAAACACAGAAAACATGATCAAACCAGTTCACAGAATCCGGGAGTAACTCATGTACAACTACAAAAATATATATATAATCAAAATGTTAATGCCAGCATCCTTGTGTACCCATTCCTGCCTCATGACGCCTACATAGGCGTCATTGTACCAAAGTGGTTAAGAGGGTTTTGACTGGTTCTGAAGATGGATGGTGGGGAGATGATTCTCTCTGATATCCATTTTGCAAAACCACCACATGCAGGTACCCTAAACATGAGATACAAGATGGTTGAGAGAGAAAAGGCTGAGCACTAAATTATGATTACATCATTTGCCTTTCTGGAAGGGAAAGAATTCAACAATGGAGTGCCTTTACTAACCTGTTTCAAAGGGATGAATGAAGAACTCATGCTGGTAAGATATGGTGAATCCTACAATGTGCTTTGCCTTCAAGAAGAGATTGAGATTCCCTAGGTGGTCTGAGTGGCCATGGGTTGCTATGGCATATCCAATGTCATCACAGCTCAAGCCATGTGATGCCACACCTGCATTGGAACCATGAATTATTGATTGCATTCTTGGCACCAGGTACTGAAAACTAATAAAAGCTACCATACACTAAAACTGTATATGCTTAATCAACAAGTATGCAAAAGTAATTTTTTCCAATTCCATAATCAGTGAGTGGAGTGAAATTGCTGAAGAGGCAATAAGAATTCAAAACAGTGACATTCAGTTTAAAAATGCCAATATACCAATTCTTCATTTCTATTAATCAAACCTGGCTCACAGCCATTTCATGATTTGGATGATGTTGCTGGCATGAGCAATTATTCCACAATTGTTACAACAGCAAAGCAAATAAAATATTTGGGGCTGCCTTACACATAAGTAACATCAGCAGTCACAATAAAACCGAACTTCAGGGCTATAGTTTCTCAGCTGATACGACTCCTGGATGCTAGTATAAGCATGTGGTTAATGACTGTTTCAATGATGTGTGTAGGAATAGTAGTGTGTAGGATTCATGCTCCGTAGTCCCCTGTTAAAAAGCTGGCTCACTGCCACTTCATTGAATTAGTTACTGTCACATCCAATTTATAACATTATATATATCCAAGAGTTGACACCTTGACATGGTGAATATGCTTAAGAATCTTAATGACTACAAAAGCTATGTTGATAGAGATGAAAATCTAAGCAGGGTCACCCATAATGAATAGGTTTTGTAACAAAGATGAGACAAGAGCAGCTCACACATACAGTTGCAGGACCTACTGATGACAGGCACATCCCTGATGGTCTAGATAAAGTAGTTTACATGATAGCAAGTTTCATCCAATGACCCATGATTTTGAAATTGGTATCACTTCCATATATATCAACAGAAATATGTGATGTGGTTAAATGTTTCTATAAATATGGATGTCAACAATATGTGTACTGTGAGGCTTGCCAGCAAGCTCGGCCCATCACAACTCAGCCCATCTACTCAACCAAGTCAGCCCATTACAGCTAGGTTAGGTAGGTTACATTAAGTTTGATTAGGTTTGGTTAGGTTAGATTAGATAGGTTAGGTAGGTTAGATAAGTTAGGTGAGAGTAGAGGAGTTTATTATACTTTCATTTCTTTGACCTTTGCATCTATCAAAACAAAGTGTCTCAAGTGGCCGATGGGCAGAGTTGGTGATGGCCCGAGTTGGAGATGGGCCAAGCTGGCAGGCAAGGCTCTCAGTACACATGTTGTTGACATTCATATTTATAGAAACCTTTATTGGACAATTTATAGTTTCACCCAACCAACGATTTTGATATGTGGCTTATCTTATGTGTTTCTGGTGAGAAATGTTGTGATACGAACAATGGAGTACATCATTTCCATTGCAAATGCGTACTTTTCAAGTGATTGTTGAATTTATGCACTCATGCCTACATCTCCCCAACAATCTGGGGGGGACCTGTGGGAAATCAGGGTTTTTGGGTGGGGAGCACTAATAAATCGAGTAATGCACATTGCAAAACAGGTATAAAATGAACAAGAACACATAAAAAAGATATAAATATATCTGCTACATTTAGCAAAGGCCACTCCACCCACGCAGGAGTTGCTAACCGTAAACTAACATAACCTAACCTAACTGTTCAGTTAGGTAAGGTTACGTTAGGTTTGGTTAGGTTACGATGGGTTAGGTTAGGTTTGCTTAGGTTAGGTTACATTAGGTTAGGTTACGTTAGGTTAGGTTACGTTAGGTTAGGTTACGTTAGGTTTGGTTAGGTTAGGTTACAGTAGGTTACATTAGGTTACGTTAGGTTAGGTTTGGTTAGGTTATTTTAGGATAGGTTAGGTTTGCTTAGGTTAGGTTAAGTTATGTTAGGTTAGGTTAATTAGGTTTGGTTAGGTTAGGTTACATTAGGTTAACCCCTTCCATACGGTGCCGCACACGTAGGCGTCTTGGACTTAGATCTCGGTGGCAGCAGCCAATGCCAGCCGTACGACGTGTCGTAATAATATTCGCATCATAAAATATAGTCACCGCTTATATCGATTGTTCTCTCTTCACCCGTGAATTTTGATAACCATAGAAAATGCGATTACAAAAGAATTAGAAAGAATGTCATTATGGAGGGGCGACTACAATAAATATAATCAAGACGCCGATATGGCAGCCTCGCGAATACACTCGCTCCCCATGACGCCTACGTGTGCGGCACCGTATGGAAGGGGTTAAGTTGGTTCGGTTACGTTAGGTTAGGATAGGTTAGGTTCCGTTAGATTACTCTAGGTTAGGTTACGTTTAGGTTAGGTTACATTAGGTTAGGTTATGTTAGGTTTGGTTAGGTTATGTTATGTTAGGTTATGTTATGTTCAGTTAGGTTAGGTTACATTAGGTTTGGTTAGGTTAGGTTAGGATAGGTTATGTTATATTAGGCTAGGTTACGTTAGGTTAGGTTATGTTAGGTTATGTTTGGTTAGGTTAGCTTAGGTTTGGTTAGGTTACATTATGTTATGTTAGGTTTGGTTAGGATAGGTTAGGTTTGGTTAGGTTATGTTAGGATAGGTTACGTTAGTTTATGCTTAGCAACTCCTGCACGGGTGGAGTGGCCTTCGCTAAATGTAGTGGATATATTGACATATATTTTGAATCATTGGTAACTTGGTAAACAAACATGGCTACCACTCGCATTAGCTGACCACACTCCGGACCTCAAAGGTGATTTTTTAAATTCATTTTTTAATCTTTTTTATGTGTTCTTGTTCATTTTATAACTGTTTTGCAATGCACATTACTCGATTTATTAGTGCTCCCCACCCAAAAACCCCGATTTCCCACAGGTCCCCCAGATTGTTGGGGAGATGTAGGCATAAGTGCATTACTTAAATAATTATTTACTTGAAAAGTACACATTTGCGACAGAACTGATGTACACCATCATTCACATCACAACATTTCTCACCAGAATCATATGTAAGCCACATATCAAAACCATTGGTTGGGTGAAACTATAAATTGACCCATTTATTTAACCACACCATATATTTCTATTGATATATATGGGGAAATGATACCAGTTTCAAATTCATAGGTCACTGGATGAAACTAGCTATCATGTAAATTACTTTATCTGGACCAGCATTTCCCTAGGGTGCTGAAATTATTATAGGGGGTGATGGGAAGTGATGCACACAAAAATCATATTGATACCTAATTGTGCATATTTGACTTTTTCCATGCTATTTTATTTTACTAGTGTTCTTACTTCTTCTACAAACAATAGTCAATTTATTTCAGTTCTAAGGAATCAAGAAAATAAATAATCAAGCAGTACACTTCACTTTTTATCCTCCTAATACCAAGATAGGGGTGCTAGACTGCTTAGACATGACAACAGGGGGTGCTATGGTCGGAAAATGTTCTCAAACGCTGATTTAAACCAAATAATTTCCTTATGATAGTATACATCAAGTTACCAACCTGTTACCTTCCTCAACAATCGATCTGTCCCATGCAGTCATTGTTACATTGTATCAAGTTAATCAACAATTATGTTGGTCCTTTTATAAGTGTATATGAACAGTTTGCCAGCATTGCTCCATTCTGCATGGTTGAAAACCCATTTTGCAGAACATGGACTGTATAACTCATGGTCTTTAATTTAGAAAAAAGTAAATAAGTAACCCTATGACAATTTAAACATTTTTCCTTTGAAGTGCGACCAAGTCATATAATACATGAAGGATGTACTAGTAAGTATTTTGCCAACGCCAGCTATACTAAATTAAAATTTCTGTAGGTTTGTTTATTTACTACCGGAGGCAAAATAAACTTTGCAAAATTTGACTGACTGTTTGTTTACTAATTTATGGGACAGTCTGTGCTTTTGCAAAGATTTTCTTAGGACTGTTTGAAAACTGTCTTACTCTATGAGTCTATCCTTTTCCCTTCTATACAGTAGAGTTCCTGTCTTTCGGTATTAGTGACCATATTTAGGATAATTACACTAAATTCAGAATGATTTTCATGAGAGTATGTTTAGAATGAATATAAGCATGCTATCAAATCTAGTCTGGAAGAATAGTGTATTGAATTCTTGAACAATCATACAATGTATGCGCTTTTGCTCGTCATGAATCATTATGATTTAGTGGAAATGAGTCTCCAAGCTCATGACATTGTCAATAATATGATTATTCATTTCATTAATATATACAACCAGCAACAAAAGCAGTGTCACCTCTTTAGACCGAGCTCGGACAGGTAATGTTCTTCTTACTCTGAAAGGTGTCTGGCCTAAATTGACGACCCGCTGTAGTTAGACTCGCCATTGAAGCCATTCATTTGTATAATTATAATACAATATGTTCTATGTGTGAAGATGCACAATGAATATCAGACGGGTCACAGCAATAGTTATGTACATCAACATTATTTGATAATAAGAATTGCAGCTAATGTTACACGAAATGTAAGAATGTTTTTCTCTAACATTCTAGCTATTCCAACATTTCGCAAGATCACTGCAACGGGTGTCCCTTCTCAATGCATATCAACATTCCACGTCCATCCTCTACATGGAAGAACTTCAACATACGGACCATAAACAGACTTCATGAAAATTTGCAACCTTTCATATATGCCTTACTGAGATTCAGTCAATATAAATGCATATCAAAAACCGGCAGAAGCAACAGGAAATTAAGAATACCTGAATGATGATTATTTCAAGTTTTTATTAGTACTTTTTCATGACACTGTGCCTCATATTAATAATTTATAACCAAAAGCAATCTTGAGAAATATGAGTGTTTAATATTTGGTAAACAATGATTACACATACATAATTTACATATTAAATTGGAGATACAATCTGACTTGTGAGTCCTCAGAATGAGAGATAGTCCAAAACTTAGAATATATAGAGCAAGTGCGTGTGTGGTGTATTTATATATTTGGAAGTGGTGACTTGCAGTGAGGTAGTAGTGAGGGTGAATGAATGAATGAGATGCAAGTTATGGTGGATGAGGTGTTGTGTTGAGACGTTGGATCGTGCGTTGCATTTGGGAGATTTGGTTCTTTTTTTTCTTTGTATGTTTGACAGCGGTAGGTGTGGTTGGTAGCCATTGTTAGGTAGGACAAAGGAGATGTAAAGAGCAGCAGCAGCCATATTGGTCGTTACGGGGCTGCTTGCGAATTGAATGAGGGTGTAAAGAGTGGAAAGTGTTAAGAACCACTGACTGTTTAAGTGTCAATTGTATTTAAAGTTACCACTTGAAGAGGTAGTTTGTTGGAAAGATTTACAATGCGTTTAAAGAAAAGAAAGAAAGATTGATTGGTGTTTGATCTGTTATGGACTCTTTTGTAGCCATTATTTCTTGTGATAGTACTACGGTCCAGAATGAAATAATCATGTATATTGATATTAAGGAAACCATGACTAAGCTAAGTAGACTCAAGGCTCTTGGTAGAGTTTATTACGAGGTCGATAAGTATTTGTAGTGAAGCTGGTTCGGATTGACCAAGAGTCCTAGGACAGAGCAGACAGAGAAAGTGAAATATGGGCCGTTTGTTCATAAGTTGGCATAAATGAAAGGAGAATTGTAAGACAGAAAAAGAAGAGAAGATCAATAAAAACCAACAGCATCTGGTGTTCCCAGGCGGTCACCCATCCAAGTACTAACCAGACCCAACGCTGCTTAACTTCGCTGATCGGACGAGAAGCGGTGTGATCAGAGTGGTATGGCCGTTGGCCCTCATTGACAAACCTTTTCTCAACCTAAACAACATTTTCCCAATACTTCTTACTTCACTTCATGCATTACACCATAGCATTACACCAATTGTATCAAATCTACTTCCCAAGTGTCTCTTTCACTTTTATTTCTTCCTTAATTACTTCCTACATTTATCATATCAGCCTTGCCTTTCTCTCTTCTTTCTTTAGCTAAATCATCAGCTACATCATTCACAGACTCATGCCCTCGTTTTGTACTAGCTCTAATGATTTGATACAATATCAGATGCACAATAGTCAATGACAGATCTTACTGTCGTCAGATAGATTGATCTTAATACATGTATATCAATGCCTTTACCTTTGTTAGCTAGATTTTTTTTCAAGCTTTGAGTCTAGACATACATATCTTTTTAACATGTGATATTTGGCTTTTGGTATTACTAAATGATGTATACATACCAAGATATTTATAAGTCTTCAATTTATCTTTTCTAATTTGACTCCATTTAACCACAACTCTTCATCGTGTGTCATTCTTGTTTGATATCTAGTTTTATGTTGATTCATAACTAATCCCAATATTTTACACAGCTGTTGTAGGTCACTTAAAGCATTACTCATCGACCCTTTAGTTTTGCATTGTATAAGGATGTCATCAGCATAAATTATCATTTCAGCTCCGTAGGAAAAGTTATAACTTACAATTTGATCCATACATACATACATACATACATACATACATACATACACCAGGGGTTTTTCCCCCTTACAAGGGAGGTAGCCAAAAAGGAAAAGGCATAAAATAATTCCCACCCATTCCATCCCTGAATACACTCCACACCCCTCCACCCTCCCTCTTATCTTAGCACCTCCTGGATGACGGGTCATCCCTGCACCTTGTCCACTGCCCTGGGTCAGAAGCAGTGTCGCAAGGCACAGCACATCCACAGCAAGGCCGCTTCATTAAATCGGCGATCCCCCCTCTCCGTCCCCCCTGCATAAAAGGAGAAGACGGGGAGAAATCCCTTCGGGCTGCGTCAAATTTTGCTCACACATACTACCTCACCCCCCATCCCCCCGCCCATTTCACCTCATACATCACAACATCATCCATATACAACCATTCTCCATTCACCCCTGTCTTCTGTCCTCTCCCGTCCTTCCTCAACAAACATTCCCCTCTTCCCCAAAGCCCCCTTCACCCCATCTATCCACCTCATCCTAGGACGTCCCCTCATGTTCACTCCCTCCACATCTGCCTTCCATACCTCTTTTATTAGTTTTTCTTCACTCATTCTTTCCATGTGCCCAAACCACCCTAATACTCTTTCATCAACCCTATCTCCCAACTCCCTTTCCACCCCTCTTCTCCTCCTCACCTCCTCATTTCTCACTCTATCTAGCCTAGTAACCCCCATCATACTTCTCAGACACCTCATCTCAAACACATTCAAACTCCTTCTCTCTTCCTCTTTTCTGCCCCATACAGTGCAGAGAACATTAAAAAGCATTGGGCTTAACACTACTCCTTGTAGGGTGCCCGATTCCATCTCCTTCTCTTCTGACTCGTTCCCTTGAAATCAAAAATTTCCTCTTCTTCTAGTAAGACAGTCTACTATCCAAGATCAAAATTTACCCTTGATTCCTTTGTTTACTAATCCTTCCAAAATAACATTTCTATTTGCTCTATCAAATGCACCTTTTAAATCAATAAAAAAGTCTATCATTAATTTCTGCATTACTCATACATTCAATAACACAATCTGTAGTGCTTTTACTTTTCATATATCCATATAGATTTTTAGATATTAAATGAACGACAGTTAGAGGCTCGTCTGCGCGATAGAGTAGAACACATACTGCCAGAGATTCGACATGGGTTCAGACCAAACAGAGGGACTTCAGATCTAATCTTCGCTTTAAAGATTATCTTCGAAAAGTCATGGGAGTTTGATAAAGACAAATATGTAATACTCTTAGATCTAGAGAAAGCATTTGATCGCGTACCAAAGGATAAGCTGTGGTCAGTACTCCAAACTACGGAATACCAAATACCCCCAAAACTGAGAAGAGCTATTAAGAGCCTTTACAATTCCAATAATACAGCAGTCAAGCCCGTTAGTGAGACCTTACAGTGCTTCGATATATCATCTAGAGTGCGCCAGGGTAGTGTGCTATCCCCAATGCTCTTTATCATATTAATGGATGAAGTGATAAAGGAAGTTCAATTTAGAAGAGGAGAAAGGGATCCTATAGAATCATTGCAATTTGCCTATGCAGATGATATACTCAACATTGAATCATCTTCACACGCTGCAAGTCAATCCTTAAATCTATGGAAGGCGGTACTCACAGAGTACAGACTAAAGCTAAATCTTGGTCAAACTGAAATAATGGTAGTAAGCAGGAGAGAAGAAACATTGAACATGGAGATCAATGGAGTACCTATTCAGCAGAAAGAAACCGTCAAATATTTACGAGTCACCTGGGATGGCAAAGCAAAAGACCAAAGTGCAGTACAAGCTAGAATTGCTGCCTATAGCCAAAACCTAGGGCTACTATACCCATTGATGAAAGATCGAAATGTCCCTACCGCGGTTAAAATAGTCATATACAAGAGTATTCTTAGACCCATATTGACATATGGATGTCAATCTTGGACTTTAACGACAAAGACCAGCAGCAAAGTCCAAGCAGTAGAAACGAGAGCATTGAGACTCATCAAGGGGGTTACGAGCTTTGACTACATACGCAATGATGCAATTAGGCAAGAGTTGGAGGTAGAGAGCATCTTAGAGTTTGTCCAACGTGTACAACTAAGATGGTTTGGATATGTTGAACGAATGGATCAGGAGAGGACCCCAAAGAGATGGCTTTATTGGACACCAACCGGTAAGCGACCCGTTCGACGACCCACAAACAGATGGATGATAATGAATATTGACGATGGGCTACGCCGACGGGGCACAACACTTGAACAAGTACGTCAAAACCGGATCTTCGACGACAGGGCAAGTTGGCGGTCTCTCATACTGTCAGGTGGCGACGCCTAACAGGAGTCTGGTATATATAGATATTAAATTATCTATCTTATACATTATTCTGCTTAGCACTACTCGCTCCATTCTTTTACATAGGTAAGATGTCAACGAAACCGGCCTATAATCACAATTTGTTATTTCTATTATTATTTTATCATTATTATTCTTATTTTATTATTATTGTATTATTTTATTGTTATCTTTATTATCATCTTTAATTCTGTATCATTTTATTATTTTGTATTGTTTTTTATCATTATTCTCTTATTTTCATTATTTTGTATTATTTTTATTCTTATTTCATTTCTATTTTCACTTTGTTATTATCATTATTATTTTGATTATTAATACTATCATTATTTTTATTATAATTATTAATATTTTTATCATTATTACTATTATTATTATTATTATATTTATTATTAATACTATTATTATTTTTATTACTATTATTATTATTATTATTATTATTATTATTATTATTATTATTATTATTATTATTATTATTATTATTATTATTATTATTATTATTATTATTATTGTCATCATTATTATTACAATATCGAATTCTC
>NC_134784.1:60277957-60280457 GCF_046742065.1 Oratosquilla oratoria
GTAAAGAGTGGAAAGTGTTAAGAACCACTGACTGTTTAAGTGTCAATTGTATTTAAAGTTACCACTTGAAGAGGTAGTTTGTTGGAAAGATTTACAATGCGTTTAAAGAAAAGAAAGAAAGATTGATTGGTGTTTGATCTGTTATGGACTCTTTTGTAGCCATTATTTCTTGTGATAGTACTACGGTCCAGAATGAAATAATCATGTATATTGATATTAAGGAAACCATGACTAAGCTAAGTAGACTCAAGGCTCTTGGTAGAGTTTATTACGAGGTCGATAAGTATTTGTAGTGAAGCTGGTTCGGATTGACCAAGAGTCCTAGGACAGAGCAGACAGAGAAAGTGAAATATGGGCCGTTTGTTCATAAGTTGGCATAAATGAAAGGAGAATTGTAAGACAGAAAAAGAAGAGAAGATCAATAAAAACCAACAGCATCTGGTGTTCCCAGGCGGTCACCCATCCAAGTACTAACCAGACCCAACGCTGCTTAACTTCGCTGATCGGACGAGAAGCGGTGTGATCAGAGTGGTATGGCCGTTGGCCCTCATTGACAAACCTTTTCTCAACCTAAACAACATTTTCCCAATACTTCTTACTTCACTTCATGCATTACACCATAGCATTACACCAATTGTATCAAATCTACTTCCCAAGTGTCTCTTTCACTTTTATTTCTTCCTTAATTACTTCCTACATTTATCATATCAGCCTTGCCTTTCTCTCTTCTTTCTTTAGCTAAATCATCAGCTACATCATTCACAGACTCATGCCCTCGTTTTGTACTAGCTCTAATGATTTGATACAATATCAGATGCACAATAGTCAATGACAGATCTTACTGTCGTCAGATAGATTGATCTTAATACATGTATATCAATGCCTTTACCTTTGCTAGCTAGATTTTTTTTTCAAGGTTTGAGTCTAGACATACATATCTTTTTAACATGTGATATTTGGCTTTTGGTATTACTAAATGATGTATACATACCAAGATATTTATAAGTCTTCAATTTATCTTTTCTAATTTGACTCCATTTAACCACAACTCTTCATCGTGTGTCATTCTTGTTTGATATCTAGTTTTATGTTGATTCATAACTAATCCCAATATTTTACACAGCTGTTGTAGGTCACTTAAAGCATTACTCATCGACCCTTTAGTTTTGCATTGTATAAGGATGTCATCAGCATAAATTATCATTTCAGCTCCGTAGGAAAAGTTATAACTTACAATTTGATCCATACATACATACATACATACATACATACATACATACACCAGGGGTTTTTCCCCCTTACAAGGGAGGTAGCCAAAAAGGAAAAGGCATAAAATAATTCCCACCCATTCCATCCCTGAATACACTCCACACCCCTCCACCCTCCCTCTTATCTTAGCACCTCCTGGATGACGGGTCATCCCTGCACCTTGTCCACTGCCCTGGGTCAGAAGCAGTGTCGCAAGGCACAGCACATCCACAGCAAGGCCGCTTCATTAAATCGGCGATCCCCCCTCTCCGTCCCCCCTGCATAAAAGGAGAAGACGGGGAGAAATCCCTTCGGGCTGCGTCAAATTTTGCTCACACATACTACCTCACCCCCCATCCCCCCGCCCATTTCACCTCATACATCACAACATCATCCATATACAACCATTCTCCATTCACCCCTGTCTTCTGTCCTCTCCCGTCCTTCCTCAACAAACATTCCCCTCTTCCCCAAAGCCCCCTTCACCCCATCTATCCACCTCATCCTAGGACGTCCCCTCATGTTCACTCCCTCCACATCTGCCTTCCATACCTCTTTTATTAGTTTTTCTTCACTCATTCTTTCCATGTGCCCAAACCACCCTAATACTCTTTCATCAACCCTATCTCCCAACTCCCTTTCCACCCCTCTTCTCCTCCTCACCTCCTCATTTCTCACTCTATCTAGCCTAGTAACCCCCATCATACTTCTCAGACACCTCATCTCAAACACATTCAAACTCCTTCTCTCTTCCTCTTTTCTGCCCCATACAGTGCAGAGAACATTAAAAAGCATTGGGCTTAACACTACTCCTTGTAGGGTGCCCGATTCCATCTCCTTCTCTTCTGACTCGTTCCCTTGAAATCAAAAATTTCCTCTTCTTCTAGTAAGACAGTCTACTATCCAAGATCAAAATTTACCCTTGATTCCTTTGTTTACTAATCCTTCCAAAATAACATTTCTATTTGCTCTATCAAATGCACCTTTTAAATCAATAAAAAAGTCTATCATTAATTTCTGCATTACTCATACATTCAATAACACAATCTGTAGTGCTTTTACTTTTCATATATCCATATAGATTTTTAGATATTAAATGAACGACAGTTAGAGGCTCGTCTGCGCGATAGAGTAGAACACATACTGCCAGAGATTCGACATGGGTTCAGACCAAACAGAGGGACTTCAGATCTAATCTTCGCTTTAAAGATTATCTTCGAAAAGTCATGGGAGTTTGATAAAGACAAATATG
>NC_134784.1:60285457-60287957 GCF_046742065.1 Oratosquilla oratoria
ACCAACAGCATCTGGTGTTCCCAGGCGGTCACCCATCCAAGTACTAACCAGACCCAACGCTGCTTAACTTCGCTGATCGGACGAGAAGCGGTGTGATCAGAGTGGTATGGCCGTTGGCCCTCATTGACAAACCTTTTCTCAACCTAAACAACATTTTCCCAATACTTCTTACTTCACTTCATGCATTACACCATAGCATTACACCAATTGTATCAAATCTACTTCCCAAGTGTCTCTTTCACTTTTATTTCTTCCTTAATTACTTCCTACATTTATCATATCAGCCTTGCCTTTCTCTCTTCTTTCTTTAGCTAAATCATCAGCTACATCATTCACAGACTCATGCCCTCGTTTTGTACTAGCTCTAATGATTTGATACAATATCAGATGCACAATAGTCAATGATAGATCTTACTGTCGTCAGATAGATTGATCTTAATACATGTATATCAATGCCTTTACCTTTGCTAGCTAGATTTTTTTTTCAAGGTTTGAGTCTAGACATACATATCTTTTTAACATGTGATATTTGGCTTTTGGTATTACTAAATGATGTATACATACCAAGATATTTATAAGTCTTCAATTTATCTTTTCTAATTTGACTCCATTTAACCACAACTCTTCATCGTGTGTCATTCTTGTTTGATATCTAGTTTTATGTTGATTCATAACTAATCCCAATATTTTACACAGCTGTTGTAGGTCACTTAAAGCATTACTCATCGACCCTTTAGTTTTGCATTGTATAAGGATGTCATCAGCATAAATTATCATTTCAGCTCCGTAGGAAAAGTTATAACTTACAATTTGATCCATACATACATACATACATACATACATACATACACCAGGGGTTTTCCCCCCTTACAAGGGAGGTAGCCAAAAAGGAAAAGGCATAAAATCATTCCCACCCATTCCATCCCTGAATACACTCCACACCCCTCCACCCTCCCTCTTATCTTAGCACCTCCTGGATGACGGGTCATCCCTGCACCTTGTCCACTGCCCTGGGTCAGAAGCAGTGTCGCAAGGCACAGCACATCCACAGCAAGGCCGCTTCATTAAATCGGCGATCCCCCCTCTCCGTCCCCCCTGCATAAAAGGAGAAGACGGGGAGAAATCCCTTCGGGCTGCGTCAAATTTTGCTCACACATACTACCTCACCCCCCATCCCCCCGCCCATTTCACCTCATGCATCACAACATCATCCATATACAACCATTCTCCATTCACCCCTGTCTTCTGTCCTCTCCCGTCCTTCCTCAACAAACATTCCCCTCTTCCCCAAAGCCCCCTTCACCCCATCTATCCACCTCATCCTAGGACGTCCCCTCATGTTCACTCCCTCCACATCTGCCTTCCATACCTCTTTTATTAGTTTTTCTTCACTCATTCTTTCCATGTGCCCAAACCACCCTAATACTCTTTCATCAACCCTATCTCCCAACTCCCTTTCCACCCCTCTTCTCCTCCTCACCTCCTCATTTCTCACTCTATCTAGCCTAGTAACCCCCATCATACTTCTCAGACACCTCATCTCAAACACATTCAAACTCCTTCTCTCTTCCTCTTTTCTGCCCCATACAGTGCAGAGAACATTAAAAAGCATTGGGCTTAACACTACTCCTTGTAGGGTGCCCGATTCCATCTCCTTCTCTTCTGACTCGTTCCCTTGAAATCAAAAATTTCCTCTTCTTCTAGTAAGACAGTCTACTATCCAAGATCAAAATTTACCCTTGATTCCTTTGTTTACTAATCCTTCCAAAATAACATTTCTATTTGCTCTATCAAATGCACCTTTTAAATCAATAAAAAAGTCTATCATTAATTTCTGCATTACTCATACATTCAATAACACAATCTGTAGTGCTTTTACTTTTCATATATCCATATAGATTTTTAGATATTAAATGAACGACAGTTAGAGGCTCGTCTGCGCGATAGAGTAGAACACATACTGCCAGAGATTCGACATGGGTTCAGACCAAACAGAGGGACTTCAGATCTAATCTTCGCTTTAAAGATTATCTTCGAAAAGTCATGGGAGTTTGATAAAGACAAATATGTAATACTCTTAGATCTAGAGAAAGCATTTGATCGCGTACCAAAGGATAAGCTGTGGTCAGTACTCCAAACTACGGAATACCAAATACCCCCAAAACTGAGAAGAGCTATTAAGAGCCTTTACAATTCCAATAATACAGCAGTCAAGCCCGTTAGTGAGACCTTACAGTGCTTCGATATATCATCTAGAGTGCGCCAGGGTAGTGTGCTATCCCCAATGCTCTTTATCATATTAATGGATGAAGTGATAAAGGAAGTTCAATTTAGAAGAGGAGAAAGGGATCCTATAGAATCATTGCAATTTGCCTATGCAGATGATATACTCAACATTGAATCATCTTCACACGCTGCAAGTCAATCCTTAAATCTATGGAAGGCGGTACTCACAGAGTACAGACTAAAGCTAAATCTTGGTCAAACTGAAATAATGGTA
>NC_134784.1:60292957-60295457 GCF_046742065.1 Oratosquilla oratoria
GCTAGATTTTTTTTCAAGGTTTGAGTCTAGACATACATATCTTTTTAACATGTGATATTTGGCTTTTGGTATTACTAAATGATGTATACATACCGATATAAGTCTTCAATTTATCTTTTCTAATTTGACTCCATTTAACCACAACTCTTCATCGTGTGTCATTCTTGTTTGATATCTAGTTTTATGTTGATTCATAACTAATCCCAATATTTTACACAGCTGTTGTAGGTCACTTAAAGCATTACTCATCGACCCTTTAGTTTTGCATTGTATAAGGATGTCATCAGCATAAATTATCATTTCAGCTCCGTAGGAAAAGTTATAACTTACAATTTGATCCATACATACATACATACATACATACATACATACATACACCAGGGGTTTTTCCCCCTTACAAGGGAGGTAGCCAAAAAGGAAAAGGCATAAAATAATTCCCACCCATTCCATCCCTGAATACACTCCACACCCCTCCACCCTCCCTCTTATCTTAGCACCTCCTGGATGACGGGTCATCCCTGCACCTTGTCCACTGCCCTGGGTCAGAAGCAGTGTCGCAAGGCACAGCACATCCACAGCAAGGCCGCTTCATTAAATCGGCGATCCCCCCTCTCCGTCCCCCCTGCATAAAAGGAGAAGACGGGGAGAAATCCCTTCGGGCTGCGTCAAATTTTGCTCACACATACTACTACCTCACCCCCCATCCCCCCGCCCATTTCACCTCATACATCACAACATCATCCATATACAACCATTCTCCATTCACCCCTGTCTTCTGTCCTCTCCCGTCCTTCCTCAACAAACATTCCCCTCTTCCCCAAAGCCCCCTTCACCCCATCTATCCACCTCATCCTAGGACGTCCCCTCATGTTCACTCCCTCCACATCTGCCTTCCATACCTCTTTTATTAGTTTTTCTTCACTCATTCTTTCCATGTGCCCAAACCACCCTAATACTCTTTCATCAACCCTATCTCCCAACTCCCTTTCCACCCCTCTTCTCCTCCTCACCTCCTCATTTCTCACTCTATCTAGCCTAGTAACCCCCATCATACTTCTCAGACACCTCATCTCAAACACATTCAAACTCCTTCTCTCTTCCTCTTTTCTGCCCCATACAGTGCAGAGAACATTAAAAAGCATTGGGCTTAACACTACTCCTTGTAGGGTGCCCGATTCCATCTCCTTCTCTTCTGACTCGTTCCCTTGAAATCAAAAATTTCCTCTTCTTCTAGTAAGACAGTCTACTATCCAAGATCAAAATTTACCCTTGATTCCTTTGTTTACTAATCCTTCCAAAATAACATTTCTATTTGCTCTATCAAATGCACCTTTTAAATCAATAAAAAAGTCTATCATTAATTTCTGCATTACTCATACATTCAATAACACAATCTGTAGTGCTTTTACTTTTCATATATCCATATAGATTTTTAGATATTAAATGAACGACAGTTAGAGGCTCGTCTGCGCGATAGAGTAGAACACATACTGCCAGAGATTCGACATGGGTTCAGACCAAACAGAGGGACTTCAGATCTAATCTTCGCTTTAAAGATTATCTTCGAAAAGTCATGGGAGTTTGATAAAGACAAATATGTAATACTCTTAGATCTAGAGAAAGCATTTGATCGCGTACCAAAGGATAAGCTGTGGTCAGTACTCCAAACTACGGAATACCAAATACCCCCAAAACTGAGAAGAGCTATTAAGAGCCTTTACAATTCCAATAATACAGCAGTCAAGCCCGTTAGTGAGACCTTACAGTGCTTCGATATATCATCTAGAGTGCGCCAGGGTAGTGTGCTATCCCCAATGCTCTTTATCATATTAATGGATGAAGTGATAAAGGAAGTTCAATTTAGAAGAGGAGAAAGGGATCCTATAGAATCATTGCAATTTGCCTATGCAGATGATATACTCAACATTGAATCATCTTCACACGCTGCAAGTCAATCCTTAAATCTATGGAAGGCGGTACTCACAGAGTACAGACTAAAGCTAAATCTTGGTCAAACTGAAATAATGGTAGTAAGCAGGAGAGAAGAAACATTGAACATGGAGATCAATGGAGTACCTATTCAGCAGAAAGAAACCGTCAAATATTTACGAGTCACCTGGGATGGCAAAGCAAAAGACCAAAGTGCAGTACAAGCTAGAATTGCTGCCTATAGCCAAAACCTAGGGCTACTATACCCATTGATGAAAGATCGAAATGTCCCTACCGCGGTTAAAATAGTCATATACAAGAGTATTCTTAGACCCATATTGACATATGGATGTCAATCTTGGACTTTAACGACAAAGACCAGCAGCAAAGTCCAAGCAGTAGAAACGAGAGCATTGAGACTCATCAAGGGGGTTACGAGCTTTGACTACATACGCAATGATGCAATTAGGCAAGAGTTGGAGGTAGAGAGCATCTTAGAGTTTGTCCAACGTGTACAACTAAGATGGTTTGGATATGTTGAACGAATGGATCAGGAGAGGACCCCAAAGAG
>NC_134784.1:60300457-60302957 GCF_046742065.1 Oratosquilla oratoria
CCCTGAATACACTCCACACCCCTCCACCCTCCCTCTTATCTTAGCACCTCCTGGATGACGGGTCATCCCTGCACCTTGTCCACTGCCCTGGGTCAGAAGCAGTGTCGCAAGGCACAGCACATCCACAGCAAGGCCGCTTCATTAAATCGGCGATCCCCCCTCTCCGTCCCCCCTGCATAAAAGGAGAAGACGGGGAGAAATCCCTTCGGGCTGCGTCAAATTTTGCTCACACATACTACCTCACCCCCCATCCCCCCGCCCATTTCACCTCATACATCACAACATCATCCATATACAACCATTCTCCATTCACCCCTGTCTTCTGTCCTCTCCCGTCCTTCCTCAACAAACATTCCCCTCTTCCCCAAAGCCCCCTTCACCCCATCTATCCACCTCATCCTAGGACGTCCCCTCATGTTCACTCCCTCCACATCTGCCTTCCATACCTCTTTTATTAGTTTTTCTTCACTCATTCTTTCCATGTGCCCAAACCACCCTAATACTCTTTCATCAACCCTATCTCCCAACTCCCTTTCCACCCCTCTTCTCCTCCTCACCTCCTCATTTCTCACTCTATCTAGCCTAGTAACCCCCATCATACTTCTCAGACACCTCATCTCAAACACATTCAAACTCCTTCTCTCTTCCTCTTTTCTGCCCCATACAGTGCAGAGAACATTAAAAAGCATTGGGCTTAACACTACTCCTTGTAGGGTGCCCGATTCCATCTCCTTCTCTTCTGACTCGTTCCCTTGAAATCAAAAATTTCCTCTTCTTCTAGTAAGACAGTCTACTATCCAAGATCAAAATTTACCCTTGATTCCTTTGTTTACTAATCCTTCCAAAATAACATTTCTATTTGCTCTATCAAATGCACCTTTTAAATCAATAAAAAAGTCTATCATTAATTTCTGCATTACTCATACATTCAATAACACAATCTGTAGTGCTTTTACTTTTCATATATCCATATAGATTTTTAGATATTAAATGAACGACAGTTAGAGGCTCGTCTGCGCGATAGAGTAGAACACATACTGCCAGAGATTCGACATGGGTTCAGACCAAACAGAGGGACTTCAGATCTAATCTTCGCTTTAAAGATTATCTTCGAAAAGTCATGGGAGTTTGATAAAGACAAATATGTAATACTCTTAGATCTAGAGAAAGCATTTGATCGCGTACCAAAGGATAAGCTGTGGTCAGTACTCCAAACTACGGAATACCAAATACCCCCAAAACTGAGAAGAGCTATTAAGAGCCTTTACAATTCCAATAATACAGCAGTCAAGCCCGTTAGTGAGACCTTACAGTGCTTCGATATATCATCTAGAGTGCGCCAGGGTAGTGTGCTATCCCCAATGCTCTTTATCATATTAATGGATGAAGTGATAAAGGAAGTTCAATTTAGAAGAGGAGAAAGGGATCCTATAGAATCATTGCAATTTGCCTATGCAGATGATATACTCAACATTGAATCATCTTCACACGCTGCAAGTCAATCCTTAAATCTATGGAAGGCGGTACTCACAGAGTACAGACTAAAGCTAAATCTTGGTCAAACTGAAATAATGGTAGTAAGCAGGAGAGAAGAAACATTGAACATGGAGATCAATGGAGTACCTATTCAGCAGAAAGAAACCGTCAAATATTTACGAGTCACCTGGGATGGCAAAGCAAAAGACCAAAGTGCAGTACAAGCTAGAATTGCTGCCTATAGCCAAAACCTAGGGCTACTATACCCATTGATGAAAGATCGAAATGTCCCTACCGCGGTTAAAATAGTCATATACAAGAGTATTCTTAGACCCATATTGACATATGGATGTCAATCTTGGACTTTAACGACAAAGACCAGCAGCAAAGTCCAAGCAGTAGAAACGAGAGCATTGAGACTCATCAAGGGGGTTACGAGCTTTGACTACATACGCAATGATGCAATTAGGCAAGAGTTGGAGGTAGAGAGCATCTTAGAGTTTGTCCAACGTGTACAACTAAGATGGTTTGGATATGTTGAACGAATGGATCAGGAGAGGACCCCAAAGAGATGGCTTTATTGGACACCAACCGGTAAGCGACCCGTTCGACGACCCACAAACAGATGGATGATAATGAATATTGACGATGGGCTACGCCGACGGGGCACAACACTTGAACAAGTACGTCAAAACCGGATCTTCGACGACAGGGCAAGTTGGCGGTCTCTCATACTGTCAGGTGGCGACGCCTAACAGGAGTCTGGTATATATAGATATTAAATTATCTATCTTATACATTATTCTGCTTAGCACTACTCGCTCCATTCTTTTACATAGGTAAGATGTCAACGAAACCGGCCTATAATCACAATTTGTTATTTCTATTATTATTTTATCATTATTATTCTTATTTTATTATTATTGTATTATTTTATTGTTATCTTTATTATCATCTTTAATTCTGTATCATTTTATTATTTTGTATTGTTTTTTATCATTATTCTCTTATTTTCATTATTTTG
>NC_134784.1:60315084-60330084 GCF_046742065.1 Oratosquilla oratoria
TCTACGCTCGGCTGGCTGAGGTAATGGCTGAAAAGAAATAACAACCAAAAAGCAGCATTGTTTCATGGATGAGATGTAGACTGTCATTCTCACTCCTAAGATCAGCCCTCCTATGCCTGAGAGGTACCAGGTCCCCACCGCCAAAATCAACACATATACAAAACCTAGATTTTGAGCAGACGGTGGTTGACAGTAGGACAAATGAACTTTTGTATTAGGCATTATTAAAAATAAATAAATAAATAAATAGCTAAATAAAAGGGTTGTCGACCACAGTCATTGGCGCGAGAGGGGCCAATGAACTGTGTCTGTGGAAGACAGACCTTGCTGCTTCCACCACACAGTTCCACTAGGATGGAGGTCGTATTTTTAATCAAAAGTAGTAGTAGTAGTAGTAGTAGTAGTAGTAGTAGTAGTAGTAGTAGTAGTAGTAGTAGTAGTAGTAGTAGTAGTAGTAGTAGAAGTAGTAGTAGTAGTAGTAGTAGTAGTAGTAGTAGTAGTAGTAGTAGTAGTAGTAGTAGTAGTAGATGTAGTAGTAGTAGTAGTAGTAGTAGTAGTAGTAGTAGTAGTAGTAGTAGTAGTAGTAGTAGTAGAAGTAGTAGTAGTAGTAGTAGTAGTAGTAGTAGTAGTAGTAGTAGTAGTAGTAGTAGTAGTAGTAGTAGTTGCTAGTCTTGTAGTAGCAGTAGTGAGAGTAAGAGGAGGAGTAGGAGGAGCAGATAGAGGATAATGGCAATGTATAGTTGAGGAAGAAAGGTAGAAGGAGGAAGAGAGGGAAGAAGAGAAGGAGAAAGAGGAGGGGAAGGGGAATGAAGAAGAAGCGGAAGCGGTGTGAGAAAAGAGTGAAGAGGAGTAAGAGAGGAGTGAAAAGGGATGAGGAAGGTTTGGTGGAGTATGAGACAATATTCCTATAATATCTGGTGATGGGAGACAATGTTGTCATGGAAACACCAGACGAACTAAGCAAATGATACCATGCAAAGACATCACGTGGACATCCAATAACAAGACACAGAGATTTAAAAGCCATGACGCCACAAAAGAGTAGGAAACATGACATAATATGGCATATTGAAAATTCGCACTTCACATTCACTTTTTATACCTAACACCCACCTCTCCCCCTCAACACTTCGCCCATATTTTTGATACCACCACTGCCACCAGCTAAGACTCACGAAAGACACAATCCTCGCAAGAAAGGGGTTCGAATCAGTACACGCACAGCGAACAGATGACAAGCAATCTGAACCAATTAGTGACGTGAAATCCCATTACCAGGTTGCTGCAGGTACATGCCTGAGGCAGCAGCGCTGCAGGAGAGGGACGCCAGAGGAAGGGAAGACGAGCAGTGACAGCGAGGCGGACGCAGGCAAAACAAGGACGTTGTAGTGTCTGCAGATATAAAGAGAGAGGTAGAAAGGTAGAGAGAGAAAGAGAGAGATTTAGAAGCAGACTGAAGCGGAGGAGGGGAGGAATATGGAAATGGATGAAACGATAGAAAAAGAAAAAATACGACGGAAAAGTGAAAAAAAAATAGACATGCAAATAGATAATAAAAATAATAATAATAATAATAATAATAATAATAATAATAATAATAATAATAATAATAATAATAATAATAATAATAATAATAATAATAATAATAATAATAATAATAATAATAATAATAATAATAATAATAATAATAATAATAATAATAATAATAATAATAATAATAATAATAATAATAATAATAATAATAATAATAATAATAATAATAATAATAAATAATAATAATAATATAATAATAATAATAATAATAATAATAATAATAATAATAATAATAATAATAATAATAATAATAATAATAATAATAATAATAATAATAATAATAATAATAATAATGATAATAATAATAATAATAATAATAATAATAATAATAATAATAATAATAATAATAATAATAATAATAATAATAATAATAATAATAATAATAATAATAATAATAATAATAATAATAATAGCAATAATAATAATAATAATAATAATAATAATAATAAAATAATAATGATAATAATAATAATAATAATAATAATAATAATAAAATAATAATGATAATAATAATAATAATAACAATAAAAATGATAATAATAAAATAATAATAATAATAATAATAATAATAATAATAATAATAATAATAATAATAATAATAATAATAATAATAATAATAATAATAATAATAATAATAATAATAATAATAATAATAATAATAATAATAATAATAATAATAATAACAATAATAATAATAGTGATAATAATAATAATAATAATCATTGTCATCACAGTAGTAGTAGTAGTAGTAGTAGTAGTAGTAGTAGTAGTAGTAGTAGTAGTAGTAGTAGTAGTAGTAGTAGTAGTAGTAGTAGTAGTAGTAGTAGTAGTAGTAGTAATGATAATAATAATAATAATAACAACAATAATAATAATACATACATATACCAAAGCTTGTTTCCCCCTTACCAGGGGGGTAGCCAAAAAGGACAAGGCACAAAAACATTCCCACCCATTTCATCCCCGAAAACACTCCACACCCCTCCACCCTCCCTCCCATCATAGCACCTCCTAGATGATGGGTCATCCCTGCACCCTGTCCACTGCCCTGGGTTAGAAGCAGTGTCGCAGGACACAGCACATCCACAGCAAGGCCGCTTCATTAAATCGGCGACCCCCCTCTCCGTCCCCCCATATAAAGGAGAGGACGGGGAGAAATCACCTTCGGGCTGCGTCAAAAATTTTTGCTCACACACACTATCTCACCCCCATTCCCCTGTCCAATCCACCTCATGCATCACAACATTTTCCATATACAACCATTCTCCATTCATCCCTGTCTTCTGTCCTCTCCCGTCCTTCCTCAACCGACATTCCCCTCTTCCCCAAAGCCCCCTTCACCCCATCCATCCATCTCATCCTAGGACGTCCCCTAATGTTCACTCCCTCCACATCTGCCTTCCATACCTCCTTTACTAGTCTTTCTTCACTCATTCTTTCCATGTGTC
The DNA here is from genome assembly GCF_046742065.1 of Oratosquilla oratoria. Classification (NCBI taxonomy): domain Eukaryota; kingdom Metazoa; phylum Arthropoda; class Malacostraca; order Stomatopoda; family Squillidae; genus Oratosquilla; species Oratosquilla oratoria. Next base: position 60,318,126 of record NC_134784.1, read on the forward strand.
CAAACCATCCTAATAACCTTTCATCCACCCTATCTCCCAGCTCCCTTTCCACCCCTGTTCTCCTCCTCACTTCCTCTTTTCTCACTCTATCTAGCCTAGTAACCCCCATCGTACTTCTCAGACACTTCATCTCAAACACATTCAAGCTCCTTCTCTCTTCCTCTCTCATGTTCCATGTTTCTGCTCCATACAGTGCTGTTGGCACAATCACTCCATACAGTCTCCTCTTAGCATCAATTCCCAGATTCCTATTCCTCATTACACTTTTTAAACCACCAAGGCATTTACTCGCTTCTCTTAATCTACATTCTACCTCCACCTTCACTCCACCCTTTCCTGCCACATTTGCACCCAAATATCTAAAACTATCCACTTCCTCCAGTTGCTCTCCCTTAATGCTCACTTCCAGATTACTGCCACTTTCACCCCTTGTACATCTCATCACCTTACTTTTACCCACATTTGTCTTTAGCTTTCTTCTATCACACACTCTCCCAAACTCTGTCACCAGCTTCCTCAATCCCTCCTCCGATCCTGCCACAAGCGCAGTGTCGTCCGTAAACAACAGCTGGCTCACCTCCCACTTTTCTCCATTTTCTTTAACCATCTCCAATCCCTGACCCACTACCCTTGCATTCACCTCTCGCACCACCCCATCCATGTATAAGTTGAACAGCCAGGGTGACATAACGCATCCTTGACGAAGTCCCACCTTTACCTCGAACCACTCACTCTCTCAATTTCTAATCCTGACACAAGCTCTACTACTCTCATAAAAACTCTTGACAGCTCCTAGAAGCTTTCCTCCTATCCCGTATATCCGCAAAAACTCCCACAGTGCCTTTCTATCTACCCTGTCGTAAGCCTTTTCCAGATCCATAAAAGCCCCAAAAAACATCCTTCCCCTTACCTATAGCTTTCTCACATATCTGTCTTACCACAAAAATCTTATCTACACAACCTCTACCCGTCCTATATCCACACTGTTCCTCACCAATTACTCCCTCTGTTCCTCTCCTAATCCGCTCAATCAAGATCCTCCCATAAGCCTTCCCAGATACACTTAACAAGCTAATCCCTCTGAAACTACTACATGCACTCGTGTCCCCTTTTCCCTTGTAAAGTGGAACTATACAGGCACTCCTCCAGTCCTCTGGCACTCTACCCTCTCTCCAGCAAACATTAAATAACCTCACGAACCAGTCCACCATCATTGTAACTCCTTTTTTTTAGACATTCTGCATGGCATCCATCCAGATCAGGTGCCTTACTTGCTTTCATCATTCATCGTTGTGTCGCCCTGGCTGTTTAACTTATACATGGATGGGGTAGTGCGAGAGGTAAATGCAAGGGTAGTGGGTCAGGGATTGGAGATGGTTAAAGAAAATGGAGAAAAGTGGGAGGTGAGCCAGCTGTTGTTTGCGGACGACACTGCGCTTGTGGGAGGATCGGAGGAGGGATTGAGGAAGTTGGTGACAGAGTTTGGGAGAGTGTGTGATAGAAGAAAGCTCAGGATAAATGTGGGTAAAAGTAAGGTGATGAGATGTACAAGGGGTGAAAGTGGCAGTAGTCTGGAAGTGAGCATTAAGGGAGAGCAACTGGAGGAAGTGGATAGTTTTAGATACTTGGGTGTAAATGTGGCAGGAAAAAGTGGAGTGAAGGTGGAGGTAGAATGTAGATTGAAAGAGGCGAGTAAATGCCTTGGTGGATTAAAAAGTATAATGAGGAATAGACATTTGGGAATGGATGCTAAGAGGAGACTGTATGAAGGAGTGATTGTGCCAACAGCACTGTATGGGGCAGAAACATGGAACATAAGAGAGGAAGAGAGAAGGAGCTTGAATGTGTTTGAGATGAGGTGTCTGAGAAGTATGATGGGGGTTACTAGGGTAGATAGAGTGAGAAATGAGGTGAGGAGGAGAACAGGGGTGGAAAAGGAGTTGGGAGATGGGGTTGATGAAAGAGTATTGGGATGGTTTGGACACATGGGGAGAATGAGTGAAGAAAGACTAGTAAAAGAGGTATGGAAGGCAGATGTGGAGGGAGTGAACATGAAGGGACATCCTAGGATGAGGTGGATGAATGGGGTGAAGGGGGCTTTGGGGAAGATGGGAATGTCGGTTGAGGAAGGACGGGAGACGACAGAAGACAGGGGTGAATGGAGAATGGTTGTATATGGAAAATGTTGTGATGCATGAGGTGGAATGGGCAGGGGGGGCATGGTGAGTGAGGTAGTATGTGTTGTAACGGGACGGGTGTAACGGTATCGTTACATCATTTCCATCCAACGTTACTTGTAGACACAAAATGTAACGGGGTCGTCACATCATCACAAAAGGGTTCACTGCACAAACGCCTCTAAGTTTTTGTTCTTTATTGTCGTATCCAACACAAAGTTAGTTCACACACTATTACACAGTCTTATCACTAGGGCACGTCACTAAAAACCGACCGCTCCACGGGTGTGTGAGCTGGTTTTGATGCCCGGAAATGATGAGTAAGGGAAAATCTAGAGTTGCTCTGAATCGTGAACTTCTCTTATTGTTTTATTTATTTTGTTGTCCCACAAGGGTGGGGTAACTGCATTGATTACTTATTGCTATCTACTATCATACATGTTAATTATATATCCAGGGGAGGATCGTTAGTATACGTAATATCGTATGTCAGTACTGGGTGGCTACTCGGTTGATCGCGTGTGTTCGTTCATGTGTTTGGTGGTCGAGGTGTTGTTGCGAAGCCAAAAGGATTGACTCAGCGATTTCCACTGAGCCTCGTGATGTTTGATTCAGCGATTAATGCCTGTGCTGGACAGTGTGTTAGGGAGTGGGTTATATGACTGGGGTTATATTACTCGTCATGTATGTGAGCCGTATACATATCGCTCTCCCCCTGGGGTTAGGTGGCTCCCGGCACCTAGGTTACATGGTTTACAAAAGTATTTATATGGGTAATACATCGAGAAAAAAATTTCAGAGACACAAAATCCTGTGGGATTAAAAATGTGAAGATGGGGGGGGGGGTGTTGAAGTGAATCTGAGGTCCCAAGGGGGATCATGAACTGTAATTAAGGGGTAGCGATGTTGTGTCTCAGAAGTGTAGCGTTGTGTCTCACCAAATTACATGTTATATTAGATTTCACATGAAAGGTTACACTATATGTTTGATAACACTGTTTAAATCACTTTCTAAATGTTATGGTTTTTATGGTTTAACACTATCACTGTGGGGGGGGGTGTCGTTTTCTAAATAATGTTCTATGGTCAGTTTGGTGTGGCACATCTCTTTCTAACTGTTATGGCGTTCATGTGTTTTAGTACCAACACTGTAGGGAATTACATTTTCCAACCCAGTTCTATGGGTAGTGTGGTGTAACACATCGCACTTGTTGGCAATCACAAAAGATATATATATATGGTTTCCCGTAAAGAATATTACAATATTCATGAACGTGGGTGAGACACAGCATAAACTTAATCTAGGTTTACAGTAAATCGGGAATGGGAGTTGAAAGGTTATGGAAGGTTTTACTTCGTGCAACAGAATATGATTATTATTATTAGTATAAAGAGAATGATTAAGAGGGAAAGGGCTGTGGAGGTATATGGAAGAATCCTATGATGTAAGTCGAATGAATCCATGTCTAGAGTGGTTGATTTATTCAGTTGGTGTATTATGTCTATCTTGCTTGAAAGGATGGTATCGGGGATCTTAGGTAGGGGAGGGAGTATTAGTTGGGTTATGGGGCCTAGGTCGTGGGTCAAGTTGAGGGTACCTTGGTCGTGGAGGTTATTGGGGAGTAGCATTGAGTTCATCATGTAGATTTGGCAAATGTCTTGCAGTGTGACGGAGCCGTTGATCTTATGGTGGGTGGGTGGTTTACGGGGGCACATGACAGACACTAAGGTTGGATGAGGGAGATATAGGAAGTGTTTATGTCCTACATGTGTATGGTGAATTTGGGTGTTGTCTGAGAAACGGAAATCACAAGTTTCGGTAAAATGTATTCTGTCGGTTGTAAGTTCTGAGAGGCAGGGTTGGGATTTAGTTAGTTGGAAATGGAAGGGATAGGCTGGACAGATGTGGAAGTTGGGTCGTGCTGTCTTGCAAGTTGCTATGGTCTTCGGTGATGTCAGTGTTAGCCACTGACCGTCGGTTGATTTTAAGATGGTAGAGGTTGGTAGGTTGAGGGTCATTGTGCGGTTTTGGTAAGGGTATGGGAAAGGATAAATTTCCCAAAGGGAGAATCTCTTGACAGGGTCCATCGGTATGTTGATTAAAATAAATTGTTGGAAGATAGTTGATGCTAAGATGGGGTAATAATGTTGTATTTCATGTTTAGAAAAGAAGGGGGTAAGTTGTAGTGTACTGTGGGCTCGTCGTAGTGTCTGGGTAAGCTGGGTTGGGGTGATCATTTGGAAGTCGACTACACCTGCGTGGGCGTTCCAAATGTCTCTCTGTATGAGATTGGTATGGTCTTTGAGGCTATCTAGTTCTTTGTCTAGTTTATTCAGGTGATAAAGGAAGAAAAGGGCCGTTTGGGAATTTGTGATTTGAGACAACTGGGTGTTTGTGAAGTGTGCAAGGTCATTGTATTTGTCGATGACCGAATTTACAGAATCAGCGAGGAGGTCTATGTTCTGTGAATTTAAGTCTATGAGTTTGTTGTTGTTTGTTGTTGTTTGTTGAGTCTTGTTGTTGGAGTACTCTTGTTATTTTTCCTATGTGTGAATCAACTGTTTGGATGTCTTGATCAGTAGCAGTTCCAAATAGGGATTTAGAAATAATGCCAACGAAATCGAATAGACCTCTTTTGGTTCTTCCGGTCTTTGTAGTGTCGTTGTCTGGGTCTGGGAGGTGGTATATTGTGTATTTTATCTTGTCAAGTTTACTTTGTAATGAGTTGACGTTGTGGTAGAGTATCAGTGAGATCTCATAATTTTGATGAGTGTTATTTGGTACTTGCCTGCCTATCATTTTCTCTACTTGTAGTAGGTCATTTTGTAGTTTAGTAATTGGTTCTAGCAAGGATGTGGGTGAGATGCGGAGTTTCACCATGATGGAGTCTTCGACGCATGCTGTGGTGCCATGTCTGTGGACTATGGCGCCGGGCAAAAGCCTTGGGACGGAGAGGGCGAGGTGGACGATGAGAGGGAGGAGTTGTAGGGATTTCATCTGTGGAAAAAGGGGCAGTGTCTGAGTGACTAAGGATATGTTTATCTGACTCTCGCTAAGGTTATATTGGTCGGAAGGAAGTAGAGAAGTTTCAATAGATATGCGGAAAGGAGTTCTTATTAGAAATGGGCCATTTTAACCTCCACCGATAGATACATGACGTCCTGCATCTTCAGGGGCGAGAGCTAGAGTGCATGTTTAATTGCGTCGACGCAGAGTCATGGGATGAGACTTGCGTTTTGGTGATTGGTGTGTGTCTGTGGTAGGTGGGTTGTGGATGGGAGGTGAGATTGGGTCGAGGTTCAGTTTGACCTTTCTCAACTTCTCTCCATGTATGGTGAAGGTGGTGTGATCGGAAGGATCTGTTAGTAGGAAAACATTGTTAGGGAGTGAACTTGTGACTGTGAAGGGGCCTAGGAATTTGGGTTTGAGTTTGTTTGTTCTACTTGAGTCTTTTACCATGACTGAGTCGCCAAGTGCTATGTCGAGTGGTATTGACCGTTTGTGTTGTTTTGTCTTTGTCTTCTCCTGGGCTTCTTTCAGGTTTGCTCTAACTTGTTTGTAAATGGTTTGCATACCTCTTTTGATGCAGTGTGCGAGGTTATCTAGGTTGTATAAGGGTGGGGGTGGTTGGTTGAATATTTGGTAGGGTAGGCGCATTGGTTTGCCGAAAATGATCTCCTGTGGGGACATCTTTGTTGCGGAATTGACTGTGCTATTGATACTGGCTTGTACCTGTGGTAGCCAATCTTCCCAACTGTCCATGAGGTCGTTGACCAATGGTCTGAGAATCTCTAGGACCTTGCGATTTGTTCGCTCAGTCAGACCGTTTCCCTGAGGGTGGTATGCAGTGGCAAATGTTTGGTCAATGTTGTAGAGGTGTGCTATTTCGCGCATCACCTCATTTTTGAATTCTGAGCCATTGTCGGATAACATTGTGTGTGGTATGTTGTATCTACAAAAGATATTGTTGACTAGGGTTTTGGCTACAGTCTCTGCTGTTTTGTCTTGGAGTGGTATTAAGATTGTGTATTTAGAGAAATAATCAACTGCTGTGAGTACATAGTTGGAACCTTGATGGCTCGTTGGCATTTTCAGTAGGTCAATGCCAAATGTTTCCCATGGCTCAGCAGGGAGTGGGATATCTTTTATGTTGATTTCCCTCGGGTTAGGGCCTCTGAATTGGTTGCAAGTTATACAAGAATCTATGTGTGTGGTTATATCTCTTTTCATGTTTGGCCAGTAGTATGTGTGCCTAGCAGTGTTTAGTGTCTTATCTCTGCCCGAGTGGCCTCCCATTGCACTGTCGTGCAATATGTGTAGGACCTTGGGGACTTGGGCTCTGGGGATAACAGTAACCTCTCTTGTATTAATGGTTCTCCTTATGACTCCGTCGACCAGATTGAGTTCCTCAATAGGGCCAGGTGGTCGGGAGTGTAAGGGGGTTTGTGAAATGAGATGCTGTTTTATTGGGGACCATATTGGGTCTCTGTCTGTTTCATCCCTAAGTTCTTGCAGATGTATGCATGTGGTTTGGGTGACAGGGTTGATGTGGTTTTGTCTGCTCAAGGAATCTGCCACTACATTAGCTTTGCCAGCTAAGTAGGTTATTTTGGGATCAAAGTCTAGTAAGGTGGTTTTCCATCTAGCAATTCTTCCGTGAAGGTCTTTTGTGTTGAAAAGGTAAACTAGGGGTTGGTGGTCTGTAAAGATGTATATATTGTACCCTAGAATGAGATGTTTAAAGTGTTTGAGTGCCCAAACGATAGCTAACCCTTCTTTGTGTGTTGTAGAGTAATTATTTTCAGCTTTGTTGAGGACTCTACTTGCGTAGGCTATGGGGTGCTCTTTGCCATTGTCGTCCTTTTGTTGTAAGACTGCGCCTATTCCTACAGAGGAGGCGTCTGTGTAAAGAAGGAATTCCTTCTTCATGTCAGGGAAAACTAGTACAGGGGCTGTGGTGAGTGCGTGTTTGAGAGTGTCGAAACTTTGCTGTTCTGTTTCTGACCATTGAAATGGCTCGCCTTTCCTTGTGAATTTGGTCAGAGGGGAAGCAATATCAGCAAAGTTTCTGATAAAGTGTCTGTAGTATGATGCAAGACCTACGAAGCTTCTAGTTTGGGTTGTGTTTTTGGGTGTTGGGAATTTGTTTATAGCTTCTATCTTGTCTGTGTTGGTATGGATACCTCTGGCATCTACCTTATGTCCTAGGAAGGTGAGTTCCGTCTGTAGGAATTTACACTTTCCTAGTTGGACTTTCAAACCTGTGTTTTTGAGTCGTTTTAGGACAATCTCTAGTGTGTGAAGATGTTCTCTTTGTGTGGGGTTGTAAATGATGAGGTCGTCTAAGTAGACGAACAATGAGATTCCTATCATGTCGCTGAAAATGCGGGTCATCAACCTTTGTTGGGTTGAGGGGGCATTCTTAAGGCCAAAGGGCATACGCTCAAAGTTGAAATGCCCTTTATCAGTGGAGAATGCAGTTACGGGTTTTGATTCCTCTGTTAGTTCGACCTGCCAGAAGGCTGACTTAAGGTCTATTGTGGAAAAAACAGAGTTCCCGTTGCCAATGCATTGTAGTACATCTTGCATGGCGGGGAGGGGGTGTGGGTCAGATTGAGTTAGGTTATTGATTTTCCTGAAGTCAACAACAGGGCGTAAGGTTCCGTCTTTCTTTGGGACTAGGAAGAGGGGACTGTTCCATGGGGAGTCTGAATGGGAAATGACGCCTTGGTGTATCATCTCTTGGACACTGTCATTGACTTGGGATTTCCTACTGTGAGGTATGCGGTAAGCGGGGGTGTATGAAGGGGGGGTGTTAGGGGGAATTTGGATGTGATGTTTGATAATATCACATTTGCCTAGTGGTTCACCTTCTAAGGCTATAGCTGATCTATTCCTTTGTAGGAGGGTTAACAGTTCACTATGGGTTTCTCCGGTAGCTGATGTCGTGATTTGGTCTGAGGGGATAGGGGGGAGGGGTTGTGTTGGTCTCACTTGGTTGATGTGTTGTGGCAGTGGTTCCTGGATAGGGGAATTATGGAGATGGACTGCGCAAATGTTTGTATTCTTCCTGATTTTACGGTGTTGGTCTGACATGTTTGTTAACATAGCTAGTGTATGTTTATTGTCTGATATTGTATCCCAGGATGACTCAATAGCTATGTTGTTAAGCCTGGACGTGTCTGAGTCGATTATGACGTCCTGATGTTCGATTGCACCGGGTATGTATAGTGGGACTGTTATTGAATGTCTAGGGGGTATGATGACTGTGTTAGACATCAGTGCCTTTGAGGTGACATAAGGGGGTGGTCGGAAGGAATAGCTGTTAGTGGGATTTGGAGTATTGAAGGAAGGTAGACATGAGAGATGTTGTGTGTCTGAGTCGGGTGTCTCAGGAACTGTTGACTCAGTATTTACATCTCGGAAGGAGATTTTGTTAGTCTCAAAGTCTATCTTAGTTTTCCAAATCCTTAATGACTGTAATCCTATTATACCTTGTTGATCAAGACTCCATTCATCAGCTATGTGGAAAGGTGTGAAACCTACTTTGGAATCGTTCACTTCTATGCTCAGATCAACCATGTCGTGAAGTGAAATCGTGCTCCCTTCTATTAGGAGTCCTTCCATATTTGAAAATTGAATTTGGGGTGGGTCATTTAATGCTTCGTAGAGAGCTCTTGGGATGATGTTCAGGTTTGTTCCTGTATCAACCATCATGTCAACTTTAAGTTGATCTACACTCACTTCTAGGGTGAGGTAGTTGTGTTGTGTATGAGATATTCCTATGGTGGTTTGGTGCGTGAGGCTGGTACACGTTCCCCCAATCGGTGGTGTTGGGTTGAGCGTGATGTGTGGGAGGGAGCTGTTTGTCGAGGGGTGTGTCGAGGGGTGGTGAATGGTTGGTTAGTTCTCTGATGAGGTTGTTGTTGTGTTTTCTGTAGGTAACACTCTTTGTTGGAGTGAGTTGTTGTTTTGTGTAGGTTGCAGTATTTGATTGGATGTGTTGGTGTAGGTAGGAGTGGGGGTTTAAAGGGGGGTGGAACTTGTTTGTTTTGATTCTGAACTTGACACTGAGCATTCGTATGCGAGGTAGTGGCATGCACTGAGCAAGGGATGGGGTGGTGTTGTACCTGCGGGTGTTGTTTTTGCTGTGTCCAACACTGGGCATCGGTGTGGGAAATGGTTCCATGAACTGAGCAAGGGATAGGGTGGCGTGGTGCCTGTGTTTGTATTTGTTGTTTTTGTATTCAGTCTTTTGTGTTGTGACTGGTTGATGAATGGTAGGAGCACCACTTAAAAGGTTGTCCTTGATTGGTGGGAGGGGGCTGCTGTGAGTGAAGGCTATTTAGTCTGGGGAGATGGTTGGGGGTGTCTAAAGATACATTGCAAGCATTCATGATATCTAAGATATAGGTATAAGCTAGAGGGTTTCTAGTGTCTAGTTCCCTTATGGAGGCTTCCTTTAAACACTTTGGAGGGAGTTGGGAGAGATAGGAAGCTATCTCAAGGAATGTTAGTAAGTTTTTTGTTGTCATTACATTTTGACCAAATTGGTCAGTGTGAGTCCAAGGAGAGTTATTCTCTAGGCCTTCTCTGACCTCTTTAATTCCGTTTGCTACGAAATCCATAATGTTAGTAACGGAATGTGGTTGGACTCTAGTGTTATTGAGGAAAGTGATAAGGAAGGATATATTATTTGCTTGTTTGTTGTGAAAGACCTTAAGAAGGTGGCGTTTATATTCCTGATATGTGATTCCACATGCAACTAAGCTGTCTAGCATCCTTGCCTTTGAACGGCAAATGTCAGATGGGTCTATTTTCTGACGGCACAAATTTATTTTATCTGTCTCAGAGTATTGTGTGTTCTTTGAAAAGAACAGGTCACATGCTGTCAAGAAGTCTGTAATGGATAGTCCACTATCTTGGGAAAAGGTTGGGATTTCTGTGAGGGGGGTTATGGTTTGATAGTTGTTAATTATTGTTGGTTGAGGTTGTGGGTAAGGATAATATTGTGGGTTTGGAGGAAGGTTAGGTGGTGGTTGGTGGTATGGTGTGGAGTGGGTTGGACCAGATGGGGTATGGGGGGAAGGAAAGGGGAAGTTTTGGTACTGCTGCTGAATGGGAGGGGGGTTATTATGTGTTGGGATATGGGGGTTGGATGGATTATGGTTTATAGGAGGTTTTGTTTGCATATTTGGTTGGATGGGAGGAATGGGTGGTTGTGGTTGTGAGGGGTGAAAGGGGTCTACTTGAGGAGGCTGGTTGAAAGGTATGATATTAGGAGGAGTAATATGAGGAGTTGGTTGGGTGGGTTGTTGTGGTTGAGAGGGGTTGGAGGGGTCTACTTGAGGAGGCTGGTTGAAAAAAGGTAAGACATCGTTCTCATAAAGAGGGTCTATTGGGGTATCTGCATTAGGATTAGTTTTGTCAGGATTATTTAACTGGTCATTGGTTAACTGTTTAGAGGTATTGTCAACCTGTGGATATAGGTAAAAATGGTCTGGTTTGTCATTGCCAATTAAGTCTTCTGTGTGTATTTCCTCTTTGTCACTGGATATGTCATGTTGTTGTTTTTCTTCTCTAGATTTTGAGAAGACGCTATGCACCCTTTGTAAAACTTTGCTTCTGGTGCCAGTGGCCATGTTGCCAAGTCATGTATTAGTTAATAGTTAGTATGTATTAGTTAATAGTTAGGTTTGATTTGTAATCTAAGAAAAAAAGGAGCTGTTAAAATATGAATAATAGGTATATAGTAACTAAGGGTAATATGTTATGCTTAGATAAGGGAGGGGGGGATATGGGATGTCAACATTTATATATGGGTTATATATAAGAATATATAGTTATAATTGGTAAAAAAAAATGTAAAAATATTGTAATAATAATAATAATGGTTAAATATAGTGCACGTTATAGTATAATAATCACTGGTTAACAGTAGTAATTATGAAGGGTAAGTTACATTTATAAAAATGTCTAAGTTCTATGTAAAATATAAATGGAGTTTAGACAAGAATTACTTAACTGTAAGAGTACATATAAATGTGATATTATGTAATAGTCAAATCTAGTAAGGTTATTGCATATCTATAAATATGAAATTGTATTAGGAATATGTGAAATTGGTATTTGATAAGTTGTAGTGGTTGAAAATTAGAATTTACAAAATGTTTGAAGCATGTTATTTTCTTTCAGCCAAATAATGTTACGACTGTTTGGTGAGTGACATATAGTGTAAACACAAATTATGTCACTGGAAAAAATGCATATGAACATAATAGTATGTATGCAAAACAGTGGAATAGTGAAATCTAGAAAAAAATGATTTATATGGTGAATATAATTATATATATATTATTTAACACTGTTAAATATATATATATATTTTTAAATGGTATTCCTAATAGTCTTACTTGGAATATTATTTGTTAATTGGACACTGCACTCGTAAAATGTAGACAGGTTTTGTAGTTATCGCCAGGTGGGGCTGTAACTTGGCGTAGACTTTTTTGTAGTTACGCGTTGAGAGAGGCGTGCGTCACCATAGTACGTCACGTAGTAATAGGGTACTGGGTTGAGTGGTGTGTGTAGGTTTACCTCTAGATGAGGGGAGCGCCTCGTTGATATTCTCGTAAAAAAGGAGACAGGCAGTATCAGGGATGGTTTGAATGGGTAAGGTATGGTTATTATTACGGAATATATTGGTATTAAGTGTAAGGATTTTATGTTACCTTTATAATGTTGATTTTAGTAGTGGGAGATCGGCTGTGACGATTGCCCG
>NC_134784.1:60335084-60340084 GCF_046742065.1 Oratosquilla oratoria
ACAAAGTCTGCAAAGATGGTGTGTGGAACAAGAAGGACAGGAGGAAATAGAAGGAAGGGTAGTGAATGGTGGGATGAGGAAACAAAGAAGGTTGTAGAGGAGAAGAAGCGAGCTTTCACAGATTGGTTACAAAATAGGACAAGGGAGTCATATGAGACCACTGATCTAGATATAACTGGATCACGGATCGCTGTCGAGATTATGAGGTCGGCGGCAGCCATGATGTTAGTACCAAAAACAAAGTCGCGCCACGCGATCACTGATCTGATACAATTACAGTTCTCGGCAGCTTTCGCTCCCATATACATATTCAACGATCCTTTTACAATGCCAACTTGTGCTGCATTCAACTGCACCAACCGGAGAAAAGGTGGATGTGAGCAGTCCTTCCACTTGTAAGTAAATTAAAGTTTTATTACCCAAAACATCCCGATACCCATCAACAAATGATGCGGCCATCAGGAGCCATAAAATGTTGCCCACCAACTGTTTTGTTAAGTGTTGTCATGTTAATGCTTTGTATTTATTTTCGTAAGAAATAGAGATCTAGCAGCAACCCATTTGTCACGAATGTAATCGTGGCAATAGCAGGATAGATATTTATCATTTAAAAATATCTTATAAGGCTCAAACGCTGTCCAGAGCTGTGTAGGTGTATAGAACCAGTTGTTCTTCCTGATTACATGTGTAGGCTTTTTCTATATTGTGAAGTGTGAGGAATTCATATTAGACGGGCTGAATTACTATTCGGGGCCCGTTCAAAAATTATATAACGTTTTTTCTGGTGAAATTCGACACCCCCCACCTCATGTAACATTGCGTAACACTGGATGTTACATCTCCCTGTATTACATAACACTGATTACAACTAATTACAACTCGGCACCCCCATCAAGTGTAGGCCAGATCCGCCAAACACCCCTCCCCCTTGACTTCTCACCAAAACATACTCATTTTTATTTGTCCTGTGTGAAATTGTTTACGATTGCATCAAAGAATGAAACATGGTATGATGTTTTTGGATTTTTTTGCTCGATATTTATTGCTCGATCTGTTAAGGATATGCTATTTCAGTGCATAATTTATGACATAAATTAATAAATGAATATAAATAACCATTATTAGCGTTGCGTAGCGCTGTTGAAAACACCCCCACATCCTCGTAATGCATCGCATCTACCATGCACCCCCCCCCCAGCGTTACATACTCTTTGAATGGCCCCTTACATGTTCACCACTTTAATGCGATATTTTACTATTTGAAACAATTTAGATCATAGATATGACAATTTCTCTATCTTTCCACATGTTCAACACAACCCCGGATTCTAACCACATCGTCAATTTGATCAAGTGTATCGTCACGTGCTTCTGCAAAATCAGGCTCCATCATATCTCCAAATTATATTCTCAAAAAGTAACCGGTGTCAAAGTGAGGAAGGAGTTATCAAAACTTGTTTTATTCAAGCACCAATAACGATAAGCAGTACAGTAATCAAATGTTATAGGGATATTTATTCCGTTAAATGCTAGTATAGATCTATTATCATCCCTATAATATTTTGACCATATATCATTATCCCATTTGTTGTCTGTGTAACATTCCCTTGAAGTTATAATATATACTGGAATTATAATTTGTCAGTGCCAACTCATCCATATACATGCACAAATTTATGTATATAAATGGTTATTTCTGCTAGAGGTAATAAATGTCAATATATTGTTTTATTGTGATGATGCTATTTTGATATACACCTTGTATATGTATGTACGTACGTATGTATGTATGTATGTATGTATGTATATGGAGGGCCCAGCAGCGACGAATTGTGTGGCCATTATATACCCAATCATGCTTGGATCACAGGCCACGAGAGTAACACGACAGCTCCCATGACATTGATCTAAAAATGGTGTTATAATGACCGGCGGAGCGGTTCACACTAGCTGTTTTGGTACTTCCATTATGGCGGCCATGTCCCGCCTGCCGGCCTCACTCCTGGGGCAGCCCACGGCCCGTATACGCTATCCAGGTGTTATATAGATCAGTGTATAAGACGTACAAAGAAAAGAAAAGAGAAGTAAAGCAAAAGTTAAAGGAGGCAAAGAGGAGAGCAGATGTGAAATGGGGTAAGAGTATGACAGAAAATTTTGAAAGTAATAAAAAGATGTTTTGGAAAGAAAGTAAGAGAGGAAGAGGAGGCGAATCAAGTAGAGAAGAAAAGGTAAAAAGTGCAGATGGAGAGATGATAATGGAAGAGAAGGCAGTAAGGGGAAGATGGCAGAATAGTTTAGGGAGTTGCTGAATGTGAAGGAGGATAGGGAGGGAAAGATAGCTGCACTGGGAAATGCTAAGAAAATGACCGTGATGAGTGAGAAAAATGGAGGAGAAATAAGGATGGATGAAGTGAAGGCAGTTGTTAAGATGATGAGAGCAGGTAAGACACCTGGTCTGGATGGATGCCATGCAGAATGTCTAAAAAAAGGAGGTACAGTGATGGTGGACTGGCTGGTGAGGTTATTTAATGTTTGCTGAAAAGAGGGTAGAGTGCCGGAAGACTGGAGGAGTGCCTGTATAGTTCCACTTTACAAGGGAAAAGGGGACAAGTATGAATGTAGTAGTTTCAGAGGGATTAGCTTGTTAAGTGTATCTGGGAAGGCTTATGGGAGGATCTTGATTGAGAGGATTAGGAGAGGAACAGAGGGAGTAATTGGTAAGGAACAGTGTGGATTTAGGACGGGTATAGGTTGGGTAGATCAGATTTTTGTGGTAAGACAGATATATGAGAAAGCTATAGGAAAAGGTAAGGATGTTTTTTTGGGCCTTTATGGACCTGGAAAAGGCTTACGACAGGGTAGACAGAAAGGCACTGTGAGAGGTTTTGCGGATATACGGGATAGGAGGAAAGCTTCTAGGAGCTGTCAAGAGTTTTTATGAGAGTAGTAGAGCTTGTGTCAGGATTAGAAATGGAGAGAGTGAGTGGTTGGAGGTAAAGGTGGAACTTCGTCAAGGATGCGTTATGTCGCCCTGGCTGTTCAACTTATACATGGATGGGGTAGTGCGAGAGGTAAATGCAAGGGTAGTGGGTCAGGAATTGGAGATGGTTAAAGAAAATGGAGAAAAGTGGGAGGTGAGCCAGCTGTTGTTTGCGGACGACACTGCGCTTAAGAACATAAGAACATAAGAAATAAAGGAGACTGCAAAAGACCATAAGGCCTACACTAGGCAGCTCCGTATCCATCACCACCTGTCATCCCCATCCATAAAGTTGTCTAATGGTTTTTTAAAACAACTGATAGTTTCAGCGCTTACTACATGGTTACTAAGTTTATTCCATTCATCGACCACCCTATTAGTAAACCAATTCTTGCCTATTTCCTTCTTAAATCTAAATTTGTCCATTACTGCGAGTCCTGCCCTGTTGTTTTATTATGATGACCTTGTTTGCATCACCCTTGTTATAGCCTTTGATCCACTTGAACACTTCTATTAGATCACCCCGCACTCTGCGTCTTTCCAGAGAGTGTAAGTTTAGGTGCCTAAGCCTCTCTTCGTAAGGCAAATTTCCGAGTCCTTGTATCATTTTGGTAATTCTTCTCTGTACTGATTCTAGTGAATTTACGTCCATTCTGTAGGACGGAGACCAAAACTGTACCGCATAGTCAAGGATGGGTCTAACTATCGCTAGATAGAGTTTAATAATTACCTCTGCACTTCTATTCGTTACCGTCCTAGCAATGAAGCCTAATGCACTGTTAGCTTTATTTCTGGCGCTAATACACTGCTTCCTGGTTTTAAGGTCCGGACTCACCAGAACTCCCAAGTCCCTCTCGCACTCAGATTTTTCTAAAAACGTGTTATCTAAGTTGTATCTATTTTCGGGGTTGTGTAGCCCTACGTTTAACACGCTACACTTAGAGATATTGAAGTTCATTTGCCATTTCACCGACCATGTTAACAGCTTATTAAGGTCATCCTGCAGAATCTGGGCGTCGTCTCCTGACATAATTAGGCGTCCTATTTTAGTGTCGTCCGCAAACTTACTAACATCACTATTTAACCCTTCGTCTAAGTCGTTTATATACATAATGAACAACAAGGGACCCAAAACCGAGCCCTGGGGGACCCCGCTAGTAACATTGCCCCACCTAGATTTTATTCCATTTATGGTGACCCGCTGTTTTCTGTTACTAATCCAAGCTCTAATCCATTCTAACACTTTTCCTCCTATGCCATGGGCTTTGATTTTATTTAGTAGTCTCTGGTGTGGCACTTTGTCGAACGCTTTGCTAAAGTCAAGGTAAATAACATCGTAATTTTCATTGTTGTCTGACACCTTATATACCTTAGTGTAAAAGGATAGAAGATTAGTCTCACATGACTTACCCTTGGAGAAACCATGCTGTGAAACACGAATTAAATTATGCCCTTCAATGTGTTCTCTGAGTCTATTTACTATTATTGATTCAAGCATTTTTCCTATAACCGATGTCAAACTGATTGGCCTGTAGTTGCATATAGACGATCTATCTCCCTTCTTAAAAACAGGAACAACGTTTGTCTGCCTCCAAGCAGTTGGAACAGAACCAGTGTCTACCGATTTATTGAATATTTCAGTTAACTGGTCGTAGATTTCAAATTTACACTCTCTAAACATTCTTGGAAAAATTTCGCCTGAACCCGGAGATTTTGTAGCTTTAAGTCTGTCAATCTGCTTGACTACTTCCTCTTTACTAATGCTGATATTAGTTAGACTACTTTCTTCATCCCCTCTGAAAATCGGATCGCAGTCAGGTACTTTATCTAACCTCTCATTAGTAAACACCGATAGAAAATAATTGTTAAACTCCTCACTCATTTTTTCTTCCGATTCAATCATGACATTTTCATCGTTTTTAATTGGTCCTATTCTTTCTTTATTTTTTGTTCTATAGAGGTGAAAGAAACCTTTTGGGTTGGATTTTGCTTGACTGGCAACCTTGATTTCATAATTACG
>NC_134784.1:60355084-60360084 GCF_046742065.1 Oratosquilla oratoria
GACCTCGAACGAAGAAAAAAAAAAAAAAAAAAAAAATCACTGATACTTTTTTTAGTGATTGATTCATTTTTTATCTTTTTACCTTTTGGGGAGTGAATTACGAGGCCATTACACACCCAACCTCCCGGTGGCTGACAGCTCCACATATATAAAAAGAATAAAAAAAAGGATGTATTTTTATACATATGAGATCCTTGAACCGAATAGAAGCGTCTAGTATTGGTTAAAATGAAATATGTTCACTGAGTAACAGATTTGTAACTGGAGAATTAGATACGTTTCAATTTCTCATACCTGCGACATCACCTGACAGATGATACGCTGACCTCAGGTAATTTTGTTTTGCTGAAAACGACGTTTAGATTAAATTGTGTGGCACTACTTATATATAGATTGTATATCACCTAAGGTTAAACGATATTTTCGTGGCAAGCCGGGCCAGACTAGGAAGCCCATGAGAATACAGGAAGCTCTCTCGAAGCATGAAAAAAAAAAAAAAAAAAAAAAAAAAATCCAGGCATATTTATGTAAAAGGCCAAAACCCTGAAATCTGGGAATAAAAACACCTGAGTCTACTCGTGGAACTTGATTATTTGGTTTAACGACGCGAAACTCCTCCACCATTAGGAGGCTAGGACGGTGCCCATTACAGAGGACTTTGTAGCGTGGAATTCAATGAGCCATACCCTTGGTCCAACTCGCTGGCAGCTGGGGGCAAACTGCCATCAGCTCGACCTCAACCGCAAGTAGCGACACTATAACTCGCTGGGCCAGCGAGCTTCCATATTAGCATAAGTAATCCAAAACCCATTCAGGAATCCTCTTTTAGAGTGTAAGAGCGTTAGACTAATACAGGAGCTTCATCCATCATCATTATCAATAGAAGATAAGCACCAGGAGATTATCATCTGGCTTAGGCTTCTTTGGTTGGGGTCACTTGATGACGTTAGGGAGACTTCTATAATGACAGGATACTGTGCCTTGTTGTCCCTAAGTGGAAGCAAGTCTTCACTCTGCAGATAGTGCCGCATAGGTGGTTATACCTTTGGGGAACAACCAGGTCATCGAGGTTCAACTTTAACTGGACAGAGGCACAATGTCTATCTTTATATATCTTTTTAATTGAAATATAATGCGTTCATCTCTTGTTTGTAACGATGATAGAGAAGATCGAGTGAGATCTAACATAAAATTAATACGTCGTCCTACATATGATAGTCTTTAATTTTGGTCCACTGATTCTTAACTCGGGATCCATGGATACTTTGAGGTCCACAGAAGTTCATATGAGACTCCACAAACCAAGAACTAGTGGTAGTAAGTGGGTACTTAGTGATTCTATTCATTGTTGAAGTGGATCCAGAGTCCAAAGAATGGCATTGTATAAATATAGTATAAAAAAAAAAAAAAAACCAGGTGTACTCTTAAGCTCAGACTTTCTCTAAGAATATATTCTTACGTTCAGAACCTCTCTAAAAATAACCCTGAGCGGGAAAAAAAGCAAAACCTCCTAGAAAATTTCTACCTTGGTCATGATTTGGGCCGAGTTGAATGTATAAAAAAAAAACATCTATTGTATTTACCTACAGAAATAGTGTATATACGAAGTACAGACATACATTATTTATGTACTTACCTATAGGGCATGTACAACAAGTACAGACGAACATTATTTATGTAATTATCTATAGGGTGTTTATAAGAAGTATAGATACATATTAGGTGAGGACGTGAGGGTGAATTATTGAAAATATGCGAAAGTGATAAGGTGAGAGCCCGGAAGTGTGAGAACGAAGGCGAACATGAGATCAAATGGATAGAAAAATAAAAGTGTGAGAAAGTAAGTGCAAGTGAGAGTGGGAGAATGAGAGTGGGAAAACGTAGGAATGTCTTCTGGAAAAACCTTGCAACATAATGACTGACTCTAGTTGTGGAACTCTTCGGAATATCCTTTTCGGAAAGAAGAGGAATGAGAAAGGAATCTGGAGGTAGGAAGAAAAAGATTACGGAAAGAAGAGGAATGAGGGACCGGTAACAAGGGAAGTGGAAATAAGAAAAGAGGGAGATTGGGGAGAGAGCTAGAAATAAAAAATGAGGGTAAGTACTAAAGGTAGAAAGGTAGTATTTGTGAACAAAAAGAAAGAAAGAAAAAGGAAATGAAAGAGAGAGAGAGAGAGAGAGAGAGAGAGAGAGAGAGAGAGAGAGAGAGAGAGAGAGAGAGAGAGAGAGAGAGAGAGAGAGAGAGAGAAAAGATAAAAGGGAGGAAAAGAGTACGAGAACAAAAGATATATATATATATATATATATATATGTACTGTATATATATATATGTATGTATATATATAAATGTATATATATGTATATGTATGTATGTATATATATATATATATATATATATATACATATGTAATTATATATATATATATATATATATAATTCCGACAGTCGTTCCCGGATTCGAAACGAGACTTGCGTGAACACGAATCCAACGCTCTACCGACTGAGCAAACGGGCCTATAAAATTCCTTTCGCACATTTGTAAATACTTCCAAATCAAGAAATGCAACACTTCTGCTTATCACCCTAGTTCAAATGGTTTTGTTGAACTCCAGAATAGAAAGATTCTCAATGTTCTACTACGTCCTGCCTCTGGTCTTCAACCTTCTTGGGATGACCATATTCCCATTATTAAAGCTTGCATAAATAGTTCTATTAATAGGTCAATATCGTAATCTCCTAATTTTGTCCTCTTTGGCTCGGACAAAAGGCTCCCTTACGATCTTTTTCTTTTAGAATTACCTCCCATTTACAACTTCAATGATTACGTAAAGGTCAAAGAAGCAAATTTCAATAATCTGTTCAAAAGAATACATAATACTTTTCATCTAAGGACGAAATGGTCCGTTTGCATAACAAGTCAGCCAGAGCTTGTACCCTTGAAATTGGAGACATTATTTACACCCTTAACCACACCCCCATCTCGAAGCTCTTCCCTAAATTCTCTGGACCCTATCGTATCACTGGACATGAGTCAATGAACAAAGTTAAAGCACTTAGTTTGCACTATCTTACGAAGACTGTCTTGCACAAAGATCATATGAAAAGAGTTCCCCGCGCCCTCGCCAGAGACCGTTCCTTCACAGACTCACACTATCCCTGCAATAGAGGACCATCACTAATCCTCTCACCCAAAACCTCCAGTTCCCCTTCCCCGCTATAATTTTCGAAATCAAGCAACAGCTTCATAAAATTATATTCTTGCCTAGGTGAATGGAAACAATATATACTTTCCGCATGTTCATATAATTGAGTCTATTCCCTTTTATTCATGAATGTTTTCCCGTTACCACCATTCTTACGCCATTGTGTGTATTTCTCTGCTAAGGTCCTGAAAAAGGCCCTGCTTTGTTTTTTGTTTTCTTTTCTTTTTCATATTTCCAATCTCATTGGGGTCAGTGAGAGATAGCAGACCGAGCCATGTTATCATCCCCCTTCGATGTCTAGTGTGCACATGCGCGCACGCACATATGTGCTTCGAAAAGGTACTCCGACGTCGTCGCGGATCTCCCGAGGGAAAAGTCAATTGTCCGAGTGATCCAGCTCATCAACTTTTCCTGGTGACGCCTCTTATCAAAGAATAGACTCAGTGCATCTCAGGTCAAACTACCCGAAGCCCTCTACTTGAACAAAGAAACACCTGAGCGGACAAAAGCCTAACCCGGCGCCTCTCGCCGTCGCTCAAGTCGAAGCAATGAAACCTTTATATATCCATGTTTTAGCAACCCTGTAAATAATGTACATAGAAAATGTTTTTGACAACCCTCCGATGTTTGAACGGGGCTTACCTTGTATTTGTAGAGAGAAAGCTGTCTGACACAGTTAAGAAGACTACCCGACTTTAATTCACCAATGTATAGTTAAACATACTCTCTACATATAAGTACACACACACACACACACACACACACACACACACACACACACACACACACACACACACACACACACACACACACACACACACACACACACACACACACACACACACACACACACACACACACACACACACACACATACACACACAGACACATACACACACACACACACACACACACACACACACACACACACACACACACACACACACACACACACACACACACACACACACACACACACACACACACACACACACACACACACACACACACACACACACACATATATATATATATATATGTATATATATACACATATATATATATGTATATATATGTATGTATACATATATATATGTATGTATATATATATATATATATATACAGGTAGTTCTCGTTTTGTGCGAGATATGGGTTCCTACAGGCTTCGCACAAACTGAAATCGCACAAAAAAAAAAACATATTTTCCCCATAAGAAACAATGGATAATAGGGGGGATGCGGGTTTTGGCCCAAAAAACTTCCATTTTTTGAACGAAAAACACATTTATTTGACTAATAAAGTGAACATGTTCTAAAAATGTATCGTTCTAAACCTATAAGTAACACTAATGTGTAAATAAAGTGTAAATAAAGCACCCATTAACACTCAACACGATGCTCCCTCACTTCTCACAGTCCCTCACAGTCACTCGCCATCTTCGTCTGTGCTGTCCACCTCCTCTGGACAGCACAGAAGATGAAGGACGTATTGGGGCCATTTTGACGAATGAGTAAACTGGCTGGACTGGCTGTGACTGCAAACACACGAGAGGGCTGTAAACATTGAACTGGGAGCGGGAGCGGCCGCCTGTCGGCAGGCAGCGGAACTACGTATCTGGCGCACTGTTTGAAATGCGGTTGGGGCAAATCGCATCTTAGCGAACAGATCGCACAATTTTAATTAATTATAATATTTTTAATGTCGCATCTTAGCGAATTCGCACAAACAGAACACGCACAAAACGAGAACTACCTGTATATATATATATATATATATATATATATATATATATATATA
>NC_134784.1:60365084-60381709 GCF_046742065.1 Oratosquilla oratoria
CTATTATATACAACTCTGCACTTCCTATCGGCCATTGTTTCAAAACATCAAAGTCATAAAATCTGCATATCTTTTCACCTACCCCTCTATCTACTTAAATGTCTACCTCTATCTACCGGCCTCTTACAATGATGATGATGATAGATATAATGATAATGACGGCGAGGGAGAGAGGTAGGAGAGGGAGGAGATGTAGGAGAAATTGTAGATGTAGGCAAGGTAGGACAAGGAGAAATAGGAGGAGGAAGAGGAGGAGGAGGAGAAGGAGGAGGAAGAGGAAGAGGATAAGGAGGAGGATGAGGATGAGAAGGAGGACAGGAGGAGGAGGCAGGGAAGGCAAAGGAGGAGGAGGAGAAGGAGGAAGACGAGGAGGAGGAGGAGAAGGAGGAAGACGAGGAGGAGGAGAAGGATTGGAAGGAAGAGGATTGAAAGGAGGAGATTGGAAGGAGGAGGAAGAGGAGGAAGAGGAGATTGTGGGGGGGAATAGAAGGAGGAGGAGGAGGAGGAAGAGAAGGCGAAGAAGGTAAAGGAGGAGGAGGAAGAGGAGGAGGAGGAGGAGGAGGAGGAGGAGGCGTAGGAGGAGGAGAAGGAAGGGATAATTTTTTCAATTTGGCGGCAGTAAGTGATGGCGATGAAAAGCAACGATGTCTCTAAACTCGCTTGTTGCAAAAGTAACTACGATATTGAGATGAAGATCATGGTAAATCAAGTCATTACCGATGAAGGACACCTGCGTTTACACAGTTGTATTAATAGACCAAGTTTGGGGGTCCCTAGATAGAATCCGGCGCTGCAATCCCCCACCTCCGTCCCTCTACAGTGTTGTTTGGTTCCAGTTGGATTTTGTGTAGTGACAGGGTTTGTAGGCTCTCCGTGAGTGTTTGTGAAGGATGGAAAGTGTAAAATGAGTTTGTTTGTTTATTTGTTTGATAACACTAGGTAACAAAATTTCACTTTTGTCTTGTCATTGGCTCCAAACCATAATTTTCCAATTATTTTCATCTAAACGAAATATAAAAGTAATTTTGATCCTAAAACTTTGCTTTTGTGGTTAGAACAATGATTTTACATTTTTGCCTCATTTCATTATATTATGGGTCACTATTGGTTTTCAAAATATCAATTGATTATCTAATTGTTTTTGGAATGTTTCAAATAAGTTGAAACAAAGAAAAAATATAAAATGTTCTAAATATTTTAATTCTAATAAAATCATTCTTGTACTGACCAGATCTAGCAAGAAATTTCTCATACTTAGAACAATTTGCCTACATTTCAGAAATTATCTCAAATGTTCCAGAATGCTATATAATTTTTAGACGATTCTAGAATATTTTACAGCATTCTATTCAATGTAAAAAAATACAGAATATTCTAGAACTTTCTAGATTACAGTACAAATATTTAGGATACTATTTTTTTAGAATCTACAATTATTTTCTAGAATGACTCAGAATAGTCTAAAGTAGGATCAATAATATCATAGAAAAATTGAAAACATTGTGGGACACATTTAGAAAGACTAAGAATATTCTAAATTACTGCTTGACAATATAAAAGTTAGGGCTTGCAGACCACAAATCATTTCTGCTTTGACTGCCTAAGAAGAAACACCAAAAGTGAAATGGCATTAATAGGCTGCAATCATCCTCCAGATGCATTCTACCACATATGTGGTCAATTCATCAAGGCAAGAGCAAAGAAGTTCTCTGCGACAGCATCTGTAAAAATGCGTGAAACTTACAAAGCATATTTTGGTGTGTCATTTGGGGACCAAGACAAAAACTGGCACCTCATTTTGCGGCAAATTGCCAGAGAAAGCACTGGCCTTCAAGGACTGACACTACCGTGAGAGCACACAATATAAAACATGAGCCCTTGGTGAATCCACAAAAGGATTTGTTTCCTCCACTATACATCAAACTGGGTCTCATGAAACAGTTTGTTACAGCTCTTGACAAGAGGTTTACTGCCTTCTAATATATTCAAAACGTCTTTCCTAAGCTTTCAGAGGCAAAGGTAAAAGCTGGTATCTTCATTGGATCACAAGTGAAGAAAATTATGGAGTGCTCAGAATTTCTACAGAAGCTCACAGGAAAAGAGAGAAAAAAAAAATTGGGAGTGTTTCACTGCTGTAGTACAGGGCTTTCTTGGCAACAATGAGGCTCATAGCTATATGGAACCGATTGAAGCTTTAGTGAAAATCTATGGTGAGATGGGCTGCAGAATGTCCTTGAAGGTTCATATTCTAGATGCTCAGCTCGACAACTTCAAGGAGAATATGGGAGCACATTAAAAGGAACAAGGGGAGCATTTACACCAAGATATAATGAACTTTGAACAGAGATATCAGGGATCCTTCAATTAAAACATGTTGGGAGACTACATTTGGGGACTCATACGTGAAAGTGATTTGTTGTATTCAAGCAAATCAAGAAAAAAATTGATTTCTAATCCTAAAAATGAGTTTCAGAAGTTTGAAATCCATTTTTTGTGTAATTTGAATTTAAGTTTTTTGCTTTCTGTCCAAAAAATTGTGAAAATGGTGAAATTTAGCTATATTGGGTCAAAAAGTTATTTTAAAAGCCACAAAAGCAAATTTCAACAGGAACGATGAACATTTTCTATTGCTTTGTAATGAAAAGAATTGAAAAATAACACTTGATTATAAAAAAATCGTGTTACATAGTGTTATCTGTTTATTTATTTACTTATTTGTCTATTTACTTTCTATTTATCTATTCATTCCTCTATTTATTCATGTACTTATTATTCATTTACCTTTTTATCTATGCATTTGATTATTCATTTCTTATTCATCTATTTATTTATTTATTATTTATCTATTTATTTATTTATTTATTTATTTATTTATTCATTTACTATTCTATTTATTTCTTATTTATTGATTGTTTGATTTACTTAATTATTCATTTCTTATTTATTTAGCTATCTATTTATTTGTCTCTTCATTTATTCATCAATTTGTTTACTCATTCATTCATTTATTAATTCATTTATCTATATATTCATTCATTCTCGTGTTTTGATATCACGGTATATGATAGAGAGAAGATATTGCTTCTTTCATCTTTCTATGACACAACTAACATCCAAAATAGTAAGAGAACTGAAAAAAAAAAAAAATTGTCAAACATTTTCAAGTAAAGTGTATGTGTTTAGGTACATAACAGACTTGGATATATGCAACAAAAGAAAAGTGGAATGGATGAAGGATAGTGCTTCAGGGTGTAACTATGGAGTTTTACCTACCTGTCACCTTTTCCATATTACTTGAAGAGCATATATTTAGCGAATAACGTGAAGTGGGGGAGGATTCTATATAGGATTGGCGTCGGTCGGAGTGACGTAAATACAACAATAACAATAATAATGACAACATCAACAAAGGGGAGAAAAGAGGAAAAGAGAAATGGGGAACAAAGTTTGAAGTGTCAACATTCAGATACAGAAACACCAAAGTGTTGTGGACCAAACGGTCTCTTTCTGATTTCCTCTTCCGTTCCTGTTATTTTGAATTTTCAAATAATACGATGAGGTTAGAAGGAAGAGAGGGAGGGAAGGATTAAGAGGTCAGAATAATGAAAAGAAAAGAAAGAGGATGAAAGAAGGGTGAGGGAAAGGAGGAACAGGAGGGAGGCGAGGAAGAGGGTGAAGACGAAAAAGGTGAGGAGGGGTACGAGTTGTGAGGGCAGGCAGATGGAAAGAAAAGAAAAAGAAGAAAGCAGAAAGGAAAAGAGAAGGAAAGAAGGAACGCAAAAGAAACGAGGAAGAGGAAGAAAATGAAAAAGAGGAAGAGAAGGAAAGGGGTTGAGTAGTAGGAGGAAAAGTAAGGAAAGGAATGCGAAGAGGGGGATGAGGGCGGGAATGGGAGAGGAAGGGGAGGAAGGGAAGAAAGGGGAGAAGGGAAAGGAGGAAGAGCAAGGAGGAGAATCCGAGGAGGAGAAGCAGGGGGAAAAGGGGAGGAGGGGGAGGGAGAGGAGGGGGAGGAAAAAGAGGGGGAGAAGCTGGAAGAAGGGAAGGAAGGGGGAGGTGAAGGAGATCGAGGAGGGGAAGGAAGGGGAGAAGAGGAGGAGGGGAGAAGGGGGAAGAGGGGAAAAGGTGGAGGAGGAGAAGGAGGAGGAGAATGAGGAGGAGGAAGGGGAATAGGGAGAGCAGGGCGATGAGTGGGAAGAGAGGGAAGAGGTGGAGGAAGGTGAAGGGGGGAGGAGGGGAGGAGGAGGAGGAGGAGGAGGGGAGGAGGAGGAGGAGGGGAGGAGGAGGAGGAGGGGAGAGAAGGGAAAGGAAGGGGAGGAGGGGGAGAAGGGAGAGCAGGGCGATGAGTGGAAGGAGGGGGAAGAGGAAGAAGAGGGGGAGGAAAGAGAAGAAAGGGAGGCGGGGGTAGAAGGGGAAGGAAAAAGGGGAGGAAGAGGAAGGAAAAGGAGAGGGAGGAGGGAGAGAAAAGAAAGACCAAGAAGTCCCCCTTTGCGAATCAGAAGTTCAAATTCTTTCTGTCTTTTCTTACGCCTTGCAGGTGGGCAAGGCTACGACGCCTTGTCATTGCCTTTGTTGTCATTGTCGCCGTCTCCTCCGTCAGAGCCGAGGAACTTGGCTTCCCGACAATCAGTGATAACGGACAGCCTCACACTCCTCCAGTCCCCGCTCCCACTCCTTTCCTTCTTATCTGCTCCTCGTTCTCCTTCCTACTTCCTTCCCCCAGTCCTTTTCAAAATGTTTTCCTTTCTCCTCCTCCTCCAATTCCTGCTCCATTTTTCCCTCTTACTTGTCTGTCCTACCCTTCCTCTTCCCCTGTCTTTCTCCTCTCCTACTTTTCCTTTCTCTCCTCTTCCACCATCCTAACCTCCTTCCTCATTCCCACTTCCTCTTCTTCGACCTTCAGCCATTCTCGTCTTGATGTTATTTGAATGCAATGGCGTGACTTCACTGGCTGCAATCAGATGTTCTTTGTTTACATAATCAGCTGTTCTTTGTTTACATTTTTCCTTCCCTTCATTCTTATTTAAAATATGTCTTTCTCCCAGACTCCCTACTACCAGCAACACAACCACCCCTTATTAGATTCAGCCCTTCTGTCCATGCTTACATTGAGAACTAATGTTTTAGTCCATACTGCTAATCTATTTATGCAAATGTATCTCTAAATAACATTAAATGAATACCATTTCATTAACAAAACAAACATCTTGTTGCATGGTAAGTACTCTATTAGACAAGTTAATTACTTACTGTGAATGCTATCTGTCAACAGAGAAAATCATATAATGTGTTATAGCATTTATACACTATTGCATTATACACTTGATCTGTCACCACCGCTATCACTATTTCTAAACCCTTTTCCGCCCCCTCGGATTTCTTCTTATCTTTTCGACATCTTTATATTTCTTCCTTAATCCTCTTTCAGTTTACAGTGTCCAGGCCCTTTCTTTGGATTTCTACTTATTATTTTTTTTTTGACATGTTATCTTCTTTCTATTTTTTTTTTCTTAAATCTCCGTCTTCCAGCTCCTCAGTTGGTGCACCTGCCTCCCACTAGGAGTCTTCCCTACATTGCGCCAGATGATTTTATTCATCTGGAAAACTTACACTCATTACTGGATTACTATAACAACCCCACTACTAACGACTCCTACATCCTAAACTTACATACATGCATGTATATGTAGCAAGGTCATGCTTTGAAGCTTCGTTCTCTGTAGAATTTGCGCACCATAAGTAATTTTCTCTATTAATATTGTCACCCCGCTAAAACTTTCATTATGGAAATATAACCTTATTAATACTGTTTTGTCTCTTGTACCTTGTGGATGAAAGGTCACCCACCTGTATCACCATTTACTGCGGTCGAGGTCATTCACAGTACCGTAAACCAATCCCAGCCATTTAACGTTGTATACCGAGTCGGAAAGGTCAGAGGGAAGGAGATCATCACTGTCCGCTTTAAAGCTTAAAAGGCTATAACAAGGGTGATACAAACAAGGTCATCATATTAAAACAACAGGGCAGGACTCGCAGTAAGGGTTATAAACTGGACACATGTAGATTTAAGAAGGAAATAGGCAAGAATTGGTTTACTAATAGGGTGGTCGACGAATGGAATAAACTTAGTAACCATGTAGTAAGCGCTGAAACTATCAGTTGTTTTAAGAAACGATTAGACAACTTTATGGATGAGGATGACAGGTGGTGATGAATACGGAGCTGCCTAGTGTAGGCCTTATGGTCTCTTGCAGTCTCCTTCATTCCTATGTTCTTATGTCCAAAGGGGTTGGGTTTCTAACCTCCTCGGCCTCTTCCCACACAACCTGCCGGTTGCTCTCGTTTAACCCAGAACCAAACGCTTTGCTTTTGACTTTAATCCTTCAGTGACTGAAGCTCTTTCTCTAAAACGAATGAAATAATCTGATTAGCCAGACTAATCTAAAAAGAAGACACCAGGATTTATGGGTTGGTGTACGAATATCAAAAGAAACACCATGGGAGGACGGAGCCTTTATTAGTACGTCGTTTCGCTTGTTACAGCTTCATCATATGCGTACAGCTTCATCATATGCGTAAGGACCCGTCCTCACATGGTGTTTGTTTTCATGGACTAGTCGGGAACTGCCAATCACATACTTAGTGTAGAAAGTTTAAGTCCATGAAGGGTTGCGTTCATGTTTTGTGATTCTGGGTAGATCCAAAAGCAGTTTGCTTAAAATTCTTTCCTTCAACTAAAATGAAATCTCTGCCATCCTCTGCTGATCAAACAACCGTCTCTGAAAAGATGTAGAATGTGGGGTGATCGCAAAGGAGTATTCAAAAGGGCCAAGTGCTTTAACAAGGGTGAAGTAAGCAATGTCATCATATGAACCCCTTCCATACGATGACACCTACATAGGCTCCATGAGGCGCGAGCAGGTATATGAGGATGCCTGCGTCGGCGTCTTGATTATAATAATTTTGTAGTTGTAGCTGAGTGATCCCCATTCTGTGAACTGGCTTGATGATATTTTCTGTGGTTATTAATGTTCAGAGTGAAAGATATCAAGTAATATAACTGTAACTTTATATTTTATAACGCGAGTATTGTGATGCATCATTGAACCATAATACATCAGGCAGCTGATGCTGCCTGCGAGAATTTGATTCGTATTGAATAGGTTAAGGCAGCAAGGGAGGACTCATAGTAATGTATTTAACTTTGGCAAAAATTTAGATTTAAGAAGGAAATAGGCATGAACTGGTTTACCAATTGATTTTTTAACGAATAGAATAGACTTAGTAACCATGTACTGAGCGCTGAAACTATTGGTTGTTTTAAGAGAAGATTAGATAACTTTATGGATAGGAATGACAGTTGGTAAGGGACATGGAATTGCCTAGTGTAAGCCTTATGGTCTCTTGCAGTCTCCTCTATTCATATCTTCTTATTTTTTTCCTTTTACTTACGAGACCATCTCCTGTTCAAAATAATCTGAGAAGTAGCACGTTCCATCATCACCTCCACCCGCCCTCCACCACGCTATCTAGTCCCCTAAAGTTTCTAACAAAATTCTTAAAGACATTTGCATTTGAATAATTCATGTTCCTCCGAGGGCAACTTTGTTTATAAACACTTTCTATAACAACACTAATCAAATTCCTTTTCATCATCATTATTTTTTTCCTCCTTCATTTTCTTCTTTCTTTACCATTTCACATTTTTCTTCATTTCCATTTCTTTGAAGAGCCACTTCTTAACATTCCCATTTCTTTCATGAACTGTGGGTTTCAATTTCCATACCCTCAACTTTCATTTCCTTGTATTCGTATTTCGCTTCAATTCAATTTCCTTCCTTTAATTTCCTTCAATTAATTCTTCTATATTTTCCCTCTCCCAAAATTCCTCTAGTCTCCAGTCCTTAAATTCTTCTCTACCTCCCTTTATATGTTTTACTTTACTTTACCTCTATTCCATCATTTTCTTTAGTGTTTGTAGACAATGCAGAGATTATGGGAAAAGCGAAGGCTGAAGACGACTGCAAATTGGTACAAAAACATCTACACGTAACCATGCAGTGAGTGCTGAAACAATTGGTTGTTAAAAAAAGATTAGATAACTTTATGAATAAGGATGACAGGTGGTAATGAACACGGAACTGCCTATTGTAGGCCTCATGGTCTCTTGCGGTCTCCTTCATTCTTATGTTATTTTGTATACATATTTTACAACTAAAGCTAAGTGTGAAAAAATAATGTAAAATGATGAACTTGAATGTCATTTTACCTCATGGGTGGAGAGATGGTGAAAAAGAAAAGAAAGTCTGACCCATCCCAAACTGGAATATGCATAAGTGATATAGACCCCCCCCAAAAAAAAAAATATATATATATATATATATATATAATCAAAACTACGAAGCACAACCCAACTCACTGCCATCCTCTCTCCTTGTACATTCCAATGACATGCTTTTACCCTTTATCTACCTTCAACTTTCTCCTATCACATACCTTCCCAAACTCTGTCACTAACTTCCTTAATCACTCCTCTGATCCTACCACAGACGCAGTGTCGTCAGCAAACAACAACTGGCTCACCTCCCACTTTTCTCCATTTTCCTTAACCCTCTCCAGTCCCCCCTTTGCATTTACCTCCCGCATCAACCCCATCCATGTACACATTGAATAGCCACGGCGACATGACACATTCATGAAGCAGTCCCACCTTTATCTCAAACCACTCGCTCTCTCCATTTCACATTTTAGCAAAGATTCTAATACTCTCGTAAAAACTCTTGACTGTCCTCAGCTTTCTCCCGATTCCATATATCTGCAAAACCTCCTACAATGCCTTCCTGTCTACCCTGTCATAAGCCTTTACCAAATCCATAAAGGCCCAAGAAACATCTATACCTTTTCCTAAAATTTCCTTACATATCTGCCTTTCCGCAAAAATCTGATCCAGGCAACCAATACCTTTCCTAAACCCACACTGTTTCTCACCAATTACTTCCTTTATTCCTCTCCTAATTCTCTCAATTAAAACCCTCCCATAAGCCTTCCCAACTACACTCAACAAACTGATCCCTCTGAAACTACAACACTCACATTTGTCCCCTTTTCACTTATAAATTGGAACTATACAGGCATTCCTGCAGTCCTTAGGCACTTTACCTCCCTTAGACATACATTAAATCAACTCACTAGCCAGTCAACTATTGCTGCACCTCATTAGCAGACGACAAACTGTTGTTTCAAGAACTGTCTATTTTCTGCAACTGGGACTTATTGACAATGGGTGATTTCAATTTTGCTGACATTAATTGGATGACCATAGAATATGGGCATATAGGTATTCGCTTGGTAGAATTTCATGGAAACTTACTCGATGTATTGATCACTAGCCGCAAAAGCATGATAACCGATGCAGAAGTCGGTGAAACTATTGCAACTAGAGATCACAACTTAGATTCAAACTGCTATTTTTCTTAGAATAGGTGTGTTTCTAAAATAGCTGATTTCAGTAGGGCTCAGTTCGTAGGACTACGTCAGGAGCTTCATCTTACAGATTGGGAGGCAAAATTAAGCGAAAGACCTGTGGATCATATATGGGAAGTGTTTCAAAATACACTTACTAAGACACCCCCTAAATCAGGCTCACCCAAAATGGCTTGACAAAAAAACTGAAAAGAGTATTGGTAAAAAGACACAGGCTTATAAGAAATACAAGTGCTCGGGTGCATCTAATGACTATCAAAGTTATGTACAGGGAGATTTAAAAAAGACAATAAAAAAACAAAAACGACAATATGAAATGAATATCGCTGATAAATCCAAAGAATCACAAAGAATCTTATAGTTACATTAAAGATAAAAAGATTATTAGGAATCACAATGGTCCACTATTATCTGCTGACGGTCAATTTGAATATTCAAATGAAGGAGTGTGATATTTTAAACAATTATTTTAGCTCAGCATTCGTAAACAAAACACCTCAAAGTGAACTCTAAAATGAAACCTGTGAAAAGTCTAGGGTGAACTTACTACGGTAAACATAATAAAAGAAAAAAATAAAACGTGCATAGAAAAACTCAAAGTTGATAAAACACCAGGGCCTGACGGCTGGCATCCAAGAATCTTAAAGGAAATTAAAATTGAGATTGTTGTTTCATTAGGAATTATTTTCAAGAAATCCATCATATCCGGAGATGTTCCAAGAGAATGGAAGCTACCTAACGTTACTCCCATATCCAAAACAGGTAACAAAAAGAAACCAAATAACTACAGACCTATAAGCATGACTTCAATCGTAGGAAAAATGATGTAAACTATCGTCGCAGGTGCTGTCGAACATCATTTAGAAAGTAATTATTTGATGAATGATAGCCAGCATGAATTCATACGGAAACGTTCCTGCGTGACTTACTCAAATTCTACAACATAGTCATCTCGAATTATGAGCAAAAGAAATAATATAGATTTAGTATATCTAGACTTTGCAAAAGCTTTTGATACCATCCCCCACGAAAGACTTCTTTTACTAAATTAGCTTCACACGGAGTAAGTGGTAGCTTATTAAGTTGTATTAGTAATTGGTTGGATGATCGAAAACAGAGAGCTGTTTTAAATGGAAAAACTTCTAGATGGAAAAATGTTACGATTGGAATTCCTCAGGGTTCCGTTCTTGGGCCACTTCTATTCATAGTACATATAAATGATAAAGACGAGGGACTAACATCTATTGTTTCCAAATTTACTGATGATACAAAACTGTGCGGAATGGCAAATGATCACTTAAACCAATTATATATTCAAGAAGATTTAGATAAACTACAGCAATGGTCTGAAGAGTGGCTAATGAAATTTAACACAAGTAAATGTAAGGTAATGCACATAGGTAAAAATAACAGTAAGTACGATTACAAGTTATTTGGAAATTCGTTAACAAAAGTGGATAGTGAAAAGGATCTCGGAGTAATTATCAGTAACAATCTCAATCATATAAGCAGTGTGTTTCAGCCTCTGAAAAAGCAAACAAGATTCTAGGACTGATTGCGCGATCTTTTGACTTCAAAAGCTCATCTCTCATTAACAAGCTATATAAATCGTTAGTTCGTCCACATTTGGAATATGCTGTTTCCGCATGGATACCGAATCTCATTAAAGACATTGGCAGATTAGAAAAAGTACAACGGCGGGCCACAAAAGTAATTACAAATATAAAGAATAAATCGACTAAAACACATGAATCTGTTTTCCCTAAAAAAGCGTAGACTCATTGGTGACTTGATACAGGTCTTTAAGATTCTAAAGGGAATTGACAACATCAAAAGTGACAAAATTCTTACACTGAATGAGAATCAGACAAGAAACAATGGTCTCAAACTGTCCGGAAATAGATTTAATTTCGAAGTGGGTAGAAACAACTTCGCCAACCGTGTAGTTAATGAATGTAATAAACTTCCTGCAGAATTAGTGCAATGTAGCTCAGTTCGAAGCTTTAACATTCATTTAGATAAACACCTAAGCAAGATGCTGTAATAACTGTCCTTTATTCTATATTATTTGTTTATTTGTTTTGTTATTATTTGTTGGTTCGTTTATTATTATTTGATTGATTCTCATTTATTATTAGTTATATGTTAATCTATTGTAATTTATGTTATTGTATTTCTATCTATTGATTTATTTACTTATTTATCATTATTATATATTTTTTCGCATCCGACCTAGTTATGGACCAAAAGATCTCCTGTCGGCATGCTCCGCCTTTGTAAAATCCTTTGTAAATCCTTTGGTGTTTATACTGATAGACTTGTCGGCAACTGCCGTCATACACTTAGGACTATTGTATGTCTTAGAAAATGCATACAGTATAATGTGCGTTACTCTCTTATTTATGGTTCGTGATTGGTCTTCTTTTTTCACGAGGGCTACTGACATGAATGATTTTCATTAGGTTTTAGTTAAATTGTTTGTTGGCGGTGAGTGAGTGTTGGATGGAGCCATTTTAAAGATATATTTTTACTTCCTGTAGAGGGTTTGTGTTGTTGCTTAAATATGATTTACTTTACCAAAATATTTACTGTCTCTTATATTGCTTCAAATTAAGATGTGTTATTCAAGTGAACTTAATTTATGTGCCGTGCTGTTGAACATGAAGTGGTTCCGGCTCTTTACATAAAAGTATTTTACTGGTAGATATTTGAATACTGTTACAACTCACCTCTGTTTTTTTCACCATGGCGATTTGGGCTTTCTTTTACCATATGATTGCAACTATTTTGGTTATATTCCCAACAACTGTTAATGAATGCCACTTGATGTAATGACTTGTAGGCTTTGGCCGTATCTTATTACTTTAAAAGGGAAACTTTATATCTTTTCTCAGATTTCAACCACAAGATAAACGTTTCTCTCCCACACTATGGTCTTTAAGCTCCGATGGCCACCTTAATTAGCGAATATTTTCAACCACGGAAAGATATTCAGAATTAAGTCAATATGAACAGGCTCAAACGTAAAAAAAAAAAAAAAAAAAAAAAAAAAAATGATTACGTACAGACAATGAATCCAGGGCACGTGAGAATCACTGACAGCTATGGTAACGTGCTCTGTCGCTTCTATTTTGGCCAACGTCAGATTATTTCATTCGGTTTATGAAAAGTCACCATAGTAAAACGTTGATTCATCATATAATGGAATGTATCCCATGGATTTCTGTTTAGTTATGCCAAACAAATATACACAGATGAAGGTTTAATTTTACTTGATTTGGGTATCAGATGATGGTGAACATCAGGGCAGGTCTCCGCCCGAAGAGAACTAAACAGAGTTGTCGGCCGTTGGCCATAACAAAAACTGGAGAGACCGCCACGGCGGCTTAAGAAAGAAATAGGCAAGAACTGGTTAACTAACAGAATGGTTAACGAATGGAATAGTGAGCGCTGAAACTATTGGTTGTTTGAAGAAAAGACTAGATAACTTTATGGATAGGGATGTCAGGTGGTAAGAGACATGGAATTGCCTAGTATAATCCTTATGGTCTCTTACAATCTCCTCTATTCTTATGTTCTTATGTTCTTATCACAGAGGTTGACTCCTTCAAAATCACCGCGGCATGATCTTATACATGCTTGTATGCTGGCTAACGACAGATCATACCATTGCAATCACCTTTATTCTTATGTTCTTATCACAGAGGTTGACTCCTTCAAAATCATCCGCAGCATGATCTGATACATTCTTGTATGCTAGCTAACGATAGATCATACCATTGACTTCATACGAGGAAAGAACTTCGGTGATGATGCCCATGTTCGCTCAGGTGTGTGTATCTATCAACTAATCTGTGTGTTCATTGGCTGATGAAAGCGCTAGTATTTGCCACGTCTAAATCAGAAAAGAATATATGTTATTCCATGGTTATCTGAGGGAATAAAAACATTAAGGAAAATTATTCATGGATTTAAAACTAGAACCAAGAACCTAGACGTGCGCAGACAACTTTATTCCTTGGTTTTCACAGTTGATAATGATACTCAAATAATATCATTAGCTTCATGTTCTTAGAAGGATATAATGAAATGCAAATCTCAGTGTATTGTGTTTAGACAATTGATAATATGTTTTCTCGATAAGTTAAATGTTCCCATTCCAAGCGTTGAGACGAACTGTTTCCACACTGTGAATGAATCAGACCAACGATATTACTACAGTTGACAGGTCAGCCATATCAATGTTGGGCCAATGAAATCTTGCGCGCGCGCGTTACACACACACACATACACACACCGGCGATTTTTCTTCATAAATTTGAAAAATTCAACTTAATAATGGTTACGCATTTATGCGTCTTTTGGATATTGATAAAGACAAATGATAATTTACAATAAATTTGACAAACGTAAGTTTGGGTTAAGAATAAACATCTTTTAAATATATACGTTAATTGAAAAAAAAATTGTCGTCTTGGATCCTATATATACATTCTGAATAACATCTTTTCATGCACAATTCACTTTTAATTCCATGCCAACGCAGTCGAGACTGAGAAGTTCGAAGGAGGCATATATTAGAAA
Source organism: Oratosquilla oratoria (assembly GCF_046742065.1). NCBI lineage: Eukaryota > Metazoa > Arthropoda > Malacostraca > Stomatopoda > Squillidae > Oratosquilla > Oratosquilla oratoria. The sequence goes on from NC_134784.1 coordinate 60,379,152, forward strand.
TTGAAACGTGGTCAAGCCGAGGACTCGAACTCAGCTCGGACGTGACAAGGTGTCAGTGACTAAACCCATTCTGAATATATAATATGATTTCTTGCTGTAAAAAGAAGTACTGGTAATGTTGGGTTGTCAGACAAGTTAAAAGTTTACATATCTAATATGTTGTGATGAAAGCTCGGGTCTGATGAAAGCAGACCTGTGATCTTTGGGGAGCATACGATACGGGGATGACACTAATTAATAGTCCCGATATGCCACGATAGGCCGAGCAAGCCATTGGTTGTAAATTTACTCAAGAAACTCAAGTGATGATGCCTCGGAAAGGACAGACCCAAAGGAGATGACCCTGGAAAGATATTGGACAGCCCCTAAGGAATATTTGCTTGGCGACTATAAATGCTACAAAACTGAATGACAAAATTAAAGAAGTGGTAGAGATGATGATGGAGAGAAGATTAGATATTTTAGGTGTATGTGAAACCAGATTGGTTGGAGAGGGAAGGGAAACGGTGCATAGCAACTTTGAGCTAATATACAAAGGAATGGAAGTGGAGAGAAAATATGGTGTGGCTTTTGTTCTTGCGCCTGAAATTGCTGACAAATTTAAAAGATAGATTATGTGAACGAGAGAATAAAAAGCATTACGATCAAACTGGCTGAAAAAAAATTCACTAATAGTATACCCCACACCAAGGAAGATCACAAGAGGAAAAAGAGTAATTTTACCAAATGTTATATGATACTATAGATACTGTGTATAATGGTGACAAGATAATTGTGGGTGATTTGAATGCGCATATGGGCACTAATAGAATTGGGTTGGAAAACGTGATAGACGCCTTCGGAATTGGTGATAAAAACAATGAGGGTGAAAATTTTATTGATTTTTGTGTTAGAAAATATAGAAAAATTATGTAATTAGATAGCATGATGAAACTTCGGGTGAAGCCGAGCTTTCCTCATACACATACCTGAGCGAACATGGCCCCATCCTCACCGATTTTCTTTTCTCGTATGAAGTCAATGGTATGATCGATAATATCGTTAGCCAGCATACAAGCATGTATAAGATCATGCCGCGGTGATTTTGAAGGAGTCAACCTCTGTGATAAGAACATAAGCACATAAGAATAGAGGAGATTACAAGAGACCCTAAGGATTATACTAGGCAATTCCATGTTTCTTACCACCTGATATCCCTATCCATAAAGTTATCTAGTCTTTTCTTAAAGAAACCAATAGTTTCATGGCTCACTACATGGTTACTAAGTCTATTCCATTCGTTAACCATTCTGTTGGTTAACCAGTTCTTGCCTATTTCTTTCTTAAGCCGCTCTGGTGGTCTCTCCAGTTTTTGTTATGGCCAACGGCCGACAACTCTGTTTAGTTCTCATCGGGCGGAGCCCTGCCCTGAAGTTCACCATCAGCTGGTACCCAAATCAAGTAAAATTAAACCTTCATCTGTGTATATTTGTTTGGCATAACTAAACATAAATCCATGGGGTACATTCCATTATATAATAAATCAACGTTTTACTATGGTGCCTTTTCATAAACCGAATGAAATAATCTGACGTTGGCCAAAATAGAATCAACAGAGCACGTTACTGGATTCATTATCTGTATGTATTCACCTGCTTCTGTTTTTTTTTTTTTTTGCGTTTGAACCTGTTCATATTGACTTCATTCTGAAAATATTCGCTAAGTAGGGTAGCCATCGGAGCTTAAAGACCACAGTGTGGGAGGGATACGTTTATCTTGTGGTTGAAATCTGAGAAAATATATCAAGTTTCCCTTTTAAAGTGATTAGATGCGGCCAAAGCCTACAGGTCATTACAGCAAGTGGCATTCATTAACATTTGTTGGGAATATAACCAAAATAGTTGCAATCATATGGTAAAAGACAGCCCAAATCGCTATGGTAAAAAAAAAAAAAAAAAAAAAAAAAAAAAAAAAAAAAAAAAAAAAAAAAAAAAAAAAAAAAAAAAAAAAAAAAAAAAAAAAAAAAAAAAAAAAAAAAAAAAAAAAACAGAGGTAAGTTGTAACAGTATTCAAATATCTATCAGTAAAATGCTTTTATGTAAAGAACCGGAATCAGTTCATGTTCAACAGCACGGCACCTAAATTAAGTTCACTTGAATAACACAGCTTAATTTTAAGCAATACAAAAGACAATAAACATTTCGGTAAAGTAAATCATATTCTAACAACAACACAAACCCTCTACGCGAGGTAAAAAAAAATATATATATCTTTAAAATGGCCCTACCCAACACTCACTCACCGCCAACAAACAATTTAACTAAAACCTAATGGAAATAATTCATATCAGTAGCCCTCGTAAAAAAAGAAGACCAATCACAAACCCTAAATAGGAGAGGAACGCACATTATACTGTATGCATTTTCTAAGCCATAGTCCTAAGTGTATGTAATTGTCAGTTGCCGACAAGTCTGTATGAACACCAAAGGATTTACAAAGGATTTTACAAAAGCGGAGCATGCCGACAGGAGATCTTCTGGTGCATAGCTAGGTCGGATGAGAATACATAATAATGATAA
>NC_134784.1:60382209-60384709 GCF_046742065.1 Oratosquilla oratoria
TTAGTTCGTCCACATTTGGAATATACTGTTTCCGTATGGTCACCGAATCTCATTAAAGACATTGACAGACTGGAAAAAGTACAACGGCGAGCCACAAAACTGATTCCAAATATCAAAAATAAATCATACGAAAATCGACTTAAGCACATGAATCTGTTTTCCCTAAAAAAGCGTAGACTCAGAGGTGACTTGATACAGGTCTTTAAGATTTTAAAGGGAATTGACAACATCAAAAGAGACAAAATTTTCACATTGAATGAGAATCAGACAAGAAACAATGGTCTCAAACTGTCCGGAAATAGATTCAATTTGGAAGTAGGTAGAAACAACTTTGCCAACCGTGTAGTTAATGAATGGAATAAACTTCCTGCACAGGTAGTGCAATGTAGTTTAGTTCGAAGCTTTAAGAATAATTTTGATAAATACCTAAGTAAGATGCTGTAATGATTATAATTTATGTTATATTATTTGTTTTTGTTTTGTTATAATTTGTCTGTCTGATTTTCATTTATTATTAGTTATATGTCAATTTATTATCATTTACTATTTACCTGTTTGTTTGTTATTCAACTATACCTATGCATTTATTTATGTATTTTATTTGTTATTTTCATTATTATATTTTTTATTTATTATCAATATGATTCTTTTTTTTTGCATCCGACCTAGATATGGATCAAAAGGTCTCCTGTCGGCATGCTCCGCCTTTGTAATCCTTTGTAATCCTTTGTAACTTCAATTGTAGGAAAAATTATGGCAACTATCATCAGAGATGCTATCAAACACCATTTAGACAGTTACTGTTTAATAAATGATAGCCATGATAGATTCAGACGAAAACGTTCCTGCGTGACTAACCTACTCAAAATCTACAACACGGTAATCTCAGATTATGACATAAGAAACAATATAGATTTAATACATCTGGACTTTGCGAAGGCTTTTGGTACCGTCCCCCACGAAAAACTACTTGCTAAATTAGATTCATACGGAATTAGCAGTAGCCTGTTGATCTGGACTTGTAATTGGTTAAACGATCGTAAACAGAGTTGTTCTAAATGTTAAAACTTCTAGATGAAATTTTTTACGAGTGGAGTTCCTCAAGGTTCCGTTCTTGGGCCACTTCTATTCGTAGTACTTATAAATCATATAGACCAGGGACTGAAATCTGTTGTTTCCAAATTTGCCGATGATACAAAACTGTACGGAATGGCAAATGACCAGTTAAACCAATTAGATATTCAAGAAGATTTAGATGAACTACAGCAATGGTCTGAAAGTGGATAATGAAAATATAACACATGTAAATGTAATATTATGCACATAGGTAAAAATAACAATGAGTACGATTACAAATTATTTGAAAATTTGTTAATAAAGATGGATATTGAGAAGGATCGCGGCGTAATTATCAGTAATGATCTCATATCATCTAAGAAGTGCATTTCCGCCTTAGAAGAAGCAAATAAGATTCTAGTACTGATTCCGTGATCATTTGATTTTAAAAGTCCATCTGTCATTAACAAGCTATATAGATTGCTAGTTCGTCCTTATTTGGAATATACTGTATCCATATGGTCACTGAACCTCATTAAAGCCATTGACAGATTAGAAAAAGTACTATGGCGAGTCACACAGCTGATTCCAAATATCAGAAATAAATCATACGAAAACCGACTAAGATATATGAATCTATTTTTCCTACAGAAGCGTAGACCCAGGGGTGATTTGATCCATGTCTTTAAGACTGTAAAGGGAATTGACAATATAAAAAATGAGGAAAAATTTACACTGAATGTAAATCAGACAAGAAATGATGGTCTCAACTGTCAGGAAGGAGATTTAATTTGGAAATGGGTAGAAACAACCATATAGTAAATGAGTGCAATAAACTTCCTGCAGAGGCAATGCAACGTAGTACAGTTCGAAATTTTAAGATACATTTAGATAAGCACCTAAGAAATATGTTGTAATGCCTACCATATTTAGTTATTATTATCTACCTGCTTATTTTTTATTATTTATGTATTATTTATTATAGATTATTGTTATTTTTGTTTATTATGTCATTATCTATTAATTTGTTTTATTAATTCATCTATTTATCTATTTATTTATTTCCGTATCCGGCTTAGTTATGGACCAAAAGGTCTCCTGTCGGAATGCTCTTACTTTATACTTTGTGTGTGTCAATGATATTTTGACGCAGCCCAAAAGGTTTTCTGTACATGAGGGGGTGGAGGGAGGGGGTCTCTGATTAATTGAAGTGGCCTTGCTGTGGATGTGCTGTGTCTTGCTGGTTTGCCTCAGACCCAGGGAAGTGGGTGGGATACTGGGATGACCTGTCATCCATGAGGAGCTAAGATGAGAGGGAAGAAAGGGTGGTGGAAGGGAGTGGAATGGGTAGGGATGAAATTTGTGGGAGTGGCTATATGTCTTTTGATTTTGGCTACCTCCCTGGTAAGGGAGAAAAAGCTCTTAGTATATCGATAGTTAGATA
>NC_134784.1:60392209-60394709 GCF_046742065.1 Oratosquilla oratoria
GACCTGCAAGCTTTACCAGCGTTAGGAGGTCCGCCCAATACGGTGCTGGGGCGCAAACTGATGACGTCACGCACCTCTCAGCCAATGGGAGAATAGACCGTACCTAACCCACAGCAATCCAGCCAATATGTAAGCGAGATACTCAGCTAACCCAGAAATTCGGGGTTTAAAAGTTGCTGATCTTCACGGAATCTCCATTACTTCAACTGCCACTGAAGAAGCACCAGGAGGTGTGAAAACGCGTTTTGGCTTTCGACTGTGCCTATATTTCTATTTAATGGCAATCAGCGAATTACTCGGACTCCTGCCTATGGCAGACAAAGTCGCTTTACGAAAGAGAGAAAATATTGACAAAAAGCTTTGTCACAACAGGCTTGCTATTTCATTCAATGACATATTCTTGAGAAAGAATCTCCTGCCCATTCATACGAAGAAATATATATATATATATTATATATATATATATATATATATATATATATATATATATATATAGTATATATATATACATATATATATATATATATATATATATATATATATATATATATACATGTATTTACATATTTGGAGAAGAAAGGACAAATGAAAGATTGGGTGTTGGAAGTAAAACGAAGATGGTCTAAGAATTTATTTACTTTAGCGTAACGACCAACTTGGTCCTCAGAGATCTATCTATCTATCTATCTATCTATCTATCTATGTATCTATCTATCTATCTATCTATATATATATATATATATATATGTCCTATCCGAGAGTTGACAAATTGACGTCGGTGGATAGGCTTAGTGACTGCAAAAGCTATATCAATAGAGATGAAAATATCTGCAGGGTCACCCATATCAAACAGCCGTTGTATGAATGATGAGACAAAGAGCAGCTCGCACACACTTTCGTAGGACCCAGCTGACTGGCACGTCCCTGATGGTGAACAGGGAAATTCCTCATAGGTATATGGGGGTACCGTCATAATGATGCGTGGACCATGGGTACCCTATAGATATATAGGGATCCACCGAGTACCCGAGTACGAGTATACTGAATAAGATGGCACCAAATAAATATCTCACCAGAAACCAGTTGGCAGGGAGGTGAGATTACTGCCAAAATTTCTTAATATCAAACATAAATTGGACAGCCAAAACCAAACTTGGCGTTCCTGTTGAATCACCGTCCCCTAAAGGTCTAACCACACTGCCTTGTGTGGTTATGGGCAGTCTGCTACCAAATGCGAGTAAGCACTGTCCAAACAGATCTAAGTCTTGGATATTGAGTAGTATGAAGAAAATGAAGATCAATACTTATAACGTGAGTACCCTCTCAGAAGACCTCAGGCTGGAGAGTTTAATAGAAAATCTGGACAACGTCAAGAGGGACTTCAAGGGATTGAGCAAAGTCCGAACTAAGAAAGAAAAACTGATACAGTTACAGGATAGTCACCAACTGCTCTGCTATAAAAGTAAGGGAAAGAAAAGATCTAGTGGACCAGAGTTCTTGAAAAACCAAGAGGTTGCTGGTAACGTAGTGAAGTTCAGTAGTTGATCAGATAGGGTAGCTTGGATTGTGATAAGGTAGTGTAGAAGGTACACTGAAAATAATTCAAGTTTGTCCATCAACTTCACAGTTCAGACAATGAAATCGAGTACTTCTATGATGATTTATGTCAGGTAATGGATAATAATAGTAAATACACCTTGGTAACAGGCGACTTTAATGCTAAAGTAAGGAAGAATATGGAAGATGAGTCGTGCATTGGGGAGTTTGGAGTAGGTGACAGAAATGACAGACGCGAGATGCCGGTCAATTTTGCAGAGAACTACAACACGAGAATACTGAATACTTTCTTCCAAAAGCGTGTAGCTTGTGAATGGACTTGGAGAAGCTTAAATGAAACAAGAAAGAACGAAATAGACTTCATATTACGAGATGAGAGCAAGAGTATTAGCAATGCTACGGTCATAAATAAAGATAATTGACCATAGAATGGCAAGTTGTACAGCAAAATTCAATTCAGAAACGAGATAAGTATACTAGTTTTGAAAAAGAAAATAAGCCTTGCGAAGGTTAAGGAAAACAAGAAGGAATTTCAGTTTGAAATTAAAAACTGATTCGAAACTTTAGGAAATAACGAGGATGCCATCGAAGAAATGAATTTGAATTTAGTGAATACCATTAGGAAATCGGTAGAGAAAGTAGGAAGTACAAAAAGCACTAGAGAAAACAAATGCCCCAAAGCTACAAATTATCTCATTAAAAGAAGAAGGACTATGCTGATTAAAAACAGGAGAGATGAAACAGAGGGAGTAGAATTAGATAAGCTTATCAACAAAGACAGAGCTCAGGGAAAAGAAAGAGAAACATGGATGAAACAGGGGAAACTATTCAGAAAGATAAGAGTATTAAAGGGGCCGAGTGCAGAGTAACTTTAGGAGGCATCAAATCATGTATGTGAAAGCTAGTAATGGAGAGATAATTAAATGCAGAACCAATAGTAAAA
>NC_134784.1:60402209-60404709 GCF_046742065.1 Oratosquilla oratoria
CATGGAACATGAGAGAGGAGTTTGAATGTAAGATGAAATGTCTGAGAAGTATGATAGGGGTTACTAGGCTAGATAGAGTGAGAAATGGGGAGGTGAGGAGGAGAACAGGGGTGGAAAGGGAGCTGAGAGATAGGGTTGATGAAAGAGTATGAGGATGGTTTGGGCACATGGAAAGGAGTGAAGAAAGATTAGAACAAGAGGTGTGGGCAGAGATGGAGGAGTGAGTATGAGGGGGCGTCCAAGGATGAGATGAACGGATGGTGTAAAATGGGCATTACAAAAGAGGAATGTCTGTTTAGGAACGACGGGAGAGGACAGAAGATAGGGGTGAATGGAGAGGGGTTGTGTATAGATGATGCTGTGATGCATGAGGGGGAGTGGGTAGGGGATGGAGGCGAGGAAGTATGTATGAGAAAACCTTTCTCCCCGTCTTCTCCTTTTCTGCATGAGGGGACGGAGAGGGGGGGGTCGCTGAATTTATGAAGCGGCCTTGCTGTGGATGTGCTGTGTCTTGCGACACTGCTTCTGACCCAGGGCAGTGGACAGGATGCAGGAATGACCCGTCATCCAGGAGGTGCCAAGATAAGAGGGAGGGAGAAGGGTGGAGGAGAGTGGAATATATAGGAAATGTAATGGGTGGGAGTGGTTTCTATGGCTTTTTATTTTTGGATACCCCCCGTGTAGGGCACAAAAGCCTTTAGTATGTGTATGTATGTATGTATGTATGCATGTATGTATGTATGTATGTATCAGCGAAAAAAAAAAATACACGGGAGCGACGAGCGATTTCGCTCGAGAAAGTTCCAATGCCGCTCTCATAAATCCAATAGCGGGAGCGATCCCCCACAAAAAATCGCTCCCGTGGCAAGATTCAACATTTTCATGCATTATCCATCATTTGGCAATCCCTGAATCCCATCACCATTAATGAAAGGATCAGAGTAAACATAACTTATCCGTGATAAATCATTGCATTATCAATCGATATCATAAACGCAACGCATCAATCAACTTTAATTTGTTGATGTACGTATGTATGTGTACGCAATATAGCTGCTAGAGTTCAATGGCTTACCTAGCCTAGCTTCGTATCAGCTGCATGCGCGCGTATACTAGTACATGTTGACTAGACTCTACACGACTATCGTGCTACATAGTGTCGCTAGTTGCGAATTGCATGGTATCTGTATGCAGGGAAGTTCATTGGTTCCCTGCAGCTAGCTGCCCAACCAACGCGCTGACTACATGTACAATGCACCATACCCAATACCGCATCACCGCATGCATACGTACACTGTACATATGCAAACTCGCTTGAGGCCTAGGAGGGAAATGGAAACCCCATTTATAACCTCGTTCGCGTATTTATGAGAAAACAAAATAGAATCAAATGTTTTGTTAGTAATTGAAAGTGAATAGATTTAAGTATGAATATGAACATTTGATAATTATATATTTAGTTCATCAATATCGATCTTTGTAGGGAGAATAAAAAATACAAAAATAAGAAATGATTCGTTAGCTAGCTTAGGTTTACGGTAGCTAGGTCTACGTTCGTACGTCACGTCCATGCCAAACTTTCGATGATCGTACATCATGGAGCGATTTCTAGTGAAGCGAGTGAAGATGAGTGAAGATGGTTTGCCCTCAGATTCAGTCTTTTCAGAATCGAGGGAGAGTGTTTTGACGGCAGGAACCGCTTCTGGACCAGCAAAGCCTAATTCAAACTCTACGGACAAGGGCCAAGGAAAACGAAAACCAGTAAAGCATGAATCTACTATACGCTCGTGGAACCTAGATTGGCTTGAAGTGGATCGGGGCAGTGATGGTACTCTAACGGTGTATTGCAAGGCTTGTCGTGCATTTCCACCCCCAACCACTGCCAGTGGAACCAGAGGCGCTGTGTCTGCCGATCAGTTTCACCCATCCCCCTCCCCCCAAAATTAAAGTCTTATTTGTTTAAAAAATATTTTTTTTTTTATGCACATGAGTATTTATTTATTTATTGGGGATTATTTGGCATCAGATGTACATGAGTAATGAGTTAGCCTTCCAAGAGTTTGAAGGAAATTGAACCTGCAAAAACATGGCTCTGGAAGTATAAAAAATGGCTCTGGTAATTAAAAAATGGCTCTGGTGAAATTTAGAAAAAATGAAAAATGGCTCTGGAAAAAATAAGTATTTTTTTCCCTGTTATGTATTATGTATGTATGTATGTATGTATGTATGTATGTATGTATGTATGTATGTATGTATGTATCTCCCAGTGTCTAGTTTGCTCTTAAACTCATTAATGGTTTTTGCGCACATTATTTTTTGTCCAATTTGTTCCAAGTGTCCACCACTCTATGTGGAAAACTGTTTTTCTTCAGAACTCTTCTATAACTATGTGCGGCAAGATAGCCTAGTTGGTAAGTCACTGCCGCACTTGTCATGAGGATGCCGGGTTCGAGTCCTTGGCAGTACCACATTTCAATTTCTGCATATCGACCCTTGATGG
>NC_134784.1:60407209-60409709 GCF_046742065.1 Oratosquilla oratoria
TATATATATATGTATATATATATATATATATATATATATACTAACATACATGCATACCAAGGCTTTTTTCCCATTATATGGGAGGTAGCCCCCCCCCCCAAAAAAAAGGAATAAATCCATTCCCACCCATTCCAACCCTAAATACACTCCACTCCCCTCCACCCTCCCTCTTATCTTAGCACCTCCTGGATGACGGGTCATCCCTGCACCTTATCCACTGCCCTGGGTCAGAGGCAATGTTGCAAGTCACAGCGCATCCACAGCAAGGCCGCTTCATTAAATCGGCGACCCCCCCCTCCGTCCCTCCATGCATAAAAGGAGAAGACGGGGAGAAATCCCTTCAGGCTGCGTCAAATTTTCTCACACTTACTACCTCACCCCCCCATCCCCCCACCCATACCACCTCATCCAACACAACATCAACCATATACAAATATTCTCCATTTACCCCTGTCTTCTGTCCTCTCCCGTCCTTCCTCAACAGACATTCCCCTCTTCCCCAAAAGCCTAATCACCCCATCCATCCATCTCATCCTAGAACGTCCCCTCATGTTCACTCCCTCCACATCTGCCTTCCATACCTCTTTTACTAGTCTTTCTTCACTCATTCTTTCCATGTGTCCAAACCATCCTAATACTCTTTCATCAACCCTATCTCCCAACTCCCTTTCCACCCCCGTTCTCCTCCTCACCTCCTCATTTCTCACCCTATCTAGCCTCGTAACGCCCATCATACTTCTCAGACACCTCATCTCAAACACATTCAAACTCCTTCTCTCTTCCTCTCTTATGTTCCATGTTTCTGCTCCATACAGTGCTGTTGGCACAATCACTCCTTCATACAGTCTCCTCTTAGCATCCATTCCCAAATGTCTATTCCTCATTACAATTTTTAATCCACCAAGGCATTTACTCGCTTCTCTCAATCTACATTCTACCTCCACCTCCACTCCACCTTTTCCTGCCACATTTGCACCCAAGTATCTAAAACTATCCACTTCCTCCAGTCGCTCTCCCTTAATGCTCACTTCCAGTCTGCTGCCACTTTCACCCCTTGTACATCTCATCACCTTACTTTTAACCCACATTTATCTTCAGCTTCCTTCTATCATACACTCTCCCAAACTCTGTCACTAACTTCCTCAATCCCTCCTCTGATCCTGCCACAAGTGCAGTGTCGTCCGCAAACAACAGCTGGCTCACCTCCCACTTTTCTCCATTTTCTTTAACCATCTCCAATCCCTGACCCACCACCCTTGCATTTACCTCTCGCACCACCCCATCCATGTACAAGTTGAACAGCCAGGGCGACATAACGCATCCCTGACGAAGTCCCACCTTTACCTCGAACCACTCACTCTCTCCATTTCTTATCCTGACACATGCTCTACTACTCTCGTAAAAACTCTTGGCAGTTCCCAGAAGCTTTCCTCCTATCCCGTATATCTGCAATACCTCCCACAGTGCCTTCCTGTGCGTTATCTTCGTGTCTGCATCTCTCTTTGATGCCTAGCGTGCACACGCGCTCACGCACACATATGGTACAACGTTGTACTCTCAACGGCAGCTGCCAGTTTCCAAGTGACCTTTCCGACAACCCCCGTTGACAAACAATAGATTCTCTGCATCCCAGGTCAAGCCCTCTACTTTGAAGAGTGGCCTTACTACATCTCGGGTCAAGCGACATGTATATATATATATATATATATATATATATATATATATATATATATATATATATATATAAATATATATATATATATATATATATATATATATATATATATATATACATGTATAAACACACATATATACAGATATGACAGAATTGAATAGACACCAATAAAAATAGTTTAATTTATCAAGCAAGCAAATGATACGATCTAAGTGCTTATAAATGGTCACAATGTGAATAACTAATACTTGGTCGACATCCCCTTTGCTTTTTTCAATGCAAGGACCCTTGTAGGCATGCTAGTGATATCTTCACGAATATCATCTTGAGGGGATTCTTACCATGTTTCCCGTAGCAATCCTAAGAGCTCGGGCTTTGAAGATGGTTTCCTGTTCCTTTTGAGAAATTGTCGGTATAATATGCCCCAGAGGTGTTCAATACGGTTTACATCCGTGGACTGACTTAGCCATGGAATTTTTCTGGTCCCCTTTTGGCTCAACTAATTTTGTGTTGCTTGAGCAGTGTGACAATGAGCTCCATCTTCCATAAATAGGAAGATATTTTTACTTATTCTACCGCTGGAGAATATTGGAATGAGTCCTTCCTTTAACATAGAAACATATTTGTCTGAATTGATGTTTCCTTGACACTCCACAAGCTCTGATCGACCATCACTCTAAATTGCACCCCATACCATTATTGAAATACCCCCATGTTTCACTGTTGGCTGCAGTCTTTTGAGGTCAAACTCCTGACTACAGAGTCTCCAGACCCACACTCTTCCATTGTCAGAAAATAATGCGAATCGTGATTCATCAGAGAAAA